>NC_041034.1:19773970-20373970 GCF_900634625.1 Parambassis ranga
GTAAGGTCCCACCACAGCACTTCAATTGTGCTGAGGTCTGGACTTTGACTAGACCATTCAAAAACCTTGATTCTTTGATTTTTCAGCCATTCTGATGTAGACTTGCTGCTGTGCTATGGATCACTGTCTTGTTGCATGAAGCTTTAACTGTGGGACAGATGGCCTCACATCCATCACCCCTCACTGCCATGCTTGACAGTGGGTATGAGGTGTTTCTTTTGAAATGCTGTGTTTGGTTTTCAGCAGACATGGTTGTGAGCATTAAGACCAAACACTCCACTTTGGTCTCATGTGTCCATAGGACCTTGTTCCTCAAGTGTTGTTCTTTGTTCAGATGCAGTTTAGTGAACCTCAGTCCTGCTTCCATGTGCTTTTTAGACAGAAGAGTCTTTCTCCTGGTAACCCTTCAAACAAACTGTACTTGTTCTGTCTTCTTCTAACTGTGCTAATTGAATGTTTTCCACTCGTGAATAATCTTTCTCTCTGTAGAACTTTGAACTCCAAACAGTTTGAAATGGTTTTATACGTCTTTTTTTTTGCTTAACACCATTGTTTGTCTTTCTCTCTTGTCGTCGTGTTAACACACACCTGAATGTTCCAGAGCAGCAAACAGAGCAGAGGTCTGTACACCTGCTGATGATCAAACACTTTTTATGATGTAACTTATATATACTTGATGTTAACATCACACAGTAAATGTTGTCTTTGGGTTCTGTACACAAACACAGAGAATCACATACAGCAGTGGAATATTCCCCGTGGGACTCTGTTGTAAGCAGTCGCCTGGAGACTGTTTGCATGTGGAACGGACTAAAACATCAGACATGAATGTGAGATGATTGCAGCTTGAAACTGACCCGTAAATATGAACGAAGAGGAGCTCATTAAAGGTTTTTTTAGTGGGATATTGTGCATGGACATCAGTGGACTAATGAGATAAATCTTTCTTCTATTTAATAAAGTTGATTTGCTTCTTGAAAAATAAAAATCAGCTAATATTTATAGTGGCAGTGTAGAGCTGAAAAGCACATTTTAATCTGTTTATGTGTCAGGTTGTGTCACAGTCACCCTGGACAGGCTGGATATCAATACTGGTGGATGATGCTGACACTTGAGTGTTTAGACAGTAGATAACTATAACGCCCCTAGAAATAAATCACTAATAAGACGCCCCCCCCAGCAGCATTCCAAGTCTCACCTGCGATATAAAGCGATGCATTGCGGCTGGTGGCCCTTCCTGCACTGTTCCTTGCCACACAGGTATACACACCTTCATGTGACTGACCTCGCCTGCCCCCTCCCACACTCAGAAAGAAGAGGCTCCCCTCTGACAGAACTATAGCTTGCGACTGGCCATCTCCGTTTGTTGTCTCCAGGGGCTGACCATTGCGCAGCCACTCAATGGTCGGATTCGGACTGCCTTCTGCCCGGCAGGAGAGTGAGGCAGGATTGCCCACTTTGACCACCACATCAGAAGGTTGGTGGACGATGCGGGGAGGTGTCTCCTCTGCATGGACTCTGGAACCTGAGGAGAAAGCAGAGAGGCTTTAGACTGTGGAGAGCATCTAAGCGATAAGACAATCCATTCATGTTGAGAATAAGCCTTGATATTTTGCTCTACTTATGAATAAGTAGTATGTATGTATGAGATGGAATTTGAGCTCATTCATCTTGGGACAATGTAAATATTATTTCCTCACTGTACAGAGAGTAAGAGCCACACCCAAACAGCAAACCCTAACGTAACATACCACCACCTCCAACTTCATTTAACTGGCAACAGAAAACCTGCACCAAACAAATTCAAGGCCTGCTACCAACAAACAGTGACTATTTGCAGCCAGCTGCAGTGGAATGCCATTGTTTGAACTTCCCGTAGATGACCACACTGAAGGAAACAGGGAGACTGTGATCAGCTTCCTGACAAGAGAGGAAGCGAATGGGTCTCAGGGACATCAACTCCAACAAAGGCCGGGTAGAACTCCTCCATCAACAGCATAACACACCGTGTCAAAGAGGCACCTTTTGTAAACAAGACAGCGGGGCGCTAGTTCCACTACAGATGCTGATTTTGTTGCGTGTACCATAAAGGGAGTTTAAATCCATAGCATCCATAACACAGCATAGCGTTGTCCTTGCAAAATAAGTGTTCAAAATGTCAGGAAAGTCAAATGTGAAATATCAGAGACATAATATCAAAAAGACTTGCCTGTCTTAAATTGGCAAGGAGAAAAAAAGTTGTACTACTTGAGCTGTTCATTCTTTCACTATAGCCGGAAATGCCTTCACATCACTGCTAACAATAGCCTGTTTAACCTTATTGTCAGTGAATCCTTTCACATTCAGAGTCAAGAGAGGATTCAGCCCAAACATCAGTGAGTCATGGTCAAAACATTCTCAGGAGGAGGGTTCTAATGAGGATGCTGCTGGACCTCCAGACTTTGTGGAAGCTTCAGTGCATCACAAAGAATGTATACAAAATCTGAAAACTGTGGGAAAACAAGTCAGGTTCCAAACACAAGACACAGCACTGGGTCAGACCCCGCTCTGCCCCACAAAGCAACTCAAGGGGACAGCAAGACAAGGGGACCTGGGGCGCTTTAGGGTATAACAAACCAGTTTATTAATCAAATAGCTAGCTGGCAAAGGATAATAGGTAACAGATGCCATTAAAGTTCAGGTCATTTGACAACATATAGCTCCTGAAGATCCTACTGACTCAGTTGTAAACATTTTATCTGTAATCAATCAATAAGAAAATATGATAACGTACCATTCAAACGAGTGAAGAAAGAAAAGGACTACAGAAAATGTTTTTAACACCATTATTTTGTAGTCCTAATTTATCACATCAATTACTCCAAAGTTAAGAATACTTACCTGTCAGAAGAACTCCTAACACCAGTTCAAATATCCTGGTGAAAACGTATCTGGTCCGCATTGACATAGCTAGCTCATTAAGCTAATTAGCTGCGTAGCTAATTAGCGCCTAATATAAACAAACGTCCAACTTTCATAAAAAAGTTTTTAGGAAGCTACAATATTTGATTCTATTACGGGGCAGCTTTTCTTCAAAATAAATACACACTGCCGCTCCACAGAGAAACCAGCGCTTCTCTCCTGTCACAGACGGCACTAAAGTCAAGGAAGTGCACGACATTTGACTTCCTGTGTGTTAGCTTTCAAAATAAAGGCAAAAATCACACCACTTGCATAAAGCATATAATGCATCCTAGCATTTGATATTATTTATATATTATTTTATTTACAGTTACCTACGTTGTTGTTTTATCGCACAGTATTTTGTAGTATCTATTTTATTTGGCATTATTTACTTTTGGGAATGCGCTGTGTGGTCTTAATTTGAAGGCCATATGACATGTTACCGGTATTATTTTAGTGACATTGACAGACGCAGCTGTAAAATGCGCTTATTAGGCGACTGTGACGTCAATAATCTAATAATGTGAAGTTTTACTAACTGCTCATGTTTCCCTTCTAGCTATTTATGACCGATTGTTTACTTTACAAAACAGAGAGTATAATAAACATCATAACTGTCCGAAAATAATTTCTAGGACGTTGCTCAGAAACAACTAAATAAAATAAAATAAAATAAAATAAAAATAGGCCTACATTTTGGCCTCCAAATAGTTGAGGTGAATGTATGAACCGATGCTCAGTTTTTTTAAAATAATTTTTGGAGTCTCAGATCTGTCAATACTGCTACAAGGCAGGAAGTTCAAAGTCTGTAGAAGATTTTTCTTTTAACAATAGCAGGAAATTGTGCATCTTGCAACGTATCCTTACAGTATTCCAGCCATTAGTATGTAGATGTCTTAGGGTACAGTTCCTGTTTTACTACAGCTGAAAGTCTTTCGATTGTGGAGTTAGAAATAAATTTACTGTTCAGTAAAAATATGTGGTAGAAAAACAGATGCTGAACTACCTCCAAGTTTTCAGCCGTGGGGGCGACCCAGGAATAAGTGAACTACCACTAGTCTATTCCCTCTAATGGCACACATAAATAAAGTATTGTGTGGTGAACTCTTTCATTGTGTCGCTCAGAAAGGCCTGGGGCTAAGTGATGGATGTTTATATTGATCCAACAACTTGGGTTTGATGGCCTCGGCATCGGCCAGCTTTCAGCCTGCAACAAAAAGCTTTAGAGAGGATGAAGGATGAGTCCCACTGCTAAACACAACCCATGGGAATGGTGCTGGGACTGAGATGTGCCGAGGAAAGGGTCCTCTTTCAGGCTGCAGACCAAAAGGTCAGGGGGAAGTATTGGAGACAGGGCAAAAGAGGGCGGGATGGACTGAGAAAAAGAAAGAATGTGTCAGCTATGGTGAGGAATGTGATAAAAAGTGACTTCAGAGTACATTGTAAGTGTAATTCAAGTGAGTTTTGTAAAGGGATTAACAAACACTGTCAGTCTGGATGGATGCTTTGAACTAGAATAAACAAAGATATGCTTTTATTTTGAAATAATTAATTTCTATATGAACACCTGTTGTGTACATTCTGTGATCACATTTCATAGTGCCAATAAATATTTTTTTCTTAAATGTATACAGTTAATTCAAACCATTACATGATGATTATAATTTAATTTTAAGGCAGCTTTGTGATTTTTATCTTTATGCAAAAATACATTTGGCTACAATTTATCCCACTTTGATACTATCCTTCTAATTATAGCTTAATAGCTTTTAAACATACTGTCATATTATTATTTATGCAGCACCAAACCTAAATAAACAAACAAAACAAACAAAATAAATGTAAATAATTGGTGCACACAGCCATGTAGTTTAATCACATAATTTAGTGTAATAATGTTTTGGGTCGTTTTTGGGCATTTTGTAATTTTCCTCCTCAAATTACTGCAAGATTAAATCGAACCACAATTATTAATAACATTTGTGCATATGCAACATATGGGTTTGTGAGTAAAGCAACAAAACTTTGAACTTTTATTATGGAATTGTATTAATAATTACTCATTCTGATACTATGATCTAAGATGGTAATACTGTGAGATGCCTTCCATGTCTGCACACAGCTATGTTGTCTCCTACCATCACACCATGCATTAAAAGCTCTCCTGCAGCAGGTTGCAGCACCCCCACTGAACACTCACCTTTCTGTCGGTGCGGCCTGCTCCTGTGAGGTGCGTGCTGCTGCTGGTGGTGTCCTGTGCTGTGACGAAAATGCTCCTTGACCCTGGTCTTTGACCTCTTGTCCAACCCTGGCTCGGTCATACAGATGTCCTGGCTCTTGAGCTGCTGGGAAATCTCCGCGCAGGTGTAGAACCAGGACACACAGAGGAGCCACGCTCCGACCCGCATCTTCGCTCCACAAGTCTTCCCGGATGCAACACCCCCCTTGATCCTTTTACTACAGCTCTGCTGCACCACCCATACCCTCTACCCTACTGCGGTGCTCCTCAGCATGTGACCTGTCCTACGCACCACTTGTTATTTAGAAATTGTTAAACACTTACACAGCTTCTCTTCACTCTTTTTTTTCTGCTCTCCCAGCCTCCCTCCTCTTTGGCTCCTTTTTTTCCTCCTGATGAGGGAGAGGTTGGACGGCTGGGGGGGTGGGGGTGTGGGGGTGTGGGGGAACCAAACAATGATCAAAAAACAAGTTTCAGACCTCATGCTGAGCGAATAGTGAGGGGAACGGGACCAAGGGGTACCGTCTTGTCCAACATCTGTGTCATTTATTTTGCATGGGATAAGAAAGTGGGGGGCGGGGGGTAGAGAACAAGGCTCAGTGAGAGGAGGCTGAAACAAGGGGGAGGTAACAGAGAGGCCTGTGTTCTCAGATCACTTTCATTAATCAAATGTCCACTTGGTGACTGAAGAAGTGCAGCTTATTTTATGTTTAAAAATCTCCAAGCAGATGAAAGGTATATTACAATACAATTTATTACATGTTCATTTTGAGTTCACAGGCTTGGGTGTAAATTATCAGAGGAGGAATGTGGCTTATTCTGACAAACAACGGCTTGAAAAAAAAAAAACTGACAAAATGGGTACAAAGGCTGCTTTTTCTTTCACTGCGTTGCTTTAATGTGACAACTAGGAACCCCCCCCCCCCCAACACACACCCCACCATACCACACACACACCCTGCCCAAACCTCCCACCAGTCAACTAGCCAAGCAAATTTGTAGCTGCCTGTCTGCACAGTATGAGTCTCATACATCATCTTGGCCCGCTCGCGAGGAGCTAACAAAAGTAAAGCAAGTCAACCTTGTCAATTCAGCTTTCATTTCAAATGCCGTCTGGTTTTGAGCAGCCTCCCACAGTGCATAGAGATTGCACATCAGATTTTTTTGCAGCTACCTGTAAACAAATCTGAATCACAGACAAAACAGTGAAGATAGGTGGCTTTAGCCATTTTGTACCAATCCTTTGTGTAGCCTAAAAAAGGCAGACCAATAGACTAAACACACACACACAGAAAAAAAAATGATGACAGTCACAAAACCCCCAAGACATGCAGGCACTGAAATTCTGTCAGTAGTAAAAGCAAGTAAAAATGTTTCCAAGGACCCCAAAAGGTCCTTCAGATTAAGGCTTACATCTGACCTGTATGCTAAATTAAACAAACACAACAGACACTGGTTAGTAGCAGACTTAAGTCAAGAGGCATTAAACCTGCATGTCCCTTCATTTTCGGTTCTCTGGATGTATATCTGTTGTTGTTTATGCTAACTTTCAGGATGCTTGCAGTGCATGTGTTGTGAGATTGCTGAAGATAATGAAGTTTCAGCAAGCTTAGCTCACACAGCCGCAGTATTTATACCTTCAGAGGGTCATTTGTGGTGTCTGTAACAGCATCATGTTTTATTTCATGCATAAATATATACAAATTTAATCATATCTTGATTAATATTATTGTTGCATGTATATATATGCATATATATTTGCATAAAGTACATGGTGACTATGACAATATGCTCATATGTGCACGAGGCTCAGCTTGAGTATAACCTGAGTTACTTGAAGTGAGTGGCATTACATAATAAAATAGGTTGTGAGATTTATTTCCACCATTAATTATGAAATTGTATTTCTCTGCAGGCATCTCTGGTCCCTGAACTGCAGCTTCCGGACATGGCCCCATCCAACAACCTGTTCAGTGCTTGTGTTTATCAATGCTCATCATTTCTTCTCCCCCCAGCCGGTTGAGGCAGATGGCTGCTCCCCTTGAGTCTGTCTTTTGTCGGAAGTTTCTTCTTTGTTCAAAGAGTTTCCAGTTGTCACCAAGTGCTACTCATGTGGGGATTGTTGGACTTTTCTATAGCACTGTATAGCTTTGCTGTATAAAATGCCCTAATATAATATAAGTTTCAATGCAATATAAATAAAATTGATTAAAAATGTCTGGTGCACACACTATCAAGGGTAGCTTTCATACTTAGGCCAGTATGACATGTAATAGTGAGGAAATACACGGGTGTAATATCAATACCCCACAACACTCATGACTCTGCTGGTATATCATGCATTAGGCTGTGTCTGAGCTCCATTCTATTTTTACTATATAGTGCTTAAATGTAACATATATGCATTATATTCATACTAAACCATAATACAATTTGTCCATAGCTATGTGCTAACAATCCCACAATGCAATATGACTCATGTTGCCGTAATCAGCTACTCACTACACAGTATATATTACAGTGGTTGAGGAAGTGACACGAATAGGGCTGAACTGCCTGGAAAGCCTGGCTGTTAACGTAATAACATTAAAAATGGCTTCTTATTTGTGACAATGAGCCAGCATGAGGGCAACTAGTGTCCTGAATCTGCAGCAGCACACTCTGACAAGGCCGATTATATATGGATTATTAATGCACTTTCAATAATCTATTAGAAATATGTATTTATTATGAGCTACTCTGTTTAATCTTTGTCGTACTGGGACGTAAAGAGTTAACTTAATTCAACTCATTCTCAAATTATGGTGAAGAATAATTTGACCTTTGGGATACAGGATGACATATTATTCCACATTTTTCAGAAATGTATGCTACACCAGCAGGACTAATAATATACTATGTACACCAACCAGCCATAACCTCCTGACCTCCTCCACCACCTGCCAGTGGGCTGGATATATGAGGCACATATGTGACATTTCATCTCCAAAAAACTACTACTATTAGCGCTCTCCTTTAAAATATACAATAAATCAGCTACAGCACAGGTGCTGACATAGAAGAACAGAAGTATAGTAGCTCTTTTTATCCACTTATTCACTTCACGTGTTATGGTTGTGTATAAATAAAGCTGGATAGATCGATTATCATTAATCATTAATACCCAACTAACAAAAGCATATCTTAAGTATTAAAACAACATTTTGTCAATTGTGTTAATTTTGCTCAATGTAGGCACACTGTCACATAAGTGTATTTGCAAGATGCTAGATTATTGCCAATATCTGATTTGCCAATATTTTTCAACTCATTTTGGCCAATTGCTGATAACAATATATTCACAAGATCATTTTTTCCATGGTGAAGTTATGTATTAAATTGGGTAATTAAGTTGCAGTGTTGCTGGAATGCAGAGCTGTCATGAGCACAGTTTCTGACATTATAAAAACCTCCATACCGTGGACATACTTCAGCAATGATTGTATCAACTGAGCATGCTCCATGGCGCACTGAGGCCACCCATGCACAAGTATTGTAACAGCAGCCTTTGGTCAGTGTAGCCATTGGCTTTTCTAAGCCTGGCCAATATTCATTCAATCATGTCTGCGACTCTATCCAAATGAAACCCCTATAGGGCTGAGCTTCGGCCCCTCGATGGGACGTCATGTCCAAGCAGCAGAGGGCTATTGGAGGGCAACCTCCAATCTGAGCCTTCATCATCCCCTCTGTGAGACACAGCTTTAGAGTAATTCTTTCCTGAGAGAGAGGTAAAAGGGCAAGGCAAGACCAGGATCTGGGTATGAGGATTTCGACCCCCTAGTGTGTGTTGCAATCATAGCATCCTCTGGCTGTATACAAAAGTGCATAATAGAGCAGCACTGAGAAGAAAACTCTCGTTGGCCCCAAAACTGCATAGTTTGTTGCTCAGGCAACGAGGCTTTGCTTCATTTTTTTTGTTCCATCGCTAAGTCTTTCATAGCTCGGTGAAATACTCAGGCAGTGAACTCTGGTGTCTTCAAGTTTGCCAAACACCCACTCATTGGCTAATAAAGCCTTATCTAATTCAAGCTATAAGGATTTACCATACCTTGCTCATTTTAGTTTTCCCCCATGGAGCACTCGTCAGGTTTTATTTACCAAACTTTCTGAAAGGACGGCAAACATTGCCATCTGCTTGATTTAACACGAACTGAATCACATTCTTCTGGGATAAGTGCACCAACTTTGCTTGAAATCTTTAATGGATTTTCAGCATTGTGGGAGCTGGGTGGGGCGGGAGACGGTGTCCATATCACAAACAGAGGGGGCCGAGGTGGTTGAGGATGTGAACGGTAAGCCAGAAGTTCTGCTTGAGTGCATCTGAATGAAGGATCTAACCCTGGAGAGGAGCACGGCCCGTCCCCCCTTTGCGGTTTGTAAACCAGGCGCCCCGAGCTTTCTGCTCACACCTCTTTGCCCTCGCATTGCTCTCTCTCTCTCTCTTTCTCAAACCCGCCCGCCCCCATCTCTTTATATGTCCAGCTGGCTGTGCCACAAAGACTGCATCTCCCAGCTCCAAATGATCCTCAAACCCCCACATGCTTTGTTCTTCTCATTTTCCCACTCCCGAGAGACAGAGTTTAGCAGCGAAAATGAAAATGAGGACAAGATGGGGGAGAAAGATTCAAAAGGTGAGATAGAGAGTGAGTGTAGCCAGGGACTGCTGTCAGATCTTATAGACACTGACTTCAGGGATTGCAAAGACCTTGCAGCAAAGACAGCGAGGAACTGGTGTAAACACCTTTTACATGGTGACCTTGAAAGTTTCCATTCCAGTTAAAGGAAAAGCTGCCAGCTGAGCCTCTCTTTCAGCTCCCCTGATTGTTTCTCAGTACCACTTTCTGCAGGGGCTAAGATCATGTTTTGCGGTACTCATGCAGTCAATTACAGGCAACAAGTCCCTCCAGGTTGAAAGGTTTTAGCTCCCACCCTGCTGAAATCCCCCCACAGCTCCCAAGCTTGTGTGAAATCATGCAGTGGATTGTTGTGCAGGAAAAAGGACGGCAGTATGGAGATGTGGGCCGGAACTAATAGGATTGGTTTTGATTCATTAGATTCTCTTTCATCATCCTGGTTGGAATTCCACTCCACGTCTCCTTGGGCTTCACACTTTTAAAATAGAGGTGGGAGTAGAGGGAGGGTGGGTAAGTGTTTATAATTGTGCCTCTAGACTGCAAAAGCTCATTATTCTCTGTGGAATCATCTGCTTATTGAACCCCCATGGAATCAGCATCAGGACCATGTGAATGTGTCAAAGTACTGACAACACAGTACAGGATATGATTCAATGCCTGGCAAAATGTGTAAACAAAACTACACAAAAGCACAACACAAATATCCTTGTAGCTTCTGTTCAGCTGGTGGCTACATATGTAACATTAGTTTTGTGAAGAAAAAGCTTCTTCCTGCATCACCTGCCCAATCCTCACTTACCTCATGGTAAACCGTTTGTATTTCTATCAGATTTTTCGAACACAAAAGTACTCAAAGGGCTTTACACTAGTGGACATTTTTTTCTTTTGTGCACAAAAGCACACACCAGTAGTGTAATAACTGGGACAAGCATCAAACTGTGAACTTCCACCTGAGCCACGCCATGTGAACCTTCCACTTTTCACCTGTAGAGTGGAAACCAAGTTTAACTAGGTTAAGCAGTTGTTTTTCTTACTGTACCTCACCCTTTACACGTGTGAGAAGAATCTTCTGGAAACTTAAAATAATGGATGGATATGTGTGGTCGGCCATATTTATTACTGAAGCTCAAACAGTGAGGCCAGTATGAAATGACCACACTGCAGAGACTTCACTCACTTTTGCTTGATCACAAAATGAAGCGTATGCGACATGCTGGTGTGTTGTGTGTGTGTGTTGCAGTGTAAAGGTGGAGCTGTCATTCTGCCACGCCCACCAGCCAGTTTACACAGCAGTCAACTCGACACTGTTGCTACCTATGATACAAGCTTCATCTTTTCATCTCTGTGTGCTTCACGCAGAAGAGTGAGGTGATACATAACCGGTACTTCAGACGACTAGAAGCAGAAGCACAGGGTGTCCTGTAAGACAGCTCCTCTGTCATATTGTGGACATTTTATTCCATTCCACTTTCAGCTACAGCCATTCTGGGTACCCGGTTTCATTTTGTACAACAAGATACCTAGGCTGCCTTGGGTGACACATGGGGTATACCCAGGATAAGTTTAGAGAGAACCTACCTACCCATCTTTGGAATGTAGAAGAAACTAGGTTATCTATAAAGCTAATGCTAGCTGTCTCATTTTTGGATAGTAATGGTCATGCAGCAGGTGAGTTGAGTAGGACAGCACAAAAGAACACTGCTTGTTACATAGGACACTACATGGGTTTCCATCACCCAGTTTGTATCTGCATTTTGATCTGGATCTTTTTATTACAGCCATGTTATGGAATGTTGTCTATACAGAGTTTATCTGTAAGAAACACCTCAAAATGCACCACATTTCACAAACTTTCTGCAAAATATTTTATTGAAAAAAATGTGGTTTTATTATAAGTAGGTCAAGGATTCCAGTTTATTTCAACCTGATTCATTTTCTGTTAATGTGTCTGTGTGAGTGATGCTACCTGTATAAAGCAGCTTTTGAAATGTTTTTTTTTTCTCCACCTTTTTAGATTAAATAAACTGGGAGGCTGGAATGGACATTTTGCTGATTGTATCATGGACAACTTGCTAAATTTGTAGGTCAGCTGTTGTGCAAGATTTTTTTTTTTTACATATGAGAGGTTCTGGGTAGCCATCAGCTGGTTTATTAAATGGAATAAACCAGCTGATGGCTATCTGGACAGAACAGAACTGACTGCAGATAAATACTGCTATAAATGCCTGAAAACCCACAGATGTAGTTGGTACCTTGGTATCTGGCAAAGGTTAACACAATAATGTGCCAAGATAAGATGTAAATAATGCTAATCAAAAACCCAGTTGTCAAACGGCAGTCTACTCTATGAAAAACTTCCTGTTTTGTGTGGGCAGCAGTGGCTCGGTGGTATAGCAGGGTTGTCCAGTAACCGGAAGGTTCGATCCCAACTCCTCCCTAGTCACTGTTGTGTGTCCTTGGGCAAGACACTATACCTGCATAGCCTCCAGTGTACTCACTGGTGTATGGCGCTCTTTGCTGGGCTGCCTTAAGCAATTTCCCCATTGTGGGACTAATAAAGGTTTCAATTTATTGTGATGTGCTGCTCATGTTTCCCAGCAACACGCAGGTGGTATTAATTAATCAA
Source organism: Parambassis ranga (assembly GCF_900634625.1). NCBI lineage: Eukaryota > Metazoa > Chordata > Actinopteri > Ambassidae > Parambassis > Parambassis ranga. The sequence continues at coordinate 19,786,452 of NC_041034.1, forward strand.
AAGTGAGAGTTAGAATTCAGTTTTTGGGGTCTGCAGTCAAAACAATCCTGCAATTGCCAACATGCAATGAACCCCGGGATATGTTAGGCTAAAAAGTGAGTAAACTCAGCTGAAACATTAGCTACATTAACATTGCGTCCTGAATCAGACTGTTGGTGATTAAAAAATCTTATAAAAAGACACTATAAATATTATTTATTGGGTAAAAATATTAACTGTTGTATACAGTAGTGATGCTTGTAATACATGATACAAAATATATATATATATATAAAAACACTTGTTGGTTTCAGTCAACGCCTCTCAAACAGTAGTCCATGAAGAAGACCCCAATTCTGCAGTTTTGAATGAATCTGTCTGTAGTCTGTTTCCACATCAAGGTGGTGGTGGGGTCTTCTCACTACTCACCATCCCCACTCGTGCACATCAGCTGTGTGATCCCAGTGCCAGTTCTGACCCTAGTGTGTTCTTAAGGCTTTGGCATGCACCGGCTCCAGGAAATGAAAGGGGAGCAGCAGGAACAACACCACCAGAAAGATGGCGCTCACCACGGCCAGAAGCACATAGCGACCGATGAACAATGTGTCCACTATCTGTAAAGACAGGGTGCATCTATTACTAGTTTGTAATAACAACACAGTCTAGGCATGGGAAAATATAAATTCAGTATATCCTTTGGTAGCCACTAGATGTCAGGAGAGGGCTGTGTGTACACACAGAGGACTGCTGTGGCCTCACTATTAATTGTGAATAGATATTCTGCATACAAACACAGACAAGGCCAAATCTGATATCACCCATTCACCCCATTTTATTGTGATTTGTCTTTTGCTGTTCAGTGTATTCAGTGTACTGAGTAATGTGCTCTACAGATCACAGCTCAACATGTGGTAATACTAGAAAGATTTGTGAAAGCACTAATCTACTGTATATACAGGACTCACTGTAGGAGTTACAAAAAGGTGAATATTTGGACACCTGAATCAAGATTTATTATCTGAAATGTGTTGTTTGTTCCGAAAATGTATTTTTATTCTTTGTTGCTTTGCTCTATGTTACCATGAGCAGACCTGCTGTTCTGGTGCCTACCTCATAAAATCTGCAACATGGAAGACGTGACCAAACACAAAACATTTTTTATTTTTTTTACTTTTTGGCCTTTTAAACTATAATATAACAAAACATCAGTGTTAAATTAGTATACAGGTGTCCCTGTTCCATACACAGAGTGAACACTGGCCAGTCATGTTACATCCCCCGTTACAAAACTCATTTTGTAAGCCTTCATAACATAATTATTAAAAAAACACTATAAAAAATAAATAAAAACTAATCATAAAGCCGACTGTAACTTCAGTATCTTGTTATTTTACACTCCATATGAAAATGATCCCATATAATTCCTAGAAAGAGAAAGAAAAGTTCAGGAGCAGTTTAATATGTGGGAGTACAGAGCAGTGCTCTGAGGATTTGATGAATAATTTGCAGAATCTTTAATTGGTTGGTGAACAGGCTGCTTCAAACCTCTGACACTCACTTGATTCAGAGAATGAACTGTGACTGAATACAGCACGTTTCTTGCTTCACTGTTTTTGTCGTATTTTTAGATCCCGCTGTGAGTTTTTAAAGTTGGGAAGATTTAATCAACTCTTCGCCGATGACTCTGGATGTACACTAATATTTCCATCATGAACCACCCATGAATACAAGAACACAAACTGAGAAAACGCCCTAAAGCCAGAAAACAGAGAAAGAACTTTCAGCCCTACTGCTGTCTAAAGAGAGATTTCACACGACCTGCTGTGGATAGCAGTAGGTGTGTGTTTGTGTGTGTAAACCCAGAGAGATTGGGATGATGTACACCCTTTCTTATGGATGCATTTAACACATCTCACTTTTTAATTTGCCAATTACACAGCAAGCAGGAACCTAAAGTGTGGGCCATGATTTATTAATGTGCGCCTGGGTGCAGCAGGCAGGAGGAGGGTGGGGGAAGATAATGGGAGGCAGGGGGTGTAAGATATAAACCACCCCCACCCCTCATTTGGGACTGCCTTAATTGGCACTATGATATTTGACTGTTTAACAGCAAGAGGTTAGACATTTCTCACATAGATAGTGTCTCTCTGCTTGTAACTAAGATTTTAGCAGTTTTAGTGTTTGCAGTAAATGATACTGAAACGTGATGCAAACATAAAATGTCACCCTGTGGAGCCAGTTATCACCTTTACATGCATGTTTACCCATGTTTAAATAATGCTGCCTATTTATTTATGCGGTATATAGTTTCTATTAAATAACTCTGAAATACTGCAGCTACTTTATAATTACATATGTATATGAATAAGTTGTTCAACTACTGCGTATCATCTTACAAAGTAAAGGCTTGCACCGTTAAGTGATCCAATAATCTAATACTTCTACAACTAGTAGTGAGTGTCACCCTGAAGTCAGTGTCAGAGTTTTTTGAATGTTTTTGGATAAGACGGCTACATTTTCTCAAGGTGTTAAGTCAGGACTTTTTATACTTCATGACAAACGTATGTGCAGAACTCATAGGGCCCTCCCTGCAGTGCACGTCACACACATGAGATTTCGAAGACGTTTTGCTGCTGAACAATGTCAGAAATGGCAGTTTTTGAGTTAATAAAGGAGGAGGCGGCGAACATGTTTGGAGCTGAGGAAGAGGAAGAGATTTGTTGCTACTATCGCATGGATTTGTTACAAATGTTCAGGGAGGTGGGCGTGTACGTGTACGTAGCATGATAATAAATTGAACAATAGGTCTGGCAGACAGTATTCTTTGGAATGTGTGGCATCTGCGCTAGTGGAAAAGCTTTTCTACTTTTTTCGCATTCACCATGCCTGCTCCGAAGTTCTGACCAATCACACAATAGTTCACAGACATGACCCAAGAAAAAAAGTTCTGCTGAAGGTGTCAAGAACAAAGCTCCGAGACCTCCCTCATGTCTAAGAGTTCAAAATCGGGGGGCAACTACACTCATGGACTCGGGGGAGAGACGTTTCGCCACTCCCCCGAGTGGCTTCCTCAGTTCTGCTGCAGAAGTTGGTTAGAAACATTGGTACAGATTGGAATAGGTGGCTGGGCCGAGCCCCTTATCCTTTACGCACCACCCCCCTGGTCCTCTCAAGCATCAGGCAAGAATAAGTCCCTGATCCCTGCAGCAAGCCGAGACCATTTAGCTTATCCAGCATATCATCATAGGCTGACACTGACACTTCCTCTCTGTTTGGACAAAAGGTAGACAAGACGTGTTATTGGCTCCCTGAATGAGTAGTGATTGTACATGGGAGTACAGAACATTAGATATCCATACAATAGAATACATAGATTATTCCACATCTCCTTAATAAAAGAAATATTTTTTCATTAGTTTAATGTTGTTATTATTATTACTGTTATGGATCAGTAATGGTGTGTATGTCAACAGCAGGATGAGCCCAAATAGTTTTAATACCATTGTGCATAACAGTTAAAAGCTAGTGATGAATATATTTCAGGCCTGTTTCTTGAAAAAACAGGCCTCTGGACAATGACTTGATAACTCATAAATAAATCTACTGGGTGAGCATCCCTTCATTCCTCATAGTGGTTTTTTATGTAGCCTCTTTAAAACACTGGTTTCTAAAGTAGGCCTGGATTCATTTGATTTGAAGCCTTGCGCAGAAATCCAGGAAGTCACATTTTTGCTGCCTCTCTCTCTCTCTCTCTGTTCCTGGGTCTGGTATCTGCCTTTGTACAAAGGCTATAAAAATGCAGGCTGGCCAGGACGGGGCTCTGCTCTGCTATTTCTATGGGGTGGCAGCTTGCTTGGCAGATCTGGCCGGCTTATTGGCACGACCCGGAGGCAACATGGGGGAGTGTTTATTCTGTGTTGCTGTTGGACTAAGATAAAGCAGAACAGGCCTTGACGACAAGCACATGCACAGAAGTGCACACAGTGACACTATTTACAGGCATACACGGCTGTGGAAACAGGCTTACGGTGTAGTAGTTGAGTGTACGATAGGTTTTTATTTGGGATAGGTTGTTTGTGCACCTTCTTACTAACTGGTGTCTATATCAGTACAAATAAAGTAAATGAGATTCAGGCATTTGCCCATAAAACACACAACAGCCTTATAAGATGCTGTGACTGTGTATTGTTAGGTGAAAGATTTTATTTTGCATGATGTTATTATGTGGTGTGGGTCCACATATCCAGAAGTGTGTCCCTAACATGAAGTTTTCATTTCTGTATGCATATTACTGTAATGTGTTTTATAAGTACTTATGTGTTAAGTAAGTTTTACAGAAGATCAAAGGAAGACAGGTACACTGAATGTATTGAGAAGTGTGTAATTTCCCTACTTCTCATAGACTTTTGTAATTCATTTCCTTTGTTAGCTGTTGTCTGCTCTTTGGAGACAGCTCTGGTTGATATCAAGCTAAGGTTGTAAATCTAGATCTTGATTGAAGTAATGTGTTCATCCCCTATGACCCCATTTTACGACCCACCTTTCCTGTGAGTTTGGTTTCCTGGTCACTCTCAGATTTGACCCACAGCTTATGAGATGTTAGGACTTAAAGTGAGCTTACATGGGGGAAGAGGTGTAAGCTTTTATGGGGCGTCATAAAATCACTCGTATGGTACAGTGATTATTCTCCTGGAGAACTTATCTTCAACTTAGGTTTACGACTGACAAAAGGGGACCCCCTGCTATTTCCTCTCTAAGGTTTAACCATTACCAAATAAGGTAAACTAAATATCAGTTGAGCTGACCCTATTGGTGCAGAGTTAGGGAAGGACATGATTTTATGGGATCTCAAGATAGGATAAAAGGTGTTTACAAGAATGGCATATTGTTCTCTGGCTGTGAGGCCAGGCAACCACAGAGATCTCTGTTTGTGTGACCCAGAATTTGCTTCTTTACTGTTAGAATAAATTGTAATTTTGAGACCAGATATTGTCAACTTCTTCTTAATCAAAGAACCGGGGAAGATGAATGAAAGGATCCAGAAGATTTTTATGTCCCTAACAATTTGGTGTTTCCGCCCGGTTTGAAGAAGTGAGGGTCTAACAACATCCTGCCTGACTGAGTGACTACTGGCTAGCCAACAACAAACAAGGTAAGCAGAAACCTGTTTAATCAAATTCTGCATATTGGACACTCTAAATTAAGTAGTCACTGTGACTGGTATGGTGTTTTAAAGTTAAAATTGTATGAGGCAAATTGTGAGTCCACATAATTGAAGAATTATTCAAAAATTAAAATAAAATATTAAAATAAAAAGAGTAACACATAAAAAATTTAAGAAAGTCATTGGGTTTTGCAGCCCCGACTATGTTTGGACGCGAGCATAGATAAGCTCGGTTGAGAGCCCGAGGGAATTTGATGACCCCTGAAAAGAAAGAACGGATTGGCAGTAATAGAATCAAAGTGTGTTAAATGAATGAAAAAGTGAAAAACTTGATGTAAAGATTGGGCGTAACCAGAATAAAAGCGGATTGGCAAAAATAACGATTGATTGGCAATAAGTTTAAAATGTTTTAAAACATTGGCAGTAAGTTTCAAATATAGGCCTAGGTAAATTGAGAAAGCGCTGTATTGTTAAGGAAAAGATAAACCGGTGATTTGTTGTCTTGTCTTGTCGTGGTTGTTTTATGTACTCCGCGCTGTCGGAGAATTGTTGTGTTTGAAACTGATTCTGCGCTGGCAGAGAAGTGAGTTTGTACAGAGTGTTTGTTGTAAGTTGAATGTGTGACATGTATGTGTGAAAGTGTGACTGTGTTGTCAGAGTCACAGTGAGGGATAGAAGAAGGGACATATAGGAAGTTAAATTTTAATATAGCAGGTACATAGGAAGGAATTTTGTGGCAATTATGTCTAAGTGGAAGACAATTGATGAACAGATGAGTAAGATGTTAAGCCGTTGTCATGGACATGCAGGTCCGGACAACAAGCAGAAGGCAGCTGCTGAGCTGCAAGCAGTGGTGTGTGCAGCTGTGACTGAGCAGGAAGTTAAGGGATATGATAGGAAGCCGCTGAAGAGTGTAATCGTAACAGCGGAGAACAAATATAAGATGGAACGAGATGAGTTGGAAGCACAGAGTAAGACAGCAGGAGTATTCCAGAGAAATAAATTCAAGAAAGCAGCACAAGTAGCAGAAGGAAAGAGGCAAGCTTTGTATCAGGCATATTTGTGCTGTCTTGATGAGGACTGCAGGGAGTCCGATAGCAGAACAGACAACAAACAGGAAGTGGAGAGCGAGGGAACTCAGGAGGTGGATCCTGGGATGTACCCTATAATAAATATCACAGATGGGAGGGTACAAGTAACAGGTAAACAGACAGGCCAAACCCTTTTAGGCCCAGCCCAAAGGCCTTGTCGTAACTCCCAGGCCTCACATATGCAGCATTCATCCACCCCCCTTCCTCAAGATGCATTTGCATGGAGAAGTCTTCAGGAGGCAGGACCCCCAACACCAATTACACCTCAACATTTTGGACACACCACAAGGGCTAGCTCCCCAGCTCTTTCTTGTGGATCATGTACCCCTCTGCCCCAGACCTCATCCACTAAAAGGAAAATAGGAAAAGGAAGGCAGGTAGTGGTGACTGTTCAGGTAGCAGGAGAGATGGTAGATACAGATGATGGTGATAATGATGAGATAGAAAATGAAAAGGATTCTAGCTGTACCAACATAACTGATCTGCTGCAACAGATAGGTCAAAGCATAGTAGAATTGCAACGCCAGATGAGTGAGTCTGATCTGCCATGGCGACATACTATGACACTTAGGTCTCACGCACAGCAAGATAAACCAACTAAACCGACTGAATCAGCGTTCCAGTTTCCATTAGTGCAGGCAGGCTCATTTCTGTGCTATAAGTCATATTCAGTAGGAGATGTAAACTCCCTGGTGGAGAAAATGCCACCCCCTAGAGAGGGTGGAGGTTTGTGGATGGACAAGTTGGCTGAAATGACAGCTGGCCAGACATTAGCTTTAGGAGATTTCAGGGCTGTTGCCTCCAGGATGATGTCACGTAGTGAGCTCCATGAGATAGAGACACAGTCAGGTACAATGGGGCGTGGTGATGATGAAAGATTTACTACATATAGTACCTGTATAGGTTTTGCTATGCGTGATCTGTTTCCATTGCCAGTATCCACAGGTCCTCCTAAGTACACATGGGACCCAGCAGTGTCCCCTAGGGATCATTTGGTGAAGTGTAGAGAGGATTGGACAAGGAAAACAGGTATGAATCCCACTCAGCAGAGTGTCCAACAGCAGTGGTTTAGAAAGGCAGTAGAGGAGGGCCTCCCAGTCTCAGTCCAACAAGCTTTAAATAATAACCCAGATCTCCCTGGAAGTGTTTCCAATGTGTGGGAGCGACATGTTACACATCACATGGAACGACACGAAACAAAAACAGACCAAGAAAATGCTGATATAAAAGGGCTTCATGTTCAGTTACTAAAATTACAAGTGGGGCAGGCTCGTAAAGACGCCACTGACCAGAGAAAGAGTAAGAAAGATACCCCAGCAGTTCAGATGGTAGCGCAACCTCAGCCCGCTCCTCAGCCACAGCCCCCATTTGCGGGTAACTCTGACCTTTATCTGACCCCACTTTGGGTCCCCCAACCTCCTTATCGTGGAGGGTGGGGCCAGAATCATAGAGGAGGAAACTGGAGGGGACAGGGTGGCCGAAGGGGAGGGGGGCATGGAAGGGGCGGATACAGCGGTATGAGTGGGGGTGACTGCTTTTATTGTGGAAAACCTGGTCACTGGGAGAAAGACTGTCCGTACAGAAGGAAACCCCTACACCATCCATATAGGGGCGCCCTGGTATCCACCACAGGGAAATGGAAGCCAAGGTCCTCAGCAGCATGGACCTCCACCACCAGGACACTACCCCTCTCAGCCATGGGGTGGTGAGGGACCTTACTCAGTATGAAGGTCAGCACAGAGAGGCCCAAGTGTGGGCGTGTTGGCAGAACCCACACTGCAGGTGCAGGTCAATAATTCTGATCTGCCTTTCCTGGTTGTTACTGGGGCAACATACTCCACTTGAAGACATCTTCTATCATCAACTACATTGTCACACACCATTCTGTTGGCTGGCTTCTCCAGGGAAATTCAACATCTGGCATTTACAGATCCTGTGAAGACTGAGTTAGCAGGCCAGCAACACAGACATTGTTTTATTTATTCTGTCTCATTACCAGTGAATCTGATGGGGAGGGATCTCCGGATCAAGACTGGTGCATCCATCTTGTGTTCTTCAGATGGACTGACAGTAACTTTTCCAAATGGAATAACAATTGCCTGTTCCAAAACTGTGGGAATGTATGGACAATGGCATATGATGCCACTTACTCATCAGATGACGTGTGCAGACATCTACTGGGCAGAACTATTGCCTAAACCTCTCACAAAGGAGAAACCTCTTGAGTCTGTTTCACCTGTGGAAGTTCTGGATCATGTCTCTCCGACCTTATGGCTTGCCCGCTGACCCTCTCCATGTTACCCTTTTCTATGATAGAGATGAGGATCTTTTTATCAGGAGAGATTCACGTCTTACTTAGAAGGGCAAAGTTGGCCCATAAAAGTTGATAAGTTGTTTGTGGCTGAGGAATGAGTAGTAGCTGATGTATAGTTTACACCAGAATAGTTTAAGTGGCTCAAAATGTGTGCCACGTGTTTTCATTAGCCATTCATCCAAAACATCAAGCTATAGAATTAGGCTCCATGTTTAAGACATGTAAAGCTACTTCTGATAGGCGGCTATCACAGCGGATAGGTGTTCAGCATTCTTCATCCTTAAAGTGTATTAGATTACCATTCACACAGTAGATGATTCCATGTTTTGTTTTTTTTTTTTAACACAGACAGATAGACAGATGGTATAGCAGGCAAATGACTGCTAATAAGGCTCTGGAGTTTCATTTTTAGATGTAAGTTTTTGTGTCACTGTACTCGTCTCTTTTGGAGTCTCAACTTCCACACTGATCTGGCTCTTCTAGTATCCATATAATATATATGTAATTACAGGTAGCAGAGCAGTCATTTATTGACTTGAAGGAGTCTCTGGCATGTGCTGTTGGCTTAGCCCTCCTAGACTACTTAGTTTATTTTACTTGATGTTTCTGAAACAGATGAAGATGTGCATGGTGTTCTGTTTCAGAAAAAAGGGGGGGTAATAGACAGGTGTCAATCTGAGTTTTAACTTGGTTGGACTAGGATGCACCAGACATGCAGCAGGAATGATTAAAATGGTGCAGATAATAGCTCATAGTGATGGGTTATCTGTTGATACTGCTGATAACACACAGGTTAGTAGCATATGTCACCTCCCAAGCGTTCACTCTGACATCACTTAGATAAAGGAGGTTGAGAGAACTTTTGGAAACGTAATCTTACAAAAATCACATAAAGACAGGTCTTTAGCCTCTCCCAGGAGAAGATGGTCCGGGTGTAGAGGGGGCAGAGTCAAGAGATAGAATCAAGATGTATGTGATGTATTCCCCAGAAGGGAAGCCAGTGCTTCCACCACGGCTCAGGAAGAGCGTCTTAAATGAGGTGCATGGGCCTGGATTGTGGGAAATAAATGTTGAGGAATTTGACACATTGGTGGCATCCATGTATGGCAGGGATCGACCAAGAATTGAGTAAAAGAGTGTAAAATATGTATGAGTATAATTCCAAACACATAGTGAAGTCAGACATGGGAAGTTTTCCACTCCCAGTTGTACATGGACAGGAAATAGTTATTGATTATACAGACATGATAGAGAAACACCAGGAATGTCAGTACCTCCTGATGGCAGTAGATTTGTTTATATGGTGGCCAGAAGTGTGGCCTGAAGAGAAAAAAGGTGTGTGTTGAAGAGAAAAAGTGTTTTATCTGATAATGGGTTTCACTTCAAGAGTGCAGACCTAGAAAAGGTGGAGCAGGCTTTGGGCCTAAGACACAGGTATGGTGTAGTATATCACCCACAGTCACAGGGAAAAGTGGAAAGGATGAACCAAAATTAGAAACAAAAATTGGCTAAAATCTGTGCACAGACCAAATTTATATGGGTTCAAGTGTTTTTATTGTATTAACGTGTATATGATGTTCAGTGAATAACGCCACATAATTCACATAATATGAGTTTTTTACAGGCTGACAGCCTCTTGGAATGAATTTTAAGCTTTGGTGTGAGTATGTATATCACAGGTGAAAGGAGAAACTGAGAGACCAGATGAGGACATGCCACACACTGAGGGGGTCCTCATGAAGGTGATAAAGAAGAAGTGGTCGGAGCCTAGGTGGACAGGCCCTTACCAGGTGGTGGAGCGCACCTCCCATGCGGAGCGGCTGAAAGGGAAAGGAGGCCCCTGGTATCATTGGAGCTAGTGCACCCCGGCCTTGGAGCCAGGGCAGATGCTGGCCGATATTCAGATGGAGCAGGACAAGGAGAAAATACAAGGGGCAGAATAATCCCCTGAACGCAGGAATGTGACCAGTAGGTAGTCTACCCTACTGGTTGAAGAGGACAAGACGGTGAATTACAGCTGACACGAGTGAGCAGTTGATAAGAGGAAGGTTTGAAGCTTCAGGAGCGGAGGTTCTGGTTCCTGTTATCAGGAAGACTTTGACTGACAAGATGGGACTCTGGGGAAAGTGGAGAGTGTTGGGTAGTTGTATTCTATTGTTTGTAATTGTTGTTGTTGGTTGTTGTTGATTCTATATGTATGGTATTGTCATTAATCACTTCTTTTGCAGCATTCTTGGGTATTTTAACTACATATGGTGGTTGTTGTTGTATTCTTTTTGTGCACTGTTTAGGTACTAGGTTAATTGCATTAGCTATTGAGAAGAAAGATATAGGTGTATGTCATGCCTTTGTTGGTAGCAGAGGTGCCTGAGTCGGGAGATGAGGAAGAGGAAGCTTTGTTGTGAGCTCTTAAATGAGCTCAAAAGGGGGAATTGTTAGGTGAAAGATTTTATTTTGCATGATGTTATTATGTGGTGTGGGTCCACATATCCAGAAGTGTGTCCCTAACATGAAGTTTTCATTTCTGTATGCATATTACTGTAATGTGTTTTATAAGTACTTATGTGTTAAGTAAGTTTTACAGAAGATCAAAGGAAGACAGGTACACTGAATGTATTGAGAAGTGTGTAATTTCCCTACTTCTCATAGACTTTTGTAATTCATTTCCTTTGTTAGCTGTTGTCTGCTCTTTGGAGACAGCTCTGGTTGATATCAAGCTAAGGTTGTAAATCTAGATCTTGATTGAAGTAATGTGTTCATCCCCTATGACCCCATTTTACGACCCACCTTTCCTGTGAGTTTGGTTTCCTGGTCACTCTCAGATTTGACCCACAGCTTATGAGATGTTAGGACTTAAAGTGAGCTTACATGGGGGAAGAGGTGTAAGCTTTTATGGGGCGTCATAAAATCACTCGTATGGTACAGTGATTATTCTCCTGGAGAACTTATCTTCAACTTAGGTTTACGACTGACAAAAGGGGACCCCCTGCTATTTCCTCTCTAAGGTTTAACCATTACCAAATAAGGTAAACTAAATATCAGTTGAGCTGACCCTATTGGTGCAGAGTTAGGGAAGGACATGATTTTATGGGATCTCAAGATAGGATAAAAGGTGTTTACAAGAATGGCATATTGTTCTCTGGCTGTGAGGCCAGGCAACCACAGAGATCTCTGTTTGTGTGACCCAGAATTTGCTTCTTTACTGTTAGAATAAATTGTAATTTTGAGACCAGATATTGTCAACTTCTTCTTAATCAAAGAACCGGGGAAGATGAATGAAAGGATCCAGAAGATTTTTATGTCCCTAACAGTATATGTGGTAAAGGTCATAAGATGACCACTCATCTGAAGTTAGCTGTTTGTGGGCTAATTCTTCACTCTGGACCCAAAGCATTTTGTAGTAATGAACACCGAATGGCCTTATATCAAGACTGCAAAACATCCCAGGCCTTTTAAATGAACTACATTATGCTGTCATTACGCAAGAGCCATAACAACAGAGGATAATAACCCGAGCGTGTGTGTGTGTGTGTGTTTTAATGCAGCACATGGTCTGTTTTGGAATTCTTCCTGGTCATGGATTTGGCAGTAGTTTGCAATAAATTTAAATTGCTTCCCTGTGTAAAGATGAAAAGGATACATGAAAGCATATCCATATATATTCTAGGCAGTGTAAGAGTGCCGATGTGTCTGTGACGTGTGAATAAAGCTCACCTGTATTTCTTTGAAAGGAGGAGGGGTCTCTGGGCTGCGAGGGAAAAACACCAGCGTCAACGTGATGGTGAGGGCCAGGAGGAAGACAGGGATGACTCCTAACCTGTGTACGGGTCAAACAAAGGGATTACACGAGGTGTCACGCTACCGGACTGAATGCTGTCTGTGAGACTTGCAGTAAAGGCAGGGTTATCTGAGGGTAACGTCATTAAAGCACCAATCTAAACTAGGACAGCCTTTACTGGTTTTTAAGAAGTCGTTTGTCCCTTATCAAATAAAGCACCGTGTCACAGATTAGAGCACAGTGCTTGGTGTATACAAAACTACACATTTACTGAGTAGTATGGTCTGATGAAAGGTAAGTACTGTATACAAGTGCCAAAACACACCCATCAATAAAACGTGGGTCTGGATCCACTCTGACATTGCCCTTGTTTTGATTATTTTCCATCTTAATATACTCTCAGTCCACATTGCCAGCAGAACACGTCAGTGATCGACAGTGACGTGAGCCCATTTACTGTAAAACGTGATGTAATTGATGACTCATGAATACACCAAATTTACCCGGAAGCCTTGCTAGTTTTTTTGGTTGAAGTTGTTTGTAGAATTCGTATGCTTTGACCAACAAGCTAACCAACATTACAGAGATGGACACAGACATAAAATCTGCTCCTTTCTTTGCCAATAACACACTTTTCCAGCCGGGCGGACGTGAGGACTGTGTGTAGCCGAGTCTCACTCACTTTGCGGATCCAGATGCTCTCAGCAGCAACATCCCAAACACAAGAGCTGCGACCCAAACCATCGCGATGACGAAAACGCCAGTACCGAGTTGAAGCACTGCATTTGTCATTTTCGTAACGCAACGTTTAGAGGTAGCTTTATTTAGCGACTGACAGTGATTCAGCAATGACAATAAAATGTCGATTTACGAACGCTGTTACATGATTAGCTAGTAGCTGTCGGCTACATTAGCTAGCGCGAGCCACGCTCCCGGTATGTAGGTAAGTTAGCAGCCGCTGCTAGCGCTGCTATGCTAAGAGCTGCAGGTGCTTTCCTAATAAAAATACACCGCTTTGTTTGCATAGAGCGAGTCCTTGCTCGCAATTAGCACGTTTTTAAGCAGACGTCGGTGAGTGGGGATAATTTCAGCTCTTGTAACGCGTCGTCTGCTTCCTGGTAACAGCAAGCTGGATTGTAATTGGATAAATGGAGTTGAAGGCTAACCAATCAAACGGCTCGTTGCTGCAAAGCGACGAACGAGAGGGAAACAAGTACACAAAATTCAACTCCAACCTAAAACGCTCAGAGTTTTTGTACAATTTAAAGTCCACACTGTTTGCTATTGTTGTGTTAAAGAATTGAAACGAGTCATACTACAAGTGAATGTGTAACACGGCCACAGCTCCACACTGTAGCCATTCTTATGGCCCGGTTTCTCCACTAAATCATGATTCAGACATGAGCTGACTATTGTTTTGACTCAAAGGGAATCATTCATCAGTAAGTTATTCATCCACTAAGTGATTAAAACGTCCACATCTATTAAACTACACATGCACCCACAATCCTTCACTTCACTATTCAAAGGTCATGATGTAAGCTCAACAATCAGAACAGTGTTCTATTCAGTTAGCCCACATTATAAAGTAATGAGCACACTATAGACCAGATCACCATTCTCTGGAGACAATATGTTCGATATAACACGTGTTATCCTTTATTAGTAGTAGTTATAAAGTAAGCTCTCTAAAATATCTGCCTGTGGCTCTGACTGACATCACTCCTCTAGATCCCACCTGTGTTTTTGAAGCGTGTAATTATTAATGTGGACCGACAGGGGGCTGGCCAGATCCGCGATTTAATAAAGCCATGTGTGGGTCTGTGGGTCTCTGTGTGTGTGTGCGTGTACGTGTTTGTGATACGTGTGCGCGCTTCAAGTGGTGGTGCCTCCTGCCTGTACTTTACTGGAAGAAGACATGTTGCCTTTAGGTGACCCTCGTAAGATCCAATCATCCGGAGTTTATTGGTGATTCGGACACTTAATGACGTGATGTGACTATTTAAAACCATCTAAGGCAATGAAGGCGAAGGCGACCCGTGCAGCGTGTTTGTCCGATTTGATGTTGTCTCCCAAATACAAGGATGTTAAATAATTTTGCAGGCAGACATTTTTTTGTTTCTTTTTGTTAAATCTTTTTTTTAGCTCTTGTTTTTGTTGTAGATAGAAAAATCACTAAATTAAAGGACACATACCCCGTATTGCGTCAGATCCAACCTAATACACGTTTACTTCCTCAAACTCAAATGTGCTGTCAAATAAAAATATAATATAAATAAAAAAAAATTCAGTCATTGTGTTTTATTGTAACTTTTTAAACAGCCTATTGCTTTTATTTTATACTTTTACGTTTGTTATGCATTTGTGGATAAAAATATAAATAGTTCCCACCGTTTCTTTTTTTAATTAATGTATCTTGTTTTATAACGTATATGTATAGGATTACTAACTGCATTGGAATGTAACTGCCGATGTATGACTCCTAGACGTGATTGCCGTATTTCCCATGGACACTGGAAGGCATCAGCAGCCCGGTGTTGGGAAGACGGGGGAGCGGAGATGAAGATGGAGGTGGGAGGGGCCTGGCATGGCTGACGTCACCGGCTGTGTGGAGGAGTATAGGCTGTGCTGTCAGCCCAGTGTCAGTCTGATGAAGATTGGCATGCAGGTAAGCTGTCATTCATTTTCAATGTCAGTGCATGGAGCAGGGCTTCACCACTCCAGCGTCCTTTTTCCCCTTTCCCCCCCTTCATTACAAAAGGCAGGACATTATTCATACAGACAGCCAGCAGGCCACAGTGAGAGAGAGAGAGAGGGGGAGAGAGAGAGAGAGGGAGGGAGAGAGAGAGGGAGAGAGAGAGAGGGAGGGAGAGAGAGAGAGAGAGAGAAGAAGAGAGGGAAGGGAGGGGGAAGTCGAAGAGGGGGAGAAAAAAGAGAGAGGGAAAGCAGAGGAGATGCATTTTTGTGCTGGACCGAAAGACCAGTGGATTTTTTTCTTGTGCTTGATGATGCGTTTGGATGTTTTTTTAAATTATCGCGGTAATGATTGTGATGCAGATCTGCTTAGAATGTTTTGTGCGGCGTGTGCTGTTGGTGCGTTGTTGTAGTTTAAAGAATAGTAGTAAAAGAGAGAGAGAGTGTGTGTGTGTGTGAGAGAGAGAGAAAGAAAGAGAGAGATCGGGTAAAATTGGCTCATCGCTACAGGAAGCTGGCATTTTATTTTGATTATTTTTTCCCCCCACGGCTTTCTTTAATTAGCACTTGAACGCCACGTTCAGATTATATGTGAAATAGGAATGATGGTGTGACTGTGGCTCTGTTTACTGCAACTGGCTTAATGCTGAACTTAGAGCTAGTATTGTGTGAGTAAAAGAAAAAAGGCTTTTATTTTGACGGACAAAGTTGTGTGGAACGGAATGGAAATTTCAGCGTAAAGAACTTAAATTTGGTTTGAATCATTACACCATTATATATACTCTGGTGTGTGAGTGTGTGTGAGTGCTTTAAATTGTATGTTTTTTGTTTGTGACAAAAATAACCCTGTTATATTAATATATCAAAAAATAAAGAGGTGGCCTCTAATTGGGTATTATTTAACCTGTGATTTACATTATTTTACTTAACATTTAAATATCAAAGATTTTCTCTTATTTCAAACGTGAAAAGGGTCATTTTCTGTTTCTCACTCAACAGCAGCTTTTTAAAGTAAAACAAAAAAAACCTATTTTGATTTCAAACATTCAAACAGTGAGTCTGAACCTGTCTGATTTTCTTGATGAATTCTTGATTGGAGTGTGTCTGCATCTCAGCGAGGTCTAATGTTTACCCTGAGCCTTTCCCCTGCCCTGTGAAACCTCCCCTCACACTGAACACTGGCCTTCTTTGTGTGCCACTCACCACTTCTATTTCAGATGACTGGTTTATTCCACTATTGCTTTTTTTTTCAGTGACTCTTCGGAGAGACATTTAAGTGACAAAATGCCATTACTGTCTGTGTCCGAGGCCCTGTGTGATTTAATGTTGCTGTTGGAAAAGGGGCGCAGGATTGCTGTTTGTTGAAGTTGAGTCAAATTAAAGCAGACTCCTGTTTTTTTTTTTTTTTTTTCAAAATTAAATCTTTGGTTAAAAACTGCAAAATAAGGAGTCCACAGTGTGAGCATCAGATGTGCATTAGCATTAACCATTTGTTTACTAATCATCAGCTTCCCTTAGAAATCACAATTGGACCACTCTAAGTCCCCTTCGTCATACACATTCGGCAGGTGCAGAGCACAAAAAAATCCCATGAGGAGCTAAACTCTTACCCCCCCGTGAAAGCAAATGCTTGAAAGACGCTGTTGTTGTTGCTGCTAAAAGAGCCAAAGACAGGCCTTTATGTTGTTTTTTGATTTTAACACTATTCAAATAATACCTGATTCAGCTGAGTTCCACTGTTGAAACGGATCACTTCCAATCACCCTCAGAGATGTTTGTTCTTTGTTGTGATGTGCCCCACGCGGGCTCTGCCTATCGTCAGAATGATGGGATAACGCCAATTTAGTGTATCCACCAAAACCCTGCTGAGATCTTAATTGATGATTTGTGTCATTGGACAAGCAGCCCAGGGGCATATTTGGGGGGATCTACAAAATACTATTTGCATATTTCCATTCCTGCTATATGAGTTAAATTACATGATGAGGTGCGATGCTGTGCATTCCTGCAGCTTTTTTTTTTGGGAGGGGGGGTAATCACTAATAAAGTGATTCAGTCACACTAAATGAAGGAAGTAAACAGAGCGAGGAGAGCATATGTTACAAACCAATTTAAGCGTTTATGTATAGCCATAAAGCGTTTGAGGAAATTAAACCACCAGCAAATGTCTTGTCATTTCCTTTGCTTTTGCTTCTAATTCCACCCTGCATGGTGCCACACAATCCAATACATCATTCTTTTTTTTCCATTTGAAGTGGGGGTCTTGTAAGACTAATAGGTCTTACTTTGTAGGATTTCTTCTCCTAGCAATCAGATTGTGAAATGTGTTTTTTTTTCTTAAAGCAGACTTGGAAAACAGAGAGGATGTTCAGAATTATTCATAAGGCTTTAGTCTGCTGGGTATCCTCAGCGGAGTGCATCTTGGTCCTGTTCCGGCCCGTGAGCAATGTTATGTAGGCTACTTTTTTTTTCCAGGTTCAATAGCGCAGTAGTCCTTAAGACAATTGTGTTGCGTTGCATGTTTTGGCCCTGTCTGGGCCCTCACAGGTCATGCCCACTAAGCCTGCTTGATCCCTATCGCTCTCAAGAGAAGGCAAGAGGCCTGTTTATGCCGTCAGACAGCACAGCTTTAGGGACAGCCCTTGCATGCTTACTCCTGCTCATTCCACAGCCAGTGCTGCGTTGGCATGGCTCTAAGTAAGCCACCAGGGAGAGGGGTCAGAGAGAGATGGATCGGCTTGATTTATGCTCCAAGAGGAGCGGCAGGCAAATTCGATGATTCTCCTATACATACTGTCCACATCACGGGTCTTTGTTTCTGGAAGGACACAGACGGGACGTGTGGTTATAGCAAGTTTGAAAACAGCATCATTTTATACAGCAACGATACTGCTTTGAATCAGATCTAACTTATGTTGAAAATCTGCAAGGCAATTTGCTTCTTAGGGATTTATTTCTAGAGCTGGACTGACATATTCTGCTATGACATGTGAAAGACCTTAGTGGGACTACTCTAAATGGAGCAATGAGACAGAAACACCGTGCCAATTATGTAGAGTCTGGCCTACATGGTGGCTCATGAAAAATCACCTGCATGCTGTAAGGAGCAGGCTATTGTTCCATTTTACTGAAAAACTGGGACTAGAAGCTCGAAGACTGCTTTCATCTGTCATTTAAATGGACGGTGAAGTGCTCAAAGTTCCAGATTCCAAGTGATGCTATGCAAAACATTTCCATAGTTATGATTTACTAACAATGACCTGAAAATTACTGTCAAAGTCTCATAGAGATGATGATAAATTAGCGATTATGATGTTAAGATAACCCTGTTCAGGATCAGTTTCAGCCCTGTCTAGATATACCTAAAGGCAAGTTTGTAACCCTATAAGGCCTGTTTGCACATGGTTAGTTTTACCTGGGAACCTCTGGTTTTATGACCTTGATCTTGCACAAATCTGTAGATGTAGAGCAAAAATGATCTTTCATATTTTGCCAAACTAGGAGCTCCTGCAATAAAATTAGTCCTATTTGATTTAGCACCTCTCTTTGATCTGAGGCTGTTGTAGTCTAAGATGCTCCACAGTTAAATTAATAAAAGGTGGTCTAACGTTGGTCAATTCACGTAAAAACATATTATGTGCCACACAGACGTTAAATAAATACTTAAATGTTGTTGCCCATAGTTTTCAGAGGAGCAGTTTTAAATCTCTGTGGGAGGCTGCTGTCCACATTTTATGAGGATTCACCATTCCCTCAGAGGCTACGCAGGGAAGTGCACTTTTTGACACTTTCACTTCAAACCCTTTATATATTAGGTATGTCACTTGCCATGTAGTTGAGTAGAATCATACATATTTTAGAGATGCTACAGAACCATATGGACACAATAATAGATAGATAGAAATAAACCTCGCCTCCTCCATGTTAGTGGATAGAACACAGATACAAATAAAAACTTGAGTACTTCTCAAATTTTAAGTTTTTCCCCCAGAGATGGTCTTTGGCTTGTGAACATTTTTTAATACACTGATCTGTTAACCTCACAGTCAGCAGCCAATGGACCATTTGAATAAAACAGCAACCTCACAACCTCCATAGACTATGGTTCCAAGATGGTGTCTTTTTCCAAAATGGCCACGCCTGTAAACAAGATATTTAAGATATTATGTTGTACACTTACGGATTTTGATGTAGCGTAAACCTTGATCTGTGGTCCAATCATGCGCTTTGTTTGCCCCCCATCCACCCCAGTCACCTCCGGTCAACTCAGATGAAGGCTCGTCTTTTCCCTGTGTTTAACAGGATGCAACTATAGCCTCGTGTTATCCGAATGCAGCTTTGCACTTAGTGTGTCATCCAAATATCTGCAGCTGAGAACAACAAAACATCCATATAAGAAAAATCCATGTCTGCCTTTAGAATAGTGATGCACTGATTGATGCCTCTTGGCAATGTTTGAATGAAGTGGCCCTGCAGACGGCCCCCTGAAACAAACTTTTTAGAAACGTTCTTCTCTACACAATAATCTGCTGGAACAGTGAGCGGCCACAGCATGGAAGGAGACGTACAAAGGCTTTAGTCATTAGGTAATGATTTTAGCATCAGTACACTGATTGCATTCCCTTTTTTTTCAGACGGAGGAAATGAAAACCCAGCAGGGACACATTCTCTAAACAGACTCAAAGTCATGGCATTATAATGGAAAAGTCCAATACGGCTCAGGGCTTTCACCAGCAGGATGCAGGCACAGATACTGTTTACTCTGGGTGAAATGTATTTCAAAGATGCATCAGAAGTAGGCTGCTTCCACTCTCTAATGTATTCAATCTTTTGATGTCATTATTTTTTTTTGCAGAGAAAACAATTAAAAATATATTATTTTTAGACATAGGCGGTTATTATTCAAGGATCAAGCACACAATCAAATTAGCAACAGCTTATTATATATTCTGCATTTGAAGACCTTTTAACAAGACTCTGAACCTCATTGTGCGCCTTTGGTTCTTATCTCTGGTGGAATGTAGATAATCCCAATAAATGAGTCGAGCTTCACACAGAGAAATATGAAGCCTGGCTGTAAATCCTGAATTTATTATATTTGAGAGTCCTGGTAACAGCTGAGCTGGGTGAGGTTCAAAATATTTGATTTGAATTCAACAGCAGATCACAGCTGAGAAAATCCTACCATGCACTGTGTGTGTGTGTGTGTGTGTGTGTGTGTGTGTTGCTGCAAATGAATGATTGCAAAGTGTTGTTGAATTTCCCACAGTTCACTGTATTTTTTTTCACACCATAGAGTGGCTTTTCTTCTGGAAAACAAATGTATTCATGCTAGAGTTCTTTGTGGGCCTTAGACAGGATTTTAAAAATACAGAGGTCCAAAAAAAAATGAACTTGCTATGATTAAATATTGAATATGCAAAAATGACATTTAAGCTAAATTCTTCTCTAATTTTCTTCAGATCTGTACAGTAATAAGTTATGAAAATTGAGTTGTATCAACATCAAGGTGTTGGCACAGTTAAATATTACAATGAAAAGCAGAGCGTGACCTGATATCTGTGGTTTTTAGGATTCAAAAAACATAAATTTGTTCATAATATAAAGTGGACTTCATACACTGTTTTTGTAAACAGTTACTGAAATCTAGACCTTTATTTGCCCTTTTTGGTGCCAAGGGTGTCTGTGTCTCAGGTGGTTGTCCACCAACTGGAAGGTCGGTGGTTCGACCCCCCCCCCGCCTGGCTGGCTGCAGGCCAATGTGTCCTTGGGCAAGACACTTAACCCTAAGTTACTCCCAGTGGTTACACCACTGGTGTGTGAATATGTGTGTGTGCTTCTGTGCGCGAAAGGGGTAAACGTGAAGTAGTGTGAAGCGCTTTGAGTAGGTAGAGAAGCGCTATATAAGTACAGACATTTACCATTTACCGTAACACCTAGTATAGATGTGCATCTACAATCCGCACGTCAGGTGGCTTGACCAAACTTTATCAGTAAAACCTCCACATTACCCAAAGATATTATATTAGCAAGAACTTCACTCCTGAACAATGGCGCCTGCAATGAGTGAATCCGTTGCAGTAACTGTTATTATATGACCTATACATCAAAAACAATGCTGGGCGTGGCCGTCAGGGGTCTGAATGGTTGCAGGTGTACAGTACTGCAGTGCTGTTATGACAAAAAAAGTTGCAGACGCAAAGTTTTACAGCTGGGTACACATCAGCGCGCTGTGCTGTTTGACGACCTTCTGAAATTGTTTGCTGCAGAATGAAACGTAAGAGGGCTGGCAGCGCAGATGAAGAATCTGCCTCACCTTATTGGCTGCACTTTAAATACACCAGCACTAAAGTTGTGACCTCCAAAAGTCTATTTACTGGAGCATGGCTCCATTTTCCACATCCAAAGATATTATTTAAGAAGTGCGTTGCTCTTTTCTGCCACTCACGTCTCATCTGAATGTTTCAGCCTATTGCACTCCAGGACACCATTGATCTGAAGGACAATATTGTCACTCAGTCCATAGCCACTTATTAGAATTTAACAAAAGCCGCATTCTGCTCAAACCTATTCGCATAAACCTGACTGCTCATCTCCGAGCAGTCCTTTGCAGATGCCTGGTAAAACACATGTTAGTGCATAAGCTCTTAGGTGAAACAGCAGCTTATCAGCAGACTTTAGTAAAAAGCTTTGTACAGCGGCAAGGACGGAATAATCTCCACTAATGCTTTTTAGTGATCGCTCTTATTAGCTGCAAATGACTTTCTTTATGCAGTCCATGTCCCCCTGCAATAAAAGTGACATGATTTTATGATGGCTGCAGTAGAAGTGCGTTTCATTTTCCATGAGAAGGCTACATCTGTTACGGTGTTTCATAAGACTTGTCACTCTTGGAATATTAAAGGACACTGTTTTTACTCCTGTATTATATTTCATTAATGCTCCAGGCATACTGGATGTGTCAGTGCTGCTGGATTCACATCAGCGCCCAAAGTATCTGAATACCTCTGACACTGAAAACATAGGAACATGTTACTCTGTTAGCTCGTAGCTTGTAGCTTGAACTGATGCTCATTATTATCAGATTTTATTAAGATAGTAGAGGTACACTGATTAATCGGGTCAATATTCTTTTTAATAATCTGCATCTACTGACACCTGAGAATTTTAAGCAGATTTACAGACAGAACGTTAAATATATTTTGTATATTTCTTAATCTAAAAGATTTTTTTTTTTGACAAAGTTGCTTCATGTATTTTATATTGTAATAATTGTTTATAAATTAATTGTTCATCTTAGCAGTTTTTTTTTTTTAAAATGCCAAATCCAACCGCAATTAAACACTAAATTTAACTGCACAAGTGAAATAAAAAATTAAAGGTATGGTAGGAGATTTCATTCTGATGCACTTTTTGTTAAATTAGTGTAACTTCTCTTTACAATCCGACAGCAACCAATTAGTTCAGCAGTTTCACTTTAAAACAAAGAATATGAATCATCTGTGGAAGCTATAAAACACTAAAAACATCAGCCAATCCTGCGAGGTGGACCCTGCGCCGAGTATTGGCTGGTTGTCACTCTCTTCCTGCTCTGCGTGCACCAGAGGTACGGGCATGATAGCCGAAGTCACAGACCGCAGCTCGTCTTCAGGTGATGTGATTGGAGGGTGAGCTCCGAAAGAAAGGGGCGTGTGTTTACTTTCGAAATCTGGCTGACTCTGAGTTTTCAAAATCTCCTACTCTACCTTTAAGAGTGAGCAGAAACAAAACAGCTCTTGGTGCGAGGGGGAATCGAACCACAGACTTTTGTGTGACAGCGCACCCTGTTGTCTCCTAACACTCACGTTTGTGGCTGCATCTGTCCCGTGGTCAAAGGATGTCGGGCAACGCGATCATAAATTCCATTAGCAATGGTAACATAATATCAGACAATCTCATCATATGATCTGTTAGCATGAGCAACTGGCGGTTGTATTATCAACCGCATGTTTTTGACATGAGGATGTGTTGAGACATGTTTATGTGACTTAAGTTTGTAATTATTAAACAGAAACATATCAGCAGATAGAAGGACCAATATCATTGCCATATTAAGATTAGCATCAGCATTGGCTGCAAAAAAAAACATATTGGTCGACCTCTCAAAGATAATGTAAAAAACAAAGGTAACAAAAGTAATCAATTATATTTGCAATAACAACTATATAATGAAACTAATGTAATGCATCCCCTCGTGATGAGCCTCATCATAACATTATAGAAGGAATTTTGAGGCTGTAAACATTGAGCTTCATGTCTGAGGAAACATGTGATTTGTACATCCACCGTCCATATGAAGCACGTGGCATGCAGCCATCTCATCTCGGCCCTATCCATCGTCCTTGCTTCTTCGCTCTTCTCACTTCATTACATTTGGAACATTTTGACTGAGAGTGTAAGGAAACACAGGCGGGAAACACTGACATTAACCTCCTGGTTCTGAAGCTCACAGAGCACACCGTGGTGTGCGGAGTGGACGCTCGCTTTCTTTGTTCTGCATCCACGTGTCTTTTTTATCCCCTCTTCTGAAGGCAACACCTACACGCCTTCCAAGAAAAACACTTTTGGCTTTGTGCTGTGAAATGGTGCGAATCAGAGGGACGTGGTATTGTTTGTGAGAACTGTCTTTGGCCTAAAGCTTGTAGACTCTCTGCAAGTAATCATGAGTCAGGGAGAGACTTGGACAGGGATATGTGGTGACAGAGGTTTCCGGATGAGTGTTGACTATGACGTGTGTTCCTGAGTCACTTAAATGTGGTTTTAGTTAGAGAGTTCAGCGAAAAAAACTGCTTCGGATAAAAGGCTGTTTATATAGCACACATTCTACATTAGCACCTTTTTTTTAAAGTGTGTTTATATGTGGTTATATAACGTCCATTTGCTGAAATGTTTTTCCTGCTTTGGCCTGAAGCAATGACTCCGTCAAGTTTTATTCAAAAAAAGCTCCACTGAACTGTTTCTTTCCTCATCTATATGAGCGTATTGACATATTAACCCCTGTTAAACTCCAAGCTGCCACATTCCATCACACACATTTACGAGAAAATTCAAATATTGCTGCAGAGGCTCTCTGTTTCCTCTGATTTGTGGTGGTTCAGGCACACGATTTGTGTTGTGTTAAGTGTGTTTGTACAAGCGGTGAGGGCTAAACCGCACGCCTGCTCTGATTTTAAGAAGTGGTAATATTTAATGACTCTACAACGCTCGTCTGATGCGCGAGCACCACTCCTTCCTCTTTTTTTTTTCATTTTTTACCCCCCTGATTTGACGCTGCCAACGCTGCGTCGAGTCGTGTTGCTTTTCAAGTCGCAATGTAAACATGTCAGATGTGTGTGTGTGTGTGTGTGGAGAGCGTGCAATTATCATAACAGACACACACTGCTGGAAATGAATGCAGAAAAGCAAAAATTAGTATGTGAAGTTTTTTTTGGACACTCTGATTTAAATAGAAATATATCTTTCTGTACTTAATCAAAAAAAATATATTCCTTAAACATTATCAGACCTGATTCCACATGTTAATTGCAGCACTGAAGCTAGACTTCTTTTCCACTACAAAGAATAATTACTTTTCCCAACTCTCCCGCCGTAATTGGTTACTACTCTTTTATCTTATCTATGTGCGCATAATTATCACAGTCATCATATTAGATTATTTCATGCATAATAAATGAACTCAAACTGTGTGTGGGGTAATTAGCATGTTAGGATATGTGCCACGATAAGAGGTTTGCTCTCTCAAAGATTGTATTGTTCAAGACATTCCTGAAAAGTGAGAGATGCAGATAGGAATTTGGAATATTTGAACATCACCCTGTATCGATGTCGGTGTCAATAAAATAAATCCATTAAAATATTTCACTTTTGACTCAAGGACTGGAGCAGCAGTTTGTATAGACTGACAAATATATAAGAGTATGGCGATATTAGAGGGCAATAGCAGAGTTTGGATGATATGTGCAGATGTGCAGAACACTCAAAATATTAAGCATTTAAGTATTCGCATTTAAAGTTACTGAAGGAATGACGCCATCACATGTAGTTAAACTAAGTAGGTTGCAAAATTGTGAAATATGTTACTAAAAAAGTAGCAATGCTACTCCTCCAAACATCAAGATATGCCTTTAGTTATTCCATTTGGCTAATAATAATGCATAGCTAGTACACATAGACAGCAGAGAGAGCTAGCAATTATCTGACACTTTTACAGGCTCACATGCTGACATCATTCCTGATGCATGGGACAGAGTGAGTCAGTATGTGCTGAGAGCTCCATCTTATTGGCCAAATGATGATAGATTTATTTTAAGGCCAGTATTTGCTCATACTGATGTGCACCCCTGCTGGAAAGTTAATACACAATAACAGTATCAATGTACTATTTGTGATGCAACGTCATTATCAACCTGTATTGGCCTTAAACTGCAATATTGATGTATGTATGTATAATATAAGTATAATACATAAGCAGATACATATGTTAAAGTGAAAATTGGCCATTGGTCATTATATCAGTGAGCATGTAAATGTATGTCCGCAATGTGGAGGTTTGTAGCATCAGATATTGCTAGCAAATTTGTCTGTTAGCATAGTTAAAGAGTACTGGTCAAAATGGCCAATATCAGCATATTGGATATTGGAAATACTTCCAAAACTTCAGTATTCAGGTTTTAGCAGTTTATATGCAGGAGACAGAACAACACAGCACAATGGAGACTACTAAGAGAGAGACAGATGAGTATGCTTCTTGACTTTGGCAGCTGTCCGCTGCAGAGATCTCGTTCAATCCAAATGACAGATGTGCAGCACTTCAGTCAAGGTTTCAATGAGAGCGAGAGCAGGTCTTGATGGTGTGCTGTTAAACTTTTCTGACAGATTGGTTTTTAGAGGTCGTCTTCTGTCACAAAATTACATTTCCACCTTTCAAATAGCTAAATAGCTGCAGATGAAAAACATTTCTTACATTACATTTTTTATAAATTAATGAAGGTCAGTCAAAGGCTTGATTTGACTGTTATTGACTCTTCCAATTCAAATGAGGTAAAAACCTGCTGCTGGATGCATTCCCACTTTAATGCCAGTTGTGATGCCTGGCCTGGAGTATGTCTGACATGGACATTTCTTAAAATCCCATCAACACCCAAAGATTATATATATATATATATATATATATATATATATATATATATAGCTTTTTCACTCTATCTTATTTTAGTAAGTGTAGTAAGTTTTATTTATTTATTTATTTATTTATTTTATTTGTTGTTGTGGAAAATGACAGGTCAAGAAAAATGGACTTCATTGTATCCCACATTTGTCCATAAAATGTTAAAATAAGTATTTCACTCATGTAATAAGAATATATCATACATTACATTTATGATATGCTGAAATTTATTATTAACTATCACATTACAGTAGAACTTTTCACCAGAGGTAGAGAGTTACGTGCTGGCGGCATCATCTCGGATACTTTTTTTCTCCCCTAAATAACAAGAACAACTTCTTTCATGCCAAATGTTTCAGTTGCACGTTTTTTTGTTTTTTTTTTGGCCCTACAGCATTTTTGGCAGTGACACCTTCACTCGCCGAGCCAAAAGTCTGTAAAACACAAACATAATGAGCTATATTCAGCTATGAAAATAGCCTCTTTTTTTATTCAGCTATGAAAAAAAAAGACTTCTCATATTCAGCTTATGACGACAGTCATTATTTAAAAACTGACGGTGTCAGAGTTCATGCAATTAAAATCAATGTGAGTCCCTGCTTTTATCAGTAAGTGGCACTGACACATGTAATTAACACTGGGACCGAATTGTATGGAATTCTTGAGTGACATTTTTTGTGTGTGTGTTGTAATTGAAAGGTGATTTTTTTTTGCTTGTGCCTAGGAGACATTATATTACAGTATAAGACACAGTATAACCCAGACTATTTCTATATATAAATAACAGTGGAATCTGTAAATTATCATACCTCCATTGAGATTTCTCCCATTATAAAAGTTTGCAGCCTAAGAGGTGATAAAGCAGCTCAAAGGAATTCTGAAGAAAGTTTTAGAACACTTTAATTATCACAGACTAAAAAAAATATTGAATAAAAGAGTTTTAAAAAAAAATGACACGCAGTCATGCACCCACACACACACACACCTCCCACTCCTTGTATAACTTCATAAAGGTTCATCTCCAAAGAGTGATGATGCTTCTGTGCTA
Organism: Parambassis ranga; assembly: GCF_900634625.1. Classification (NCBI taxonomy): domain Eukaryota; kingdom Metazoa; phylum Chordata; class Actinopteri; family Ambassidae; genus Parambassis; species Parambassis ranga. Next base: position 19,813,726 of record NC_041034.1, read on the forward strand.
AAAGTGAGTTATAAACAGCTGCCGAGCCGGCGGGTGGGTAAATACGGCAGCCCGGAGGCGGCGGCGCGGTGTCAGCGATGCTGCTATATGTATATGAGGTTCTCCCCCGGGGTAGAGGACGGAGAGCTGCCCCCCCACCCTCTCCTCCACTCTCCTCCGGTCAAGGTCTCCCATAAGTATGGTATGTCTGTGCCCGTCTCCCTGCTGGCACTGCTTTGGCATTGCTGCAGAGTCAGTCTGGTGTAAATGGGAGTTTGAAATGTGATAGCCCTGATTGTGGGTCAGATTTGTTTGTTTGGGGGGGTGGGGGGAGGGGGGTGCTGTCTAGTTTGTCGGTCAACCTTTTAAATGGAATCATCTGTGAGTTCTAGTACTCGTGGTTAAAGATTACTGTATGTCGAGTGATAGCTCAGCACAAGCTAACACACTGCTGTGAAAGGTGATTAGCTTCTCGTGACCTTTGACCCTTTCCATCTAGTGGACTGGTGTCAGGACTGCCAGGTCCTCTCCAAATGGTTTAAAAGGGAGAGGTTGCATAGCACTGCAGACCACGATGCAGGCACCAATATTCTTCATTTCCATTGAATCAAACTTAGAGATGCAGGATATTTAATTTTTTGGCTAATACTGACACATCACACATTTTTTCCCCCAGCTCAGTTACAGACTACATCAAGCCATTCATTTAGTGAAATAAACTTTAAATGTTATTGTTATTCACTCACCAGTGTAATGTTGTCACTTGATCTGTGGTATCAGCCTCATTGACTGATGGCCACTGGTACATTTTAAGGCCGATATCTGCTGATACTGATATCTGTCCATCCCTAGTAGAACTGTTACTGAATAAATCTGAGTATGCTGCAGCCTGCTGACACACATTTAGTGACTGGCATTAACTGATAGTTACTTTTTATTTTGCTGATATCTAACCAGTGACAACAACCATGTGTTGGTGAATACCTGTAACATCTTTTTTTTCTCCTTTTTGTGCTTATAGTTGTACATGTTAATAATATTGGCAGACAGCTGCAGTATATCTGTCAATATAATATTTTGCAATTTGATCTTTGTTTTTTTTTAAGCCATGGCTGAAAGTACCATGCCGTAAGCTCTCCTTGAATGACGCTGAGAGCGTCCATCCGTGTGTCATGTTTACATGGCTGCAGATTAGAGTGCAGATTAATACCTGTGATTACTGCAGACATTGACCTGGGACTAAAAGCTCATGGCACCCTTTCTCACTGTAGACAAAAGATAGGTATTAGTGGGTCAGCATGCTTTTAGTCCGGTGAATATGCATCACTTATCACTTGATCAAGGTTTTGTGAGTGCTGGATGAATGAAGCTCAGGATGAATAGCAAACTAAGTAAAATAAAACATTATTTAATGCTTTTTGCAAAATTAGCTGCAAAAACAACTAGAATTTTTTTTAAGCATCTACAAATAAGAAATGTAATAAAGACCACCATTATTCTGGTACCCCCACTGTACTCTATTGTTGGTTTATTAACAATGTGGATAGATAATAAAGTCACAAAAAAGTCAAAGATATATTATCATATATTGTTATAAATAAAGAAAACCGTCTTTCAAATCATGCATTGCTAAATTGAAACAGACATCTTGGTGGAGGACAGGTAGCATGTGTGCTAGCACAAACCCTAACTGTTGTATTATAAATTACACAACACACTAAGGACCACCATCTATACTCACATGCACTTAAAGTGGACTTTGTGGACTAATGTGGCAAGTAGGTGAAAATGTATTGGAACAGTCCCCCTCTAAAGACCCCATCTCTTGAGTCCAAAGTTATCCAGCAGGTCCTGTCTGTGTCTGTGAAGCCTTCCTTTAAAGGTCAGAAGGGAGGCAGGGGGAAGTGTCCATGGCGCTGTGAAGGTGAAATGTAGCATGGCAGGAGAGATGAGGGATGACTCGCACCTGCCTTCTTGACGCCCACTTTTAAAACTTATCTGTGCGCACTTGAAGCTTGGAGAGAGAAATGGATTGAGAATGTGCTATCTGTGCTGCTTTTCCCGTACGCCGGGCTTTTTTGCATGCTGCTATCCTTTCCTCCCGCTGCGGTCAGTGGTATTTATAAACCGCAACAGACATTTAATACAGATGGCGAAGCGAACTTAAATTTAAAGACACTACTTTCTTTTCATCCTGGGAAATGAATAGAAAGCACTTAACTACGTGTATATGGAGCTGAGGGGGGACTGTGAAATAAGTGATGCATTTCTAATGCATTGTGCTCTCGGTAAATTCTGCAGGCTCAGTCCACAGGGATGTAATGCATTCTTATGAGGAGCCACGCACGCTGAACAAACAGCTGAAAGCAGACACGTGAAAGAGTTAACTTTCTTCCTTTGGACTCTCACCAGGAGGGAAGAGTCAGAGAGAGAGAGAGAGAGAGAGAAAAAAGCAAGGTTAGCTCACTTCAGACACTGATGGGGAATTCCTCACTGTCTGTTCTGTCTCGGCTGCCTCTGCCAAGTCTATTGTGTTTCTCTTCTTCCCTGTCTACCCCGGCTGTTTCATGCCCAGACAATGAAAAGAGTGTTTAAATTCAGTGAAAAAAAAAATAAGTGTTACCTTTATATAAATAATGAGGCCATAGTGGAAATAACTGGCTGCACTGGCTGCTTAAATTCATGTCACAAAGGCGCCAATTGAAGCTTTCTTTCTGCTTCCAGAGAAGGGCATCTTTAATGTCCATGTTGGAAGACTGTCCACAGTTTACTACAGCCTTAAAGCATGAGACACGATGGTGAGCTATAAATCTATAGACAGATTTCAGTATTTTTGTGTCTATGAAATGATACACATCAGAAAAATGTGAACGTATAATTTTGTGTATTAGAACATTAGGCACAACTTATTGTCTTTTAGCGTTTTTTAGGGCCATCATGGAAGTCAAACATGTTGCTCTCTATCGTTAGAACTTTGGGAAAGTGTCTTTGCTGTGCAAGCTGACATTGCATCACTATATTGATATCGCGAGTTGATACTATCATGGGGTTATTTTGGACAAATATTCAGCTTACATTTTATCTTCTAAACCTTTCTAGCTAATTTGCAAAAAAGCAGACAGCAAGCTCAAACTCTGAGAATACACAAGGAAACTGGGAACTTCTAAATAAAACAGTAATCAAAACCAAAACCCGGGAGTCAGCACCAAAATGACTGGAGAGACAGGGAAACAAAGGATTCCAATGAAAACCAAGACAACTAAACAAATACTTTACATATTACATGTTAACACCACTTCATGAGTGATGATGAAATTATGATGCCAGAAGAATTTTTTTTACACTATTCCTGAACTACAGCCCAGTCACATGACTACAACATCAACACCACCAGGTGTTTCGCTGACCTTTCATGCCTTGACATTGTGTGCCACTCGTCAGCAAGCACCATTGTTAAGAATCATCAGTCATTGTCATGGGATAAAAAAACTTGCGTTAACCACAACTTATTTCAGGTGTACAATCCAAACGCGTTGACTTTGGGACAAGGTGCTAAAATGCTAACATGTGTCCAGGTTTTAGGGCTCATTTATTTGATGTTCATGTTGCATGGAGGAATTGGCTCCACGAGACCTCTGCTGGTACCTTGGGGTAATCTAACACAAAGCAGACCAGTACTGCATACATCAACAAGGACAGCTATGATCTTGCTTTCCACTTTCATGGAAACCTGCAGTTTGCTTGTATGACCCTCTTGTCTTAAAATTTGGACAATTGTCCTGAACGTTTGGTTGTTAAACTCTTAGAGACGATGGGTGTTGTCGTCCTTTTCCATTGCAGTTGGTGCCTTTGTAGCCTGCTTTTACTGTTATTTAATATGATATTTTGGACCGATGTGTGAGTTCAGTTTAGGTTTATCTACAGTTGGTCAGCTATACTGTAATGGAGTACACTACAGTGAAAACGCTGTACCTTTACAGAATGCATATAGTCCTATAATTGAAATCACAAAGGCGGCACATTGTTAAATGAGTATAGTGCCTTCCAGACTCTTTGCTTGATATGATATAAATACTGTACTATACAGTATCTCACATACTAATGCACTAATGGACTTCATTTTATTGATAATACAGGGGATATTTGAAAATTCTCTATAAATGGCACACACACACCTGAGAATATTGCATAACACCAGCCCAGACATGTTGCACACGGAAACTGGCCTTGGTGTCTGTCTGGATTTTTTCCTTTTTTTTTTTTTTTTAGAATCAATGGAGGATATCTCCACAGTGTCTCCTCTGTGTGTTCGATCTGACAGTCTAGACAGCTGGTGTAATATGCGTATGCATCCATGAGCTTTTTTAATGTCTCCTGTGTCTTCTCACCTGTTTTTATCATACTGTATGTAAATCCACTTGTATGTTTTAGATAGATATGCATTTGTGCGCTCATATGTATGAGTTTTTAGAAGGGGATTGAAATGTGTATTTGGTTAAATGGGATATTAAACTAATGTGTAACACAAATAAGCGTCAAAAGCAAACAGAAACTTTGGAGGAAGAGTGCTAGCAGAGGCCCAGCTGATCCATGTGTTTCCCTGTGTGTAAGTGAAAGAGCATATGAGTTTCAGCAGAGCAGAGCCTAGAGGGGCTTTAGGAACACGGTTCAGATGATTGATGCTATGTGCAGTAGCTCACTGTTCTTACCTTACTTTTATTGCATTTGGGAAGTTGGGGTGAAATGTAATAACTGTACTGGACAGTGAGAAATATGCAATATTAAAAAACCTGTGAGTTTTACTACAGTTGAAAGACTGACATAGTTTTTTTTGTATTTCTGCTAAAATAAGACCCAAAACAGCTGATTTTCAAAGAAGTCCTAAAAAAACCCTAATGAAACAAATATCATAATTTACTTAGGAAAAAATATCTGCGAGTGGCAAAGGTATAAGAACCTCTAGGATTAGCAGTTTATTTGAAGGCTTATCTGGACAAACCAGAGGGCTGCTGGGAAAATATTTTGTGGACGGATGAAGCCAAAATTATTTGGTTTAAGTGAGGATTTTAGAGGAAGGAAAACACTGCATTCCAGCATTATCTCATCTGTAAAACATGGTGGTGGTAGTATAATGGTTTAATGGCTGTTTTGCTGCATTATGGATGAAACAATAAATTCAGAATTATACCTCGGTGATTGTCAGTATTATAAAGTGTCAGGACATCTGTCTGTGAGCTGAATTTTAGGAGAAAACGCAGCATAAAACGACCAAATGGTTGTACATAAGAATGGATAAATGTTATGGAAGGAACCGAGGTGAAAAAATTCATGTGAGGAAACCCATCAACATCACTGAATTCTTGCTTAAATGGGCTAAAAATGGAGGGATTAGCAGAAACCATTAGTTATTGTTATTGCTGCACAAAGAGCCACCGATGATACTGAAAACAAAAGTCCACATACTTTTAACACTAGCCAAGCCTAATAACTGTCACTCTTAAATCTGATTGTGTTTAAATTAAGGCTTTGTGTCATAATCTGTTGATGTTTTGGATCATATTAATGCAGAAAATTCTAAAGGTTTCACAAAGTTAAGCACCATTGCAGACATGAGGGACCCTAAAAGCATTGTGTTACTTAAAGGTCGGCATGTTAATAATAAATAAATATAAAATACATGTAACATTTATCAAAATATAAGATTGCTGTAGCCAGACCTAACCAGTTTTTTGCATATACCACCATTATGCTCAATTTATTCCCCAGTAGCCTGTCGCTGCATTATAAAAAGCATGTTTGAAGGGCATGTATAACTGTGTAATCATAAAAAAATGCTGTTTCAATCTTTACATTTTCATTTTGGTTTCATTTGATAATACATGTATCTTTGTGTCTCCATTCACGTATAGATGTATTCACTGGAGATGTCCATTGTAAGTGAGCGTGGAAAGTTTCAGTCAGTACAGAGTAATTCAGCGTCTTTGAACACCCTCCAAACATGTCAGTACAAAACACTTTTATGTCCCTGCACCTTTATTCTCTTTCAGTCTGTGAATCTTTTTCACATCATTAGCCTCCATTTGGATAATCTCTTTTTATCCCACCAGTCTGCAGTTCCTTTTTTTCCCCCCTCACTCTTCTTGATGCAGCTCGATTCATTAAATCGAGGAATCCAGTGGTGCCGCTAAGGACTGGAACTTCTTTTCCGAAAAAAGCCCAGACTAGAGGAAATTAGACTGGTCTCTTTTTGTTTGCTCAGTCCATCCTGACTCATCACGATGTGCGTATTTTTAGCTGTGGATTCCTGTTTGGCTCTCTCTGTAGTGTTCACAAGGGGCTATCATGTTCTGTAAGACAGGGTGGGAAATAATCAATGTCAAATATCAGCCAGGAGTCGATTAACAGCAAAAGTTAGAGGAACCTGTGTCAGGCGGAAAGTTAGACAAGCAGCTGTATAATGTGCTCAACTTGTGTGTGTGTGTGGACTATTTTGTAGTGTGTTATGTCTGGCACAGCTGCCTGTATCAGCTGCATGCTCGTTAAATGTTGGGCTTAAACCCGTGGTGACGCCGTGCCGGCTCAGGTTTCTCCTGTGGGAATACATGCTATTGTCATTGTGAGCCCTGGATAATTCTTAGGAATTAGCATCAAACGGCTAAAAAGTTTGGCTGAAAAAAAAAAACTTTATATAGAGTGTGCATTAAAGTTGTTCTTCCCCCCACCTGTGCAGTCTGATTCCTCACTGTGAGGTGGCCAAGTGACCCAATATCCTGTTTGTCAGGAGGACAGAAATATTCCTGATTGTTGCACATCCTGCCGGTCAGTGATCCGTGGCACACATACAGCTGCGGGCCAATGAAGATTTATTTAGCCTCTATTGTATGAAACAATCAGGAGGGAAAACTCAGTTTTTGAAGGTTGATTTGTCAATATGCGTGGGAGATTCTCACAAGTTCGGAGCTTCTGACATTATCATGCAAAATTTTTTTAAATGTCCTCTTCAATCTCGGCGCAGTTAGAAACCTGCCTGTGTTTTATTGAAATGAAATTATGGTATAATGTCACTTTGACTATTAGCACCGAGAGTCTGTGCATGCCAATTGATCCTTGCTGTTGTCATAGCAACGTGAACCACTAAACCTCTGCGCAGCTGTTGTTATGGAAGCCCTTGAACAGCTGGGGGGCTATAGCTGCAGAGGGATTGTGGGAAAAAAAGGTCCTCCCTTCACACCTTGACCCCAAAACTCCTTGCTGGTGAAGCAGAGGAGGATTTGGGAATCTTTTAAGTTTGTCCATCTGGAATTTCTATACTAAGATTTCATATGATCAGAAAGTTCAGGCGGGGAGTTGTGAATATTCATTTGCATTTTTTTCTCAAACCTGCTTTGAAACCGAGCGGTAAAATTGAAGGAATCAAATGAGGCTGCACTCGCTCTCTCTCTCTCTCTCCCAGGGTTTGCCTGACGCATTGGAGCATATCCCATTATTGATATGAGCAAATGTTGTACACAGTGCTACAATAAAACAATCATTTCACAAGAAGCACAACTTGTCCAGGGAGCAGTACTCTACGAGCCCAATTCCTACAGCCATAATAAAGCCTGAGAAGGCAACCCAAGAGCAAGGTCTCATCCTCACTGTTAATTTGTCTGTGCCTGAATTATTGGTGCTCGGAGTTTTTACTCTGCAAGAAGATTCCGGTACTTGGAGGTAGATATGCTACAACTTATTTCACATGTTTACAAAAGTTGCTTTTAGTAGTAGGTAAGCAAATCCCTATTTATATAGCACTGTTTAAAATGTACAAAGTGCTTCACATAGAAAACAGCAATAAAAAACAGAAGACGAGACACAACACAATAAAATGAATGAATGAGTGAGTGAATGAACAGAGTCTGAGAAAGCTAGGTCAGCTTTTAAAAGTTTCTTACACATTCTCTGACTCAATATGTCACACAGCATCTGTGTATCTAAGTATAAGGACTTAATCAATAATGGAAAAACAAATCATAGCTTTATGCCCATACCCAAATCTGCTGCTGCCAAATAGTGGGAGCCAGTAAAGCAGAGTGGTCAAAAGAAGGAGTATAGAAGGAGGAGCTCAAAAATATGAATTAAATGTCATCAACAAGTGTTTGCAGTGTATTCTGACAAGGTTTAGTCTGTAAAGCTGACAGTTCTCCAGAACTGTAGCCAATATATGTCCATTCCCTCCTAGTGGCAGGTTAAGAGCAAGATTAAGAACAACCTTTATTTGTCCAATCTATCTATCTATCTATCTATAGGTAACTATCAGGGTAACTAAACAACTATTTATATTTATAAGTGTTGTTCTGCTTAGCATATGGTGAGTTTTTAACATTTAAGATAGTGGCACTGGTTGGTTAGGTGGCAGGACCTCGCCACCTCAACTCCACCATCTGCTGTGGGCAGCTGTGACTCAGGTGGTCGAGGGGTTGTCTACTCGCCATAAGAGTTGTGGTTCAGTCCCCAGTGAGTGGCTGCACTATTGTTGTGTGTGTGTGTGTGTGTGGGTGAAAGTGCTGGGTGAATGTAAAGTGCTTTGAGCAGGTAGACAAACACTGGCTCCAAAAGTGACCAAACCCTCTCAGACCTCCATGTTATAGTGTCCAACTTTACAGCACAAATAAACATGTCCACAGTCATTACATGTGAATGTATCAGGAGACTCAGGGGCTGCCAAGATGGCAACATTCAGAGCCTTATGCTAAAATTCAGAACCTATGGCTGAAGACTTTGTTGACACTACAATCATCAGTATTGACCAAAGAGCAGAGTCACGTGTACAACTTTGAATGCACTCTTGTGTGTTTGTATTTTTAGACATAGTACAGTACACGTACACTGCACTGCAATAACTCAGTTGCAGAAAATGGAAACAGAAAGACTTCCTCTCTTAGCTGTGTCTGTGTACCTGTGTACACATGCGAGGGATGCCGGTCAGATTCAGGAATGCTAATGTTTCCTCTGTGACTTTTGTGAGGAACACAGTGATTAGACCTCCAGCCCCCTGGGTGGAGCCCCTCGCTGCTCCGACTCCCGCCCTGATTTACTTTGACGTCGACAGGAAGGTCAGTTTGGTCCCAGAGGGGTCATGGAGAGAGAAAGATGGTGACTAGTGTGTGTGTGTTTGTGTGTGTGGTGGGTCTCAGTATACAGAGACGCTCCTCTAGGAGCCCAGACAGGGGCCTGGAAGGGATGACCGAGGGAGGAAGGGCCCTTGGAGCTTAGGGAGGGCTTCGGGAAGGATTACTGAGAGGCTAAAATGTTTTCTTTGTGGCTGAAGGAAACCTAAGAAATGCTCTCACTCAAATCTCCTCTGGTCTGAGGGGGCTGTTTGGGAGGGAAACTCAAGCTACATCCTAAAGCCTTCTTCGTTTTCCTGGGCTTTGAGCTGGTCTCTACTGTCATTAGCATGTCTATTTTCTACAGGAGTTGTTAGCTTTATAGTTAGGGGCTCGACTGGTAGAACTTAAAGGAACTTCATTTATTTTAATTTAACGTATCAAGCCCAATTCTAGTGTATGACAATTTTTCGATGAATGTAATATTCACTGCATCACATTATTTTATGATCTATTTCATCTGTAAGTAACATTAATAAACTCTTAAAAATACAAGAAATGTTTAGGCTCCTCTCACTAATTCCTCCTCCCCCATCCACTTGGGGCCTCTGGTTGTAACTACCTACCTCACACACACACACACAGTAGTCCCCACTGAGCAGTGTGGAGCTGGATAAATACCATCCCTTCAGAGGCTCTCTGTGTTAGCAGATTGCTGGAGGTAGGCGGCCTGCTGAGAGGCCCGACCACACTCCCACTGTTCTGGAGGAGCTTTAAGCGAAAGATCAGGTGTCCGGCCCTGAATGCTTGATTGAACTTAAATCTTTTGCATGTGCTCCATAACTCGCTCCGCTCTGTGTGAGTCAGGATCGGCCGACCAGTCAATTGCTCGGAGGAATTTAAGTCGCAGCAGCTTACTGACCTCCCTGTTTTCACCTATGTCACTGGAAATTATGATCAGATGCATTGTATTAGCAGGGAGTGCTGTATGAAGATGGTGGTTTAAATTGAATTTTAATAAATGTTCCAAAATTAGGACATATGATTTGCTCTAGAAAATGTATCTAATTTAATAATAACATTATATATTATATATTATTTTTAAAATAATAGGTGCATTTAGATTTGTTTTCGTCGCTTTAATTTTGAAACATTAATATGACTCTTCTTTGTTTTGTTAATGTGTGTGTTCTCATTCTACCATTGAGTCAAACAGGGTCTTGGATGTTGCCTTTTTTCTGTAGTCCTTGTACCAGACTTCTTTGGCAGATAGCAACCGTTAGCTCTGTATAGCAATGTTTTATTCCTCAGATTTAATATTCATATTAATAAATAATACAGCAAATAAATCGCTACCAGTCTGCCCTGTTGCCTCACCTCTTATTCCCCTGCTACATGACTGTCTAAGTGACGGGAGTAAAGGGGGGACCAGAGATAAGGGGTGGGGTGGTGAGGTGCGGCTCTTTGGGGGGACCAAGTCTGCTCTGACTTTGTCAAAATGTACTTTTTACATGTTATCAGGTCAGGTTATTATGTATTATCCAATGTTCTGTGACCCCTCCATGCACCCCAACCTCCTCTCTTTGGTCTCAATACAGTCACTAAAAATAATATTTATATCAGTAACAGATTGTCATTATGTGTAAACTCAAATGAAAAAAGATATTCTCAACAAATCCCTTAATAGTCCAGAATCAGTGCTGATTGTGTCTCACTAACAGCCACAGCTCCATGTATCTTATTCCTCTGAGACACAGAGTGCCATTGTTGTCCAAAAACTATTAAAAACACATCAATGAGTCACATTGTTGCACTGGGTGACATGTTTCTTCATTACCATGAACACACACACATTGTTTATCTTGACTCACTTCCACATACACCGACCTGCGGCCAGGAATACTCAGAGAGTGCGCCGAATGTGGATAAATCACCGTGGAAAATAGTCCCTAACAAAAACATTCGTTTCTTCTGTATAGGTAATACTTAAACTACAGAGACCTGCTGTAATGAGATTGTACACCATAACAACACATACAGATATATTTGTATGGTATTTATCAAGTAAGCACTAATGGGACCGTGCACAGGGTTTACATTTTGAGAGCTGATGTGGAAAAAAAATATTGAATAATGGTGGCTTTAGTGCTTTATTTACCCACTTTGTGCAATTCTGCTTAAATCGTCTCACAAAAACTCCTTATTGTTCAAACATTTTATTGTAATGCTGTGGTAGCAATGATAATAATTTCTATAATTTAACCTCTTTTGTCTCTCAGCAGTCTGTGGGTGGACTTTTGGATACTGGCCCGGAGAGCAGACATCAACACTGAAAGCTGCTGCGTTGCTGTGGGCAAGCTAACTGTAAGTTGTCATTTGTCTAATTCTTTTTTTTTTTTAATTTTACATAGGGTTGTGTAATCTTTGCATCACTTTCTGCATCCTGCTCACATTGCATTGATGAGACTTGCAGGATTTTCATTTGATTGGTCTGAGCTATAATCTGTGAACTCCAGCCTGTGTAATAATTCACACAGCGCTCAGATATAATTCATGCCATCAACACTTTAGGCGTGCTGGTTAATGATTGCCCTGCTGCAGTTCAACCAAGCCGGTGAAAAACCAAACACTGATGTCAATTACTTGATGTTTCTTCAGCCTGTTAAATGAGAATTTCGATTTCTGCGCTCAGAACTTCAATCTATAGCTGTGTTCCTTTTAATGATTGATGATTCATTCTCCAGCAAACACTCATTTTGCATGTTGGACATGGATGAAAATGAATGTGATCTCTTTTTCTGTATTAATTGATTTGGCTGTCTATAACTGTGCTTTACTCATGAATAACATTTAATAGTCAGGCTCTGAATATATGTCTGTTTAAGACTATTGGAACTAAAGCATAAGTAGTTCTACAGATTAAAGCTGGGCACACACTACACAATGTTCACAGTCTTTGCAGATTTGCGATTCCCGCTACTTCCTGTCGTCTTCTGAAGCTGTTTCCTGTTCCCTACCTTCTCTTTGCTGTTGGAACTTGTTTGGAGTTGGGTCAGAACATGTTTGATTGACTGCGACTGAGGTCGGGTTGGGTCTGTTCCACAGACTCCGTAACTAGTGCAGACTGACACAGACTTTGCCCAACAGGGAATCGAGGGTAAAATCAGGCAAAAAAATTATGTAGTGTGTCCTAAGCTTAGAGTATGCAAGTATACTGGTTTTCTATTGGATAGTGCTTCTGTATTGCCTGGACCATCAATGTCTCCAAACTGATTTTGAGTCTGGAATAAAGTCTGTCTGTCTGTCTATCAGTTCATACCATGTTGGAACAACACGCTATGCCACACTTTGGAACCAAGGTCTGCATGTTAGAGGTCGAGAGGGGAAGCTTTTAGCCACAAACTCCTCCCCTTAACTTCACGTGTAGCTTTGACTGCTAAAACAATCTTTTAGTACTTTTAGTTTGTAGTTGGGTTCATGTCCCACCCACTAACATGGAGCAGGCAGTTTTTATTACATATACTGCAGCCAGCCACCAGGGGGCTGATGCAGATGTAATCAGTTTATATTTGCATATTTGTAAAAAGTTTCAGAAAGGATAATAAATGTATTAAGCAAGCGAAATATTTTGAACTATGAAAAACAACCAATGTCTTTCTGTTTTAATTTGTCATTTACTTTGGAATGTTGCTTGTCTTTAGCTTTAAATTGTAGCATCTGCTGGGTGTTTACGGCCTATTGCTGCCCCGGTGTTGTCCACAATACACCAAACTTATTATCATGCAGGCACATTCATAACAAGTATATCCAGCTATACTGTCGGTTGCATGCTGTGATTATTTACAGTAACACCAAAATACTATCACCACACACCTTTCACATAAAGAACCACTAACATCTGGCTTTTTCTGTAAGCAGGACTTGTGTCAATTATCTACTTCACCAAAGCTAACTGACAGCGATATTAGCATAAGACACAAATGTTAGTTTTCCCTGGTGTAGCGGTTCTGTTCTTTAAATTTAGGCACATTTACATAAGCATACAGCAGCAATACATAAAGAGTAAAAACAGAAGCATTGAAAAAGTTATTTTTAGTACAAGTACTGTTGTAACAGTAACATGATGAGTGGAAAGTTATAGAAGTTATTGTTTGTCTGAATTGTCTTGTAGGTTGTTATTGTTGCCCATATCCATATCCACCAGAGCCATTCCACAGACAATGATCATAGAAGTGAGCTGGAAATTGCTATCTGGGAGCATTTGAATATTACTACCTGTCCCTGTGGTCCAGACTGAAATAAGCAAAAACAGGACTTTAATGTCCTTTGCAGCTAATTGCAAATTAACAGAAAAAGATGTGGTTGTTTCATTACCTGCTCATCTTCTCTTCTTCCTCTGTTATGCCGCTCTTCGTCTTGCTTCTGCCTTGCTGCTGTTAGCTTTGGATCGGACCATGGAATGTTCCAATGCAGCGTGTATCTTCATTGGCAGCCACCCTGTATAACAATAATTTAGTAATGACTATTTCACACAGGATCAACTTCAGAGTACATATTCTTTATGAAGTTAATGCTGATCAGTCATTTTTGGCACTTCTCAGCTCAGTGGATCTGTTGCCTTACAGCAAGAAAGTTCTAGGTATGAACCTGGTCTAGTGTTGTATCTGTATTAGCATGTCCTCCCTGTAATTGTGACTCTAAACTACCTATATTTCAGTGTGTATGGTCTAATGCTGGGATGTCCACTCTTGACGATTGACAGTGTATTTGTGAATAATCTTTCTCACTGTAGAACGTTGATCTTCAAACAGTTTGAAATGGTTTTAGAAGTCTTTCCAGATTGATGTGCAGCAACAGTTGCTTCTCTAACACCACTGTTTATGTCTTTCTCTCTTGTTGCTGATGATCAATTCATCAAGGACTGATGATCAGCAGCACCTGCTGCAGCTCACACAATTAAAACCTATGAAGCAGTAAAAGGGGACTTATCACAGCCCATATCTTCTTTTGTCCAAATAAACAATGGCACGGTGAACCACACTCACATATGGAATCAGGAGTTTTTGATCATTGCATATGAAGCCAAAGGTTCATAAAAGAGCCAGAAGCTGTAACCATGTTTTTCTAATCCTATGTACATTTAAATTAAATTACAAAATTTAAATTTAAATTTGTATCTGCCACAAACAGCATAGAACTGATCTAAAGTAGAGTGTTAATGTTTGTCCCAGCCTTTAGTCGACATCTTATGAGTGGGAACAAGCTCTAACTTGGTCCATATATTCAGTCAACCAGTGGGTTGTGAGAATGTCATGATGTGAAAGGTTTGTGGGTCTGGAAGGTTTCTGCTCATGTAACATCTGATTCATTCATTGTTGGTAAATTTAAAGAAACTAGCAACCTCAGTTATGTTTATCAATTCCTCATGTCTCAGCACATCATATGGCTATAACAACCAATAGGACTATTGCTAGTACTCACACACATGTTAACATTATCCAGATATCTGAGGATGTCACAACGTAGGGAGGGAGAAAGGCTACTGGTGGTGGACACTGCTTTGTGATCGATGATAGGTAGCCATTCTTACAGCATTACAGCAGATGATGCGTCTTTTTCATGTGTCCCTTCTTTCACACTGAGTGGACTCATTGCACAGTCAGTCAGTCCCTGTGTCCTCTCAGCTCCTTTAAAAGTCTTCCCCACTACTGCCCCCCCCTCCCTCAACCCAAAAACCTCCACCACGACTCCCCACCAAGGATTGTTTTACGCTTAATTTTGTTAGACTTAATGAGATTTCACTAATTAAATCTCCTCCTGGTTGGAGTACACCCCCCCTTTCCTTTACATTGCTTCCCCCCTCCACTTACAATCACTCCATTTCATGGAGCGATTACTTGTAAAGCTATTTTAGACAAATAAACTTTCTTTTTATGACGAACTGGGACAGTGGGATGCACAAGGACAGGTCTTTGTTACTCCGCGGATTTCCAATTTCGCGCCAAGATGCTCTGCTGCGCTTGTAATAGCCGATAGCTTTTCAAATCTGATTTGGTTTGTAAGGTCAGGAAGTAGCTGCCAAGTCATCACCATGTCTTTCTATTATAAAGATGAGGTGCTACAGGACAAAAGTTCTTGGTGCTGCTGTTATTCGGTCATATTTGCAGCACAGTAGCTAAAGCTCAAAAGCTAATCCCAGTGACAGGACTTCATTGACAAAATGCACACATGTTCCTAATAATAATCCCTGCATTAGCCGAATGGCAGCGCTAAAAGGGAAGTGCTGAAGGGTGGGACCCTTTCAGTTCCAGCAGCAAGGCCTTGGAGGTCATTGTTGACAGCAGCCGCTTGCCCTGCTATTGTGGACGACCCACTGGGACTCCGCGCACTGACTATTGTGGGAGCCAGCCTCCGGTTTCCCGTTTGAGCCCTTGACACCCGGCGGTGCCAGCTTCGCCGCTCGGCTCCTCAGCCAAAAAGTCCATTATACCCTCCCTCACACACCCCTCCCTCCTATGCCTGTGTGTCCATTGTAGGCCCACTCCCCTTTCTCATTTATGTGTGTGCGCACACACACACACACACACACACACCAGAAGCCTCTGTGCTGTGGCCCTCGGGTGGGCGAGTGGGCAGAGTGCCCGTTTCAGATGGGACTGCTTCCTTGATGAAGGCCCATGCTGATCAGGTTTCTGCCACCTGTCATTCAGCTTAGGAGGCAGGAAAGAGGGCAAGAGTGGTGGGAGAAAAGGGGGGGGGTAGATTTGAGAAATGGGAGGGGGTTGCTGGACAGGAGAGATGCCATGGCAATCTGGCAGCGAGCCCACCGCCTGCTGTTGTTTCAGAGCCTCCCAGACTTCTCAAGTAGGCCTTTTAATCTAATCTTACACTCTATCATTTGATTTCTTACCGCACATTAAAGGTGGAGTAGAAAGAGCAGTTCAATTTGAACTAAACTGCCATACAAACTCAAAGCATGGCACCGCACATTCCCACACAGTGATACTCACAGGCTATCAACCATTACAGGGCAAAGCAATGCTCACCTTTCTTATTAGTTTAGCAACTGACCTCCCAAAGCTAAGCTCACCCACTGCTTTAACATGCATCGTCATGTTTTTTTTTTCACCAGCTGGAAGGTCAAATGGGAAATATACTATTTTTTCGTAGATACATATATATGTAAGAACACTTTTTTTTAAAGGTTTTCATCGTTTTCTCCAACTTTCCCTTGTTCTTTCTCCTTCTCTGCCTGCACCTCTTCATCCTCTTCCTCCTCTTCCTCCTCCACTCCTCCACTCCTCTTTCTTGTGTCCTAACTCACTTCCACTTCCATTTTTTCCCCTAAGCATGTTCACACAGTCAATTTCTACCTTTAAAGTACACATTTCTAGTGACATGTGCAACACTTACCTCAACTGAATGCATTTCATGCCTTCTGAAGTCTAACTCCTGACACGTGTGAGCCAACATTGCAACATTTTTGTGTGTTACGTTGCGTTGTTACATTACTCCTACATCATATTTGGGCACATGAACCTGCATCACCATCAGAACATGCATGGATATGGACTCGTGCAGATTTGTGTTGGTCACAGACCTTGACTGTTGGATTTTAAAGATGCTGCATGTGTTGTGCAATGTACTGGTTATCGTCAGAAATACATGTGATGAAGCTCCTGCTTGGCTACAGGCTGTAAAATCTGCCTTTAAAGTGGCGCCTCCCTCTGCCTGACCTCCCTGTGACATGAATTTACGGTAACACTTATGTTCTTCATTATTAGCCTTACTGTGTGATCCCACACTTCTCTACCTCTGTGCTTAACTGTCAGTCCATCCATATCCATTTCTCCCTCACCCGGGCTCTTTTTACCCTACCAATCCTAATTGTAATTATGTTGATTTAACTTAGACACATGCGGCTCCCTCCCTGCCATCTGAATGGAAGCTTATTAGTTTGAATATATTTTTTTTTATATTTATTTATTCTCATTTCTCAGGGTCCCTGTCGGCATTTCCAATTACTCTTGTCGTGCGGCTGTAATTGCCTCCATGCTAATGGCCGCCAGACAATCGTGCTAAATGAGGTGAGGCCGAGAGGCTAGGAGCCTGACTTCATTAAGAGCTAATGGGATTTTATAAGGGGGACTGAAGACCCAGCTCATCAAAAAGAGGGAGATGGAAGGAAAACAAAACAGATGGAGGGGGAGAGCCAAATCACCGCCATACTAACTTAGCCTGCTCCTTTTCCTGACATATGACAAAAAAAGAGGAACAGGTTACTCTTCTTCTTCTAAAAGATCCTACCTAATTACTGTATATAGTCCTGAAAAATGAATAGATGATAAGTGTGCAGAATACTTCTGACCGTCCGGTTGAACATGAAAAAGCTATTTTTATGTGTTGGAAGCTGTCTCAAGGCAACTATTTCTTTTTTGGCAAAGTAACAGCGATGTATAAATTAGGAGTGGATCATCCAGGCCCAGTCCTCCCACATATTTCACACATTATTTAGACAGAGAGGAGATAGCAGAAACATAGATGCAAGTCTTGTGTAAAACAGGATGTTATGAGACCTGGACAATAATACATAATGTAGATCTGGTGGGTTAAAGGGCAACGAAAGCAACCAGAATCCACTGAGGTCAAGCATGACTTCAGTTACAATGCTAAGCTAGACTAAATGTATTACTTTATGTGGTGTTTTTTTGAGGGGTTATTGAGTTGTCGCATAAATACAACTAGTGACATATGGAAGCATTAAAAAGATTTCAAAATGCATTAAAATGTCATTTTACCTTTAGCTTCTCATCAGCTGGCTTCAATTAGCCACAGTGTAGTCGTTTAATGATGCTTATTTGTCATTAGGTGAGGATCACAGGTAAAGTGACAAGGGCAAGCTCATGAATTAAAGGGTCACCCAGGTGGACATAATGAGGTTAATGAGGGAAAACAACAGGAAGTAAAATGACTGAAACGCACAAGAAAAACGGATCACCAAAATAAAAGAGGAAGTTCAACCAGGACATCAAACAGGAACAATAAACCCACGATCAAACCAAAACCAGGAAAACATAAGATCAGTCACTACACATGAGATGATGACAGCTTGCTAGCATTAGGGTAGTGTTTACTGTTGATTTGTCTCTTTTTCTATTTTGTCTTTTTATTTACATCTGAATATCTTTTTTTAAACTGGAGAAGGTGATGTGGGTGAAAATGAGCATTTGTGTTTACTGTCCCATTCCTTCCTGCTCCTCCAGCATGACACGACATTACATTGACCAAACATTATAGCACTAAGCGTGGCATGATCTCCAGCTAGCTGGTTAGCATGCACAATACATGTTCTTCATCTCACCTCTCCACTTATGACTCATTTTGGTCCCATGTTGTGTGTTGTTGGTGTTGTTGGTCGTGCAGCAGTGGGGTTGGGTGGAAGGGTTCTCCATAATTTTATTTTATTTTTTTGACAAAAGGCATTTTTGTTTGATAGGACAGTGTATGTACATTTGCAAGTTGCCCTTTCCTGCACTGTTGCAGCCCCTATGGTCCCATATGGATCTGCCTGCCCTTGAAACACATTGAGAGGCATCCATCTTGGGAGAATCCATCTCTCGTTGTGTGTGTCCCTTTTGGAATATAGTTGTGCGATTCGTTGGCCTATACTTTCATTTGACGCGCCATCTTAAAGCTGACACGGTTTCTCTGCTGCAAGGTTTCAGCTCTACGGCTGTTTTTTGGCTGCTGTGGATGAGGGGCCAGCCAAATTCTATTACACGCTAAATAAACCAACGTGTTCACCTATGAACAGTGAGTATTAGAGAGTCAGTGAGGTAATGGACACTGTAAAGTGGGTTTACTGCTGCCTCCACCCTGACATGAGTTCATCCTCAAACTGGTGTACTGTATGCTCTGTCTGTGATGGTGGGTGTAAGGGAAACAGCTATTGATTGTTGGCTTTGTGTACGCCATTGAGTAATGGTTACTTTGTTCTCCTGGAGGTAGTACTTTACTAAAAGAGACATATGCCTCAGGTCGTTGTCATGTTGGAAAGAAATAGGAGGACAGTTTTATTGCACAATGCTTTAGGTTTTGTTTCAAGATATTCAGACACCATCTCTGTGACCAAAGAACTCTAGTTTTGTTTCATCTGACCAAATGACACACCAGTATCTGTCTCCAGGTTGTTGCTGTGCAGGACTCTAGTGAGTGTCTTCTCTGACACTCAAGCTCCAGACTTGGTTAAATCCTTTACTAGTGTCTTGGAAGTTGTTCTCGGCTCTCTATCCTCACTATCTCTCACTAGTCTTTTTCTTTCCAGAGCCTTTAAAATGTTTCTCTTCCTACCTCTGCCAGTCTGGTTCTGCACTGTTGGACTCTCCTTGACTGTCTAGCTTGCAGTGTCTAACTGTCACGATCATTCTTCAGTTTTCTACTGCTGGCATTTAGGTAGTCTAAAATAAGTGCTCTAAAGCAAAGGTAGTACTCTGAATACAGTTAATAGAGTATAGATGGAGCAACAGTTGTGTAGGCATTGTAGTTAGATTACTAAAGCTTGAACAGTTCATATTAGCACATTGCCAAGATAAATGATACATGTATCCTATCATTGTTCTGTGATTGTTTTACTGTGTGACACATACACACACCCAAAGCGGTTCAAACTGCTGGCAGATGTTCAGTGGTGGACCCCTGCTTTGAGGTTATACCTTTTTAATCATTGAATGAGTTTATATTGTAGGCAAAGCTGAGGTGATTAAAAACACACATAAAGCAGTGAAATGGCTTTAATTTAACTATCCCAAATATTTAGGCCTTTTTCTGCACAGTGAGGCCAAATGGGAGGTAATTATCTCTTTTGGGGACAACATGCAAATAGGAATCTCAGAGCTGGTGTCGAGGGAAATTCTGTGATATAAACAGCTGCATCACACGGCCTGTCTGGACACAGAAGGAAATCAGGCCAATTATCCACAGGCTATATCTGCTTGTGGGCACCGAGTGCAGGTCTTTTGTCACAACCCCTTATAAAGCATTCTCCCTCAAGCAAAGCTGTAATCCTTCATCTAACACCTGTTTGAACAAAAAGGAGGGCCGTTTTTTGTGAATTTGATTCTTTAAGCCATCACTTTATGATGTCACACTTTGTACTGAACTGTTGTCATGTTTACTGTCCTATTCCTTCCTCCTCCCCCCTCTCTTGCTGGACTGAGCACAGACAAAACATTGGTACAAAGTAGAATCTCTGGTCCTAGAATATAGCAATGCAGGCTGTAAAATAAGGTATAAGCTGACACAAACCCCACCCTGGCTATCACTAGTTTGTCCTTTGCTTTACCTGAAGAAAGAGGCGTTATAAACATCGCCGTCCTTTTTGTGTTGTTTTTATATTGTCTGGGGAAATCGTGTCACATCAACCTGAACAGCCGAGGGCGAGCATAAGAACATCTATTGTAAAATGTGTCTTCATTCCTTAACATTGAGCTGTGTTCAGCGGCTAACAAAGCTAACAGATAGTTTTCCAGACAGAACAAGCTGAGCCGAGCTCATACTGAAGTACACAGACAACCCAGTCAGGAGAGGTCTGAAGCAGATGTGTGTAATCACTCGGCCTGCGGGGTGTTTTTGTCCCCTAATATGCTGGTCCGGGGCCGCGCTGATGGTGGGATGATGGTTGTGGTTTAAGGCTCGGCCCTGGTAGGAACAGCTGTCCTACAGCTGCCATCTCTCCTGCTTTAGAAGGGGTGGGTGCGGGGTTTGAAAAACAGTCCCAAACCTCCTGGGTCAGAGCCCTGGTATGGCGGTCTCCCTGGCAACTGGAGCTGAGACTGTGCTGGTGTGTGTGTGTGTACAGTAAATGTGTGAGTGTGGAGGATAATCTGACCAGTGAGAAGCAGAGTATACTGGGGGTTAAGGCTACAGAGTCAATCCTCACTTTATCCGTATACCTCAATTTGGTGACTATTGCCGTGACTGTTTCCCTGAAGGAAAAAAGTGTATGATCCAGCAAACAACCACATTAAAACCACACTGAGGCGATTAATATTCCTGCTCTTTTTTTTTGGTCTACAAGAGGGAATGTGAAGCTCCCTGAGAAAAAAGGGGGGAAATAGGGGAGGAGATCAGGGAAAAGAAGAAGAGAAGGAAGAAGAGCGAGAGAGAGAGAGAGCAATGGTAATGGGGGATGGAGAGGAGAGGGAGGGCTCTGGAGATGGAAAAGCAGGGAGGACAGGGGATGAATAGGAGATGGGAAAGTGGATATGTGGAGATACTTGGCTTTGGCCCCATCAAAATAGCGGTTGTCATGCTAACTCAACCCTCCTTCCTCTCTCTCCCTCTCTCTCTCTCTCTCACTCACACTCTTTCACCTCCAGACCACTATTGAACACTGTAAAAGCAGCCTTTCTTCCTCTGAGTATAAAAATGTTATTGTTTTCCAAAAGTGTGTTTTTTAAAACACACTTTTTTTTAAATTTCCATCCAAGCAGCCCTCCAGACCATGTATGTGGATACAGTGGTTGCCTCAGTTTTTTCCTATACAGCACATTTCTCACACTTAAACTTCAGATTATATAGCGCCCACCAACCTTCTGTGCGACAACACGTTCGATGAAACAGTTGTACAGTCCATTACAATAAGCTCACAAGACAAAGGCGCAGTAACAGGTGCTGGCTGTGACACATGAGCAGTCAGTGTGTATTGGCTGATCAAGGTGTGAGAGGAATGTGTGTGTGGGTGTGTGTGTGTGCGTGCGACATAAGAGCTTCTTCTTCTTTTTTTATTGACATCAGCAGCACATACTGTACTTTTTAACAATACTCGTGTTTTAAAAGCCAACCCATTACAAAGCTGAGGCTCAGTTTAGATCTCAAATCTAAAATGGTAATTTATGCAGAAGCCATAACAAACGTATTTACAACATTCATTAACGCCACCTGACATTACACCGCTTAATGGGGTTTTATTTTTTTTTTACATTTATGTTGCATAAATAAGCTTTAATTATTGTAAAATCATTTAAACTTTTGTCAGTCACAGAGTGTTGTTAGATAAAATGAACATTTAAATTAAGTTCTTGTGGCTTTTAGGTTTTTTTGAAAAATCAAGTGAGTGACCAACTTACATCACAAATATGATGACATATAAATACTAAACAAGTTAAAAAACATGGTGTGTTCAGTAACCGCATTTTAAGCTTGTGTTGTTTCGTGTTCAGAGAGGACCCAATGGGAAAATCCCAAAGAAACAAGTCCAACAAAGCAACATCCAGAGAAACAAAGAAGCCAAAAACTCAACAAAAAAACAACCAGAAGGGAAGAACTCGGCAAAAACAGGAATACTTACAGGGTGGTAACACATGATGGCAATGCAGGATGAACTGACAACAATAACAGTCTTAAATACAGAAGCAAGGGTTAACAAGACACAGGTAAAAAACATTAGGGCAGGTTCAGCAATGACAATGGAGGGAAACCACAAGTAAGTAAAAGAGAAAAGGCCACACCAAGAAAGCAAGACTTTCAAAATAAAACAGGAAGCAGACCCAAAACCAGGAAAACACAAATATACCAAACATTCTAGAAAAACAACTGAAAACACATCCAACCAAACTGTGTTTACGCTGCTTTTCTTGCATAATGTCGATGCTTTTTTAAGCTACTTGCATGTTAATTTACACCATTTCAAACTAAAAACAGAACATATTGGCTGATGTTGCCCGACACGTCACTTAAAGGTAGGGTAGGAGATTTTGAAAACTCAGTGAGAGTCAGCCAGATTTTGAAAGTAAACACACGCCCCGTTCTCTCTGAGCTCACCCTGAAGCCACGCCTCCCGACCAGTCTGTGACTTCGGCCATCATGCACGTACCTCTCTGGTGCGCGCAGAGCAGGAAGAGAGTGACAACCAGCCAATACTCCGCGCAGGGTCCACCCGGAGGATTGGCTGATGTTTTTAGTGCTTTATAGCTTCAGATGATTCATATTCTTCGTTTCAAAGCGAAACTGCCGAACTAATCTGTTGCTATCGGATTGTAAAGAGAAGTTACACTAATTTAACAAAAAGTGCATCAGAAGGAAATCTCCTACCCTACCTTTAATCAGAGAGCGATAAAGCAACCAAAGATCATGGTTTGTCTTAAAACACATGCTTTCAGAACATTAAACACATTTTAAAAGGAGAACCGTTTATTCTGCTATCACAATAACATGTCTATGTAAATCAAAGAAGTAACTGGCATGTTATTCAGGCTCATGCATCACTCATGATCCACCTGTTTGCCTGTATTAGCTAATCAGATAGACTCAGAAACCTACATGGTGATAGTCAGAGCCTAACCTCCAGGTCTTCAGAGATTGGACTTGGCCACTAAGAGGATGAAGTCTGACACATTGAAAGGTTTGAAAAATTCACTATTCAAACTTCATAGCTTCACAGCACTGAATGCTTCTCCTAGGCCTGTTGACGCACACCTCCTCTTCTTTAAATGTAATGTGTCTTTCCTTTTAGGGCCAGTTTTGGCCGCTCCGATGACAAGAAAACACCAAACATAGAGGGGCTGGACATCGTTTCCATAGAAACAGACCTCATGCGAAAAGGTCACTATCAGAGGTTTTGTTCTGTAAAAAAAAAAACACGCAGAAGGATTATAGTTTGTGTGTGTGTGGGGGGGGGGGCGAGAACCACCCCCCACCTCGCCCCCCCCCCCCACCTCACCCCATTTCCAACCAATATTTCTACAATGATAAAAATGTAGGATTTAAATAGCGCAATTACATGGCTGCAAATGGTGAGAGCCCCCCTCTCTCTTTTTTTATTATTATTATTTCTTTATTCTCTTTTGAAGTCGGGAATTGAAAAGGGAGAGTGGTCGACAGCCTGCGCCGTGCCTGAGCTTTGTGTTTCGGTGCAGATACGTCGCCTGCCTGCCCCCTCAATCACTGGCAGCTCCTTCCTCTCTCTCTCTCTCTCTCTCTCTCTCTCTCTCTCTCCCCTCCCTCTCAAGTCATTTTAATTAAGTCAGTCTCACTGGCATGGTAGGCAAAGATAATTGGAGAGGGTTTTTGGATGCCATTTACTCTAAATGACGCCTGTTTCTTCCCATTCTCTCGCCTTTTCTCCACTCCCACAGCTTCCCCCCACCCCCCACCCTCCCCTCCCGCTCCTCATCTCCTGGCAAAGAGTTACCTATCTTCTTCGTCTTCCTTCCCTTTTTTTTTCATCTTCCATCTTATATTCAAACGTGAAATATGGATTAACCTCTTCTGTGTGGCTGAGGGGACGACTTCCTGTGAATTGCAAATTTTGGCCAACGCTGCAATTTATTTGAAATGGCAAATCAGGCAAAGCAATTTGCAGGAAATGAGGGAGCTTCTTTGAACTTTTCTCCTTTGAAAAAAGTTTGTGTTTTCCACATCGAGTGGGGAGCAAAACATCTTATGGAAACTTTAATGAAAAAGTACAAAACAAGATTTGTCTCTTATTTTTGTGAATGAGGTTGCATGTTGAAGATCAGAGTATCCATAGTACTTCCACGTGTCGGTAGCTGTTACTTCCATTAAAAGGCACTTTGTGTTTATTGTGTAAGTTTGTAGTAACACCGTAGGAATCCACAGCACATAAAGGGTATCGATGCATGATTGATAGGCTGAGCTACACGGAAAGAAGTGCAGAAATACACGTGTCCAAACTAATCCATGTTAGCAGCGCCGCTAATGTTTCAGCAGGGCCGTGCTGCATGTCAGCCGTGTAGGATTTATCAGTGTGTGTGAGTGTTAAGTGTGCGTGTGGGTCTCCCTCTATCAATCAGGAAAGGGCCGGGTCCTGCTGCTGAAAGCGGGCCACCCATCCAGTCAAGCGCTCTGGGGAGATCCAATGTCCTTAGTGCTTTAATGCGCTCCAGATGTCCCTTCAGCCGAGAAAGAAAGGAGGTGGGGGTGTGGGTATAGTGGTACCTCAAAACAGACCTCGATCTGGCTCACGGTCTGTAACTGTAGTTTGTCAAACGTTGTCCTCGGGGGGATCGTTGATGGTGCACCTGCAGTTTTGTGCTTTTGGATAGCTGAGGAAAGTTACTGCCCCATTTAAAACAAGACGTTAAGCATTCATCAGTGAGTCCTGAATGGGTGTGTGTGTGTGTGTTTGTGTGCTCCATGCACTGTTGTGTGGCTTTGTCTCCCCTTCACATTAAAAAAGAAAAAAAAGAAAAGAACCTGTGGGAAAGGAGCACTTTCCATGTCTGTAGGTGTTCATATAGCAGGATCCATGCATGCTGTCATTTTCCCTGACATTTTCAGTGTCAGTGGTGGTTTGGGTTTTTCTGGTACATGTGCAGGGCACCACCTTAGCAGTGAGAGGTTTTAGTGGTTATGTCCACTCAGAAATAAATTCACATCAGTTCAGCTTTTGCTGTTATTTTTAATCACAGGATATACCACTGTTTATGTAAAGATCCTTTCATTTCAGGGTATAGTCAGTAGGGTTGGATGCCAAGCGGTCAAGAAATGAAGCCCATGCCAAGTGTTGAAAATTGCAGTTCAGCTAGCAGCCTTGTTTTAATTGTATTATGACTTAAAATTCTGCATAATTATGGCCATTTTTGCAACTGCCTGTTCTTTTTTCCGGAGTTTAGGCAGAAACCTGTGGACACAAGGTGTGGCTTTAGTTTATGCTTTATGCAGTCCATAGTTTATGCTGTCTACGATGGTGCCAACCAAATTACATCAGTACTGTTGAACTAGAGAGAGAGAACGACATGCTACTCACCAGTTTCAGCTCTTTCAGCTCAATCTGTCTTCAACTTCACATTCATAGATTCAAATTTTTTAACATACGTAATCTAATTCCAAATTGATAAATACTCAGAGAGAGACACAGAGACAGCAGGTCCTTTGTTCCTCCTGTGGACATGACTTAATGATTGATAGCACACAGCACATTGGACCATTATACAATGAATCAACAAAAATGCTAAGATGGCTGCAAATAATACATAGGCAGCTTGTTTCTGTGGAAAGCACCATAAATGTGACACGCTCAGTAAAGATGACTCACTTCCATTGAAATTTTCAGTAAATGAACTTGATTAGATAAGTTGTTGATGATAATGTATTGTGTTTTTTTCAGTAAAGTACCAGTAACCGACTTGTTAATATGCTGTCCTAATGTCTATTCAAGCTGTAGACGACCTCCAGCTGTGCCTTGTAATTGCTTCTATGGGAAAAAAATAATGTGACTTTTACATTGGGAGCCCGGGGCTCCCACTTGTGGCTTTAAATCCAAAGGTCTGGTTGGTTCCCATCCAGTTTATCTAGTTGTGTAATGTCCACATCCAGCAGTAGAAAAGGTGACAACAATCCAGATTAGGGGGTAGTGGGAGGTGATGGTTGATGATCCATTTATAGTAAAGTTAGTTTGTCGTTGATCAACCAGCCACACACAAATTAGTATCTTACATTTCTTAGGTTTTTGACGTGAAATAATTTTTCTCTGTGGCCAAAAAGACTTGCATCCGTGACCTGGCACTAGCACATCCTCCAGTTTTGAAACAATGATTTGATGCAGAGCTACCGGCAGGATTAGCTAGTGAAGGCATCCACACAGTGACTTTCTCTTGTTTCTATTCCTGCATTCTTCCCCCACCTCCAACAGTGTCTCCTCTACCTCCAGCACGACCTTGCGCTCTCCATTTCCCTCTGGTCTTTTCCCATGTCCTCCCTTTCTAGTCTGCAAACATCTTTCCCTCCCTCTCCCGCTCTCTCTTTTATTTTCATCTTTCTACCCTGCCCACCTTTCTCTTTGCACTGTGCTTTCCTCTCTCCCTCTATATCTCCGCCGTCCACCTCTCCGTCCGCATGCTTGACGCCTCTCCCCATTGGCATGTCAGAGGAAATTTAATATGGGTTTGTTTGGTGTTTCAAAGAATTCCATTCAGCTGCCGGCTCTCTTTGCCCCCCAACACTAAGACAAACAGAGTCCGTCCAGCCAAGAGCAGCAAACACCGCTGGTGTTGGCCTCATTATTTGGTCTTCACATTTCAGACGACTCCGGCTGCACTTCATTTTCTGTTTGTTCCCCTCTTATATGAAGAGCTTCACTTCTAGATCCACTTCACCTGATGGGAGCTCATCTGTAAAAGCTTCCAGATGAGTTTGTAGATCTTGCTGCATATTAGAAGCATCTGATAGCTTCATATGTTACCTGCTCGGGATGTAAACAGGATGTTCATCCTGAGCTTTTTTTTTCCATTAGTTTTTATCAGATTGGTTGTGCAGTGCAGAGTAAAGCTTGAGTAATGATGCACAGCTGTTATATTTACTTCATGATCTGATATTGACTGCCGGTACCTTGTGTGATTTAGACGGGAACTGACTGACTAGCTGAAATGTTGGGGGCGGTCCTAAAGTGCACAGTGAATGACACATATTATTTAAAAATGTACTGTATTACATGTAGGGTTGGGGTGGAAAGGTGTATTGAATGAAAGTAAAGTGCCATGGAAGCAGACATATTTAATAAATGATGACCTACATGAAGTAGGTGACCTAGAGGTCCATTGAAGCTTAAACTCTCCTGGAAAAATTAAAAATACATGACAAAAACATCAGATCTGTGAGGAGGGATGAAGGTGCTTACATCAATACCAGAGGTAAAGGTGGACAAACCCTATGTGATGTCAACCATTTGCCTTTTGTAGCCCAATCTAAAGGCTTTCTCTGATTCTTGTCGTTTAGCCACTGATTTTACCAAACTCCTCAATAATCCGAATAGAGTAGAAACACAGTAGTACTACAGTAGAAATTTTTTTTTTGGAGGACAAAAATGAGTCTGGATGAAGGGCCATGGCCAAAAACTCTGATAATAAGAGCTGTATTATTGTTGTATTTAGCAACAATAAAAGGCTTTTTTGACATCAAAACAACATTAGACATTGTTAGGCTAGGTTTATATCTACCTAAATAGCACTTTGTGACCTTGCATGGTGGTTTATAGGTAACATAGCCATAGTGTTACCAAACCTCATACCCAGATGTCTTCAGCTCTGTCCCCTCTTCGCATGCTTTCAGAGTGCGACCTGTCATTATCCTGGCTGGGTTCCTCACTGCACTGACTTGTTGTACATGCCAGTCTGCTCAGTCATCCTCTGCTTGTGTCTGGTCTGCTTTTTTTCATACAGACCCGTGCCTATACCCGCATCAGTCCCACCAAGGCAAACTCGCCGCCCTCCCCTCCCCGATCAGAGCTCTGTTGACACTCAAATGGCTAAAGCTACAGACACAGACATCATGCACATACACACACACACAGAGCCACCCACCTGCTAATCTCCTTCTCATTAATCCCCCACCACTCTCCTCAAATATTCCCTTCTGCTGATCTCATTGTGAGGGAGTTTGCGCTTGTGTGTTGTGGGGGTAGTGGTGCTGGTGGTGGTGGTGGCGGGGGGGTTGTGCAACAGGGCCTTCTGTAGATGCTTGGGTTCATATAAAGTGATATTTTATGTTCAAACATCAGCTGTGCAGATCAGAGGGAACTTCTGCTCAGAGAATATTCAATGGTATGTTTCTCAAAATATCACGACAACACAGGAGTCATTTTCCTTTATTTTCTGCACAAGTAGCGGCCGCTAGACTTTACAGTCCAGTATTTCTGGAGATGGATAATAACAGCACCAGATGAGAACCAAAACTGGCATGAGTGTCCCTTCTGGATCCACACTTTATTCTGTAAATAAGCAGAGCAAATAAGCCACCCTGCATCCTCTACAATTCACTTTTCAGTCACGTCGTGATAACCAGTAGCTAAAGTTGTTCTGGAGTGACATGGATGGCATTCGCTCACTCTGATAAGAGGTATCCATTTAAAAAAAAAAAAAAAAAAGGAACCTCGCAGATGCAATGGCAGATAAGCTTCACAATGTATGTGCCAGCAAACATGACAGCAGAGGAAGAGGAGGAGTGAAGAGGTGGCGGTGATGGGGGTGGGTGGGGGTAGAGATGGAAGGAGAAGCAGAGCAAAGCGTCTGGAAAGGATTCAGCGGGGAAACTCTTGTAGATTACATTTCCTATCCGTGCGTTTGGCCGTTCCAATTTCTGCTTGAATTTTTCTACCTTCAGTGTTCCGATGGTTATCAGCTTAGCTGAGAAAATGCTCCTTGCATGTGTGTGTGTGTGTGTGTGGACCGTAGGATGCAGACACTCGGCCGGCGCTACCTTTCGACATCTGAATGCCTCGGCTGCTATTCTTGGAGTTGGCTGAGCCCTGCTGAATGGATCACAAGGCACATGCATTTCATAATAAAACCTCCATGAATATCTTTGCAGGAGAAAAAGTGAATGCACACACCTTCACTGCACTGCACTTCTCTTCTCCCAATTATAAAAGTGTGGCATTTGGTTGCAGATTATCTCATATGATATACCATTTACTCAATATTAAAACATAAGGCTGGCACCATTTTATGTGATTGTACTCAGCAAGAACAAACAGAAGAAAGGAGGCGTGTGTGTGTGTTATTTGCTTTTTCATCTTTCAATCTATTTCCCACTTGGTGGTTGTATTATTAGGGATCCAGTGCTCTAAGTTCTGTGTGGAGTTTGAAGTGATTTTTATGTCTACTAAAAGTGGTTTTTCTGTTATACTCCATCCTTAGAAGTTCAATCAGCTTCCTGAAATATAGCCTGGTGATGCTCTACTTAAATAATTCCCTTAAGAAGGACATTACATTCATTATTTTCACTACAATCCATGTTGCCAGGCTTCAGGCTATGTCCTTACACCTCAACTACTGGTGGTTCAGACCAATCAGCACCTTTAGAGTTGAGTTCACAGTGGAGAAAGTCAATCCAGCTAGAGTGGGATTGATTCCAGATATTTTTTGGGCTGGATACGTTCAGACCGATTTTCAAATCTGGCTATCACACACATGTGTCCACGCTCAATCCAGCTTAACCCAGCTTCTTTGTCGTCCTCCAATTTGCTAGGTGGCACATCGTAAAATTCAGAGTCCGTTCAGGCCGCGGTAGGACTGTGTGAGCATGCATCGTGCGTTTTCTTCCTTGTGTCGTTCTTTCATTTATATTTTTTCATTTCAAAAAGCAGTTTATTCCTTTGTAGCAAAGCTGTCATAGTTCTACTGTTGTTTACACATGGCTTTTTGTACGCTACCTAGACACTGTCTCAGTGAACCCGGAAGTATGACGTTGCTAGCCAGATTTGCTAGCTGCATTTGCGTTCAGACCTGAGCCAGATTAAATCCAATCTGGCTACATCCACCTTCAAGAGGTGGATTGAAATCAATCAGGATATATCCGGATTCATGTTGTTCAGACTATGTGGATGTATCCAGATACGGCCCAAAACCTGCCGCCGGATTGATTTCCCCAGTGTGAAACATGGTCTTATGGGTGTGTTTTAACTGCGACCACAATGTTCACAATTATAGCAACAAGCTGGCAAAAATGTGCTAACTCCTGTTTGCAAGCTTTCAAAGATGAGCATCAGAGCTATTTTTGATCGGTGATTTGTTGATGTTATGTTTGTTTAAGTTGTCTCATAATAGACAGTGACTGAAAAAAGTTTCCTGTGGCAACTTTCTAAATGGTTCTGTGTAGCATAACTTTGGGAAGTCCAAAAGTTTGTGACAATAGAGATGACTGCAAATGGTGACAGCTTTATGTGCGACAACTGATGACAATTCACAGACAAATGTTGAAAGGTTCATCTACAAGTATGTAGACGAACAATTGTGTGTTATAGAACAACTTCTATCCTTCATGCCTGGTGGTGCATATTCAGATTAGGATTACTGCCCACTAACTATGCCTCTGCAAAGGCTGTGCGATCTTCACACTTAACAAATATAAAGGGCTTTGTATTCCAACATAGATACTGGAGCGTAGCATAAAGTAACAAGGGTGGAAGAGCCGTAATTTAGCTGTTGATTTAGATGTTGCCTTATTTAATCATGTAGGATAACAAACTGAAAATCTAGTCTGTCAGTCAATTTTTATTGACATATAATTCATTTTGGCAGAGCCTTGAAGTCCTAAACGATATAAGGTTGGGCCTTTACAGATTGGATTGTGGAGTTCTGACCCATCAAGGGCTGGACTCCTCTAGACTTTATGCCGTTAAGGGTCAGAACAGTTTGGCAGCGAATATGTATGTACTAAGATGCTAAATATTAGCATTTTATCTGTGCCACAGAAAACCCAGTCAGGGAAAGACTGTGGCACTCTTTAGAATATCCAACTTATTATTGAATCAATCAATATTACTTAATCAATGTGTAATGATGGCTTGAGATGCGCATTCTACTAACCATCATCTCTGAGCCTTCTGCACCACACAGAAGCTGTTGCAGTGCTATTTTTGTTGGTGGAGGGGAGCGCAGTATTGGCACTCTCCATCCACCCCACCCATCCTCTTCCCAGGAGTGTGTGTGTGTGTGTGTGTGCATGTGCTTGTATGTTTGTTTTAGGAAATGATGCAGTGCCAGTTTGTGTAAATTTATCCACGACACAGCTGAAACAGAAATAAGTTCAGCGAAGCAGGTCCGACAAGCATTTGGTGGCCACACACCGTGTTTGCCATGTGTGCGTCGTGCATGTGGCAGAGCATGTCCATGTTCTTATTACCATTTCTTTTTTTATGTAGGAGGATTGAGGAGTGTGCTGCAGCCTACTGGGACAAAACAAAGCTCCATGCTGGCATATCTGAGCTGCAGCCAATAGGAAGCTGGATTCACATTAATGAGTGCTCACTCGGCAGTTGGGGGATTTACTTTAAAGAAGACGACAGTAATAAATATTAAGAGATGTAATCATTTTCTGACGCAGTGATCAATCAGACACATTCGTCTGATTGTTGCAGAGTGCAGTGCTGTCATGAATGTGCACTGTTTTTACTATGTGGGTTTAAATGAAATATTTAGTAACTCTAGGGCTGAGAAATAAAGCCCATTACTGCAGTTCCCTCATCAGCCTCTGCAGGGTGGCTCCAAAAGTGAGTCAATTCTCATATAACTCAATGTTAACATGAAGAACTCTACAGCAGAAATTAATGTCCTTATAGTTGGGTACAGGTTAAATACTATAGGGTGTACCTTGCCTCAGGCGATTGACAGCTGGGATCCCTGTGACCCTGTAGTCCAGGATGAAGTCGGTTAAGAAATTGGACAGATGGATGGATGGTTTGGTTGGTTTCAGAAAGGGAGGATATGACACATTAGTTCACTGGGAGTATGTGTATGTGCTAGCTAGCTGCTTGTGGCTACCCTTACCCTGTTTATCTCATCTGCATTATGGTTTCCTGTCACCAGTTTTACAAGTTCTTATAAGGGTAAGAGAGAGTTC
This sequence comes from Parambassis ranga, assembly GCF_900634625.1. NCBI lineage: Eukaryota > Metazoa > Chordata > Actinopteri > Ambassidae > Parambassis > Parambassis ranga. Next base: position 19,846,149 of record NC_041034.1, read on the forward strand.
TCTGCATTCCTGACTCCTAACCCTGGTTCACACACCCAAAATCCTTGACATGTAGCATTACCATTGACCCAGTAATTAGTAATCAGCAGCAATCAACCTGGCTAGATTTATGCATGTCTAAAATTGCTCAGTACATGTTGAGCACAGACGGCACTCCTTCAAGGAGCTGCCTGCAGAATATATAATGTTATTGCCATTAAACATTTCTAAATCCTCAAATGTTCATGCTGTTTATTTCCATGGATTATAGATGCTAATACAATGTTCGACAGATTGATCATTCCCTAAGCAACAATACAATAATATGAATAAATAAAGTAACTTTTTGATGCACCTCTTATATGAGACTTAGGGTTTCTACATAAAATCCAAGCTAAGAACCATAATATTTTATCAAAATTACTTCCTCCATGTGTATATAAGGTATTCTGCAAAAACAAAAGATTTGTAAAAAAAAACTTTTTTAACACAACTAGGAATTGAGTCACATGTCACCAGCAGCCATGTGACTAAAATTCAGCAAGTATTTTGCTGATCTGCAGCATGTAGAGGCCGAAAAATGAAGACATTCCCTTTTTATTCTTCTTCTTCTTTTTAAATAATTTAAGGCCTTCTAAGTGTGTTATACAGCACACAGGCATGTCTGAGTTCTCTGCTAGGATTGTGTTGTTTCCATAGAGGTACAGGAATTTATATTGTAGTGTCTATATATAAAGATATATATGTCATTTTTTTAAACTATACTTTTAATGCATTGTGTTTTAAATCAGGTGCTTCTTATTATTTAACCTAGTACAGTCATTTACCTGCAGACCAAGTATTCTTTTCATTTTGTCGTATATGTTTGTCCTAACACCTCATTATAATAAAGGCTTTTAGCTATGTTAATAAGGTTATTTTCATGCAAACCACCAATCCTTTGGGAATTCCCAAAAAAATCCAAATGTTTCTGTAGTTTCTACCACTATCCATTTTACTTGAGACTTTCTAATCTAATTTTAAAAAGCAGGAAGCCACACAATCAAACTGGAATGTGTAATATCCAAACAAACATTTGCATAAATACAAAGAAAACAAGAATTGCAGTCAGATTGGAGCGCTGATGCCATTGTCAGCAGTTAGAAAAGAAAAAGCGGTGAATCTTGCAAACTGCCGTACCCGGGGGAAATCCCTGTGTCTTCATTAAGGCTGTGGGGCATATTTGAATATGTGAAGGACGTTCATTAAGAAGTTCAGCATGAAAGAATAAACTGGAAAAGGTTAAAGATTTAAATTTGAGCTTAAAATGTCATTGGAAATTGATGAGGACGAGTCAGACAAACCTTTGGTGCGAAGCCAACTCACTGAGTGAGACATTGTTGAAAGAAGTTGATAATTATGAGCATATTTATATATGATAGACCTCTTTCTTCCTCTTGGTGACACCGTGGACCTCTTTACTTCAGAGATCACTACAGTGAGGCAAGACTGCACAACTTCCAGAACAGAATCTTTTTGACCCAGGAGACTTTAAACAGCAGCCCTGCATCAATCCGCTGTGCGTCGCCACTTTCACAGCGATCCTACAGCTAACAATATCCAGCACGGCGTCCTTCACCGATCCTCCAATCCATGTCTTATCTTATCTGGTAGGCGAGGATGAGTCCAATCAACAAGAGCAGATGAATAAATGATACTAGCATGAATTGTAAGCGTGGTGCTGGTGAGGAGCGGAATGTTGCGAGGTGGGTTGAGTTGGAAGGTAGGAGCCGCTGGCTTGGGTTAATGAGGTGGTCTGGGAGCGTGGACTGGGTCCTGACTGCGGTATGTGCAGAGCTCGATTTTAGCCTGGGGGGGATTTGTAGCCCTAAGACCACTGGTTAGACTCTCTTAGCCTCCGGCTGTGTATGCACTCCAACTTTGTGTGCGGAGACAGTGTGTGTGTGTGTGTGTGTGTGTGTGTGTGTGTGTGTGTGTGTGTGTGTGTGTGATTTTGCCCTCAGGATGACACCGTTGAAGCTTTGCGATCTCTGTGTTTAGTGTTGGCATTTGTGGATGAATATACAGTACATGCATGTGTTTGCATGAGCGCCCATTCTCATATGTGTGTGTGTGTGTGTGTGTGTGCAGGGTGTTTGCGCTCTGATCTGTGTGTTTTCCAATTTTCTACCCAGATTCTGACCACAAATGTGTACACAAGGCAAACCCCCACCACCACCATCACCACCACCGCCAACCCCTTTCTTCCTCCCCGGCCCCCCAGTCTCATTACCATTCCACCCTTCCCTCCACCGTTTTACTCAACGCCATCAAGGCCTCGCCTCCTGGTGTTTGCATTGTAAATCAGGCCTGACAATAAGGCGATGATTAGATCCTACTCATATTCAAAAACACCTGATTTATTTATTCATCTTCGTCTCTTGCAGGGCATCAAGATGCATAATATCTGACCAAGGTGACATACACACTTCCAAATGTTATTCATTGCATTTGCAGGTCAACCTCTTAACCAACAAATCCAAACAGCACAGATTAAATGAGATTTTTGTCGGGAGGATGGTCTATTCTCTCGTTCTCACATGCACACAGAAAGTGTTGTCACACTTTGAAGTCTACTGTAAAACTGTGACAACACTGTGGATTTTCATGACTACACACAAGGTTATTATTTATGTATGCTTCTGGATTCTGATTCCGTTGATCACTACTTAAATCAGACAAGCTTTAGCGCTGTTGCTGTTTTGGTTTTTAAGAAATTGGCATCATGGGGATTGGGCTAATTTCTCTTCAAATTACAGACATGCCTTTGTAGAAATTATTTCTTTATTTTTACCAGCAGTTCTGTGGGTAATGAAAGCGTACAACGGTTAGACCTCTGCCTAAGCCAAGAATGTTCTTTAACGCTTGGATGATCAATCAATACTCAACATATGAGCAAGGAAATATATGTGTACATGAATGTCACGATGATTCATTGGAACCCTTGGATCTGTGTTTTAATTAGAGTCCAATGAAGTAGAATCTATTCCCCTATCAATATAACCTTCCTGTGCACGGACCTCTCACCACTGTAACAAACAGGAAGCTTCACTGCAAACACAAAGCAAGAATAGGGTCTGGTTTGAGATGTTTTTTCTAAATTTCAGATAAAGTTATCCCAATATGTTATGAAGCTGGGGCAGTTCCAGAACATATGTGCTAATAAAGCCAGTTTCTCACAGAATGTCACCAGAATGACAAAGATCAGATATTACATGACCAATAATAAAGTTGAAAACCTGGCAGTCAGAGCAGCAGAGGTATTTGTCCAAAGGTTGCCTCTAAGCATCCTTTTCCAGCAGCAAACATTTGCCACTACGAGTCTGGTATCCATCACCTACATAACTCTCTTTGATGATGTCCAGCAGTCTCTAAAATGTCTCGCTAATATAGTCTTAAACTATGGTGTGTTGGTCATCAGGCATACAGTGACAAGTCCTCAGAAGCGTGTCTGGGCAAGAGGATAATATTCCATAATATTGGAATTCTGTGTTCCTCATCATCTTTACATGATTACTTCATGATGAAGACCTGCAGATTTAATGAGGTCAAGATTCCTTTGTTGCATCATCCCATTATACCATGATAAGAGAGTCACAGAACAAAAGAACAAATATATTAGTGATAAAATACTAAGAAATGCTTAGTGTAACCTAAATACGGTCTGTGATACCACCTGCCAGATGACAGCAGTATATGGTTAGTTGTTTTTGATATTCCTGTGGTCTACATCGTGATGCACCATTTGTTCTTTAAATCCTGGATGGAGGGAAGTTTATATCCACTGATGGTCTAGAGTGATTTGAGGTTAAAGGCAGCGCAGTTCCCACACCACGGCCCACAGAGTCTTGGGCCCACTTCCAAAATCCAAGCTGTCTCTGGTGAAAGAGGCTTTTTCACTACATGGCTAACAGGACATCCCAGGTCTTCTGTGGTTTTAAAATAAATTAACATGCTGTTGCTATTCTCTACTGTGGATCATTTAATGTTGATGGTCCAGCCTCTTTCATGTCTTCCTGTAGTTCATGGTGAGTTTGTGGTCAGTCAGTCAAGGAGAGATCGTTGGCACCACTTTGTCAGATGGTGACCTTTGCTTTAGGCTTACCAAAATTCTTGATGCCCTGCAAGAGACGAAGATGAATAAATAAATCAGGTGTTTTTGAATATGAGTAGGATCTAATCATCGCCTTATTGTCAGGCCTGAGTACACATTCTTGAAAACATTTGTTTGTCTAGTTGGTTCTTGTCAGTGGTTTCCAAGGTGCAATGACATTGTCATAATCAAGTACCAAGAGATATCTGTGTTTTCAGTGTGGTTTTGGCCATAAATTAAAGCTAAAAGTTCTTTAGACGGAGCGGCTCCACACTCTCTCCCTAGCCCCTCTGAATAGGGCCTAGCAGCACACTCCCAAAGCCCGCCAGCCAATAATCAGCAACTAGAGGTGACTATGATACTAGGAAGTTAAATGTCCAACTTTAGTGTTACTATGTCCTCTTTAGCCATCAACTTCCATCTTTCATCTGGTAGATTTGAACAGCGAGTTGCTCAGGAGTGAACCTCACAGCCTCACTTTAAACAGCAAACTCAGCACCATGTTTATTTTCAGTTTCACTTGTGAGGACTCAATCCTCACATTACCCACAACTGGTGTGATTGTCATCCTCGGCACCTTCGATCGCTGCGTCGCTCGTGAAGTGTTGATAATTCGACATGAGAGAAGACCACGAGGCTGCTTTTATTAATGAACTGCTGCGAATCCCCCATCAGGTCACAGTTACGGAGTGCAAGAACTGTTCTCCGTGATGCTGCTTTGTGCGCTTCGATCACAAGGTTTCTTTTTTTTTTATCACCTGCGTGCAGCGGGATGTATTCCTATTCCATGTTTAGTAGAAGTAAATTCACCTTTGAACCAAAGCAGAGATGACAAAGCCTCCGACATAGTTGAAGGCCACAGCGGTGGATCAGCATCACATGTGACTATATGAATTTTCTTTTCAATGCCAGAGGGTGAAACTGCACAGACTAACCTTACATCCATACAGGAGAAGTCCTTTCTATGCTTGAGAATTGTTGGAAAATTGAAACCTGAATGGTGTTTCGTACTGCACAGAACCCGATGAAAGAGTGCCTCCAATCCAAATTCACACAACCCTTTGATGTTTGTTGGAATAATTTTCTGCCTACTTCTCATTTTCCATTTTTATGCTTGCTTTTGAATTTTGATTGCGACTACAGGCACTTTTCAATTGATATGCATTATGAACTCTGTAATAATTCAAAGGGCCTTTGTTGGGGGGGAACAAACATGTCATTTGTCTTTAAAAAATTTGTATGACTTTTTGTGTAGCTGTTCACCTTTGTTGGAGTTCAGAGAGCGTGGTTCACCAGATGGCTGTTGTCGCTACACATGCAGATTCATGAGGGAGTTTGTGAAATTAAATGTCTTGTTTGTTGTGTTTTTCTAACAATGTCTGTTCCTGTATGTACATTCACGCCCTAGTGGCCTAGCGTGTGTTTGTATGCACACATGCCTGTGTGTGTGTGTATATTTATGCATGTATACGATCTCCTGCCTTCAAATTTGGTGACTGGTTCCTTCGAGGGATGGTGAAACTTGAGAGGCCGCCTAAAATACTGTGCAGTAATTGGAATTGCTTTATCTTCAGTCTCATCAATTAATGTGCAATTTTCCATTTAATCACTAACACGCTTTTTTGCATTTGCAATTAAAATGAGGACTGATAACAGAGAAGATGCCTTTCAGCTGATACCAGTTGGAATGAGAACAGAAACCAGAAGATGCAATCAGTACACAAAATGACTCGCGGAGACATGCGCGCGGCACACAAACAAGTGTGCAACGCAAACAGTCATGCTCACATACTGCAGCACTGAATACGCACACACACGCACACACACACAAGAACAGCATGACATGATAAAACATGCAGATTTACAGCTAAAAAAAACCCAAATTAGAAACCAAACCACCATTTAACATCAGACTGTTGGCAAAGGTTTTTGGATTGGAATGCCACTCAATCGGAGAAGAGTCTCAGCCAGTTGTCTCGTCTGACTTTTCCATTCAGAGACAGACTCTGGCAGGGTCCGGGTCTCAGTTGGTGATGAGCTCACTGGCGGAGAACGTCTGTCGTATATTGTCCTTGATTCAAAGGGGAGAGAGGAGATGCTCGCATCACTTCCTGTCTGGCAGCAGGAACCCGAACACTACCCCAAAAGACTTCTTTTTATTATTATTATTATAGGAAGAGTGCTGGACACAGAGAGCTGTAGGAGACAATAGCATCAGAAGCAGTAAAAAAAGGCAAAAACTACACCATTTATTATAAGAGAAATTGTAAAAATAGACTTTTTTACCATCTAACAACATTCTGTTGTACGCTTTAAATTGTGATAATGCATCCTAACTTCTTTATTTAACATGTCTAACTGAAAAAATATTATACAAAATAACCTAACTGTACCAAAATAATGTACAAAGCAAAACATTACACTCACTGCATAATAGACTCATTTGACAACAGTCATGTGACTGTTGGGGATTCTGTGAGTTGTGTGTTCTTTTTTTTACAGTTGTCATGCAGACTAAAGTGAATTAGGACTAATATTAATTTTTAAAAGATTGAGAAACATGGAAATATGTTGTGTATACTGATTCCAATATTTCATTAATGTTCCTACTTAAACTATATTTATTTAAGATAATATGTTGTAATTTAAATGATTGCTATAATTCTTTTTCATGAGGCCGTAACCTCACAGCCGCACACTGCAAATCCTGGGCTTTAGCGGTCAGGCGGATTTACTGCTCATTTTTTATTTCCTGAGGCGGTAGCTCTGTATGGATGTTGCAACCATTGTGGAGATTTTGCTCAGATGTTCCAGTTCCATTTCACTAGCTTATAATCAAGCACTTTTCCTCCAGGTCAATGCCATTCATTCCAAGTGCACCAGTCCATTGTAAATTGCTGCCTGCCTTTCATGACCACACAAGGCTTTCCATGGCATTATAAGGCATTTTTCCAGATTAGGATAGCAGATTAGTGTACCCAGCCAGTACGTTTTCAGAAGAAAATGCTGGTGTGAATCCGAGTTTGGTGCACAAAACTGAAAGAAAAAAAACTGTGTTTAATCAAGTCTAATCAGCCTCTTCCCCTTTAGAGGTTCATATACACATAGGTTATATGTAGCTTCAGGATGGAGATCCAGCTGTGCTTGGCTATAGTAAGTTGGATCAGTGGTAGGGGGTCTCTGTGTGTGCGCATATGTGTGTGTTTGTGTAATGTACCCCCAAACCAATTAGCTCCTTCAGTTGGGGGCGGGGGCCATGGTTACAGCGGCGTTCCGCAGGGTACGGCCCCTTAGCCCTGTGGGGTCCCGGCCAATAGCAATTAGCTCACCAACAAGAGCCCTAATTAGCCCTCTTGATTGGCTTGGTTACAGTGCAACAACAACACCAGCAGCCAACACTTAGAGACGACCAAGGTGACTCCACCGCCATGCGAGGCTTTAAAGCCAGCTGTAATTAGCAAACAAGCGTAGCTGTTTGTAATTGGTAAACAAGTACTCGGGTTTGTTTGTGGTGTCATTATGAACCCGCTGCTATGTAAAGTATTGCTGTAAAAAGTATTGTTTGAAAGAAGTGTTAGGAGAGAAGCAGACTGATATGATGTGTGTTCAGAATCTTCTATTATTTAATCATAGCAGCACCTGGTGGCTGCTGCTGTAATAGAATCTACAATCACTTCATTCATGCGAGTTGATTTCTTTGCTTTGCTTTGTTATTTGTTTCCCACCACAGTCTCAATGTGAAGCTGTCCCATGATGCAACATGTGTCCCCAGCACCTGCAGTGACAATGATGGCCACCCAGAGCGTTCCTCCACCATCGTACCAGGAGAGCCAACAGGTGAGAGAAAGGGTGCATGCGTGCAATGAACTATAGATAGTGCTTGTTGTGTGTTATTTGAAAGTGCACATGAAACGGAGATTATTGTACATCGTAGGGTTAAATATGCAATCAATAACAATATTACAATTATTATTTTTTTTATTTTGCCTTAAATTAAATACAATATGGTGTGCATTTATATACCACTTTTTCTCCTACACACCCTTTTGTGCACTCACACACATTTAACATATTCTGAATAAACCAGTGAAATACACTTGTAGTGGTAGCAGACATCATGATCCCATAGACATATATAACTACGTGGAGTGTCTGTAATGTCATGTTGGCAGCATCAAGGTCCACCTAAAACCCCCAATACAGGCCGAAGTGATGGAGCAGTTGCTGAAGCAGAAAGCCCACACTCTTGAGTCGGCACCACTTAATGCAGTTATGCCCACAATTATGCAGAATGTTAGGTAGACATAAAACAATCTTTTTATTTTTGCTGCAAAGTTGGACATTTGAACATAGGAGTCTGTGAGGATTGACTCACTTTTGGAGCCAGCCTCTTGAGACTGTGGGGTAAACTGGACTTTTTATCACTTCCGCTTGGGCTTCATTTGTCAGGCAGGTTGCTACTTGGTAGTACGTTATTTTCCAGGAACAATTACCAAGACATCCATGGAAAACAAAAAAAAACGTACAAGTTGCTCAAATCCCTTTGCTACAACAATCAACTGTGAGGTCAGAATGCCTTCTTGCTGCCCCATGTGTTCCACCACTGACAGGTGCCATGCCAGATAATCAACGTTCACTTCACCTGTCAGTGCTCAGTGTTATGACTTGACTGCCATATGTCCAATGCTTGTGACAATGTGTATTTGCTTACTGTTGTCCTGTAGGACCAAGCACTATGACATCAGCACCAGATCAAGGCAGACACATGGTGATTGATCCTGTAGATCAGAGCTAGATGACCAAAAGTAAATATACACCATGTGCAGCTTTAGTGTACAGCTGGTCTGTTTTTAGTTGTAAATTTGGAAAATGTTAACACTGCAGTCTACTAGATGATTGTTTGCATTATGGATTAATTGTCCATAATTAATTGATTAATATCTTTAGACATAAACCAGTGGAAAATGTTACTTAGTTTCCAGACTAACAGTTCTAAACTTCCATTTATTGGTTCATTGTTGCAGCTTTACAAGCATGTAATGAGTATTTAGATGATAACTTTGTGTGTTTGTTTCAAAATAAAAGCCATGACCTCTTCATCAGACTTTATAAATAGGCTTAAGAGGGGACCAAAAAACGCATATGGTGGCTGTCTGTCCACATACTTTTGTCCATATAGTGCAATACTAACACCCTATTGCTACTTCAAGACTGTTGAGTGTGAAGGTTCCATGCTGTCGCAATGGAAGATAACAAAGTGGGGCTCCAGTAAGTGACACGAATAAAATAAATGTAATAGGAATATGACATAATACTACAGGGATGTTATAGAGCAAGACGATCATGCTGAGCACGTCTCTATAGGTTTATTAAAATGATGTTCCATGAGTCTGAATTGCATGTTATAATTAAGTGCAAGACGGATACACAGTGTATGTCAAAGTGTGAGAATAAGAGGTCAAGCCCCCGCCTGCTGCCCGACCAGCCATGCTGCTAACAGGTCAGTGTAATTAACACGGAGCTAACCGAAGCAGGACCTGGTTTTTGTTCAACCATCCAATGGAGGTGAAACTGGAGCGCCAGACCACCTAACCTCCTCCTTCTCCTCCTCCTAGTCCACACCACCTCTGCCTGTTTTGCGCCCAGAGGATTAGTGCCAGGGGAGAGCTCCCGAGCCGCAGCCTCCGTGCTCGGCAAATGCAAATGAGAGCTAGTTAAGTGTGAAGAAGCTAATTTATTTCCCATTTGGTGCTGGGATTAAGACTTGAAGCTTCCTCCCACCCCACCCTGATTCGAAAAAAAAAAAGAAAAAGAGAGGGGGGTTGTTAGACTCATTTCCTCTGAATGAGAAGACAGGAAAGTGGGGTAAAAGGATGAAGAAGACGGATCATGTTCGTGAAGCACATCACTTTCACAACACAAAGTGAACAGATTCCAACGATACCGCGATCAACCACCGCCAGCATCATCTTCTTCACATCGACACACAATGCACAGCGCCGTCAGACAGCTGTGATTCACACTCTTCTGTGCTTCTTATTACAAATTGAATATTTATCATTTAACAGCAATCTATATATGACTTGTGTGTGCGCCATGTTCAATTACAGAATCTATCCTAACACATTCATTGTGCTTAACAGCCTCATTACAAGGCGACTGACCTGTCAAGCAACAATGATTCATTCCAGCTACATCCTCATTTGTAGTCTGACGGCGTCGGATGCTTGTTGCACCTTATTACTTTTGAAAAAGTGATTAAAAAATTAGACCTCACCGGCAGCTGTGCGCTCAAGCCAAGAGGTAGAAGAGTGGGGTTTACACAGCTGATAAACATGTTAGTGGGCTCATTCGGGTATTCACATTTGGTCTGACTAATTCTGGTGAATTTGAAGTGACGATTTTTTTTCCAATGATGTAATCTATTAAATTGTTCCTCCGCCGCTTTCATCCATATGGGATGCCGTTTTGGCATACTAATGTATGACATTTCCATCAACAGACTTTTAGTCAGGAGCTAATTATCATAATGCATGCTAACATGCCAGACGTGTCTAATTTTGGATATGTATGCAATACAGTGTGAATGTGCTAACTTGCTCATTGGATGAAAATCAACAAGCTAATGTTGTTTTGTATATATAGCATGGCCAGACATGCCCAATCATCAAAAACCTCTCTATCAACAGTGGACAAGGGCGTAGTTTTAGCATGGACATAGGTGATGCGTCCCCACCAACAATTTGATCCCCACCACAGCGTTGCTAACATGTCTTAGCTTGGGTGATTTAACTGATTTAACTGAACACTGACAAACAAAAATATTCTTTTTTAGATGACGGGCACAACTCAGCAGAACACCAAGACCCCACAGGTCCACATCCCAGCAGCCTCTGCAGCAGGAAATACCTCTGTCAGTGTGACCCTTGACCCCCAGGGCCAGCTCGAGTCTGACAAGAGGGCTGTTTACAGGTTAGTGTGATCTCCCGTGCTATAAACATCATCTTTCACATACAAACATACACACAGACAACCATCTCTCGATGATGATGACTTCCTTTGTTGGGAGATAAAGTGGCTGTGTATTTGTTTGGTTTGAGAGTGCAGCATTCTGCCCTTGATCCCCCCCCCCCCCCTCGCTTGTTTTCTTCAGAAAAAAAACTATTACATTCTGTCTTTGGGCCCCATGCTGGCTTATAGAAATTGGACTAAATTGACTGTATGTGCTACTCCACGATGAAGGCCACGGGCCATAATGTTGCTTTTAATACGTTCTCTTAAAACCAGCCATGACATAAAAGCTTTTGAAATAGTACTTGAAGGGTGCTTCTTTCAATTTTCACTCAGTGTCATTCATAAACTAAAGACCACCTTGAGTAAACGCTCTCACTCATCAAAGGCTGTTCGCTTTCCTCCTCTTTGAATTTAATAAATTGACTTTAAAATAAGCATTTGATACAGCAGCAGCAGCAGCAGTGGGTTTGTATGGGAGACTATGGGCTGTAGCATCTCTGTGATGATTGGACTGAACCAATGCCAGGTTTAAATCTACATCCAGATGTGTATCATTTCATTAGGTTATTATTTTGTGTATGATTCCAGACCAAAATTTTAAAACATCATTTATTTCTCTTTCACGCCAACAGTCATTTTCAAAGGTAAGCATTCCTCTCTAGATGCTAGAAGCTCATCATACTGCTAGTAGATAGTTTTGTGTTGGATTAGTGTAGAGATACTCTGAAATTGATTTCATTACATGTAAAAATTATTGGCTTTCTTTTACAGGTACTGTATTGTTCTCATAATTTCCAAATATATTAGCAGGTATTTGTGCTACAACGGTCAGTTCCTATTTTTCAACACCCAGAATGCACTGCACAGGTTATTGTCTTAGTTTGCTGCTACTAAAACACGTTGCAGCTGCTTAAGCGCAAACTAAAACTCAACAATTGAATGAATGAAAGCGAAGGGTAACAGTGTACGTTCAACAAATCAGGCAGTCAAACTGTTGAGGTAATCTACAAGGTGCAGGCGGAAACAAGGTCATTAAAAAGAAAAGAAAAACAGACAAGAACACTTAAAAAATGGTTCAAATACATTTTGCTGAGACAAAAGACGACCTGACAACGACAGCACACTAAATACACAGAGGGACAATGAGAGACAGGTGTGACACATTTGGGCGGGGCTGGTCAGTAGCTGGTGGAGACGCAAGAGGAAGCAGACAGAACTGAGGAAGAATGAAGAATACATAGACTCACTCCTTACTCCCTACTCCCCATATGGGGAGTTCCAAGTAGGGCACCATACAGTGAACTTACTGTGGAAGCATTTTTGGACATTTTGGACACTACCTCCCTCATTTTCTGTTGCCGCTGATTACGTCAGTGCTGTCGCAAATTAAACGAGTCAATCTCGACTAACAAAACTACGTTGTTAGCAACAGAGCAACAGAGTTTGTTTAGCCGGTCATGCTACATTCTTTAAACCATCATTTTATCTATAAGACAGGTAACGTAACTTCTGTTCCCGTTCTTCTTGCCGGTCTGAGCAATGCATGATGGTGACCAACCAACTATGAGACATTTGTTACATGAGGACAGTACGTAAAGAAATGTGCTGTAAAATTCCAGTGTTCACTATTACAAGTTCAAACCTATCTGACATCGATGTTACCACAGAAAACAGACGAGGAAGGTCCAGAAAGCCAGCATTAAAAAAAATAAAAACTCTGAAGTAGAGTCTGAAGTCATGACGATACATCACATTGCTGGTTTTTAAACAGTTGGTCTCTAAATGTGTACACTGATCTCTTAAAATGTTTCTATTATTTACTAAAAAACAACAGTTGCTGCCATATTTTATTATCAGAATCTCAGTTAAAGCATTATGAAGTGTTGTCTGATTATCAACTGTGTTTTCCTCACTTTGTCAGCCTTATTTTAGGATGTTTACATATGGCCCTACAGACAATCGTTCCACATTCCACGCTTCTTATTTACCGTGTAGAGACCCTGGAAGGCACCACCTTGTTAGGTGTGGAAAATAAGAAAGAAAATCACTAGTGGGTGAATCCAAAAACACCAGTAAAAAAAAAAAACACACACACACACACACCTCCCTCCTCTCTCTGCTCATCACTAGAATATTGATGCACCCTTATAATGAGCTTGTATTATCTATTTATGAAGTAAATTATTCAAAATATAGAGACATTTTTAATCGAGCCGGGGCGATCTCCCGGTGTAGGCAGCGCACCAACAACTAACTAACTAGATTTTGTTGAGGCGGAGGCTGCTCTGCACAGGCTGGCTCTGCACCAGACCAGACCTACAACAGTGACACTGCACGCAGTGTAACGGCGGCGTCTGTCCCTGGCCTCCTCGGGTCCTACCAGCGGGTATCCGCCAATACTGTCAGAGGAGGTGTGTGAGCACCCCACGCTCAGACCTGAGGCAAGCCACTGTAAAGTCCTTAGCAGCTCCTCTGAGATACAAGGCTGCCTTTGATGTCAGCAGCCATGTTTGGAGCCGCTCCGGGTGGTAGGGGTGGTGGTGCTGCTGGTTGAGTCAGCCCCACTTCCACTTCCACATGGGGATTTTGGATCTCCTCTTTCTTCTCTAAAACACACATAAGGGAGGTACATAGTGGCAACAAAACCTTTTTTTAACAGTCTTTTTATCCAGCTCTCTTTTTAGAGAATGCATTACTGCTAATGGCAATGTGCTATATAAGAGCAGGGATCTGTGCATGTATGGATGTATGTGTTGACTGCATGAATTAATATTAAACATATGCAAAATAGAAGGTGTAAACGCATACACAAGTACAGGGTACAGACTGAAGCTATAGCAACATACAGTTTTTCTGTAAACCATAGCAGAAATTAGCATGTCATGGCTTTTTTTGGCTAAAAGACAATTCAGTTTTTTTATTAATTCAGATAATTGTATTTGTGGCCTACAGAAATGTGATACTTGAATGTTATGTTTATTAATCTTCACAAATGAACCACAATTACTAGCAGTTTAAAGCTGTTGCTGTCACATGACTGCATCATCACCGACATTTTTACCACCAGTTTCTCAATTCACAACTCATTAGCTTGTTACCGAATGCTTCAAGATGTACAATAGCTTAAAAATCATTGTATTAAATAAATATAAAAAAATCATCTTTTGTTAACCACATGTTATTTTAGGCAATTAACAAAACCCATTAAAAAGTGACGAAACACTAAAATGCTAATTTGCTGAAAATGGTTTTAGGACTCATTTGCATAATTTTTCAACTTACTAGACCTTCATGTGGTACGGAGTGGTATTGCACAAAGCTTTTGACTGTGGCTACCAGGTTAGCTTGCTAACTTCAGTGATATTTCTGCAACACAATCATTTAGGTCAGAGCCATATTGGTATATTTTCTTCTTTATATGGAAATGTGTTTAAACCTTAAAGTATCTATAAAGAGGTGAAGTCCCGCCCCTTTCCAGTGCAGCCTATCAACTTATTATGGATGCATGCCATCACCTGGATTGGTGAAGTGCCCCTTTTTTAACAGCAGCCTTATTATCATTAAGTGGAATGAAGTTTTCCGTTTTAAACATCTGTGAGAGCCCTTGAACAATAGATGGTTTACAGGCAAACATAGCTGAAGATGATCAGTGTGGTAACAACAGCACAGGGGTGAAGGATAAAATAAGGTACTCAAATAGTGATATAGTTAAAATGCTGTGATTACGAGTGTCAGAGGCAGCACGGAGCATCCAGCAGCATGTGCTGTTAAACATGATTATGTGTAATTCCTTGCTGTTCAGTATTCAGAGGAGGCTGAGTAAAAAAAAAATATTTTTTGGATGCGTTTTTTGTCCTTGCAAGGAGCTAATGACTAAACGCACCTTGTTATAAACACAATTAAATTTGACTGCACTTCCGTCTCCCACAGTGAGTCAAATTATGCAAAAAAAAAAAAAGACACAAATAGCACTCTTATTTTAATACAAGTCTGATCTGCCAGCGCTCTCTCTGCCTCTACACAGGGCTCATATGGGGGCTGTAGACTTTGAAAAGCAGAAAAAAGCAGCAAGAATCTGCCATTTTTTTTTCTTTTCTTTAATTATTTTTTGCTCAGGAAGTCTGTGCAGGCTTTAATGTTTCTTTTCACTAATTGCTGGAATGCCAACTTTATGAGGAGATGTGTGGTTTCCTCTCTCCCTTCTCTCTGTCTCTCTGCCTACTTTGTTATTAGCGGCAGAGTAAATGTGTGATAGGGTAATTAGCCTAATGAGTTGTGGCATTTACTATAAAGATCCTTCTGGATTCCCTGCATCTCATTAAGAGAAGCTGGTGAGGCAGGCTTTTGTTTTTCAGGTTGCGGATGCAGCGTTTTTGCGCTTGATGGAAACATGCACTTAATTGAAAGAGACATGATAATAGTCCTTTCTGTTTTCAACAGAAACGTCCTTGTGATTTCTAAGAAGCGATCTTCTGTGTTTTTACCAGAACTCGCTGTTTTAAGGTTTATGAGTTTGCATGTCTGGCTTTACATGTAGTGAAAAGGCAAGGTGTGTTATTAAGAAACGCCTATGCACGATTTCACATTTCAACAAATGATCGATAATAACATACATTTATTCAACATTTCCTCATACATTAGAGCATATTCTGCATGTTCACCTACTAGAAAAGGTCATTTTTAACAGGTTGATGGCCACGCAGCTCAACACATAAAGGTGTTTTCTTATATTTTAATAACTTTAAGCCTTTATTTTGACAGGAAGCAAACACACAAAGTTATAATTTAAATACTCATCATATATATAACTTTTGAACACTACCGTTCAAAAGTTTGGGGTCACCTGGAAATGTCTTTATTTAAAAAAAATGTTTTTTTTTTTTTCAATGAAGATAACATTAAAGTAATCAGACATACAGTCCAGACATTGTTAATCTGGTAAATGACTGTTCTAGCTAGTAAAGGCTGATTTTTAATATATACAAAGGTACAGAGGCTCTTTTCCAGCAACCATCATTTCTGTGTTCTAATGCTACATTGTGTTAGCTAATCGTGTTAAAAAGGCTCATTGATTATTAGAAAACTCCTGTGAAATTATGTCAGCACAGCTGAACTGTTATGCTGATGTGAGAAGCTGTAGAACTGGCCTGGTGACCCCAAACCTTTGAACAGTAGTGTATATATATATAGCTCCAAGAATTAGTCAAGGAACTTGAGTTTGGAAGTTTTAATATGCACATTTTCAGGATCTTACACCTCTTTGTCCATGACATGTCTGAATCCATTGATTGATCAATCATAGACAATCAATCCATAATGCAAACAATCATCCAGTAGACTGCAGCATTAGGACTTCTACCTTAAAACATTTTTGAGTTTTTGAGTCCTTGTGGGAGGCTGTGACTGTTGCCATGTTGGTAACATCTGAGTGCACCTAAACTACTCATTAATCCAAGTACAGGCAAAGACGAAGGGGGGCTGTGTTTACTTCATCTGTACAATTTAGGACACGTAGCTATTTTCTCAGCTGAAGTCATGTTAAGCATTCGCCTTGGTGTGTCCATTAAAAACATTTGGTTAGGTTTTTCTAAATATTGTGTTAAAATTTCATGCCACATATCTCTACTGTTTTCGGCTATGTCTCATGGGGACAAATCCTGCCTTGACCCATACATACACACACATAGATTGAAACCTGACCAATATTGGAGTATTAGGACCGATAATGATTCCTATATTATAATATCAACCAGTATTATCTGCTTAAATTAAAGGCAGTTGAACTGGACAGTAATCCACAACACCGCCCCTCAGTGCAACAGAAGTGACTCCTGCATCCTGTGATGTCACTTGGATACCCTCTATTTCAATTTCTACATCATACATAGTGACTGTGGTAAAGATGAGTGAGAGGATTGTCATCAGATAAGGTTCATGTAAAAGCAGTAAGCAACTAGCAAATCAAACACAATTTAACTAGGCAGTGGCACTAGTCTAAGCCTCTATTTTTGCATTAGCTTTTTAGCAAAGCTTTACATTAGATATGACCACAGGTGGGCACACTGCTCATTTCAGTGGCTTGGAAATGAATGGGATATTTCAAAAAGTAATAGCCGAGAGAAAAATAAACAACATAAATATGGCACAGTTATTATATATTTAACACACTTTACCAGGATTATAAAGTGAAAAAATGTATTCTGACAGCGGTGGAATCCTGCATATCATCATTCTCTCCTCTCCATAGTGGGTCTTTGCTGAAAGCTGCTCTCATGCTGGTCAGCCTGTGTATGTTTTTTTTTTTTTTGCATTGAGACTGGATTGTGTGTGTATTTGTGAGAAGGTTAACATGCAGTCATGCTGACACTTCTGAAGAACTTCTATGTGCCGTTAGTGTTAATGGCATCCAAGAAGTAAAGATTTGAAGACCTCTCATGTCGCACACAACAGGAGGCTGCGGTTTTAATTTGACACGTCTGAAGATGGCACTTCTTTCTTTTATATGTGTGTGTGTGTTTGTGCGCCTCCTTAACGCACCGTAGTCTGTTTATCCTCACCGCCACAATGCATCAATGCATCCTCCGCCGCTGTGCTGCTCTCTTCCAGCGGCGCAGAAACTCATGCCGTCTTGACAGGCTTAAAACAGTCTGTGCCTCTTTCCATTTAGCGGGTCAGCATGTGTTGGTGCTCGGTCGCTCCTGAATGCAGGAAACTGTGTCAAAGCTCAAGTGGTTTTATTGGCTGTTTCTTTCAGATACCCGTTTTTACGAGTTTCCTCACCGCTTGACTTTGGATGAGAAAGGAAGTGCAAAATGTCCTTTTTTTTGTTGTCGTAATCTGTGTTATCTTTTCTTGGCACAAGAGTGGCCTAAGGCACAACACAGCAAAGAACACAATTTGCACTTCACAGCTGTCACGCAATACCCCCTTAGTAAAACAACAATTGTCCATTCAGACAAAAAAATTAATTCTATCTTTGTATATAATAGCCTTCATCATCATTCAATTTATACTATGCTAATGCTAGCAGGCTGTGTGGTACTGAATTCTTTCTCTAGATGTTGCCTTCCAGGTTACACTGCCTATCAGTGAAGGTTGGTGTAGCTTAGCAATAACATCCTGAAAAGACACAAAAGCCACACACACACACAGACACACACACAGAGACAGGCAGACATGTCTTGTGTAAAACAGTTTCTAGTGGTTGGAGGACTGTTGTTCAGACCAAAATCAGTTTTTTTTTCTTTGGTTCAGGAGGCCTGACAGAAACAAAAGTTCAGGACCTGAGAATGAAAAGGCAAGTGTAAAGAGTAGAGGAGAAAGGAAACAGGATTTATTCAGCTACTGCCGTGGGTTCTTTGTGTGTGTGTGTGCACCCCAACCCTTTTAAAATACTCCTGCAAAACAGGGTGTGTTTCAGACATGTAGCCTGGGGAAACGGGGGCCTTGTCGGGAGCAAACTCAGCAGGACTCCACCGCAAACTGGCTTCTAATATACAGGGGTACAGCAGGCCTGATTAGACAGGCAAACAGTGGGGAGCAGAGAGAGAGAGAGGGAATTCGCACACATTCACATAAACACGTACCTTGGAACCCCCCCACGCCCACCCCCCACCTCTCTCTGTACCCCCTTGGTGGCCTGCCAGATTATTGCGGAAGCAGGCAGACATGACTGGTTCTTTACATGACTACGCTGCTTTGATTGGAGCTTGTTTTCATGCAATGCTCTGTGCCGGCAGGTATAATGTGCATTGTAAAAAAAAAACAAAAAAAATGGTAATTCATATTTTAGAGATAATCTTGAAGAACAACTCATATGCACGTTTACTTCAATCATTACTAGAGGATCAACTGCACGGGAAAGTCTAAAAATGACACTTCATGCTGAAAAGGGTGGAACTAGAAATCAGCAACCAGAAAAAAGGCACCGTGTGAACCCTTTATGTCAAAAAGTAATAGAACACCCTGAATACACTTGGTTTAATGCAAGGTTAAACAGAGACTGTTACCAAACATTATTATGTGCTAATAGGCAGGATAAAACACATGTGTTGTCTATTTTCATGTTGCTGTTGGTAGCAAAATGCTGGCTGAAAACTGCAGAGAAAAGGTAGCAGTGTAACAAATAAACAGCAAATAGTAAACTAAAGTTCATGCACAATTATTAACGATGTACTTAAATATGCTGGAAAAAATGTTTTTAATTTAAATTACTCAAAAAAGAATAAAAGTGATTCAGTCACTGTAAGCAACCTCCCTGTCTTTATGCTGACATAGAAAATTTAAGGCAGGGAGAACAGCAAAGACCCTGAGTTCATGTGAGCGTCATGAACTCACAGTCATGGCCTTAACCAGGATTTTACAGATCCAGAGGTCCAAACAGCATCCTTTCTGTAACAAAATATGCAAAACTGGCATTTAAATATAGTGCTGATAACCATTTCCATGGTTATAGACAGTGTCATCAGGAACAGCACTGAACGTGTCTTGTCACCTCTAAAGGATTTTTGGCCCAGTTTACAATGAATAGCACAGTATGACCTGACATCTGACCTGGACTGGTCCAGGGTGTACCCTGCCTCTAACCTGTAGATAGCCTGTGACCCTCGGATAATGGATGGATGGTTGGATAATTACTGAAACCTGGACCTGAGCACCCCATACCGTAACGCCTCATATAGAACGGCATCTAAAATCCTTGTATAAGCCAGCTTGACTGGGCTTTTTCAATGACGCCTCGCTTTTTACTGCAGTAAAAACCTCTGCATTGATCACTGATATTAGTGACAGAAGCATTCACTCCTCCCATCATCACACATACAAAGAAAAGCAATCATGCCAGCAATCAGGATGAAGTGCAACATCTTGATGTTATGCAATATCTTTGCAGCAACAAAGTACATCAATTCTTAAGGTAAATCTGTATATGCACCTCAGACACAACACAGAGAGCCAGGCCTTGGGGACCTCAATGGAAGCTATGGCATTAATAGTGCTTATGTTTCCATCTTTAACTTTAATCTGTTTGAAGAGAACAACAAAGAAATACGAGTGTTGTATGCCTGCGGGATCTATGTTTTTGTGTGTGTGTACAAAATGAACCTCTCCTCATCTATCACTGTCTGAGTGCTTTATAGGTAATGTTGATGTAACGATGTAATGTATGAGCTACAGTGTGTCAGTGGTGTTTTACTTTATAAAACCAGATTCTCAAAGGCCTGGCTTAGCAAGAGTACTTGGTGGTAAACTAGAATTCCGTCGCTAGTCGATTTCCCAGACTGAAATTGCGAGACAACGTGCTGTCTGGTCGGTTCCTTTGTTGTTTGTTCAAAATAATTTCTTTTAAATGAGTGAAGCTGTGAAGGGAAAGTAGCCTGCTGTTAGCGTGCTAGTCTGTTGTATACAGACACAGTTAGGTGTGTGTTACTCCTGAAAATCATTTTTCATGTGTGTGTTGCTGTAGTTCTATAGCATGGCTGTGGTTGACAACAGTCTGAATTAACTAATTAATTTCCCTTCATTAGTAACGGTCAGGCTGCAGTACATTACATTTTATGATTTTATGTACACCTAAAATGAGCTTCCCCAGCAGCCAGCACTGCTTCTGACATAGACTGTGGTGCATCAGGTAAATGTTGATTGCAAAGGTTGTACATAAATATTTAACTTCATAGATAAAAAAATCATGTAGAATTACCTTCCCCTCCAAGTGGTAGCAGCACAACTCACCTACAGTGATGAGTATGAAAATATTCCATTGATTTCCTTTTTGGACTTCTGGAACACAAGAAGTGGTGTTGATTACAGGTTACTAGAATTCTAGAAGGGCTGTGAGTCTACAGCAGACAGAAATCACTGGGGACCACTAATTTAGGTGTTACAACACTTCAGGATATGCCAGGTTCTACAGGTTCTAGGAAATCATTTCCCTCCTCAGGAAAGGAAGCAGATGCCGGCCAGAGTCGCCACGTCCCTCACCTTCATGTTTAAGTCATCACGTTCCCTGCTGGTCTCTGATTTTCTGTTTTGGGCTTTTTGTTGGCGACCCAGCACGGTGCAGTGCTGGAGGGGTGGTGGTGGTGGTGGAGGAGGATGAGGAGGAGGGGAGGGACGCCGTGCTGACTCCACTCGCTGGCCGTCCTGTAAATCGCTCTTTTATGGCCCCTGTAATGATCCCCCAGTCGGCAATCTCCACTTCGTCGCACTGCAGATAGGACCTGCCGCTTCTGGCGGTCGACATGGGGGTGCTCAGGGTGGTTGGAGGAGGTAGTGGGAGAACGAGAAACACACACATCGCGTGACCATGCCCCCACATACACACAAGCAGACACATTCACGTTCATAAAAATGCATGCCTTTTCACACCCCATCTACCTTAATCCCAACTTCCTGTATAAAGGTCATAGAAAGCGCCAAAGGGTAGTGTTTTTACCTCGCTCTGACTTAGTGAGCTCCTACTGTGCGTAATGGTATGTCGTCGACAATACATATTTCTTAGTGCGCACCCTCATTGCATTGATAGCATTACCCTTTAACATCATTTATTCTAAATCTGCCTGTTAGCTGGAGAGTGCTGGTAATTCCCACAGAGCACCATCCCTAATCTCAAAGAATTAGCTCAAATTAGCTAAACACCCACCATCAAATTGTCCAAACTTTTAAAGATAAAAGAGAACAATTTAACATGTGTCTTTCTATCACTTCTGATTTAATGCTTTTATAACTCATTCTCAAATTGTTGCAATGCAAATATAAGTACATGAAATGCAAATGAATCCACATGAAGCTTTTAGAAAGCTGACTACATACAATTCTGACCATGTACAAGTTGTGCTCAGATATAAGAGCCTTTCAGCTCAACAGTGTCTGCTGTAAAAATGCAGTTCAGTTTTATTGTGCTTCCTGAATGTTAATTTAAGTGTGCCTTATTGAAAAGGAGCAGCAGGAATACTAGCAGAAGAAATGATGCTCAGAAGCTTTATTAACACTACATCGTTACATTAAAACCACTTAGTTTTAATCCTACTACCTACCTGGGTAGGTTGAGATGTTATAAATACACAGATTTAAAGGTTAAAACTACTCCATTAGTGTTTTGATGTTAACACTACATAGTTTAGACATCCTAGTTAAAGGTGAATACAATAAAACTAAAAGCTGAGGTTTAGATGTTTACAAGAAGTTACTCTAGACCACATATGTCAAAGTCAAGGCCCGCGGGCCGGAATGAATTATCTATGGCCCCCGGGATGATATTTGATTAGTATTAGAATCGGCCCGCAGGCCGTAGCCGCCCGCTGGTGTTTTGCACGCACCAATACTACATTTCCCACAATGCAACGGTAACCCGCGAACTCACTGCAGCGCAGCAAGCGGACTTCGGCTTCATCATTCATTAGCAGTCAGAGCAGATGTCAACTTTCAGCTACCTCCTCCCCAAACAATGGCTAAACGGAAGGTGGATGCTGAGAACAGGGGGTTTCAAGCTCGGTGGGAGGCAGAGTACATGTTCACTGAGGTAAATGGCAAACCTGTGTGTCTTCTGTGTGGAGAAAGTTTGGCTGTAATGAAAGAATACAATTTAAGAAGGCACCATGAAACGTCTAAGAAACACACAGACAAAGACAAGAATATGGACACGGAACAAAGGCTACAGAAGAAGAATGTACAGGACATGTGATTTTTCTTTGAAGGCAGTTTGTTCTTGTCTGTGCGCCTGCTGAAAAATGTTTTCCCGATTATTCATTTAATCATTAAATAATACACTGTGTTAGGTCTTGGTTCAATAGGCTACGTGCAATCATTTCAATATGTTTAATAAACATTGAATCAGTCCAGCCCTCGGCTTATAGCCAATTTGTTTTTTGGCCCTCTGTGTATTTGACTTTGACATCCCTGCTCTAGACTGTAGTATGTTTGTAGATTAAAACTACTCTTCTACATTTGGTCAGTGTTCAGTTTGTCTTATATGTTAAAACTACTCAGAGGTTTAGATGATTAAGACACTTGGTTAGGTTTGCCATAGGGATGTCCAGATCCGATCACGTTATCGGAAATCGGGCCCGATTATGTGGTTTCAGACTTGATTTGAATCGGACGTTACCTCCCAATCAGGACTCGGATATATATGTATTAGGGCTAGCAATGACTCTCTGGCGCATTGTCTAGGCGTATAATTTGGGTGGGAGAGGTCCTGGGTTGAAGCCGTTTCCTTTGGGAAATTTCCCAGTTTGGGGAGGGATCAAGTGTTTGTAGTTTGCGTTTTAGGCAGTTTGAAGTATTGTGCCCATGGAAAAGGGTTGTTGGTGGGGTAGCGAGCACTCAGGACAGACACACAGAGTTTTGCTTATATCCCATGGCAGCGTGAAGGCGCAGGACATCACAGCCAAGATAGCACAAAAGATCGCAATGAGCGACCTGCCATTTGCCTTAAAAGTATCGGATAGGGACTCGGTATCGGCAGATACTCAAAATCAAATGACTCGGACTTAAAAAAAAACAGATCGGGACATCCCTAGTTTGCACCATACAGACACATGGTGTAGGCACAGATGGATGCCAGATATGTACACTGGTTATTTCAAGGCCTGGAAATATCTTTGTTCTCCTTGTGAAGATGATAGGCTGCTGTGTTTAAACCATGATTGATTGGTATTAAGGGACCCAAAGTGTACCATGAAAACATTCTCCACACCATTACACTCCCACCAGCAGCCCGGGCTGTTGACACAAGGCAGGTGGGGTTCATGGATCCATGCTGTAGACACCAAAGTCTACCATCTGCAGCCTCAGCAGAAATGGAGAGCCATCAGTCTAGGTTGCAGTGTGCAGTGGAACTTTTCTGTTTACTTTTATTCAGAAAAAAAACAAACATGCAAACTGTCTTCTGGTTATTAGCTTTTAATTAATGTGTGTTTTTAGCTCGGGTACTGTTGTCGGCTTTAACTCTTTCATGTGGACACACTAGGCTAATAAAGGTGTTGTGTACTCTCTTGCTCTACCCACAGTGCCCCTGGGTCTTCTGGGCCCCCAGAGCGGTGTGCCATTCCCAGCAGATGTCTGTGAATAGATGTGTTAGCTTGTTAGTGTGTGCGTTTGTGTGTTTGCATGGTGTTTTATAAAGCCAATCAACTTGTCTCATGAGTGAAGCAAAGTGTCATTTTGTCAAAACAAGCAGGCTGATATGTTGTATTTTTTCATGTTTATAGATATTAATGAGAAAAAAAATAGAATGATGTCATCCTGTTGGCAGAATTAATTATTTTGTGCAATAAAAATACCACAGACTGAATGTGAGAGTAAATAACTTGTTGAGACACTATTTGCTGAGCCAAGAGTCCCCCCTGTCTGCTCTCAGGCATACTCCCCACTCCCCCGCCCCACTAAGATTCTTCTCCACCCCACCACCACACGCAGATATTAAACAGACAAGGACGAGACTCTCCACTCTGCACGTGACCTTACTGTTTAGCATTCCTGCCACGTCTGGCTGAGGGAACGGCATTAAATTGGGATCAGGCAGATTAGAGTATAATATAGATGACTATTAAAGGCTGCAAATGAGAGCCATGGGTTATAGTGAGGGGCCCGGCCTGCATCCATGCCAGTACAGCCCCCTGCAGTATGCACACACGCATGTTCACAGCAGTGACGCCGTGTGAGATAAAAAGTGAGAAAAACATGACCTGCAGTCAGTGATCATCATTAAACTGTCAGAGCTGTAGGTGTAAAAATCATCAATTATAATATATTACGTTTTCTTCTGTTTATCAAGCCTTTATTTATAATTTATTACAACACCGTTCTTCACATGATCACACCTGGAACTGGAGGTGTGAAAGCGGACATGTCAGTACATAAAACGATGTCTGTTTCACATCACACTAATAATCTGCACAATATTTCATTTGGTAAACTGATGAAAAGTCATAAATAAAGGTAGAAAACAAAGCACACTCTAAATAGTGGGAGGCTTTCTCTGAAACTAAAGCAACACAATACGAAGTGTATGGATGGAATACAAAAGGTACTGAATCCTGCAATATGACAACACATTGTCACAGTCACCAAAACTTCCATCTCCTGTCCTCTGAGATTTTATTGCACTGTAGCTCCGTGTCACCCTGGCTATTAAAGCGGCGGCTTTCTTCCAAGTGGAAATGCTCAATAATTTGGCATGTACTACATACAGCAGTACAGTATGGACCATTGCACAGTGTATCTGGGGGATCTTATGTGAATGACATTCCCTATAAAAGGCAGATGGTAACAATGTAGGTGACACTCTAAGCCTGGTGCTGTCACTGGACCATATCCTATCCACTTAAAGGTCCTTTTTGAACCCTGTGCGTACGATCAGCATGTCCTTTAAGGGATGCGGCTGCTATTTAAAGTACAGGCAGGGCAGGGGCAGATGTTGGGCTGGAGCTTATATTACTGTACGCCTTGAATTCTTTTTATTGAAAGTCCATTAAGATGCTTCTGTATGGCATCACAGACCAATGATCAAATATATATAGGTAGAGTGGGCACATGCTCAGGCCTCTGGAGGATATTTATATAGCATGCAAGCTGACCCCATCGCAGACCACACCAAGATGCCATGTGTTTTATAGCTAATCTTCTTCACTATGGTGGTGCAGTAGTTAGTGCTGCCACCTTACAGCAACAAGGTCCCTGGTCTGATATCTGGAGTTTACATGTTCTGTGTTAGCCCTGGTATACACTGGCAACCAGGTCCAGGGTCAACCCCGCCTCTTACACCTTTGAGCCTGGAAAAATGGATGAAAACATATATGGATGGGGATCAAATTCATTTATTAATTTAAATAATTGTTAGTGTCACTTCTGTGTAGGGCCCTATATAGTGAGGAGGGGGTGATTTCGGACACAGCCTCTGTGTGACCTTAACAAAAAAGCCATCATCAATGAAACCCCAATACTATGATTCACCATGGCAACAGCAGCTGGAATAAAGAAAAAAGGTCACAGTATAAAATAGTGTGATAACCTGGTCTCCCAACCAGGTTGTTACCGTGGTAACAGACTCAGAGTTAAGAGTAAGTCACCTTGTTTTCTGACACCTACTACTCTTTCTCAGGTTTATTAAAATGGTAAAGTTTCCCCTTTCATGCTTAATATACTCCGTGTGACCTGACCGACAGCTTACCATCAAATCTGTTGGTCTTTGAATCTGTAAAAGTTTTGTGTCATTAAAACTCATTGTCAATCATGCTAACCACTTAATGTGTAGCTGTGCGTCTGCATTGCAGTTGATCCTTTGTTTTGTAGTCAGTAGGAGGCCATGTTTTATGTCATTGATTTCCTTCATAAATTAGCATTATTAGCATTATCTAACCAATCAATGTAGTACATTGTAGTACAGGCTAGCACTGTAGCACTGAAACATTCTTATTAGTCCAAAGTTTTATAAAGTTTTGCTGTGATATTAATATTAACATATTGATATGAATGTACTGTATCACAATAATCATCCCTATGTGTCGGTTACTTGCTTCAGATTCCTGGCCATGATAATCTGCCCATGAAATGCACTCAGCTGACACTGTAATATGATGAATATGGTCAAATGTGTCATGTATTCTCAGGCGTTACCTAATGCATAGCTGGAAACAGATCTTTTATGCTGCTTTCAAGGAAAAATCCATCATAAAACCATCTACAAATTCTTTCACAGAAAGGCTGTTCTGCACTAAGGGTGTAGAAAAGATATTGAAAGTTAGTGGCTGTAGGATTCCCTCGGAGTCCTACAATGGCCAACAGCTGTTCTGACATGGGATAAGAGATGTTACTCCAGTTTGTGCAACATTTACCACTAATGCACAGTTGAAAAGAGTCACATTAACTGCCTCTTTTCTCTGTCTTTCTCACCCCTCCCAGACATCCGTTGTTCCCCCTGCTAGCGCTGCTGTTTGAGAAATGCGAGCAGGCCACGCAGGGATCCGAATGCATCACGTCCGCCAGCTTTGATGTGGACATAGAAAACTTTGTGCACCAGCAAGAGCGAGAACACAAGCCCTTCTTCAGTGAGGACCCAGAGCTGGACAACTTGGTAAGGCAACAAATAATGTAGTGGTTGGTTTTCAATATTTTGGAGTATTCAGGAACCGAAGCTGCAAAGCAACTCAACTGGGTACACAGATGTAGAGGAGGAGTAATAAGATATACTGCTGAGACACAAGAAGGAGCTAACTTGGCAATGACT
Source organism: Parambassis ranga (assembly GCF_900634625.1). Lineage (NCBI taxonomy): Eukaryota > Metazoa > Chordata > Actinopteri > Ambassidae > Parambassis > Parambassis ranga. Next base: position 19,873,499 of record NC_041034.1, read on the forward strand.
CTTAATACTGTGAAGCTACACCCATGTTTGCAAATCTCATAAAAATGTAGTAAGTTTAATTTTTTAACTACAGCATAAGCATAAGAAATAAACCAGTTGTATGATGTAAAACTGGTCAAACATATGGTTTTGCATTGATGTAAATGCTTTTTAAACAATTAAAAACTGTACAATTACTACTTTTTTCATACCAACCTTACCCATCCTCTCCTGCCTTTCTCCTCACAACAGCAGTAATTACCAATTAAGAAAAGGAAGATGCTGATCATGTTCACTGACAAAAGAGAGGGAGGAGCTGAAGCTAGACGACAGGGGATAAAGACAGAGAGAAGACTCTTGTCATTACAGTTCTCAGGATGGCAGGCAGTGCTGAACAGTCTATTAACCCTGCATCTGTGTGTTTTATGAGGCACTGGGTGCCGGCGTCCCCTCCCAGAGGGCACTAACTCTTCCACAGGGCAGTAATGTTACACTGGGCCTGACTGGCTGCGAGTTACTGGTCCCTTGATTAAGCGAAGGCACTTTAATTAGCTGATTTATCTCCTCCTTGGCCCAGCACTTTTCTGACCACTCTCGTGACCTTGAGTGCTGTGACTTTGACGGAGTGCGTTTCAAAGTGTCGCACTTGAAAGTGGAGCAGAGCCAGGCTGCTGGTGGGGCTACATGCGCAGTTCAGTTCCAAATATTAGATGTTTTAGCTGTCAGGAAACACACCAGAAACGAGCTGTTTCCTAGCAACATAACTCCAATGGAATGTTGTGGTGTAAATATTATGCTCCTCTCTGACCTATGTTATGCATTTAATCAGATTATCAGAATAGAACTGACCACAGAGCGAGGTTTAATGTAGGAAGACTCGTTTAAATCCTGCATTCACACCTGGCTGAAAAGTAGACTACTGAAAGTCTTACTTTAAGGACTTTTTGAATTATGTGAATTATAAATGTAGAAGTCAAAATACAAATCAAAAATGCAAAGTACAAACACAAGAGACAAGAAGTCAACATCCAGGCCTCCAACACACAGAAGCTCATTCAAACTGGCGGAGGAAGCACATGGATTAATTACACTAGGAGAGGGTAACAAGACACAGGTGGAAACAATGAGGGCATGGCAGCCAATCACAGAGGAGGGATAATTGATGGCAAGTAAAACATGTAGGAAAACACAAGAAAGCTTGACTATAAAAATAAAACCACAAGTACAGTACAAGGAAGCTTGGTGACTACAGAGGTGCCCTACAAAGTAAAGTAACTGATGCAAGAGGACAGGCTTTTCAAAATAAAAGTAAGAAAGGCTTTATATATGTTGCAGAAAACAAAAATCCCAACAAATAAAAGAAAAATGAAACATAGTAATAAAAGTAAATTTGAGTAATTTAAGTGAGCAGTTTCTTCCAGTGTTGTGTTCAAGCATGAAAGGTCTCTGTTTTACTGCTGTATATAAGAAATGGCAGGTGGCCTTGACTGAAGGAGCCACAAGAGCCCGAAAAAAGTATTAAAAGCATTTGAGTATTTCATTATGAAATAAACAATTATTTTATACAAAGTTTGGATTAAAAAAAATCTTGAAGAACATTTAACATGAATTTTAATATGAGAGATTTTTTTGTTGACGCTAATTAGAGCAAAACCTTAATGCAGACCCTACATTCTCCCCACCTTCCTAATAACATGATGCTAATAATCATTTAACACTGTATCCCACAAAGCCAGCTCATACAGACACACACACACAGTAAAGAGGCTCCAGCCTGATGGAGTAGAGTAGAGGTTAAAAGGATTACACCAACCTCAGAAACTGCTGTGTGTCACCTCTTCTTCACATCTCACCCTTTAAGAAGTGACTGTAAACACATCGTCTACAGCAAAGTTATGGAAAGTGTGAGTCTGAATACATCCAGTACTAATGTGGCTGATAAATATCTGTATGCCAGAGGTCTCCAACTAACACCATGAGAGCTACTTTGACAAATTGAAAGCAGCCAGGAGCCACTTCTGTTTTATATAGTTTGGTGCTATTTATTTACTTAAGAGAGAAACTGAAAGCAATTTTACAGAATATCAAAAGATCGGTCAGTCATTACATTGTGCACATTCATAACCCATCCATGAAACCTAATTTTTCCAATGTTCAATAAACATGAAATGAATGGCATGTCCTTTGCTCTAGCCAGTACTTACGGATCCTAATAGGCTGCATTTCTAGGATCAAATCTGGTCATCAAATTCCACCAAAGAATGTTTCAAGAGCCATGAAACCTTAGAATCCTACCAAGAACTACTAAGTCCTTCATTAAAAAGAACACAGTAGATTCTTGCTAATGTCAAAACACCTGCAATTTTCTGTGCACATATTAGGGCTGCAACTAAGTCGACTAGTCATCGACTACCTTTGGACCGCTAATTTGTTGTTGATTCATCTGCCTCGGTTTAAGGAAAAAAGGGTGTGTGCATGCGCTCATTCCCACATCTGTCCAAAGGGCATTGACTCTACACAGTTCTCATACAGTCTAGCACGCCTTTTCCTCCACACTTAACTAACAGACAGCTCATCCCGGTTTCAAAGCGCCAACCATCCCGTTACGCCACAAGCCAGAGAATCATTCCCCACTGCAAATGCGTTACATACAGCTGCATACCATGCCATGTCACTAACGACCCATCGACTACTAAAAATTTTCCGACACCTTTTTCTGTCCACAAATTTTTCCATTGACTATTAGTCGACTAGTCGTTAGATTGTTCCATAGGAAATACTCTTGCCTAGTTCTGAAGGGTCTTGCTCTTCTAAGGACAACAGTGTCTGTGCTGTTGCTAACTATCATTGCTACAACTATAAACAACAATAAACTTAGATGGTCAATCCCTGCAGCTACCACTGTGGAGACATTCAATCTGTCCCTCTGTTTCCCTCAGATGGTGAAGGCCATTCAGGTGTTGCGGATCCACCTACTTGAGTTAGAGAAGGTCAATGAGCTCTGTAAGGATTTCTGCAACCGTTACATCACTTGCCTCAAGACAAAGATGCACAGCGACAACCTCCTTCGTAATGACCTCGGAGGACCCTATTCCCCATCACACACCAGTCTCAGCATTCAGCAGGTCAGTCATGGACCCACTGTGGATCTTACACTTTTTCAAAGGTATCTCTCTACATGTAGCACTTTATCAACAGATAGATTTTGTTGATTTTTTTTACTAATAAAAATAAGTTGTCACTGCTTACAGTTGCTCACCAATGTCTCCCTCTGTGATCCCCAGGAATTAATTCAGAGCTCCTCTCCATCCATGACTTCTGTCTCCAGTTCTGTTAACCCTTCAGGGATTGTGGTGCCTGCCGGGGGTTTGCAACAGGGAAACGTCGCCATGACCACCATCAACTCTCAAGTGGTGTCAGGTAAGCATCAGATTACACACACTATATATATAAATACCAGCCAGACACATGCAAACACAGAATTTAAGTGCAACACCAGTTTTTAAAGGACCCATGTGCTGGATTTACTGACTAGTGTTGAAGCTTTAGATTCCAACCAGTGTAGATGCTACAGATGTTTCAAGCTACCAAGAAGACTCATATATACACAAAAAAAAATTAAATTAACATGTCCATCATTTTCACTGGTCCTTTAACCTGGTGGTTGAAAATATTTGACTCACTGTGTGTAGTTACATTTGATAATAAGTGCTTTCAACTAAATCAAAACATGCTATGAAAACAATAAAACACTGAAGTCTAACAAATAGAGATAGTATGTGGTAGATATGTGGTATGTAGCTTCTGCTAGAAAATTAGCAATTACGTAAAGCACTTTGAACCACTTTGAACCACTGAACAAGTGGTTCATACAAACTACTCTCATTTTCTAAAAACAACTAAACCTAACAAAGGAACCTGGCCAAAAAAGCTGATTTAATACCATGTTGAATGGTTATTTTAGCAGTTCTATTTTATTAGCCTAACTTAACACATTAGCATTTAACTTACATTTGATATTGCTATAGACCAAGTGGTTGACCTTTCTGTAGATCTTTGTTAGCAGTGATAAGATTGAAGTAAGGAGTCTTGTAGTGGAGGGTATGGTCATGATGTCACAGGATGCAGGACTCACTGTGGCTACACCAACTACAGTTTCTCCAACTGAAGGCAGCCATATTATTTTGCCACTCAGTCAAAGTGAGGCAGGATTGTTCCAGTGGGGCTGTAGCATCTCCATCTCTACAGACGTTTAAATATAATAAAGAAGGATGCACCCATATTTACACTATTCCACTAATACTTTAATGTGTGTAAATGCAATACTTTTTCTTACATTTCCAATGTATAAGTCATATGCTGTGTCAATTATGTGATCAAATTGTTAGAAAACAACATATTCATAAAGGCTGCTTGGGTTTTTTATTGCCCGTGTAGATACATTTTTATGGCTACATAACAAAGAGTGTGTTGCTAATTTATCTTTGGTCATTAGTCGGGACTCGTGCACACCTGCCCCCTTCCACTGTGATGTCCCCCACAGGATCTACTGTGCATACAGCAAGGGAGGAGATACATATAAATAAAAGTTATTATTATAATTAGCTAAGAATAACAAAGCTGACTCTTTATGTGTATTCAACTTCAGAACAGGCACGTTCATTACACACACTATTTTGATTTTGTGTACATGCCCTGATAAGTATCCTTCACAGAGTGCTTGGCTGATAGGTTCTTATAATGTCAAGCCTGTACAGTGAAATGTTAATCCTGCCCTCTGGAAATCCCTTTTAACCCAAAATAAATCAATGTCTCCGCCTTTGATCACTACACATTGAGGAGCTCAAACAGACTGTGATAAGAGTGTCTTGATCAAGGCTAATTAAGCCAGCAGCAAAAACACACTCCCCCTCCCCCTCCTCCTCGTTTTTTTCTTCTTCTCTGGGTTAAAGGACATTATCGCACCTTGAATCGAATCATTTCTTCTCTTGTTTGCTGCGTTTTCTAAACGCCATCCTTAACAAGAAGTAGTTAATAAGGCTCTGGTTGGTAGCACAGGATGTAGCTGCTGAAGCCACTTGATACTCATGGTGGCAAATTATCCCCTCAGGTGGGACCCTGTACCAGCCGGTTGCCATGGTGACATCGCAAGGGCAAGTGTTAACGCAGGCGCTGCCGCCGGGAACCATCCAGATCCAGAACTCACAGGTAAAAAAAAAAACCCTGTCCGAGAGGCGACGCTTTTGGTTGTGGCACAGGCTTCCTCCCTGTGCCCCCGCCACCCACTGTCTCAATTTGTTATTATTAAAAAGGGCCTCTCTAAATCTCACAGGAGCCCCCCCGGGGTGCCTTTTCATTGTTTCTGTCTGAACACAGACCCCCCGCCGTCAAACAAAATGGAAATTGTTTTTTTCCCCTGATGTTTCCGGAGCCTTCATGATCCTGTCAGGTCCGACTGCAGATGAAATATCATTTATGAAATGATTATTTAACAATATTCGACAAAAGTGCAACACTCTCTGAGATGTGAGAAGACTGAGCAAAACATAACAGAATTATTCTGACAAGAAGTATTTTATCTACTTTAGAAGTGTCAAACTCACACAAAGGCACAAATTGGATTGTTTTATGACACAAGGACACATTTTGCTTTATTTAATTTTCTTGTACATCTGTTTTTAGCCTTTTAGGGCTCCTGCAGTTTTTTTGGACTGTATCTCTTCTTAGTGATTAAAAAATTAAGTGAAGCTGCAGCAAGTATTATATTTAAAAACCCACAGTTACCACACAGTGTGTATTCATAAATACATTTAGCATGGTGTGGAATATTAGAGCTGAATGCTCTGTCAAGCTCAGTGGAGCTGCTCAGGCTAAATGTACAATAATAGCTAAACCGCATGGTTGATTGTGTTAAAACTGTAGAAAATTAGACGAATATATTACCAAAATATTTGTCCAATCACATTGTGTTGACAAACGTTTGTGATTGGCAAACAGCATCAAACAGTCAGCAGGAGGTGCTTACCGGGGGTGATGGTGGGTGGCCGGGTTCCACAACCACATTTCCGCTTTGTGTTTAGAGACATACGTATATAAATAATACAAAATACAGAGACATATATATTAATTTAAGAAATTTACCCTGAATGTTGATTCTGGATTAATACATGCTTTTGTGTGTAGCAATGGATTAGCATTTGTGACACTGTAAAAATACATTGTGTGTACTGTGTTGGCTTTTTTCCACTGCAGGAACTTGGGGCAGGCACAAGGTGGCAAGATCATATACAGCAGGAACTAATTGGCTGTTGAGCCTTTGAAGATTACAATTCAAGGTTATAAATTGAGAGATTTGTTTTTTTAATTACAACTTTTATCTGGTGTAGCAATAGGTTAGCATTCATGCCATGGCACTGGTAAAGTACAGTGTGTGGCATCAGGTGCTGAGTGTAAGGAATGTAATGTTTGTGGACAGCAATAGGCTTTTTTCTACTGCAGGAACCTGGGACAGGCAAAAGGTGTTCAGATCATGTACAGCAGGCACTAAGCAACCCTCTCAGCCTTTTTGCTTATACATTGCAGACACCATTGGTGGTGTAAAAAGCCAACAAAGCCTGTTGTACGGCATAGAAGCATGTAGCAGAATCCTTAAAAAGTTTAATAATGCTGTAGTAGCATTGTTTTTTGTTTCAAATTTGATTTAGCCCATTTTTATCACTTTGAAGTTTTCTTGGACATGCTGTGTTATTAGCCATTATGTACCATGTACTTGTTTTGTTTAAAGGTTAATGTAGATGGGAGAGGACTTCATGACCTTCCTCTTGTCGCTCACAGGCGCTCCTCTGTTGAGAAAGAGTTGACGCCATCAGACACTTGAGCCCTTGTTAGGTCTTCTCACAGAGTCGGAGTGTTTTGTTCTGTTCTACGGATGGAGTCTGACCTGCATAATTGGTAGTGACTCATTAGAGCGCAGTCACAACAAAGCACTGAGACGCCAACAAAGTGGAGAGCAGACAAAATATACTGTGCGACAGTCAGCGAAACATGAAAACTACTTCCTATATGTCTCTGCCACTACTAATGACAAAAATGAAAATGACTTTCTGTTTTGGAAAATAGTATTTCTGGTGGCCAGGCTTTGTCTGGCCTTCACAGACTGAATCACTCGCTATAGATATGAATAAAAAAAAGCAGCCAAGGCAGCAGTTTAATGGTGCTCTGTGTGCAGTGGTCTAAGGTAATTCTGTGCTTGACAGTCAGAGGAAGGTCTCAGAGAGTAGCGGCGATCCAGCCGAGGCGAAGTGCTACATGCGAGCTGGGAATTGAACGCAGCCCCGTTGCTACTTTCCCGACAAGCCTCAAGTAATCACACTCTTGAGCTCGCTGCCGCCAATTAATTCAACCTCGCCATCCCCCGGAACACATACACTCCCAGGGCTAAAGGGGGGTGGGGTGGGGGTGTTGGCCACGTGATGCCCCAGCTGCAACTGTAATGACTCTTGTGTGTGGTGTGGGGGGGCGTCTAAATGTGTGTAGATGTGGATTTATGGGCATTGTGTGGGGTGATTCCTTCCACCACAGTGCAGTGTGTAAACCCAATCAATTTCATATCCTTTAGCAGACTTGCATTTTTACTTATTCATGCATTTTGAGCTGCATGCTTTTGCAAATATAAATTCTCTCTGAAGTATTTCACCCTACAAAAGGGACTCTTATTCCAAAACCATAAGTACAATGACAGAGAAACATCGCTCATATAACATCACATATTTATGAATATGCAGGCTCTTTACGGGTAACGTTACTATTAAACCTCCATTGTTTTTAATTTTCCACAAGAACATGAACACACACTTTATTTCACAAAGGATCACAATGTTTTGTTGACTTTCCTTTTTTGGAGGATTTAAGTTAAACGCCTCTAACAGGCTAGTCCTATGATTTAGATAAGGCGTTGAAGTTTACTATCACATAACATCATAGAACTGATGTACTGATGTTTCATTTTGTTTCAATTTCATAGAGTTAAACCCTTCAGCATGTGTCTAACAGAAGACAACTGAAAGCGTTTTGAGAACTATTTTCAGGCAGATTAATACGCCCTGGTTAGTGTGTCAATAAGATATTTTACATTAAGTTACAGTAATGTAAAATACAATGTGTGTGTCATGATAGTGATTTGTTGAGAACTGGCCTTTTTCACTGCAGGAACTTAGGATACACAGGATCATATACAGGAACTAAATGACCCTTTTTTGTTTCTAAGCACACGAGATGACACTATTAACTGAAACCTGTCTGGATGTAACTCTTGGCGTAATAAGGCAACAAACCCCATATTAAAGCAAAAAAACCACCTTAGCTATTCTTTACCAAAGGTTGCCAGAGTCATAATAAGGACACTGCTGGAATTAGGTGGCACAGAAGGAACTAACTGACCCTGTCAGGTTTTGTCTGCCTATTTCATTTCAGCTTCCTTTGTTCTGTAAATTCTTTTTTTTGCTTCTGTTGGGTTGCAGATTTCTTTGTTTGTTTGTTTGTTTTTTGTTTACCTAATCAGTCAGGCAGAGAATCACCTACCCTGCAGTTGGGACATTTTCTCAAGTGCTCCACATCTAGGGTCATTTTAGGCCAGCCCATACAGAAATTCCTGCTGTGGAAAAACCCTAGTATGAAATTGGACAAAGAGAAATGAGACTTAGATTTGGTTGGTTTGTGTCTTGTTCTTTGGATGTAGTTGGATGTATTTTACACCCTTTGCCCAAAAACATGTATGTACCAAAACATCACTTTATCATAACACCAGATGTCCTCACAACAATACTGAGCTATCTAGAGTCAAGCTAGACCAAGCACATGGCCTCACACACACACACACACACACTCCCATATGTACACTGCAGGCTGTCAGAGACTGTCAACATTCAGAGAGCATGTCGTCCTTCAGCTCTCGCACTCCAAACAATAACATCTGAATGATGATTTCTCACTGAACACAAAGACCGGCTTAGGTCAACACAAGAGAAAAACCAAGCTAAACACAGACCCACTTTGTATCAGTGCTGCACTAATTCAGCACCAAACTGTGAAATTCAAACTTCTGACTGAAGACTGGTCTGGCGCTCTTTAAGCTCACTGTGGAATTGCTGGACAGACCACAGGCTAGTCAAGGGTGCTGTTTTTATAGGTATATAAATATATATTTAAAGTATCATTACACAAATTCAGTTACCATGGTGACACTTCAGAAGGTGTTTCTGCCCTTGCCACAGAAAAAAAAACGATAGGTAATTGGTAGTCTCCCTTTGTTTCCGTGGCAACAATAACTAAGGCTTACCATTTCTTTTCTTTCCTTTTCTTCCTTTGTCTTTTCTTCCCGGTGTTTGTTGTAAAGGTAAATGTGGATCTGTCATCTCTGTTGGACAGTGAAGACAAGAAGTCCAAAAATAAAAGGGGGGTCCTGCCCAAGCACGCCACCAACATCATGCGCTCCTGGCTCTTCCAGCATCTCATGGTGAGGCGTTGATGCTGGTTGTTGGCCTGGTTTGTTTTTTTTAAATATGAAGAACAGTGATGAGGATGATGTGTTCTGGAAAACCGAGCTTGTGTTCCTTCCGTTTTTTTTCAGCATCCATACCCGACAGAAGATGAGAAGAGGCAGATCGCAGCACAAACAAATTTAACCCTTTTGCAAGTCAACAACTGGTGAGACACTGTCCTCTCCCATAGAGACTCCATAGTCCCATAGAGGCCTTGTGCACACATTGTCAAAAACATTTTAGTAGATGCCTCCCTTAGATTCCACTGGAGCTCCTCAGTTTATTGCAAACACTGTGACGCCATCTCCTGGTCACACACAGCAAGTACACTAGAACTGTGTCTGCCTTTCCGTCATATTAAGTTTATTTTAATGTTGGTTATGTAAATCTCTTCAGGGCCTACAGCATCACAAGTCATGTGACCATATTATTTGTACGTAATATGGGTTTTCAAAAAAAAACAGGAGTCTGCTATAAGTATACAAACCTGTAACTATCTATTCTTTCCCTTCTCCTTCAGGTTTATCAACGCTCGCCGGCGTATCCTCCAGCCCATGTTGGACGCCAGCAATCCAGACCCCGCCCCTAAAGCCAAGAAGATGAAGTCCCAGCACCGTCCAACACAGCGCTTCTGGCCGGACTCCATCGTGGCTGGAGTCCTGCAGACACACAGATCTCAGACAGGAAACAACTCAGACAGTACGCACCTCTTTCTCATTTCCTGAACAATCATTAAATCCATGAACAGGCTTTAATGCTATCCACAAGGTGCCGCTATTGACTTCTAATCAATCCAGAGCTGGTGTCCTACAGGACTCTGAGCTTGCATTTAGATACTCTTGTCAGTAGTGACAGAGACGAACAAAGGGTAACAGTTTTCTGTCACCACCTGAACAGCCCGGAGTCAGATATAGATTTTAGTGTGTGGGTGTAATTTATTATCTGTCTGCACTGCAGCTGATGCAGGACAAAGCACTGCTGAGATAATGAAGAGTTCAGTTTAGTTACTCTCATGCAAAGCTAAAAACATACAAACAAATATTCAATTCATGACATTTAAATATATTTGATTCATTACAAGAAAGATTTACCTATGCTGATTTATCTGTGCATGATATTTAATCTTATTGTAGAGCGAAAATGCAAAAACGATTTGGTTTTTAAGCAATAAACTTTATCTACTAAAACATATTTGGGAAATGTTGCAATGATGGCAACAAAAGTAACAATTTCCACTCTCATGGAGTCAAATATTGATGGCTGAGAGGGAAAACAAGAGGAAGTAAGACACACAAGGAGAGTGCATTACCAAAATAAGTCTGAAAGTTAAACTAAATACCCAAGAAAAGAGAAAAGAGAAACTAAAACCATCATCAATGCCCTTAATGACTGGCATGTGCAACTGTGGATCAGACCTCACTTAGCTTGCTGCCAGAATCCCTGTAGATCCATGTTTTTTGATCTGTCAACCAACAGGGAAGAAAGAGTTGTTTCAGAAAAGGAAAGACATTGTTCATATTTTTGATCACTTGGTGTCCAGTTGAGCTAACATGATGCTGTAGCTTTGTGATAAATGACATAAACACATATGACACATTTCACCTCCATTTGCTATTATCTTTGAATAGGTGAATGAAAATGATTACTTACAGGGCACAGACCACACTACCCATTGTCAGCACTATATTTTGTGTCTTGATCCCAATAGAAGTGACGTACATGATGTGTACAGATATATCCTAGTTCTAATCTGTTAGTGAGTTTATTTTGTTTCAGAAAAAAAAAATCATGTCAGCAACGGGGCCAGTGTTCAAAGTTCTACTCCACAGTGCATGAAATGTTTGCAACAGTACACACTATTATAAAAAAACATTAGAAATAAAGCTCATCTTGCACATTGCTTCAAGCTAAGTGCTTAGGGCAGAACCATAGGTGGTGTGGACCAATCAGCATCCAGTGAGGAAGTACCGGTAGTCAGCGTGCATTTTAGATGGGATGACAGCTCAGGGTTAGGGTTAGGGATGTATTATGTGATTAGCTAGCTTGTGACTGAAGGTCATCCATAGCCATAATCAATGATTAATAAAAAGTGGTGAGGGCCTTTACTAGCTACTAGCTAAAAGCTAGCCTTCATGAAATGTTACAGAACCATTGTGACTCCCTGCCTCACTCCACAGACCCGCTGAGCATGGACAGCCTGCAGTCTCTGTCCTCAGACTCTGCCACCCTGGCCATGCAGCAGGCTATGCTGGGAGCCGACGACTCCATGGACGGCACCGAAGAGGAGGAGGAGGAAGAGGAGGAGGAGGAGGAAGAGGAAGAGGAGGAAGGAATGGAGGAAGAGGAGGAGGATGGAGAGGAGGAACACGACAGGGGGAGGCAGCTGTCCGGCAGGGGCGCAGGGAGGAGGGACCTGAGCATGGACCACAGAGATGAACTGGAGTAGTCCTGCAAGGGGGAGGGGGGAGGGACCCGGGACCTGGGCTGCGTACTGGCCTCTGGTCAACAAGTATGCCTCGTATGCTGAGAGACCCTTGAGAGCGTCATCGAAGACTCTTCTGCAGACACATCACACAGGACGAATATTAGTTTAATGACAAGTTTATGTTGCATTTCAAGATTCCCGATGCAGTGAAACAAGTGGACAGTGGCACACACCTTTTGTACTATCATGGAGGGAGATGGCACAAGAAGTAGAAAAGATGACTGTCAGTTTTAAATGGAGTGACTTTCAGAGGAATCAAATGCATCGAACAATCTTTACACAGCGAGAGTTCTGACTTCAGAATGTCCCATTCTGGCACCTGTAGTTAATCACAAAAAGGGCTTGAATCCACATGACTAAAAGTACTCTCTTTAATTTTCAACTGACAGTCTTTGCAGCTAATGTGTCATTTCGCCTCCTAAAATAAGAGCGAGGACGGGTGGAAGGGGTGTGTTTGTGTGTGTGTGTGTGCGTGTGTGTGTGTGTGAAGTTTGTGTAATGCTGTCCACATATCTGCAGAAGTGACTGTCGGCATCATTCACGCTTCTGAAATGACTCACAGGTTCTCAGGTCGAACGACACTCTCATCCGACGTGTTTCTTCCTCAGAACACTTGACTCACTGCTGCATCGGATCTTTTTTCCAGCATGAATTTTAGATATTTTTTCGTCTCCCATGAGCAAAAAAAAGAAAAACAATCTGTAGTAAAACCAGTGTATTACTGACTGCACATATAGTATGTATATTGGATTTGTGCCCCTCTGTTTGCATTTTGGTGTTGAAGGTTTGCATATTTATTCTGTTTTTTTTGTTTGTTTCTTTTTTTCTGTATTCTGAGGAAGCTGGTGGCCACTAATATGTGACTTCACCTAATGACTTGGGTGATTCTGCCCCCTGCTGGTCACTACAAACTGAGAGATCTCACACACAGATGGTGACTTGGGAACTTTTTATTCAAAGGAAGAAGACGTTTTCACTGCAAGAGGAAAGAACTGAGTACTTATGCCTCTTTCCTTTTTATGTGAAGGCTTTGAAGAAACTGTGAATCAATTTCAGCTCTCTGTTTTGTACTAAAATACAAATGGAATCACTTGTTTCTAATGTGAAGATGTCTAGAAGAAGAAGAAAAAACTCATGTTATATTGAATGTTCTGATTGTTCATTGTGAAGTATGTTGCTCATTCATTTTCTTTTCTGCATTGTTTTTTTGTTTGTTTTCATTTTTTTAAATGGATCTTCCAAAACAAGTGACATGCTAGGGGAATATTTTTATTTTATTTGTACACTTTGTTGTCATAATCTATTGTGTTTCAATAGAACAATTTTAATAATTAAAACATGTAAAGGTTCGCATGGACGTGCAGCATTTGTTTAGGTTGAGCACACCTGTGCTAGCAATTGTGCACCATCGATAAACATTGACATTTTTTAAACCAGAGCCAGCCCCCGATAGGCCATTGAGGGAACTGCAATATATTGATTTTAAAAAATTTGGAAACATTTTATTTTACCTTAGCTTCATTTCACAGGGGCTGTGTCTAAAATCACCCCCTACTCACTATATAGGGCGCTATAGAATGTCTTCGCCATTTTGTTTTGTTGTCCAAATGTGTTGTGAGGATTCTTACTCTACACAGTCATCATGAAAAGTAGTGTACAACTGATGGTCACTACATTGGCAATATAGCACAGCACACAAATTGATTTTAAAATGATGTGATTTCAGCATTATAATCATCCAAACATACACCACACACTAATTTCACTGAATCCCTTTGGGAAGGTCCCTCAGGAAAAGTGTGTGTGTGTGTGTGTGCGTGTGTGTGTGTCTGCTCGCCGCCGACAGCCCGTTCTCCCACATCTGCCGGAAATGCATTACCATCGAATCTAAACACTTACTTCACACCAAACTAGGAACTAAGACACATTCTGTGCTGCAAATGCATTAAAGTTTTTAGACTTGCATGCCATGTGATGACATCACTAATGACCCGTCGACTACTAAATTAGTTGTAGACGAATTTTGCCATCGACTATTAGTGGACTAGTCATTGCAGCCCTAGTTCACGTTACAGTACTGCCATGCTAAAACACTCTCTCCTGTGAGATCAACGGGTGTGCCATTGGCAGTGGTGAGAAGTAACTAAGTATTTGTACTTCATTACTGTACTTTTTATTTTTACTTATTTATTTATTTTACTTCACCAAGAAATGATAGTGCTTAAAAAATGATAGACTTTTACTCCATTACATTTTACAGCTTTTATCTGTACCTACACTACTTTCTTCAATGTTTGTAGTTACTGGTTACATTTTATGAATACAGTTGTATTCATACCACTGTGCTGGACTGTACTGCTGGACTGAGATGAAGGTGTCACGCTGCATGCTGTGCTTTTTTTAATGTACATTAATCCTGAGGCCAGTGCGCTGGCTCAGTTAGCTAACTAGCTAACTTTTTTTTCTACTTTTTTTAACACCATACCATAGATCAGCATAAAATAGCCTAATTATCCAACATTTACTAGATTTATAAAAACTAGTTCAGTGTATCAGGGGTGCAGCCCATTCTTCCAATGGCAACCCCCGCCAAGATGGCAACCCTCCATGCCAGTGGGAAAAAATGCCTCCAACATTACTTGCTGCGCATGTGAACCGAACAAAACACAAGCCGAACTGTGACACATGTACTGAACGGTTCAGATTTTTGTCCTGAACCATCATACCTAGTAACATCAGTAGCAGCATAAGTATTACCAGGAGCTCTGCACTCATTATCCAAATGCCGCCACATAGATATTGGGAGACAAATCAATTGCGTGAGCTAACACAAACAATGACCAGCAGCAGTTGTATATATCAAAATAAAATGAAATAAAATCAATCAACTACTTTTTACATTGTACATATTTTAACTCATACACAGGTACTTAAACACGTGGTCCACAAATAAACTATGAGTTTAACCATATTATAAACCATATCATATAAATAACCTCATTTTTAAAACATTGTTAAAAATGCAACTGAATCATACCCAGTAATCAGCAATTCACTCGGGCACCACAATGGCTGGAGCAATAGGCTCTGCCTATACTGCAGTAACTGGTAGGAGCTTAGCCACACAGGTCATTATTGGCACGGGCAGTTTGTGGTGAGATGAACAGGTACTTCTATTAGAAAGCTTAAAACTCTGGACATCGCAGCAGTCCGTCAATAATTATTCAGCATGTGCAGCAGGTCAGATAAGCAGAGTAGCCAGTGGCTGCAACCAGTAATAACACCATGTGGGATTAAATGTTAATATAATAATATCCATACACTCTAATTTGTCATGGGATTGGAGTTGCTGTAAACAGTTGGCGATCAGTATTAATGAATACAACACTTAATGCAAGAACGCTCAGCTCCAATAAATCTCTTGATGGATATGAATATCATGGTATGCCTATGGATTATATGGACCCATTTCATCTGCTACCAACTGAAGACTTATCACTTGCAGTATGTGAATAGAACCACCATATAACATGGAGGGCCTAATCAGAGCTCTCCAGCCAGAAAATAGCACATCATAATCTGGCATAACAAGTACAACAGGTAATCAAAAATTTTCTGACAGCCACATATAGGAATATTTTCCATTTTGCAACAGGGTTTCTGATGAAGCTAAACATCTGACATGCCCAGTGGTTTGTTCCATCTGTCTGTCACCCTGTATGGGCTAAAGAGATCACATCAACCAATCAGAATACTTCACATATCTTCAATATGTTATGCTAGTTGTTCATAATGGATATTGATTGGTTCGAGCTACTGCTGGCATTCCTTTGAGTATTAAGAAGAATGTAGTGTAATCTGGATGTTATGTGACATGACAGTGTCTGTGTGTGTGTGATCTAACATATATACATTTAGTTCCCTGAAAAAAATACATACAAAAAGTATTTACATCAAAGTATTTCAATTAAAGGACACATTGATGTTAAGATAGCTAGGAATACCATAAAACTTCAAATAATAGCCCGGGCCTTTATTTGCCTAAATCGCAACATTGTCCTTTGCCCAGCTGGCCATCACGCAAAAAACATTTTTCCATACAAGCCAGACATTTCTGACTGTAACAGATGGTATAAATAAATTGAAATGAACAGGCCATTTTATCACTAAACAGAAAAAGACTGTGAACAGACACACACAGCAAAATAGTCATCATGCAACCACAAACGAAATCCAAATGAAGGATGCTGCTCTGTAAGTGCTGGGTGTGTATATTAGACATGCTAATTTCAGGAACATACTATAGAAAAACCCATCTACACTGCTAGTTAAACGTTTTACAACACCCCAATGGTTTTTTATATATTGAAACACTGTGGTACCATATCCTGGTGAGCATTATTTGAACAGTATTGTACTGCAGAAAGTAGTGTGGCTATAAAAGTGGCGAGAAAAGGGCAATTCACAATGGAACAGAGCTCATAACACTGACAGAAAGAGGTCTGGCAGGCACAAAGCCACAACAGAATCAGACGGCAAGTGTGTGACAGTCAACAGCTTGTGTGATAGGCGGCCACAGCATTCTGTAGAATCATGCAGTACCCTCTAGTATGCACCTATTGGGTCAGGGGTTCATCCTACAGCACGATCATGACCCAAAACATAAGTCCAGGCTGTGACAGGACTACCTCAGAGATGAGAGATGCAGCTAGCTATAGTAATTGCTATACCAGTTAGTGCCCCTAAGGGCTGACAAACTATAGCAGTGGTAATGTACAATGGTAACAGTGACCTGCAGTGTCACATTATATACAAAAAGAGTGACGAACGTTGATCAGAGGGGGCCCTGTGAATCCTTGCCTAGGACCCCAACAGACTCTATAAGCACCTCTGTTCTTAATACAGAGAAGATAGATCCTTAGAAGTGTGTAGTTCTTGGTGTGCAACTCAGCAGAGAGTCCTACAAACCATCTCTAACACCGATAAACATAAGGTCATACTGGGACAGTATCAGAAAACACTGTTACATTAAATTCCACCACTGTTGTTTCCTGAACGTCAGATGTTATCACACAGACAGAATTTTCTCACATTGTTCTCCCTCCTCTCAAACACGACACGAGTCGGGCTCAGAAACATGCCTGCTGTACTTTTCAGCATGAGGCTGAAACGCTGTAAAAAATAGCATCAGAATGACAGACGCTAAAAAAGCCACTGACGATGGTTCACTTGTTTGAAGTGGGCCACAGCCAGAGCGCTTTAGAGCATGGACACACCAAAAAAAACCAGACACACACACACACACTGCTGCAAGGCCCGCTTGTTGGAGGTCTGCAGCAGACTCTGCCATCTGAGCGCCTACATGCTCCCAGATGTCCTCTCTGTAATTACAGCCAAACCCAGCTTGGCCTGGTTCAGCCCAGGTCCAACCTCTCATTTACCCAGGCCCTCCCTGAGTACTTAAGGAGCTCTCCAAGTCTGTGTGGGCCTTTAAAGGAGCTCTTTGGGTCTGCAAACATACTGTCCAATAGTTTTTGTTGAGAAACCTGGAAGATTTAAGGTAAGGTTAATAATAATCAATGTTTATTCTTATACAGTATTCATTTCTGCTTTATTTGATCAGATAAAGTATGATGTGACAAACAAACCTTTTTTTTTTCAATCGCTTTCTAGGTGTCCAAAATGTCCATCGCCCAGGCAGCGGCTAAGGCCATGCTGTCTGATGCCCTGCTGCAGGACAGCTCCGGGATTCACCGCATCAGCCACCTGGAACTGGAGCTTCCTCTGGACAAAGTCATCAAGTTTGTGTCTGTTGGTCTTCCACTGATGCTGGTGTGCATGGCCTTCGCCCGTGAGGTCTCCCTGGGTAAGCCGCTCTCTGTTTCAGATCTATGTTTTGTATTCCATTCGCCTCTGCCTTTAATTATACCTCTTGTTTTGCCTCGCTGCTTTGTGGTGTCTGTTCCAGTGACATTGTTATTAACTATTTTTGAGCTATATCAAACATACTAAAATACACACACAGTGGAAGATATTCAAAGTTATTAAAAAAGGATTAAACATTTTATTTCATGCACTGAATAACAAAAGTGCTTTTAATGAGGAAGGAGACACTTAAACATCACCTGTCATTAACAGAACATTTGTCTCCATTAAGGCCTCACAACATATTAAATAATAACTGACTAAAATAAATAACAATCCAAAACAAACTTAGTACCACACTGTTGCTGTGGAGACTGACTTCCTTGACTGAACAAGAGCTCTTCCTACCAGAGCTGGTCTGCAATCAGGCTGATGCTTCTGATGCTAATTGCCACGGGGAGGGGGATGATTGAGAGCAGCGTTCACTGATGCTAGCATGCTGCAATTACAAGCCGAAGTTCTTCTGTGGCAGCTCCCCTCTATTTGAGTCAAATGAGTGGATATGTTGATTAACCTGAGGGTGTCTCTGTGTGTGTGTGTCTGTATAATATGGTGGTGCAACTGATGGATCTTGGCTGTGTATCTGCTGCGTTGTCAGTTTCACAACAGTGCTTGATTGCCGTCTGAAGTCTGGTTTACTTGCACCTGCACTCACAGACAAGAAGTCTTGTATGAGGAACAAATGTAGGAAACATGTGCCAGTGTTGATTGGGGGGGGGGTAGTTGTAAGGAGCAGTGGCAGACAGTCTGGAGTTGAAGGAGAAGAGTGTTTTTTCATGTTTTGGCAACACAAGCAAACCACAAAAAATGGATTGCCTTGGAAAGCTGCATTAGAGCACACAACATAACTACACTTTTACTTGCCATGTTACACTCCATAATTATAACCCATAACTATGTATTCCAACGCCCTCTAGTGGTAATAGGAATTACGACGTGTAAAGGAGGTCAAGGTGGATAGATGGATGACAGAACAGGAGAAACATTAGTTCTGTTCTAAACGAAATATAAACATTTCTTTGAACTATAACTGTTTAAAGTACATGTTTATTATTTATCCTAACTGTGTAGACGTCAAATGGAATAAGACAAACTTCCCATTCTGCATTTTACAGGTCAATGCTTTTTTTACTATTTTAAGAAAAGGTATTTTTTGACACTTAAGTAACTTATAATTAATCTAATAATTAATATAATTAATTTAATTTAATTTTTTTAAATTAGATATGGTGTATATAGTTATATATAAATCATTTATTTATGCATCTAAAATATATGTATTAGATATATTTCCATACACAGTACACAATATGTTTTAAATATATACTGATGTTTGAGATTTTAGTTTGTAACCAATTTGTAAGACTACAAGCTGGATCAATAGCTTTTATATGTAAAACAATATGAATATATTCCATCTGCTACGATAATTATATTGTAGGTGTCACTATGAATTGTGGGGGAGCTGTTGCAGGTTAGAGACCTCTAAAGGTCACCAGTCTGAGTGTGGAAATGCGTGGGTGTGTGAATGGGTAGTGCTTCTTCACACACTTGGATTAGAGACAAGTTTAAAAATATGGGCAGTAAAGTCTCTTCTAATGTTGAAACATGGCTGATGAATTACATACACACATGTAATTGGGGCATGTACAGTAACAGTTGCCTGTAATGAGGCAGCAGAAATCACGTCCTGACAGTAAATTAGTGTTTCTACTTACAGAGAGCAGGACAGATGTGAAGGGTAGAAAATAGAATGTTTCTCCTGTGAGGCGCTGCAGTCGCTGGGGCACACCCATCCCAAGGCCACTGTTTTAAGGGTGGAGCACCCTTGGGAATAACATATGGGTGTGGAGGAGGGATTCAAGTGGTTGGGCTATATGTGGTAATTCAAGGTGGAGGAGTACAATTTTGGAACCCAGAGTTTTTACATGGGAGGTTTGAAAACATGCGATTTCTCCTGTGTTAAAACCTGTTGCACTGAAGGAAAATGGCACGCTGAAGCTCAGACGTATGTGTCTGTTAATGGACTGTTTGTGCAAAAGATATCAAATGCTAGGTGGCCTCAGAAAGCAACTCTCCACATTAGCAGGTAATGATACAGATAAACACTTGTTCTCTGCAGGGCCTCAGATCAGCTGTTTCCCTCCCAGCAACTTCACCATCAAGCAGGCCAGCTATGTAGACACGTACTGCTGGGATTCTCTCATGCATCACGAATTTGACAGTGATGGGAACTTCGAGGAGCGCTCTCTCTGGGTACACAAAGTAAGTTTAAAGATTCTAATAAGGCACCCTTGGCTTGTTATTCCCACCTACTGACGGTCAGGCTGACACATTCGAAAATATTTTTCATTAGTTTCTCTTTGTCTCAAAAAATAAACGTGAAAATGTCAGTGTAAAACAGTCTGAAAACATTCAGATCCAGTGCAGCCTAGTCACAAACAGGGGAGTGTTTCTAAATTGAGACTTCTGAGTTGTAAAGCTACTGTTTCTGCCACTTCTCTGCCTGTCCCAGATGTTCCCTTACTCTCTTCTGGCCATGGCCGTGTTGATGTACCTGCCAGCTCTGATCTGGCGCCAGCTCGTCACCCCCACGCTGGGCTCCGACCTGCTCTTCATAATTGATGAACTAGACAAGTCCTACAACCGCTCGATCCGACTGGCCCAGAACATCCTGGATATGCGGCAGAACACCAAGAACCCTCTCACATTTCAGGCTGAGCTGCAGAGGTAGGAGAACTGCAACTGGCGGCTTGTAGCACCAATACCTACTGCTCTTGGTTAAGTGGTGATTTAACTCCAAACTGTGTGAGCAAGTAGCTATGAAATACCCTTGATAAACCTTGATATACCCTTGATAACTAACCAGTTACTTCTCCTTGTCCTGTTGCAGGGCAAAGAGGAAGCGATATTTTGAGTATCCCCTTCTAGAAAGATATATGAAGTGCAAACAAAACTCCTACTTCCTTGTTAGCATGCTTTTCTTGCGCGGCTTCCTCCTTCTGACCTTCATGACTGCCGCCTGCCTCTACCTGGCCTACTTCCACCTCTCTGCCTTCCTGCAGGACGAGTTCAGCTGCTTTGTGCGAACGGGTATGCTGCGAGACCAGAACTGGGTCCCTGAGCTGGTTCAATGTAAAATGATTGGCCAGTTGGTCTTTCAGGTGATAAGCGTGGCGAACGGTGCCGTCTATGTACTGTTGGCGCCTATTGTCCTCTTCAGCCTCATCCGGCTCTTTGTTTGGGACACCACCTTCATCTCGGTCTATGAGGTCCTTCCAGCTCTGGACCTCATCAACAGCCGACGACTGGGCTGCCCACTAAACGACCTCAACGTCCTCTTGCTCTTCTTGCGTGCCAATGTGGCTCACTTGAAGTCCTATGGGCAGGTGAGAGCCTTGTGCTCTCTTGCGCCACCACAAGTTGGCAATGCAACTGCAGGACAAGGCCTGAACGCAATGCTGACCCAAGAGGAGATAGAGGAGCGTGAGGAGGCTGCGATGGAGCTTGCAGAGGAAGTGCAGGAGGCCAAGGAGGAGGGGAAGCTCAACTTGGTGGATATCATGACAATTCTGGGAGCGGCGCAGGGGAAGGTGGTAAACTGCAGTGAGAAGAGGCCTCTGGTGGAGGACAATATGACCCTGGGTACCGTAACATTCATCTACACACTCAAACGTATTCTGCTAGTGGCTATTTTTGTCTACATCATTTGGGATGTACAGAAATTTATTAAGTGACCCCTCAGACTACAAAAAAAGAGGATATGAAAAGAAGTGGGTTAGCATTAGCAGTCCTCACTGAAAAGAGATTGAGGAACATTTGCATCTGTAGAGAGTTTAAAGTATTTCCCTCTGTAATGTTTATGATTGTGTTGTTTTACCTTTTTCAAACCAAAATGAAGCACCTATATTTCTAAAAGAGTCTTTTTGAAGCTCTGGCTAATGTAGAAGAGATGGATTTGTGGTACTTCCTAGCCCTAACTGCCCTCTCTGTCTCTTCACAGAGCCAAACCACCAGGGGTACCATGAGTTGAAGGAGACTGCACCATTTAGTCATTACTAGGCCTCCTATGGACTGAATCAATGTGATAACAGTGGGGAAGGCAGAATGGGGTGGGGGTGGTGGGAGGGTTCTTTACAGTAGATTTTCAAGAGTACTGTACCCACTGTGGGGGCTGTGGACACCTATAAAAGGTTTCTGTGGTCTGAAGATTTTTTTTAAAAAGCCTCTTTTAGAATTACAGGGCAAATTGTGTATCTGACTGGAAATGTCAATGGATGCGGATTTGTCAATTTTCTGTCACATCTGTAGCTGCTGCTGACTTTTTCTGTTTCCTAGAAAATGTACCCTCTAAAACTGCAGGGTAAAACCAAGGTGAGCTAGCTTGTTAACTGCTAACATCAAATTCTAGTTTGCTTAAGAGTAATATAAGATAAATAATCATATTGAAACTAACTAACTATAACATTTTGGCACATGCCTCACAATCTAGAGGCAGAAAAACGTCGTCAGTGACAGCTATAGAGTTCAGACTCACTATCTTCCACTGCATATACAGTATTTAATGAAGCAAATGTATTAGTATTTTAACTTATCTACTCCATTTATTGTTATTTGCTTATAAACTTCTTTTTTTGTTCTGTGAATTATGTAAACCAGCGTTCTATGTTTTTCTGAATTAAAATCTTTTTATTAGTGTGTTTTACTTCTTACTTAAGCTTGACGATGAATGAATAGGACACAATAACCTTTGACAAACAACCAACACAACAATTCATTGTGATACATTAGAGAATAAAGCTGAGCAACCTATTTCAACCCAGCAGAGAGCCACTTAACTTTAGTGCTTTTTAGTTTTAGTACATGCAATCTTGCTCAGGTCCTGCATACAAATCAGACAACTGTCTAAAAAAGGAACACAAAATGAAGTCTGGAATTGTACTTGAGGATGAGACATTATATGAGTGATGCCTCTCTTTAGAAGTCCAATTACAAAAGCTGTATTCATGGTTACATATAGCTGCAAAAACTGAGCTTCCTCCTGCTAAAATGACGTTCTTCCCAGCAGCCCACCTTCTTATTCTGCTGCATGTCATATCCCACCATCCATCTGGCACAGAATGAAAAACAGGCAGGCAGATGGTAACGATGAATGCTCTCAACTGTCCAACTGGTACAAGGTTATAATGTAACCAATATAAGGGTGGTCTGGAAGGGGATGAAGACCATCACAGGCTGCAAGAAGAGCCACAGCAGAGGAGGACATTCCAGGATGCAGGATCTGCAGTGGGCACAGAGCTAAACTCTTTCGTAACCGTGGCCATTCAGCTGTACAACACCTCACTGAGTGTCCAGGGGTCACAACCTTAACCACAGACTGCAGCTTTTGAGCATCTTTGCACAACTTTGTCGATTATTACTGTCTGCATAGTTTATATGTACATACTCCAATAGTCTTTTGTCTTCAAAATTATAGAGTAATTAGTTTAGTATGTATATAGTTTATTATTTTAGTTACAACAGTTGTATTGCGTCTTTTAAGTATATACAATTAATTTTAATTTTAGTAATTCTCTTAATGTATTTGCAACTAGATGCTGCCTCAAGCCACTGGAGGGCATTGTTGAGTCACACTGGAAACTGTATTGCCTGCATTGTTTTGATAGCTGCTATATATTAATTTAGGGATGTATCACAAGTGGAGTCACATGATATTTATAGTTTCTGTAATGAAGTAATCAAAACAAAAGAGAATGCATCTTATTCAAATCAGCCTTATCAGACATACAGCAGGTCCAGACTCCTCTGCCAGGGCCTGTAAAAACTTCTGAGCTGCAGCATATTTCATAGAGTCAGTATGTGTGAAGAGGCTGCTGCTGCTGCTGTGACAGCTCAGTGTGAGTGTAATGTATGGGCCGCAGCCATACTTTCATACCTTCAGCTTGTTTTTTAATGCCTTACCTGCTTTTAATGTCTAAAGATGGGAAAAGAGCAGAACAGGGAAATGGGAATGAAGGTCAGTTACAGCAGTCACACAAGCAGTTTCTAAACTACTAGCATGTCACTCTACAGGGGTTAAGTCCAAATTATGGTCCAGGGAACAAAAGGGTGCGAGATGAATAGGACTGATGAACAAAGGTTTGTTTTTTGAATGATTATGTTATTATTATTATGTAAGGCAAGTGTGGACCCAGGTGCAGACTGAGAGATGGGAGCTGGTTTAACAATGTTTGTTGCTAGAGCAGTATTAGAGTGGATCGGTCCAAAAAGGGATTGAAGAGAAAACGCAGGAAAACAGAATGTTACTTTTTCTGAAAAGTCTCGTAAGCAGTCCTAACAGGAGTATGCTTCAGCCCCTTGTGACCCTGCATGGGACAGAGCAGTTTAAAACAATGGATAGATTTTTTTGTGTTTAATTTATGACATAGATATATCTGTGCACCCCAATTAACAACAGTGCAGTGCCACCTAGTGGACATGGAAGTAATATTCAATCAAATAAACATTTGGCTCTTACACTGTAAGAGCCAAATGAAGAACACAATGTAACTCCAAGTCAGTCACTCTTCTGTGAAATCGGCCTGTCCAGTTAGGATCAACACTGATTGTGGATCAGTTTCAGCTGCTGTTGTGCAAATGGAACAGACAACAGGTGGAAATGAGAGGCAGTTATCAAGACAGCCCTATAAAGGAGAGGTTCTGCAGGTGCTGACCACAGACCATTGAAACTAACTAACTATAACATTTTGGCACATGCCTCACAATCTAGAGGCAGAAAAACGTCGTCAGTGACAGCTATAGAGTTCAGACTCACTATCTTCCACTGCATATACAGTATTTAATGAAGCAAATGTATTAGTATTTTAACTTATCTACTCCATTTATTGTTATTTGCTTATAAACTTCTTTTTTTGTTCTGTGAATTATGTAAACCAGCGTTCTATGTTTTTTCTGAATTAAAATCTTTTTATTAGTGTGTTTTACTTCTTACTTAAGCTTGACGATGAATGAATAGGACACAATAACCTTTGACAAACAATGAGAGGCAGTTATCAAGACAGCCCTATAAAGGAGAGGTTCTGCAGGTGCTGACCACAGACCATTGAAACTAACTAACTATAACATTTTGGCTGACATTTTGTGCTGACCACAGACCATTTCTCTGCTCTCATCCTTTCTGCCTGATGTTTGATCACTTTTGCATTTTGTCAGTGCTCTCAGCCCTAGAGGTAGCATGAGGCGGTGTCTACAACCACACAAGTTGCTCAGGTAGTGCAGCTCATCCAGGATGGCCCTTTTGGCTGATGTGCCTGAGCTCGATAGCCGTATCCGGAATGAGTGGATGAAGCCAGGGCTCTGTGATGAGCACAATGCAACATTCAGCTTTATAAGTCTTTCCAGATTGATGTGCAGCAACAGCTGCTTCTCTAACACCATTGTTTATGTCTTTCTCTCTGGTCATTGTGTTAACACACACCTGAATGTTCCAGAGCAGCAAATTTTCAGATTTGTAGAAATCAGAACAGATGATTTTTGGTTTTATTTTTGATCTCCATATGATAAAATATAACATAATAATCCAATAATTACAAATGAAACATAAATTGGCTCAACTTAAACATTTGTTTAACATGTCTCTCTAATCCAGGGGTGGGCAATTATTTTTTTGCGAGGGCCACATAGACTTCCATTAGAAAAGCAAAGGGCCACAAAAACATACAAAAACATCTGAAGCTGAAGGTTTTTATTTCACTATATGAAGTCAACACTGACCTCATACATCAGCCTGTTCTTGTTTTGTAAAATGACATTTTCTGGTAAAATAAAGGTTAAAATAAATAATGTGATATAACCACATAAATACATTAATAGCATAAATACTATAATCAGATATATGGAACTACTAAAGGCAACTAACTGATTAATAAAACAGCTTTTGATGTTATTATTCATATGTGACTATTGTCATATGACGTAGTTTATCTCAACCGCAACCGCGTTTCACCTTAAATGACCTATAATGTTTGCTGCGTTACCAGCTCTGTCTGTGCTGAGTTGGGGTGCGATGTTCCATTATCAAGAACGTTGGTCGTCTTCTCTGTGAACATATCCGCGCTTATGTGTGTACGTGTGTGTGAACGCGGACGGGAGGGAGAGAGAGAGTTGCGCGGAGTTGAATGAATGGAAAGATAGCGATATTATAAAGTCGCATTGGCGGAAAAAAGGCTCAGAATCAATGTGTGGCGGAGGGTGTTGATGATGTGAACTGGTCTGTGTGTTTACTGCTCACTCCTCTGTCCTCTGTGTGTGTCCAGGTCCACTGGTGTGTGCTGGTTGTATGTTGAAACACACTCCCGCACAGTGCAGAGCAGCACAGATGATGTAAAGATATTTTTACAGAAGAAAACCATTAGATTTAAAACTAATTTTAAAAACAATCCCAAAGCTCTGAAAGTTGGACAAGGTCTGAGCTTTTTAAGAGCAGATGACGATGTCGGCTGCAGCACCGCGGAAACATCTGAATGCGCCGTGGCGTTTCTTCTCGCTTTACCGTACATTTCAGCATAGTCGCGCAGCATTTTTAAAGTGTACACAGCGCGACTGTGTCTCTCCAAAGAGTAGATGGGATGAAGCAGTACACCAGCGTGGAAGAGACAAGGAGGGTTGGAGAGACGTTACCGGTAATGCCGTGCTGACAGCTGACTTTTGATGCCTTCTTTTTTTTTTTTATTGTGTGTACGAGTCCGCGGGCCGCATTGAAGACGCAAGCGGGCCGGATGTGGCCCGCGGGCCGTACTTTGCCCAGGTCTGCTCTAATCGGTACAAGTCTGGAGGTGGCATTCCACGACACTTGGCCTTCCCTGGTGTCAGCTCAGTGTGTGTGTGTATTTTCATGAATCATATAATGCTCCAGTTAACTGTCAAGCCTTTTCTTATTATTTATTTCTTGCCCCCAAAATATTTTCCCCAAATAGCTGACTCATGTTAACACTATAAAACAATCTTGAAATCTCATCATTCATTTATTTAACAAGAATTGCTTTTTGTGTTAATTGTGATTGTACAATGGCGCAGCATAAACCACATGAACAGACAAAAACATTGATTTGTTTACAATTCTTTGAACAACTGAGCTTTCTATGTCACACTGTGTGAAAACTGTACATTCTGAAGTGTCACAACAATTACGACTCAAATTGAATCATGTTAGAAGTGCCTTTACACTGAGTTTTACTAATAACTACTAGCCTGTGGGAGTGCCTTGGTGCAACACAAGACTATCAGGAGTCCATAATGCCATGAGGAGACACTTGCAGTTGTCATAAAATGAAAGATGTGGAATGTGGAAAGCCTTATGATTGTAAGTAACAGAAGAGCACTGTGCAAGCTTGTATGTGTGTGAATACAGAGTATCACACAGAAAGACCGTTACCATTAATTCACTTTCAGAACATTTGGATTTCACCAAAAAAAACATTAAAAAAAATTGGAAGTGGAGAGCTACAGATAAGGTTTACATGTTAAAGCACATCTAGAAGCAGTTGATGATAGGATGGGACAGGTGAGTATTAATGATACAGGTGTATATGTATGAGTCTCTGTTCAGGTGTGGTCATCCTCCTGTTAATACCTCTTACAGGGTCTATTTGGAAAAGGTCACTACAGTCACAGTCAATAACTTCCCGCCTTACATAACACCATGTGGATATGTTTACAGACTGCAATGTAGCTTAACAACTTACTAGTAATGATGAACAACAGTACAGTAGTGGTCTGGCATCGAACAAACAATAACTAATCATTATAAGGGATTTTTGGCTCAGATGAGCTGAATTAGCCGTCATGTCAGTGCATTACAAAGCTGTTGTAATAACAACAACTTTAGTGACATAATACTGCTGACCATGCTCACCAACTTTGGTCAAACATGTTTGTTTTTTTTAAATGAATATCAAGCACACTAGTCATTCAAAAATAATGTGTTAATGTTCATATACAAATGGAAACCATTTATTCCATACCCTATGTGTGGAGCTTTACATGTTCATTATCCAAGGCTTTCAACTAGGTGAAGGAAAGGATATGCATAGTTCTCTTAGCCTGACAAATGAGTGATATTTGAGGGACGCTGAAATGTCAGACTTTACATTGTTAATACAGTGACCACGGTTCGTTTTCATCCAACAACTTATACGCCAGAGACGTAAATATAAGAAAACAGGTATGAATACAAAAATGATCTACGTGGCATGTTGTGCATCAAACTAAAAAAATAAAGCTCAATCACAGTGAATTTGTTTAACTTTAATACACAAGGATTATTTTAAAGGAAATGCTAAACGTTTTGTGGCTATACTGCATGACCAGTGGTAAGAATGCAGGCTCTCACTGTCAAGTAAAAAAAAAAAATGTCCTTCATAGCATGGACACGATGTATTTTTTTTATCTGTTTGGATCAAGCATCCATCTTGGTCTGCTTCACGAAGAACTTCAGGTTCTGGTCTGCTATCCCAACATTCAATAGCATTTCAAATGTAGCAGCTTACAGAGTCCTCGACTGCACATCTGCACACAGTTTCAAACTCCTACTTAAGAAATACAAAATATTTAATTTGCATTATTTCTAAATACCAAGTGCCATGTATAACTACATTAAAAATATTACATTAATACAATACCTAATGTATAATACTTCTTTAAGTATTATACTGAAGCAAAAATAATAATAATAATAAAAATGTGTGTGTATATAGTGCAATAGATTCAACAAAAGGTAGCCAATGCATTTGGTCCAATGAAATTAACTTCCATCAGCAAGTGCCTATACACATGCAGCAGGAAAAGGGTGTGTGTGTTTTAAGTTTGATTGCATGTTGCAAAGATAATAATGTGTTAAAAAGAATGTCACTTGAAGCATACATCATATCTGAAAATGATTTCGGGCTACTCTCTCTGTTCAACATTGGTCTCCAAGGTAACCTTTAAAAGGTTTGACTTCATTCGTGAACTTTCAGGAAAACTGCAGACAATGAAAGCTGAGATGACAGACAGGTTCTGTCACACCTGTATTTTTGCTTCTGATTTCTTTAGTATTTTCAAATGTACAATGACTCCAGTTAAAAAAACGTGATGTATTTAAATGAATGCACATGTAAACATAAATGGTCTCTGGTTTCAGGTCAGCACAGTCAGAGCAGCAGATCTGGGGGCTGAGAAACAATGATCTTATTTGTCTTTGTGGTTTTTCTTCTGACATAGCTACCATCCGATCTCCTATGTAGCTGTGGTAGCATATGTTCAGATAAGGATCTCCACCATATCTGTGTCCACCTCCTGTTGAGTGGACGGGGCTGGAAGAGAAGCCTGATGGTGTGGGTGGGACTGGATGGGGAGCCTCCGCTCCATGGTAGAGGAGTGGAACACTGGTACATCTACAGAGACAGTATACAGAACAGGTTAAGATCTTTGCTTGCAAAATTAAAGGATTTTACATGTTATCCAATTTTAAATAAACAAAGATTAGTGTGATAAATAAATACTTATATAGGACTTTAGACTATGCACACACACCTGTGATCCGATCGGGGATGTAGACAGGGCTGGGGTTGGACAGGCGAGCTGGTAGCGTCATGCTTTGAAGGGCAGGAGTGCTAGGCTTGCTGCTTTCCTGACTGTGACCCTTGTCGGTCTGCGTGCAGCTGTCCCTGCTGCCTGTTTTTGAGTGGCCTGCAGTCATTGGGGTTGAAGAAAGTACTGGGGAAGGAGATGATGAAATGGACTCTGTCCTGAGAGACTCTGTACGAAACTCAGGACCCAGAAGAACCCCTGAAGAGCATGAGAAGAAATGGTCCACACAAATGGTAACAACATACAACATGCAATTTGCCACGAGTGATTTTTAACCCACAGAACAATTTTAGCATATCACATACATACATACATACATGCTGTAAAGACTACAGGTTCTTACCCAGACTGCCCTTCCAGCTAGTGTCCTTGCGTTCTTCAGTGATTGGTGAGCTACTGAGTCCAAGGCTGTGAGGCAGCAGTCCTGAGCCTCCTGAGCCAGTGTTGGAGATGGACATCAGGGACTTGGAAGGCCTCATGACAGATGGACCATCTGACTTGATGGGCTCCTTCCTGGACCGCTGGTGAAGCACCTTGATCATAGCATCTTTTTCTATGATCTGGGCATGGAGATTCTTTATTCTGGGTCAGGGAGGATCAGAAGGGAACCACAGTTATTGCAGGACAGCACCTGAGTGGTTTCTGTATGTCCTACTGTTGTCAGCTGTGGGTATGTATTCTGTATGTGTGCATGTGTGTTTTGAACCTAATGCCTAAAGACAAAAACTATCATTGGAAATTGTTTAGAATAATGTACACAGGGAGACTAAATATACATGCAGACAGTTGGATACCTGCTTTCCATATCCAGACAGCGGCGATTAGCCATGAGTATCTCCTCTTCTTCCTTCTGGATTCGAGCCTCCACTGATGTATCATAGCTGCTGCTGGGAGAGTGGCTTATCACAGCAGTGGAGGTATCCCTGCAAATCGTTCATGCACGGCTATGGTTAATGCACAGTGTTTTGAGTCAGAACTACTAGGAACATACTATATGCTTCTCAGACATTCAACATTAGCTCTTCTGACAATGAAACTCAACCAAAGTATCCTCTATAGATCGGGGTTAATATTTCTTAGAAACCTTACTATGCAGACATCAGGGTCTGACACAAGGACACGAGGACAATAAAACATACCTCTGAGTGGCAACAGATGCTGCAGCATCCAGAGCAAACTGCCTCATCACGCTTTCCTCCAGGTACTTCTGCTCCCATTTGGTCATGTCAGCCTCTAGAGCCAAGATGCGCTCCTCTTTCTCTCTTAGGTGTTCCATCAGGGCTGTGGCATTGAACTCTGATGGGACTGCACCACTGCTTTGAGATCCTCCTTGGCGCTAGTAGGATTAAAGTCAAAAGGAATAGGGGAGGCAGAGTACAGAAAGAGGAATCAAACATCTTCTGGGCCTATGAGATGAACTCATTTTAGAACAATAAGAGGCTACAGGGCTGAAGCAGTACCTTAATGCTACAACAAGCATTAACCCTGCGACCTAACTGTGGATTAGCATAACACAATGGACAGATGGATGTAACCTTTTTATTAATTTTACCGTAATGGTGTAAGTCTCTACATGACCTGATCTGGAAAAATAGTTCCAGTTGTTGGTGAAATCCCCACCTGATTATTTGCTGCATGTTGTCATGAGAGTTGAGAAGATTACAGATAGTATGGTTATAGCAAGGGAGAAAAGTTTTTTCATTATCACTATTGAGTATTTATATCATAACTCCTTGCGGGACAAATTCAGTTCCTGTATGATTGTATAAGTTTACAAGAGAAGTTTAAGCTGTAGTTAGTGAGTGTGTTACCTGCTGCATGCGCAGAGACTCCAGTTCTCTCTCCAGTCTTGTACGGAGTCGATGTTCAAGCTGTTCTCTTTTTTCACAGGCCGCCTGCAGCTGAGCTAAAGCCTGCTGCATCTTCTCCACCTTCTCCACATAAACCTGCTTCTTCTTCAGCTACACACACAAACAAACAAACACATGTGAGTTTGTTTAATTTACCCCCACACAAAAAATAACTGGACCTATCGTACACAGAAATGTAAAGACTGCATTATTAATGTAGTATTCTGAATGGGTTGTCTGCAGTGGTTATGCCGTATTCCACTATGTAATGAATGAAGATTTTCAACTGGAATATTTCATCTATTGAGATCTAGGATGTGTTATTTTAGTGTCCCCTTTATTTTATTGAGCAGTGTATATGTCTGTATTTATTATTATTATTTATTTATGCTTAAATCATTTTTGGTTCTCCATAGATGCCGAGTTTAACATTCAGTTTTCAGTGCACGCTGTTAACCTTAGGACAGCCAGACCGGTGAGACAGCACACCACAGTACAAACTTAATTAACCAACTTTATATGTTAATTCCACTACAGGAAAGGCCGGATGTTCTCTGTAATTCCAGTGGCAATATCCAGAGATTAGCGTAGCATGCCTCTGTAAGAACCAGGATCACATGCAGTAAGAATCTTACCTCTTCCTCCAGCTTCACCACTTTTGCCTGGGCATTGTTGAGCGCCTGGTCTCTTATCTCGATATGCCTCCTCTGGTCCTCCATAGTGGACCGCAGTGCAGTCAGCTCCATCTCCAGCTTCTCCTTTTCACGGAGTGTTTCTTTGTCTGAACACAAATAAGTGCATATCATATCACCGCAGCCGCCTCAAAGTGTAGTTATTTTGTGTGTGTGTGTGTGTGTGTGACACTCACTTTGTGTGAGCAGCTGCGAGATAGTTTTTCGGTTGTCCTCCGAGCCATCACACTCTTTAGCAGCAAGCTGCTTATTTGCCGTCTCCATGCGCTCTTTAAAACAACAGCACACATTGGTGACGATGATATGTATTGATGACAATCCTGATGCTGAAAAAAAATCTGAATTGTATATTATTAATAGAAAAATATCACTCTGAGATGTGCTGAGATGTGACAGCAGCATTGAACGTACACACGGTAGTAGATTAGGAACATGAATAATAACAACAAATCACTGGAGCCTGACCCCTGTTCTGGCCTTACGAAGGGCTGCCTTCTTATCTCTCCGGGCCCTCTGGGCTTCAACTGATATGGAGGAGTACCACATCCTCTCCATCCATCTTGAATTATACCATAACCTTCTTTTTCAGTGGTGCAACCATATCTCAAACTGTGTGTAATTTAGCTGCAATCCATTTCTTCAGGAGTAATACATAAATCGGCACGCTCTGTTGTGCTGATAGATGGTGCTAAAGGGAGCTTTGATGGGATTGCATCCCTGAATTTATTGGTTTAAAAGCTGTAAGTGAGTGGTCTGAAAGCAGAGGGTTTTGAGGGGCTACTAACAGGTTCTCAGTTTCTATGCTGTAAGTGAGAACCGGATGGAGGGTGTGATTATGACTGGTTCATTTACGTTGTTTCTGCATGACTGGTCCTGTTCCGGTTGGGCTGTCACGCAACAGGACAGGACCAGTCACACAGCAAAAACATTGTCATCCCATATGTATCAGGAGTTTCTGAGAAACTCAGAAGGATTTTCAGTACACGTCAGATTCCTTTACACTTTAAACCCAGCTCCACCCTGAGGCAAAAACTGGTTCATCCCAACAAATTCCCAGGGACAGACGGAGCGATGTAATCTAACAAACAACCACTACACAGAAGGATGGCACAGCACAGGAGGACAGGTCAGGATAATCTTCCAAGACAGTGCTCTCTTACCTCGGAGGTCTCTGTTAAAGTCATGTAGACGGCGCACCTCCAGCTCAAGCTTGTTCCTCATGGTTTTCTCAAGGGCCTCTCTCTTTGAGGAGGACTTGGCGAGGTTCTCGTAGGCCTCTGACACAAGCTGGATCTCAGTTTCCAACTTTGCACACACAGAAAGAGTATTTGTATTTATTCCTTTGTTGTATACTTGTTTTAACTATAGACATTAGTGAAATCTGGCCTTATAGAAAACAGCTAATAAAACAGTTAATAACACTTGTAACTTCCATGAATACTTTTTACACTACATTTAAGATATTTCTGCATAGGTTGATCGAGAGTGATCGAGAGAAAACAACTGTATTCAATGTACTAATCAACTTTAATGGTTATCCCCACTGTAAGATATATTCCCAACACTAATGACTACAGTACTCAAAAGTAAAACACTCATAACCGTGACGCCAAACTATACCAGCAGAAAGTCAAATGTAAAATCCTGAAA
This sequence comes from Parambassis ranga, assembly GCF_900634625.1. Classification (NCBI taxonomy): domain Eukaryota; kingdom Metazoa; phylum Chordata; class Actinopteri; family Ambassidae; genus Parambassis; species Parambassis ranga. Next base: position 19,907,247 of record NC_041034.1, read on the forward strand.
ATACTGCACTTCTCGAACCCTTTTACCTTGTGCAGCTTTGTGACTTTCTCCCGACTAGCTTCCATCTCCTGCCTCAGAATCCGGTTCTCCTCCGTTAGCAAATCTACCATCTGATGGGCACGTGCCATCATAGTGAAGGGCTCCCCCTGCAGGTGGGAATAGGAGTGTGGCATTGGGAAATGTCCTGCCTGGATTGGCAGCTGAGGCTGAGTGTGTGGAGGTCCTTGGAAATGCTGCTGCTGCTGCTGTTGTTGCTGTTGGTGCATTTTTTGAGTAGAGCCAAAGGGGTCAGGGAAACTGTGCCCTTTCTGCGACGCCAGGTGAATGGGCCCGAAAGACTCTTGGTGGGAGCTGGTACCCTGTGGACTACGAGGTCCCATGCTGTTGAAGTGTTCTCCCTGACTCTGATGTTGCTGAGGGTGAGGATACGAAGGATGGAAGGAATGAGAGGCACTGATCATACTGCTGAGGATGGACGACTGGGTACGAGACAATGAGCCTACAGAGGTGACCGAGGAGGTAGGACTGTGCTGGTGTAGGGGCCTCATGGGCAGAACTGCACCCTCCTTGCTGGACCTGAAGAGAAAGCGGAACTTAAGTTATAGGGCTGGGTAAAGTGGATTCTCTTTTTAAAAGAACCGTATATTTCTCTGGCCATCTACTGCCTTATATTAACCGACAACTCATATTATGACAACATAAAAACAAAATCAAATAAAATATCTAAAAAAAACTAGTTCTAACTGGTGATTCTTACCATGCACCATTTTGCCCACAATGGTCCTTTAGCATACATAAATCTTTCAATGTTGAATGATATGTGCATCACATGAATCATCTGCATCATCAATATCTCTCCAAAAATGTGAGTACACTTGGGTCCAAGGGGCGCTGTGTAATGTCCCTCAATGTCATTGCAGTTAATTAGAAATAGAATAAAGACACATACTACAAATGTCAAACTGGGAAATCTTAATTTTTGAAAAGCAAGCTAGCTAACCCTATGGTTTGTTGAGAAACTGGGCTGCTCAGTCCAGTTTTGTGTCTTAACTCTTGTAGTATAGAAACATGTTGTTTACACAGCCATTGCTGTGATGAAAATACACAAAGCCTTCTTTGAAAAAGATTTGAATTTGAATGGCAGCACACGATGCTCCAAACCTGCTCCAATTCTGCATTAATGGTGCACTACAGCATTCCTGTCCTTTGAAGACTGAGATGCACCCAGTAAACACTGACAGAACAAAGCAGGTTACGATGGCTGGATCTACCTGCTGTTAACCCAATGCAAATGCATACTATGGTACCTAAAATTGATTTGATTGGTCAGAGAGCACCAGGATTGCTTTTACCACAGGAAAGAATTAATCAGCATTGTGTGGGGTGCAGAGCTTACTGCTAAGGAGTGCTCCATCATTGGTCAACATAACCTTGCAGACTCGCAGGACATCTTGTGTTTGCATTTTATTTTGGCTTTGCAGTTTCACACTATGGCAAGCAATACGAGGGGGCATGGATGGTCTTTGCCCCTCAGACATCTGGGAATTTGCACTTTTCTCTAGTAGGTAATTGATGATGCATATGTGTTATGATACTGTGTTTATATCTCTAGACATAGTCAGCTGTGTGGTAGGTCACACACATGTCTTTTAATTAATCTTGATGAAGCATGTTTATTATTGACTTCATCTGATAATCACACAGCTCAATTTTGATAAAACCAAGTGATGTTTTGTGATCGGTCAATAAATCCTTTAGTATGATCACAGTTCATGAGCTCAGAAAATAACATGAGCACCTTTCCATATGATCTCATTACTGGTTTGTAAAACAGTGCAGACAGATCCTGTTGGGCCTGTTTCCATCCAGTAGCACGCTAGTCTTTCTTTTATCTGAGCTACCCCAATTCAATGAATGAATGCCACAAAATTTTAGTCATAGCACAGGACAAGCTGGGACATGATCCGCTTGATGTTGTTGAAGTTTCTTTGACTGTTAAAGACAGGAATGTTTGCTCTGCATAAAACCCGTCAGTGCTTTTCTACCACACCAAAAAAACAGGTCAGTGTTAGTAATCAAGCAAACAGCAAGTGAGCCTATAAAAAAAACACATTCTTTTGACACACACACCATCGTGTCAAATATCAGGCTTGTTTTCAGCACAAATAATATAGTTCTGGATTTCACTGACACTCACATGTTAACATATTTGAGAAATATAACAAACCTAACAAACTCTCTAGAAGTGTCCCTTAAAAAAACAAAAACAAACCAAACTAATGTGCGTAATTTGATACAGAAAAGTTTAAAAGTGGCTACAATAATCTGATGTCACTGAGTGAATGTCACTGAGATGCAGGGATTTGTTGTCTAATAGCATAATAATTCAATCTGCACTAAAGCAGAATCTAGGCTAGGAGATGATGAAGCACTTAAAAGTAAATCATTCTGAGCAATAGAGTAAGATTTCATTGACTGTAACCCTTTTGTCCATATGTTCTTCTGTCTGTTAGTTTAAATTTTTCAATCCCCTCTGCTAACTATCATGTCCATCGAAGCACAGGCCAAGAAGCAGGAGTGGCAGCGATCTATCGTATTTTACAATCAACATCGTCTCTAGATGTTTTATAGAAACCAACAGCCTGAACCCCCGAGCAAGGAGGAAACCTTGAACAGGACCCGACTCATGAGGGAGAACATTCCTGCTGACAGTCGGCCGGGTGAAGGGAGAAGAAGAGGTAGACAGGACAGAGAGGATGAAAAAGAGAGAGAGAGAGGAACAAACATCATACATGGCAGGTTGTTGTAATGCTAAAAAAAACTATGTATTGTGTTAATTTGTTTTTTAGCGGATATGTTGTTCAACTTAATTATACTAGCACTACATGGAAAATGACAGACGGGTGTTGACAGTAGACACTGGATTTGTCAGAGGGCTGGATGCCGTTCAGCATGTTGATCTGGACGGAGAGAGACCTGCAGAATGATACAGAGAGAGAGAGAAAGAGAGAGAGGGAGGGGGGAGAGAGAGAGACAGACAAAACTACAAGGAAGACTGGAAACACAGTGACGTAAAATACTCATGAATATGGGTCAGCCTGATGAGAGGAGAGGAGGTGGGGGAATAGAGATGGTGGATCATGTTTGTGTCCCCCAGCAGTGTAGGCCTATAGCAGCATAGTTAAAGGCTTAAGTGTAACCGTTAGTCCGTGCTAATGTACCTGTAGCTGTGGCCATATCAAAAAGTGACTATAACTATACCTATTAGTCCTACACACTGACAATTCTCTTCTTAAAGGTGGAGGTGGTGTCTGCCTCTTTAACCCAGATTAGTAACTGGTTCCATAGTAGCAGTGCCTGGATTTTACTGGAAGTCAGTAAAGAGAAGGTAAAGGGAGACAGGAGAGATATGATCCCTTTTGCTGATTCCTGTCAGAACTCTGACTGCTGCGTTCTGGATCTGCAGCAGGCTATTAAGGAAGTAAATGGGACATCCTGATAATAATGACTTACAGTAGTCCAGTCTAGAAGTGGACTACTGTATTCCCCTACCGCCTCTCCTCTACTTTCCCTCCTCTCGTCATTCTCATCAGGCCGACGTTCCATAATTTTACATCACTGTCCAGTCTTCCTTGTAGTTTTCTCTCTCTGTATCTTTCTGCAGGTCTCTCTCCCTCCAGATCCACATGCTGACCTTCTTCTGCTTCACCTGGCCGACTGTCAGCAGGAAGGTTCTCCCTCATGAGTCGGGTCCTGTTCAAGGTTTCTTCCTGTAAAAAGGAGTTTTTTCTTGCCACTGTCTGCTTGCTAGGGGGTTCGGCCTCTGGGTTTCTATAAAACAACCTAGAGACAACCTTGATTGTGAAAGGTGCATAAATAGAACAGAATTGAATTAAATTGGATCTGAAGACATCTGCAGTTAAGGTTAATCTTAATGATGAACCACCTTAATTATATCATCTAATATGGCCTACGTCAGACAGATGATCAAAGTCCCATTAACTGTTGTAACACTAAGATTGTCATTCAAATCCAGATATCTATCCATCATTATCCACATATCTGTGGTCAGGTCGGCAGCTGCCTAAACTGGGAAGCCCAGACCTCCTTTTTCCAAGCCACCTCCTCTGCTCCTAGTACACCAAAGCCTGTCAAGACATACAGTATGATCTATCTAGCATGCTCTGGGGCATCCCTAGGGCTTCCTCCCAGTTGAACATACCCAAAAAACATCTTACCAGGGAGGTCATCCTCACAACTCATACAACTACATCTGGCTGGAGCAGTGGCTCCACTAAGCACTTTCTAGAGGATCAAGCACAACTCATGGCCATGGGTAATAGTAACAACAGAGATCAACTGGTAAATCAAGAGCCTTATCTTTTGGCTATGCTCCCCATTGACTACAACACCTGGAGCAGAGCCTGCATCACTGCAGACACTGCACCCTTCTGCCAGTTACAGCTCCATTCTGGGCCAGGAAAAATCCTGAACAAAGGGTGGCAATTCACTGAGGTAATCACAGAAGGCACTGAAGGATCTTATCCCATCAACTGCAGTACTCAATATATTGGGTAACTTTGATCTCCAGGACCTAAGATCAACAATGAATACATACAGGATTCTGCAGTGACGTCACTGCATGGGTAAGTATCATATTGTTCAAACTCAGGCTACACAGTTTATCACAGCATCTGTGGATGAAGTAAAAACACAAGCATGCAAAGAAAGAAAAACAGAAACAAGATTCATCAACACCGCCACAGTTTGGACACATCACTGTGCCACGTTATCCTGACTATCATGTGTCAGCTGTTCATTTACACATCCATAAAATAACACAAAACTATGTGTGTTGCTGAAGGGGTATGAGCTGTATTCCTTACCTGAATGAGCCGTACTCAGGTGGGGGCTGGTATCGAACATGAGGCACCTCCCTTGAGTGTTCCCTCCCTCTCTGTTCTTGGTAAAACTGAACTCCAGGTTCTGGCTGCTTGGATGGGGAACCCATTCCTTTGAAAGGGTAGTCCGGTGGTGGGCCACGATGTTGTGGTTTGTAGTAGTCACCAGGTGGCCCTGCAGGGGGCACCTGAGGGGAGAGTGGGGCACTGGTGACAGGAGCATGGGCCTTTACACCACTGGTGGCCAGAGAGAGCTGCATAAGTCGCTCACTGAGAGACCGAACATGTCCTTGCTTCAGATCCTTCAGTCCATCATCCTGGTGCACTTTTCCGCTGCCACTGACTCGCTGCACTGTGGGGCGACCTTCAGTGCGCACCTTGGCACTGCTCACCCCAGTGACATAGAAGGTAGGACCCACAGCAGCAGAGAGAGGAGGCTGCTGGGGCTGGTTCTGCTGCTGAGACTGGAGAGGAGGACCATGTCCACGATAGAACTGTGACTGCACTTTGGCCTCGTCATAAGAAGGAAGGTCATCTAGCCCTTGGCTGTTCCCACCACCTCCAGTGCCTAAACCTCCTGCCCCTCCACTGTTACTACTCCCTCCCCCTACTCTTGTGGAAGCAAGCTTCTCCAGTCCATTCTCTGTCTGTAGCTCCTGTCCCTGGGGTTCTTGTCGGGCAAGGTGAGGAGCCATGGAATGATCGTCAGAGCTACCTACTTGCCCCTGTACAGAGTAACCACCTCCGCTTCCCCCTCCCGCTCCTCCGCCTGCTGCTTGTTGCTGCTGTTGCAGCACATAATTACGGTTCATCTGCTCCTGCAGAAGGCGCTGCAGGACGGTGCTGCCACCTCCTCCATTGTTGCTGCTGCATTGTGACTCCTCACCCGCAGCCCTCATCTCTACTTCACGTTGGCTACACACCTCATGGAAGGACAAACTCCGTCCACGGTCTATACTCCCTAAAGTGAGGAAAAGAAGAAAAAAGTGGAAAAAATGAGAAATGAGGAGACTGAACCAGAGAATGGGCATCAACATACAACAAGGTGAAAAAGGGCAGAAGAAAAAAATTACAAAAACAAAAAAAAAACATTGAAGTTAAAGATTCATGAGGGCCATCCACCACCAGCTCCCCACACACAAAATCATGGAAGTACACCACACCACGGCAAACACCATTAACCAAAGAATGAAAACATTTAAGGATTGTTGTCATTTATGTTGCCTCCTGTGAGGAAAAGCTTATTAAGCAGCAGGCAACAGTTAATGTAAAAAGACTGTGGTAAACCGTGGATCAATCGGGCATTGAACGACTTGACTTGAAACCACATGCCTCTAAGTGACTGTGCTTCCTCACAAAAAACTGGTCCAAACTATTGTTGTGCGGACTCATGCATGTATCTTGCAGCTGGTGGGGCGGACTGGTGTGTGCAATATTGATCTTCATATAACAACCCATGGATTTGACTAAAGTAAAAATGCTTACAGTGCAAAAAATGATCTTTCTGTTCCTGACAGTAATGAAATCACTGCTTTCTGTCCTGCTGCATGGACTTAAGGGATTACTAGCTTTTGAACAAAGAGCCCACCCTTGAGGTTAGTGGCTCCATTTCAAGCTTTCAAAGAGAGAGAGAGAGGGAAAAAAAGTCATGAGAAATTCCTAACGTCCCCAAACAAATTTCCACACCAAAAACAGAGGTTAGGAAATTATGTCTGACAATGTTAAGCATTAAAAGACAGAGGTATTTGTTAAAACAGTTAAAACATCCAATGCTGTCAAAGTTGAAACCACCTGGGATTACTGTAAAAGTCCAAGGTGTGACTCAGAAGGTCCATTCTCATGCCTTAAAATATGTCTATGTTTAGAGGGGTCATGCCATAGCTGGATTTATGCTTAGTGTGGTTTCTTCTGACAACATTGTTTGTTTAACTCCACTGTTTTTTACCTTTTTCCAACAGAGTAAAGAAAGAAATTATTACATCTAGTGCTTTCTGTTATCCTTCTCATTCTCAACGAGGAAGAGTCTTTCTTCCGAAACATCTGTAGGCACATAAAATTTGAGACAAAAGAAAAAGTATTAGCTTTGGTGGAATGTCTGCAAGTGGATCATTCTCTTCTCAGACAGAAGAGAGTATAATGGGGCTGGATAGTAGAGAGTCAAGATGCACAAAAGCCAATTTCCAACTCCAAACAAAATACAGATCAAGAAAGAAATCAATGCTGCAATTCATTTTTTATGAGAACTTATGTCCACACATAATTTCCGATTGAGTAGGTATGCAGATAAATTGCAAATATAGATCTCGTGGAACTTTTTCTGATAATAAAATCTGTTCCCTGTCCTTCATCTCATGGAACGGACAGGAAAGCATAGAGGCAGCTCCTCTTAATGTTACTTCCTTTAGCAGTCTTTGTTGAATTCCTACCACCGCAGACATGTTAAGAAAAGTGGTTGTGACAGTTAGAGCATGGGACATCACATTACTGGAGCTCATTAATTCTATGAATCACTTCTTTTTTTCCTTTTTTTTATTTATTTTTTGGGCGACAGTGTTACTGTTTCCTTACAGCAAACAAGGTTCATTCTTCAAACCTGTATGTAGTTTTCCTGGGTTCTCGCTGGACACTCAACAAACGTATAACAGACAGAAATAAAAATGTTACTGTTAACATGCAGTATTTCCTCAGTCTGTGCACAAAAAAAAACAATATTAGGGTGTAACCAGTGAGGGAGAGGATCAGGCAGCCAGGACACAGCCAAAAAGCCTCTCTAACTTATTGGGAGAAAAAAAAAGAAAAAACTATTCAGTGTTAACCATGATTTTAATGTTTTTATTTGTCTTCCTATACTTTCTCATAAAAAGGAGGCTTTGGTCCACAGCGTGTGTGCTATGCTGTCATGCTGAGTGTGATAATATGACAGACTAATGTACCCTCTCTAAACCTTACTCATTAAAATTCAACCATTTGAAAGCAGTCCTATTAGTTTTGTCCAAAATGACTATTTTTTACTAGCCTTGGCTTTCTTATGAGTAAGGAGGGCATTCCCACAGGGTTTTCAAGCAGTTTGATTAAAGGCCCAGCAAACTAAAGTACAAATGGCATATTCGAAGTATTTATTCTAGTTATGCTGCTGTGTATCAGCATCAGGCTGTTTGCTGTTGGCAGGTGTGTGAACACTTCAGGGACCCTGCTGCAGTAGCACTAGCACTTTGTCCACTGTTATCCACCTGAGTTTAAGCTGCTTGAAAAATTCTCCTCATAACCAACATCTAATATTTCCCGACAACTTCACCATTATAGCCCCTGCTGCTTGTTGGCTAGCCATCACATTTCAGCTTTGTAACTTTCATGGACATTTACACATCACCACCACCTGACTGTAGCAAGGTAGAAACATGTGCAAATATTCATTTATGTTTCAAAAGTTGCTTTTACTCAGTTACATTGTTCCTGAAAGCACATCATCCTTCTCTCATGAGAGAAATTACGTTTTTCACTTACACAATAATCACTATTTATTAGCGACTGTGTACACTAGAAACTCAGAGTGTCCCTGTTGAACGCTGGATGGCAAGAGGGAGGACAGACAGCAGATGTGTCCTTCAACAGGATTACAATTAAAAGATACTAATAAAAAGCTAAGATGGGTTGCAAATTCTACTTAATCTTACTTAAACTTACTTAAGAAACGACCTAGTTCTGCATGTGAGAAACACAGTCTGACACAGTCACAGCAAAGGTGAGTCATGTGGTTCACAGTAGCAGCTACAGCCAGCAGCCAACTGCTGCTGAGTAAGTGATGAAAGTTGAAAAAAAAAAGTGTTACTGGCAGCTTTATGTGATTTCTTAACTAGTTGGACAAGTTGAAACACATTTTTCACTCTCTCATAATGTTATTCTAACATTTCAATATAATAAAGTACTACAATTACCGATGGTATCAGTCCAAATGTAAAGGAAATTTGATGATCTTTGCGTCTCTCTGCTGTAGCCAGTGAGGGGCTGCACAAGGTCTTGCATTTTGGATTATTGTCATAGTGAAAATGTAAGTGCATCCCCATGCACAGCTTCCAGGCTGATGAATACACTAAAAAGTAGTTCTCCAATATTTATTTTGCCTCTGTCTCAACAGAACCCCTGATGTTCTACTTGTGTATTTAAGTTTGGAAAAACAAGTTCCTTCAAGGTCCCTGCGATGTAGAGGCCTCCCATTCTCATGTGGAAAATATGTGAATGTGAAAGAAAACCTCATACACATTAGAGACAGAGGCAAAAAGTGGCTGTGACTCAGAGCCTAGAAATGCCTGTCAGTGTTCCACTGCTTCTCTGTGATGTAAACACTCCTCATTCCATTTTCATCACTTGGCCTCGCGAAGAGTTTCAATTCAATTGTATGCGCTATGCGGGGTCTTTCTCTCTGATAAAAACTGTCACAAGGTGTTTTAACAGGTGACGAACAAATGCCCCTTTTTTAGCTCTGTATAAAGTGGTTCCTGTTTTATTTTGAAAGTGTAGTTTCCTTGTGTGTCTTCCTCTTGTTTTCCCTCCAGTGTGTTTACATGCTTCGCTTTTATTGTTCCCACATGTGTCTTGTTAACCCGTGTGTATTTAAGTCTTGTGCTCCCCTGTGACTTTGTCAGTTCATCCTGCGTTCCTGCCCTGTGTTCGTTCATGTGATGTCACCCCTGTGTTCTCCAGTTCCTCCAGTGTTGTGCAGCTTGCTTCAGTTTAGTTTATCAAACATAATGTTCAGATCTTTTCATCTTTTGTTAGTTGATCTTTTTTTTTTTTAAATTTAAAATTTTTGGTTTTGGCTTTATCTTCACTATAGCTCTTTTTTTGTTTAGGCTTATCTGAGAGCCTCAGGAAGAGCAAACAGGTGTTGCCTGCCAACCTTGAGGACATGTTGGACTATAAGCTTGGCTCCTCCCCCAGTTTAGGACATATTTTTCAAGAACTTGTCTGGCCACCAAGCCTTCCTTGACATCCAGCCAAGGTTTCTGCAAAGGTTCCCGCCTGTATTCTAGGTCCACTCCCAGCACCAGTCCAAGTGCAGGCCTCTGTTGCAGTCTAAGCTCCGATTGCAGTCCAAGCTCCTGTGACTATGGACCTAGCTGGGGTTTCCAACTCTTGTTTGCATGAGTCTGGTCCTTATCTTCACTGGAGCCACCTGGGGTCAGCACTTCATCTGTTCGTGAGCCAGCTGGTGGTCTGGAGTCTTCCAAGGAATTAGCTGGGGTCAGTGCTTCATCTGTATGTTAGTCAGCTGGCTCCCCTTGACGCCGCCAGTATACGAGCGCCTAGTTCCAGAAGCGTCGCCACCATTTCCGGTTGTCCAGACCCTGCAGAGTCCTTGCCTCATTAAACGGGGCTCTAAGAGCACCTTCTTTCACCACCGTAATATTGCTAAGATCAGGAGCATCCTCTCTCAAAGTGATGCTGAAAAGCCCGTCCGTGCTTTTGTTACTTCTAGGCTGGACTACTGCAACTCACTATTATCAGGATTACTGCATTAACAGCCTGCAGCTGATCCAGAACGCAGCAGCAAGAGTTCTGACAGGAATCAGCAATTCTAGCTTCTCTTCACTGGCTTCCAGTAAAAGTCAGAAAAGCTTTTAAATTCTCCTGCTTTCATACTAGGTTGTATGGACTAGCTCTGTTATACTGTAGCTGCAGGATCTAATAGTACCATAACCTAATAGAACACTCAGATCTCAGAGTGCAGGTTTACTTGTAGTTCCTAGAATTTAACTATTAGCTATCAGGCACCGCTACTATGGAACCAGTTACCAATCTGGGTTAAAAAGGCAGGTACCACCTCGGGCAGCACAGGCCTATAGCAGCTATGCTGCCAGAGGACACAAACATGGTCCACTAAGCATTTCCTCCACCTCCTCTCCTCTTTTCCTCTCATCAGGTCCATATTCATAATCCAGGAATTTATGTCACTAACTGGGTGTCCAGTCTTTGTTATGGTTTTGTCTCTCTCTCTCTCTCTCTCTCTCATTTAGCATGTAGGGATGGAATGGTTCACAAAATTCACGGTTCTGAGGTCACAGTTTTTGGTTTGGTTCAGTTTACATAGTTGAGGTTTTTCCTACTTTTTAAATACCATAGATCAGCAATACATATATAGCCTAATTAGCCAACATTTACCATAATTAGGAATCAGTTATTACACTGTGTTGCTGCTGTTGCTCACTGTTAGTGCTTTAGAGAGATGCTCCAGTGTTGCCAACTCCTCAGTAAGAAAGATAGCTATTGGCTGTCCCACTAAATGATTGCATTTATTGCATGTTTTGCATAATTGAAAGTGTTGAAACTACCACTTTTACTTTATTTAATTTGTTTGTTTTTTTTTAAATTTGCCATTGAAATATACTTTATCCATCCCACTCTGTAAGCCCTGATGGGACCAGTGGCAGCTTTGTGCACAATTGGACGCAGAGTGGTGTGGGTTTCCTCTCTGATCTGACTGCAGCTGAGACTGCATGAAGCTGCTATGAGACTGCCCACCTGTGAGTGCTTTGGGCTGGGGGAGGAGATTTGTCACTAGTCACTTTTGAAATAAAAAGATTTGGAAAGTCGCCAGATTTAGCAAGAGAGTTGCCAAGTTGGCAAAACTTGTCTCCGTGCCAGTAGGAAAAAATGCCTCTATGCATTACTTGCTGCACATGTCCTGAACCAAACAAAACACACTTCCCAAACCATGACACGTGTACTGAACAGGATCTTTTTCCCTGAACCTTCCCATGCTTATAAATGACCATGATATTACTGTGCTTGATTGGCCAGCAAACTCACCAGACCTGAACCCCATAGATATCTAAGGGTTTTGTCAAAAGGGACATGGGAGACACCAGATCCAAAAACGCAGACGAGCTGAAGGCCTATGCAACCTGGGCTTCTATAGCCCCTCAGCAGTGCCACTGTGCCTCCATGCTACACTGCACTGATGCAGTAATTCATGCAAAAAGAACCCAAACACTGAGTGTACACACATGAATATCTTTCAGAAGGTCAATATTTCTGTATTAAAACTCCTTTTTATACTGGTATAATTATAATATTCTATTTTTTAGATTGAGCCACTATCATCAGAATAAAGAAACACATGCCTGAACTATTTCACTCTGTATGTACTCAATCTGCATGATATAGGAGTTTTGAGGAGAATCTAAGCTCCTACCTCACAAGCATCTTTGAAATTAGATCTTCTTATTTTGGCTTTGGTATGATAGAAGTACGTTATGAAAGTTAACTGGAATTTGGTCACACAACAGTATGCATGATGCATTTATTAAGATTATGTGCAAGCTTACAGTGCTGCTTGAAGGTTTGTGAACCCTGTAGAATTTACTATACTTTTGCATAAATGTGACACCCAACATCAGCTGATTCTACAAACTTTCAAGCAGCATTGTATGTTGGAGTGAATAAAGCATGTGAGAATGTGTATATCTGATAGTGAGATCTTCAATCTTAAGTATCAGTTGTTACAGTTGTTTTTTCAGGTGGTAATTTTGAAGTTATTTATATTAGTATTATATTAGTTATTTATTATAAGCATGCTTTTGTAAATGGGCCAGGCAACTTTACGTTACAGTACATGGCATCAGGAAAAAAGAGGACTACATCAAAATTCTGAAACAGAACATCAGATAATCTGCAGAAAAACTTTGCATGGGGATACAACAGACCTTCAAACATGACAACCACCCAAAACACACAGCCAGAGTCCAGACCTGAACACAACTGAACATTTTTGCAAAGAACTAAAGACCAGAACCTTGAGATCTATGCAAAAGAAGAGTGGTCCAAACTTCCAGTGAATATAATCAGAAAAAGAGTTTGACTTTGTCACTAATTATTGAGAGAGTATGAATAATTTTGGGCATGGTTCTTTTTGGCAAAACGTTAAATAATAATACACTGCTCAAAACATAAAGGGAACACTTAAACAACACAATGTAACTCCAGGTCAGTCACTCTTCTGTGAAATCAGCCTGTCCAGTTAGGATCAACACTGATTGTGAATCAGTTTCAGCTGCTGTTGTGCAAATGGAACAGACAACAGGTGGAAATGAGAGGCAGTGATCAAGACAGCCCTATAAAGGAGAGGTTCTGCAGGTGCTGACCACAGACCATTTCTCTGCTCTCATCCTTTCTGCCTGATGTTTGTTTTTTGCATTTTGTCAGTGCTCTCACCCCTAGAGGTAGCATGAGGCGGTGTCTACGACCACACAAGTTGCTCAGCTAGTGCATCTCATCCAGGATGGAACATCAATGAGAGCTGTGGCAAGAAGGTTTGCTGTGTCTGTCAGCAGTGTCCAGAGCATGGAGGAGATACCAGGAGACAGGCCAGTACACCAGGAGACCTGGAGGAGGCCGTAGGAGGGCAACAACCCAGCAGCAGTTACCTTCTCCTTTGTGTAAGGAGGAGCAGGAGGAGCACTGCCAGAGTCCTGCAACATGACCTGCAGCAGCCACTAACATGCATGTTTCTGCTCAAACTGTCAGTAACAGATGTCCACAAGTGGGGCTTGTGCTTACAGCCCAACACCATGCAGGGAGATTTGCTTTTGCCAGAGAAAACCAAGGTTCACACTGAGCATGTGACAGACGTGACGCCATGGAGAACGTTCTGCTGCTGCTACATCCTCCAGCATGACCGGTTTGGTAGTGGCCCTCCATGTGCTAGCCAGAGGTACCCTGACTGCCATTAGGTACCAGGATGAGATCCTCAGACCCATTGTGACACCAGTGGAGTACAGTGGGCCCTGGGTTCCTTCTGATGCATGACAATGCTAGGCCTCATGTGGCTGAAGTGTGTCATGATGAAGGCATTGATGCTATGGACTGGCCTGCCCATTCTCCAGACCTGAATCCAACCCAGCACATCTGGGACATCATGTCTCGTTCCATCCACCATGTTGCACCACAGACTGTCCAGGAGTTGACTGATGCTTTAATCCAGGTCTGGGAGGAGATCCCTCAGGAGAACATCCACCGCCTCATCAGGAGCATGACCAGGCATTGTAGGGAGGTCATACAGGGACGTGTAGGCCACACACACAACTGAGCCTCATTCTGACTTGTCTTAAGGAATTTCCACTCAAGTGGGATCAGCCTGTGATGTGATTTTCCACTTTTATTTTGAGTATGGTTCCAAATCCAGACCTCCATGGGTTAATAATTTTGATTTACACTGATTTTTATGTTAATTATAATAAACATGTTTCTACAAGGTCTTACAGTCTTTTGTCACTTGCATTAACTGAGTAGAAATTAATTTCATCTCAGTTTGGCCAGCGTATGAATCATTTTGGGCTCAACTGTATATTGTTGTGATTTTTTTCAGGGTGGTAGAAAGAAGCTGTGAGAGTCTGAGCTCCCATCACTGCTGCAGTACAGTCCTCCACAGCATCCAGCTGTCTGTCCAGTTTGATGATGGTCCAAAAACTTGCGTGTTGTTTAAAGATCTTGTATTAACGGTGAGAGATCTCACTCCTTCGGTCATTCACGCCACTACATACACACAAACATACAATGATGCTGTCCTTTAAGCTGGACAAGTTCTCCGTCTGCTGTCTGTTAGAATCTGGGCTCACCTTACATTGATTGACATTGTTGCTGCATGCGTTACCAAGCAGCCTACTATCTATTCATTTTAATCCTGGCGACTTAGGGAGTTTTCATTGTGTAGATAATGACATCAATTGCACAATAAATACCATCTAAATCCCTCTAATTCATACATAATACATAAATACAATGTGATATATGTTGCCCTGTGATTGATGGTGACCTGTCCAGGGTGTACTCCGCCTCTCACTGTAGATAGCTGGGATATCTAGGACCAAAGCAGGTTCAGATGATGGATGGATGGATGTGATATACACTCAACAAAAATATAAACGCAACACTTTTGTTTTTGCCCCCATGTTTCATGAGATGGACTTGAAGATCTAAACTTCATTCCAGATACACAATATTACCATTCCTCTCAAACATTGTTCACAAATCTGTCTAAATGTGTGATAGTGAGCACTTCTGCTTTGCTGAGATAATCCATCCCACCTCACAGGTGTGCCACATCAAGATGCTGATCTGACATCATGATTAGTGCACAGGTGTACCTCAAACTGCCCACAATAAAAGGCCACCCTGAAATGTGCATTTTGTTTCTGCTTTATTGGCGGTCTGGGGACTTTATAGGGGATAGAGTTTATCAGATTGTCTATTGTGGCCTGTGGAATGTTGGTCCACTCCTCTTCAATGGCTGTGCGAAGTTGCTGGATATTAGTGGGAACTGGTGCACGCTGTCGTATACGCCGGTCAAGCACATCCCAAACATGTTCAATGGGTGACATGTCCGGTGAGTATGCTGGCCATGCAAGAACTGGGACATTTTCAGCTTCCAAGAATTGTGTACAGATCCTTGCAACATGGGGCCGTGCATTATCTTGCTGAAACATGAGGTGATGTTCATGGATGTATGGCACAACAATGAGCCTCAGGATCTCATCACGGTATCTCTGTGCATTCAAAATGCCATCAATAAAATGCACCTGTGTTCTTCGTCCATAACAGATGCCTGCCCATACCATGACCCCACCACCACCATGGGCCACTCGATCCACAACATTGACATCAGCAAAGCGCTCACCCACACGACGCCACACACGCTGTCTGCCATCTGCCCTGAACAATGTAAACCGAGATTCATCCGTGAAGAGAACACCTCTCCAACGTGCTAGACGCCATCGAATGTGAGCATTTGCCCACTCAAGTCTGTTACGGCGACGATCTGGAGTCAGGTTAAGACCCCGATGAGGACGACGAGCATGCAGTTGAGCTTCCCTGAGACGGTTTCTGACAGTTTGTGCAGAAATTGTTTGGTTATGCAAACCAATTGTTTCAGCAGCTGTCTGAGTGGCTGGTCTCAGACGATCTCGGAGGTGAACCTGCTGGATGTGGAGGTCCTGGGCTGGTGTGGTTACTCGTGGTGTGCGGTTGTGAGGCCGGTTGGATGTACTGCCATATTCTCTGAAACGCCTTTGGAGACGGCTTATGGTGGAGAAATGAACATTCAATGCACGAGCAACAGATCTGGTTGACATTCCTGCTGTCAGCATGCCAATTGCACACTCCCTCAATGCTTGTGGCATCTGTGGCATTTTGCTGTGAGACAAAACTGCACATTTCAGGGTGGCCTTTTATTGTGGGCAGTTTGAGGTACACCTGTGCACTAATCATGATGTCAGATCAGCATCTTGATGTGGCACACCTGTGAGGTGGGATGGATTATCTCAGCAAAGCAGAAGTGCTCACTATCACACATTTAGACAGATTTGTGAACAATGTTTGAGAGGAATGGTAATATTGTGTATCTGGAATGAAGTTTAGATCTTCAAGTCCATCTCATGAAACATGGGAGCAAAAACAAAAGTGTTGCGTTTATATTTTTGTTGAGTGTATGTAATGAGAAGAGTAGGTGAAGTTAAAAGACCATCTGGAAATGTAGTTTTCTCCACTTAGTAGCTAATTACTTTTTAAAATGATCTGTTCTCTCTCTCTCTGTTATAGATGTGACTGAATTCCTGCAGCAGATGGACTGCTCACCACAAATTGCAGCAGCTTGTAACTCGAAATTTTCATTTGAAAAAAAAAGGTCTTGAGGCAGTTTGAGTTTTAACTGAAGTTGTGCAACTACTGTTATATTTCTTCCTTGCCTTCATTTTTCTCACTTTCATGTGTATGGCCATGTTTATTATTTTTGTTACAAATGAATGATAAATAAAATGTACTAAAGTAATGTTGAGTTTCGTTTTTTGGTGGAAAATGAATCATTTAGATTAATTGATTAATCAAAAAATGGGTTGACAGATTAATCAATTAAACTAAAAACAGTAGTTAGGGACAGCGCTGATATTGATTCTGATATAAAGTCTAAAAATAAAATCTACAGGGCTCACAAACTGTCCAGCAGCACTGTGAGTCACGTTTTACTAAATCAATTGGTTGATGGCCAGCAGAGGAATCTTATGCAAAAAAACAAAATGTAAAGAAAAGCCCCTGCAGTGGGAGTTAAGGGGCTTAAAGTGTGCTTGGTGTCTGACACACCATAAACTGTTAGAATTACAATTCCCTATTAGAATAAAGCTTTTAAACACACTGTGCTTACAGCAACGGATCTGGTAAACACTGAGGTAAATATATATATAGTTAAGAGGATTGTTCTGTAGGTCTGAGTGAGCCGTGATGAACGCTGTGACACTTATTACAGCCCATCTACATAAGTCATGATAACAAAGGCCACAATGCATGAAGGCAACACCCACCTTCACTGCATCCAAGCCCCGATCACAAAATCACTCACAGCAGCACACAGTATACAGAATATGAAGACAGTGTGAGTGACATCCGGCCTGGATCAAACAAACAAACAAACAAATTCTTCTGAAGAACGTCAACGACGGTTTTTGTTTGTTTGTTTGTTTGTTTTCTGATTCCCTTCATCATGATAAATAAAAACAGAACGCCCCTCTGAGGAATCAGTCTTTTCCAGATCTTGCCAAACTGTTGAACTTTATGACCGCATGCGTCAGTAACTGCCTTTACCTTTCTGTAGAGCTCTTCCGTTTACTTCCCCACTGCCCGAAGACTGTGAAACATCTTTTTCTTCTTTCCTTCTTCTCTTCTCTGGAAGCGGCTCGTCCTGCCGCCGTCTTCTTTCTACAATCAGCCGCTGTTCGCTTTCAGTCCGTCCTCCGCCACAAACGGAGCTTAATCGCCAACATTAAAGTGTTCGACCTTCCCCAACAAATCTTCTGTTTCAGCATAAAGAAAAGCGGTACATGCAAAGTGGCAGGAAGTTTTCCTGACCTGCAGTATGAGAGGAATGTCTAGCCCCCTCCCCCTCCGTCCTCCTTCAGCTAATGGAAAATGGATGAAAAAGTTTTTTGGAGCAGGAAAATCCCTCCTCCGCCTCTTTTTTCCCTCCTCACTGTTTTCGTATGCCCCTTAATTAAAGAAATAGAATTCTTCTGTCCAACACGTGCCAACAACAAGAAACTTCCACTACACAGTTTTCCAGTGTGTATAACTCGCTGCATCTGAAACACTGTTTGTGTCACTTTAAGTGTGCAGGCACATCAGCGGAGAAAAAACAGAAAGTGCAAACGAACGGAGGAGGAAAGGGGACCTGACCACAGGGGCTAGTGTGTTTGAGCAGAGACTGTTGCATTTGGGTGCCGTCGGAAATATCGGAATTGAGACAATGTTCTACTTCTACAACTAAAACTATCAGTTGCGCAACGTCAGAGGTGTCCAGACCTTTTTGGAAGAAGTACCAGATTTGATATCAGGGGCCGACAATCCCTCCGTACATGTTCTGAAACAACTGAATCATTCTAAAAAACAGAAAAATCATAAAAAAGAATCATTTCAAACGTTGCTTCTAAAGAAGCAAGAATCTTTCATTCAATTTATTTTATTACCTTCATTGTTTACATTATAGATTCATATTGAAGATATTACTATAAAGGAACACATATGGGATTGTAGTGAACGACATATTGTTAAGGAGATGTGTTATATTTTAGATTCTTTGAAATGGCCCCCCACACCGTTACTGACCCACCACCAAAGCGGTCATGATGGAGGATGTTGCAGCAGCAGAACGTTCTCCACAGCGTCTCCAGACTCTGTCACGTCTGCTGTCACATGTGCTCAGTGTGAACCTGCTCTCATCTGTGAAGAGCAAAGGGCGCCAATGGTGAATCTGCCAGTCTTGGTGTTCTCTGGCAAATGCCAATCCCCCTACATGGTGTTGGGCTGTAAGCACAAGCCCCACTTGTGGACGTGGGGCCCTCATACCACCCTCATGGAGTCTGTTTCTCACAGTTTGAGCAGAAACATGCATATCAGTGGCCTCCTCTCCTCCATGCTCTGGACACTGCTGACAGACACAGCAAACCTTCTTGCCACAGCTCTCATTGATGTTCCATCCTGGATGAGCTGCAGTATCTGAGCAGCTTGTGTGGTTGTAGACACCGCCTCATGCTACCTCTAGGGGTGAGAGCACTGACAAAATGCAAAAGTGATCAAACATAAGGCAGAAAGGATGAGAGCAGAGAAATTGTCTGTGGTCAGCACCTGCAGAACCTCTCCTTTATAGGGCTGTCTTGATAACTGCCTCTCATTTCCACCTGTTGTCTGTTCCATTTGCACAACAGCAGCTGAAACTGATTCACAATCAGTGTTGATCCTAACTGGACAGGCTGACTTCACAGAAGAGACTGACTTGGAGTTACATTGTGTTCTTTAAGTGTTCCCTTTATTAAAAAGATTACCCTCAATGGCAATAACTGATGCAACAGAAAACATCTCAGATGTGCTGGACAATACAAATATTCACTGATCTCATAAAAGCCATTAATCATAATAAAATCATAAAAAACTTTCTTATGGAATTAAAGGAGTGGCCTGTACCTGGGTTAAAGTTATTTAACTGATAGACTACAATATGTGAAGATGGGAGTTTTCTTCTACGTGTCTTGACATTGGTTTTGGTGTCCACCAGGGGTCAGTATTAGGCCCTTAACTATTGAACTTGTATATTAATGATGTATTCAATGTATCAAAATTATTTAAATACACATTATTTGCAGACAACACTAAATATTTTACTGTGGTGACAACTATAAAAACCTTATAAACACTGTAAATAATGAAAAATTAAATGTATAACTAAATTTAAATAAAACTAAAATCATGACATTTGGAAATTACAAAATACATTTAGAACTACAAGTAGTCATAGATGATGTGTCTGGAAATAATAAGAGTATTAATAATCCATGATCAGGTTACATTATGCACAGCACAACTCCTGTTTAAAGCATATAACATCTTATTGCAGAGATGCTGATTAGGTGTGATAACAGTGCACCTTTCAGAGCGGTCTTTTATTGAGGCCAGTCTGAGGCACACCTGTGCAATAATCATGCTGTCTAACCATCATCTTGATATGCCACACATGTGAGCAGGATGGGTTATGTGCTCACTAACACAGATGTAGACAGATTTATGAACAGTATTTTTGAGAAACAGGCATTTTGTGTACAAAGAAAAATTTAAGATCTTTGAGTGCAGTTCTTGAACAAAGGGAGCGGAAACAAACACACATTGATGTTGTGTGGATATCTACGTTCGCATGCATTATGTGTAGATCACATATGTGTGTGTGTTGATCTTTTTTTACAATATACACTTTGTACTATTTACAGGCTCGAAATAAATCAAACGAAATGCAAATGAAAACAACAACAACAACAAGGGTTAGTATGCAGAGGGAGGGCAAAACAGCCAGCAAGTGCTCAGCACCTCTGGGACCTCCTTCAAGACTGTTGGGAAACCATTTCTGGTTTAAACCCAAATGGAGCTGACTGCACATGGGTGCCTTTGTCAAACTCTGAGATTAAATGTGTTCCTTCCACTTGCTTTTGAACACCTCAGTAGTAGTTTTCACATCACTTCAATAGAGCTTCAGCTGTGGTTTTGTGGATGCTGCTGACCATATGCTGATAATCTAACATTCAGCCTGGACAGGGTCGTGGCTGTGTTCCTGTGCTCAGGCCTCTCTGCTGGGAGGAGTTTTCTCACAGAATTACTGTGTGTTACTGTGAGTGTGGCTTCTTTGTGGCTTGCTTCACCTCTTGCACTGCCATCAGTAATTCTTACTTTGATCAAAGCCATCTTTAACCTGAATACTCATCTATGATCTGCTTTAACTCAAGAGCCTTATTTTGGTCATTTTGGGATGCGTACTGCTGTTTATTTCACCATTACGCACATTTACGCACCTCACATCAGCTGGCTACCTCCCCCATCATCAGCCTCTGCCAACTGCCTGCTATCTGCCTTAGCTCCTTAACTTCTCCATGCTGAGTTCTCCTCAGTCTCTCCAGAGTAACCTAATCTTGCCAAAGTATTCACTAAGAACAAAGCCACTTCTCTTCCCCCTCACAGACCTTATGACTGCACCAAAGACCTTATTACCCCCCCCCTTTTATGTGCATTTATGTGCAAAACAGACATTTCTTTTTTCTACTTACCCAAAAGTACTGAATTACTGAATAAGCACCGTTTAAATGTTAAAAAACATTGTTTAAATTCTCTATATTTATTTGGTGCTGTCTCACCATACACTACACACACCCAAGGGAAAGACTGTATGTTATTGACACTCACTGGAGCCACATTAAATAGGCTGAGGGCCACTGAAAGTCAAGATAACAGAAAAGAACTAAATTAACTTCAGTTCATATAAAGTGTGCTAATCCTGTTTTTGTGTCTTGTTACTGCGATGAACACAACTGTGATGTGAGATGCAGAGCACATTATATCTCAAATCATGTCACCCACTTGGTAGAGCTGGGTGATGAGATTTATTATGGGCAAAAGAGCTCAGTTCATATGTTGGCTTACTCTCACAGCATCTAACTGGTTAGGAAGCAAACACTGCAATCAAGTTTCACTAGAAGATATTTTTATTATTATTTAAATTAATAACTGAATCTACATCACAAAGGTCCAATAAAAGTCCATACTTACTCACCAAAATACAAAAACACACATCTTCACATTGTCTCTTTTCAACATGCAGCTATTTACATACAAATATCTGTCAATCCCATGATCAGTATCTTAGGCTGCTGCTAGATGGCTCTGAGGTTAGTCACTGGGATGCTGGAGTGTACGCTGTGAGGAACTGCCTTCAATGTGGCTGCTCTCCACTCTTCTTACTGACCACCTGGGGACATACAAACAAGTGAGGGCCATAGTTCTCTGATGGAGGCAAACAAATGTTAGTATCTAGGCTAAACAATTATTCGCCTGAAATCAGAATATACATCACAGCTGATCAACCACTTAGGATGAAAAGCAGGTTAGAATATGTTCTTCTCATATTAGCTGTGTATCGTGAATTATCCTGGAGCGAACAGCATTCAAACTGATGATTGCAGGCGTTCTGTTCTGCTTGTTGGTGTGCATGGTGCTTTGCTTTGATAACTCTGCACTGTGGCTGTTATTATGTGAACACACAAGCATTTTAGTAAATTTAGAGTTTCTTTGTTTTCCGAACTCTGTTTTTGTGTTCTTGCTCCTTACTTTTTCCCCCTCTTTCTGCACAGTATGTAAAAGCATACCATCCGCTTCAGGTATCTAATCATTGTCCCCCACACAGTAATACCCCCACTAAGAAACCAACCGTGGTGATTGGTAACTCCATTTTACACTATGTGAAGCATTCAAGTTGAAGCTAAAAACACACAGACCAAAGTTAACATTTAGTTGGTGCGTAGCTACACCAAAATAAGGTGTTGGTGCGTAGCTACACCAAAATAAGGTGTTAGACTGTGGCATTCTCTGGCCCCCTCCCAGATCTGACCCATGATAGCATGTTTAGCCACATGTCATTGTTCATGTTCACTGGGCCTCATGCAAGAAACCATACGAACAAATTTTCTCTTATTTTGCTCGTACCCAGATCTGTGGGCTTCACCAATGTTTTCTTTTTTTCCCTCCAGGTTATATCAAATTTTACGAGTGGTTGAGAGCACCCTTACCACAATAAGAGAAAAACATCAAAACCCAGACAGCATTTGTTCAATGCATGGAAACACGTTTTATTTTTAGGAACACTAACTGCTTATTTTAAGATGAATTTCTATGATAGATTTGGTTTTGAAAAATTTGTCAAGTAAGCAATAAATTACGAAGAAGTGTCTGAAAACACAGTATATACAATGCCAGGTCTGTAAGTGGCAATCTAACATTACCACAGACACAGGCTGTGATTTATTCAAAAGTTGCTGACTGGGCCTGCACCTATACCTAACCTGGTATAGAAAACCTGTATCAACAATGCTTCCTGACACAGTTGGGTGGACCATTGACCGTTGGTTTCTGAAAAGGCGCTTTGGGATGGTCCGGAACACTCCGACTGTCTGCCAAAACTACAAATACAGACTTGGAGGGGGAGCACTCGCAATCGCCAAGCAGGAAGCTTGTGCTGTGATACGGCACACCCATCGCTAAATGCAGTAACACCCATGACCATGCACAATTTTTAATCACAGCTGAAAGGGAACTCATCATTTGAGCCCAATATCATTTGTTGCATCAGGTTGTAAGAAACAAGTTTATTTCTGCCACTTTAACATGGGAGTCTAAGAGAACCTATCAAATCAGTGTAGAGTTTCACTGAGGATACTAATGATCAAGTAGTGCTGACTGTGTCTTACCTCTGCTGTGGTACCGACAGTTGAACCCAGTTGTGCAACCAACTCCTGCTCAAACTCTGTGAGTGCTTCCACCTGCAACATGTTAACAGGGACACCGTTTATTTTCTGTGCTGTCTCATCTTTAACGCATGCAGGCTGTCCTAGCATTACTGTACAATGATAAAACACTGTAAACTTTAGCTGACATCTACAATGAACAAACCTTTACTGTACACGATATGATAAAGCACATGATATAGTTGTGTAGTGTGAGGTTAGTAGTGTGGGTACCTCCACATCAGTAGTCTGTTCAAAGTGCTGGATCAGCTCCATGACACTGCTGAGGTTATTTCTGATGGAGCACATGGACTCTTTCTGTGCAGCTTCAATCTCCTTCACTTGGGAGCAAAGCGCTGAGTATTTGACCTTGATTGCCTTAAGGTTCTCCAGCATCAGCACCGGATTGTCCTGCAAGTCAAGCATCAGTAAACAGCCTTAATGGTCCGTCTCTTATCAAGCCTCACTTGCAGATTCTGTATTCATGCTATCTGATTACCGGTATGCACATCAATTGCCAAACTCTTGTAAAATGTGCAAAGTATTTCCTTTTATTTATAGTTTTCTATCTCCCATTTGTGACCTGTACTTTTGTGTGTGTACACCAGCACACACAATGACTTTATGCTACACATTCATATGCATTTCAAAGAGAGGTGGAGACTTACATATGACCTGCATATTCTACCAATTCAAACTGAGTCACAAATTTCAGATGTTACGGTGTTGAAACCAGCAGGGTGTTGTGTTACAACTTGGATTGCATTCCTCATGCTATGTCCGACTGAAAGAGGAGAAACAATAACCCCTGCACTGTTCTTGCTGAACGATTGGGATTTCATCATCTATCATCTATCTTACTTAGGATGGGGACACACTACACATCTTTCTAAGTTTTACCAGATTTTGAAAAGACTAGGACACATTAACAGACCGACTTCAGCAGATTGTTACGATGATGGGGGTCACACTGAACAACTGCTCCTGATGAGGGATCACAGACTACAGGATTTGTCAAAACTAAAAACTCAATGCAGCAAACATTCCAGCTGGTGGCAGCAATCCAAATATTTGTTGTTTTCCAACCACCAAAAAAAACACAAAGAAGAAGGAAGAGAAAGAAGAAGAAGGAAAGAAATGCTGATGACAGTCGGCCCTCTGCTGCTGTAGTCTGTGCAGTTATCAGCTTGAAAAAATAAAAACAAAACAAAAACGGTTCGGGTCAACAGTGTGAATGACTGCGACTGAGGTCTGTTCCCCTCACACACTTGCAAATGTGCGTCTTCGACCCCTCACAAACAGATTTTGGTGCCGACTACACACGGCGACTGTCACCACCTAATGCAGGCTGCTGCAGATTTGCCCGATGGAATCGTAGGCAAAAAAAAAATAAATCTTAGTGTGTCCCCAGCTTTACAGTATGCAAACTGTGTACAGCAGAGATGAAGTATGATGAGGATTTACACCAAATACTAAAAGAAGCAGCTCCACTCTACAGTCTGTAGTTTCCCATCACTGCTACTAAGGTGCTTTCCATATTCAGTCAGGTTAAAAGCATTTGTTGTCTAATAAAAAGTAATTTTACAGGGGAAAAATCTTTCATTCACTCATGGTTTACCCATAACTCCATTGTATCTTTTCTTTAACCCTCATACAGTTGTCACAAAAAGCAACCCAGCTATAAACATTGATTTCTGCTGTCGTTTGCCACTTTTGTATGGGAGTCTACCGGCCACAGGGGGAAATTATAAACACCTTGGTGTCAGATTGTCAAACTAGTCTTGTCTGTAGTTGTTGGGGAAAATGTGTCACCTCTGCAGGACATCCATTCTGTGCTGTGTTGTTAATGAAGTCTAGCTGAAGCCTCTTCTCAATGTATCCCAGGTCTGCCTCTGACTTCAGGAACTGTAAAGACACTCAGTGTTACACTTCACACAGTAAACACACAGTACAGTGTCACATCTTTCAGTCTGCTCATAGTTTCGGGTCATACATGACGATTTACATTGCAAACAGCCTACCAAAATAAGTGTGGTTAAATTATCAAAACAAGCAAGTGTCTGAAACACAATCACTGACACACAGACACACTAATCCACGTATCTATTTTCAGTAGATTCTACATTATTCGATGCAATATATAGGTGAAAAAGTAGCCATTGAAGTTTTCAGATGCTTTGACAATACTATTGCACTACTAGCTGTCTGATACAGTAGTGCAATGAAGTCAGAGCACCTGCCAACAGCCGAAGCTTCGAACCTGTAACTATTAGCACTGCTCTGTTTGCTAATCTGGACTGTGGGGAGCTTTTAGTTTAGAAGGCACTGGCAATAGAGGACTACATTAATGCCTTCTAAAAGAATTTGCCAGAACTGTGAACAGCTTGCTTTCTGCTGCTTGATGCTGGAGGGTTGCTGTTGTTTGACATATTTGTTTATTTTTCAGGCAGTAATCAGAGCAACCGTGACGTCAGCCTTCGTAGATTCATCCCTCCCTGCGACAACTCCTACACCGCATGGCTTTTAAAAATGGAAAGACATCATTGTCAAATAAAAACATACTTTCTGTTAATACCACACACACATATCTAAAAACTCCAGTGATGGAATTGAAACCATGTGTGACAGCTACAGGTGCATCTCAACTAATTAGAATATTATGTAAAAGTTTACCCGTTTCAGTAGTACATTCAAAAACATTACATTACATAGATACATTAAATACAGAATCAAATGTTTTTTTACACAATATTCTAACTTACTGAGATTCACCTATATATAATTGCCAAACTGGTAGCGCTTCTTTCGGAACACCGACAAGATGCTGTCACCTTTTGCTTTATCTGTTGATATCTTCTACGTTGTTTGTAGTCGATGTAAAAGACACATAGTACCTTTGGCCTTGTTTGATCAGGCCACTCAAACCTTTCGAAATAAAAGCAAACACTGCACAGCCACTCCAAGTGGCTTACTTCATTACAATCACATGGAAGATGTAAAAACAGTCTCCTGTCTGCTGTAACTGTGTCTGTCAGACATTTTCAAAGGAGGGTTTATGTGCCTGTGGCACTAGAGTTAATTACATCGACAACATATGTTGAAAGAGGATGAAGGAAATGCAGAAGCGAGAAGTGATAGACGCTTGTCGGCCGGACACAGAGCATGCTGGCAATAGTTACACAGCTGTCACACAGTTTTCTGTTGTTTTTTTAGATATGTCGGCTATTTTAATAAGCATGTTTCATAGGTATTAACAGGATATAGGCTGTTATGTCAATATCTTGTCATTCTTAACAGCAGCAGTCAGGTGAAGTGACAACACTGAGCTGGTCCCAATGACCCAAAACGTAAACAAACATCACCTGACAACATGTCAATAGTTAAACTGCAACGACGGACAGCTCTGTGTGTAAATGGTGGTCAGCTCTGAGAGTTAGCTCATGCTACAGCAGGAAGCCGCATGAGGCGCAGACTTCACTGTGAACCGACGCGACCCGAACTGGACAAACACACTACGTGTTCCGGATGTTCGACGACACCAGTTGCACTACATTAATGTTCCCAGAAATAAACGCATCGTCGCTCCGCTTACCATCGCCTCAAGCTTTTCAACTGTTGTCTCCATGTTGAATAGTTTTCCGCCCAACGCGTGCTCTGTGATTGGTCCGTTGTTGAGCAAGAAGAAATCCAATTGGCTGAGCTGGGAGAGACAAGCGCGTCTTCATGTGGGCTGTAGCGCCGCCCTTCTTCATCTTTTGGGATCGGCCTCAGATGATAGATCCACAACTGCGGTGGGCAGCAGCTGTGCAGACGGTTCAAGCCACGCCCCTCTATTACACGCTGCCTACGGAACACGCCCACGCGTGAACAATTTCACCAGATGTAAAATCCGATCCATGCACACTTGATTCAACAAATATAAAAGGATTCGGAAATACCTATAAAAGGTTTGGTATAGACGAGTTCATCTTCACCCAATCGTTTAGTTGGTGAAGTGACTACATTCACGTGACGTCACAGGATTTTAATTTTAACAGAAAGTTTGCAATTTCTACATCAGAGATTAACTGATGAAGCTGCTTGGATGAGCAGCGCAACATCTTTAAAAAAAAACTGCTAGAAACCCGCCCGGCCATCAGGCAGGCATAAAAAGGGTTTCACAACAACATTGAAATCATGAAATATAAACTTTACTGTTTCACTGCTGCTTTCTTCTTTGTGGATGTAGACATAATCAGGTGATGTGCAGATGTTTCTATAGCGGAAACAATGGATGTTTCAGTGAATGTTAAAATGATGTGAGTCACACACTCACTGTATGAGATGATTCTTTGAATGTAAAGCTCCAACCATGACGGAGGAGGAGTTAAGCATCAGAGGGTCTTACAGAGTGTTGGTTCCACAGTGTGTTCATGCAGAATGTCAGGATGTCTCTCTTCTCTGAACAAACATGCACATTGTTGAGTCCCTGGTCCTTCAGGTGGAGGACTTTGTCCATCAACTCTTCACATCACTGAAGTAAGCAGACAGTCACTAACAGCTTCTTTGAAAGAGTTTTCTCAAACATGTCTAAATGTCAGAACAGATCCCTGTTCTGATGAAACCTTAAATGGTTGCACACATCTTCGCACATCGCATTAAAACTGGACCCAAACAATGAGCCACAAAAGAACTGAACAAACAGAAATGAAGCTTTATTGACATCAAGTTAAAATATGTTTATTCATGGCCATGCACACTCACACAGGTGTTTGCACTGACCCTGGCTAATTATTGCTCGTTTCCACATAGAGCCAAAAGACAGGATCTATTCAGGCAACATGAAAACATCTGTGGAAGAGAAATACTATAACTGTAACTATACTATACTGTAACTTGACATTTTAACACAAGGCACAATATTAATGCAACATGAGTTTGAATGTAGCTGTATTGCTGGATGTTAACCTGAAGTTACAAGTTTTTTTTCAAGCATTTGAAACCCACCATGCAGCTTGTGCTTATTGCCTTTAGAAAAATAAACTTCACAATATCCCTTTGTACCCAGAGTGAAGTTTGTTTAACAGCAACAGAAAACCACAGTTATGAAAAAAAGCAATTTAATTCATTTCTAAAATTATCTTGAACTATTTTCACACAGGATCTGAATCTCAAAGAAATAAACAACAACAACAAAAAGATTTTCTTTTCAGATATTGGCATTTCTACAGTGAACATGCTGGTGGCAGCATCAGAAGCCCACAGGAGAGGGGGCCAGGATGCTGAGCTTCAGTCCTCAGGGCAGTTGCCCCGGCAGACTGAGGAGTCCAGCAGGTTCTCTACCACCTCTAACCCGGAATATCAGAATCGTGTTTATTGCCAAGTAAGTGAGGGGGATTCACATTACTAGGAATTTGGCTTAGTGATTGGTGCATACAAAGAACATATAATAATTAACATGAAATAAGATAAAACTAAGATAAAATTAAGGTAAATAAACTAAAGTAAGGCTAAATTGACATGACATAACAGACATGACATAACAGACATGACATAACAGACATACAATGAACAGAACACAAAATGAGTGGCGGATGTAATGGTAAACATAGACCCTTATATGAACGAATGGAACAGTGTAGTAATGTAATAATGTAACAGGTACCACATGGGTCGGTGAGGTGGTACTCGTGTGCAAGTAGTGCAAGATGGAGTAAACAGTGCAAATAGTCGTCATTGTGCAGTGACTATACTAAAGTGAGCTTGTGAAGTGACAGTGCAAAGCAGTGCATTAATTACAGTTCAACAGTCCAACAGCAGAGGGGAAGAAGCTGTTCTTGTGGCGTGAGGTTCTGGTCAGAATGGACCGTAACCTCCTGCCTGAAGGGAGTGGCTCAAAGAGTCCGTGTCCAGGGTGAGAAGGGTCAGCTGTGATCTGACCTGCACGCCTCAGAGTCCTGGAGACGTACAGGTCCTCGATAGATGGCAGGCTGCAGCCGATCACCTTCTCAGCAGAGCGCACAACACGCTGGAGTATGTGCTTGTCCCTGGCTGTGGCCCCAGCGTATCACACTGTGATGGAGGAGGTGAGGATGGACTCAATGATGGCCGTGTAGAACTGAGCCATCATCCTGGCTGGCACCTTGAGTTTCCTCAGCTGCCGCAGGAAGTACAACCTCTGCTGGGCCTTTTTGATGAGGGAGCTGATGGTGAGCTCCCACTTGAGGTCCTGGGTGATGGTGGTACCCAGGAAGCGGAAAGAGTCCACTGTGGAAATGGGGGGGGGGGGGGGGGGGGGGGTCTGTCAGGGTGGGGGGGGGGGTGATGGAGCTGGCACTTTCCGAAAGTCTACTGTCATCTCCACTGTCTTCTGGGCATTCAGCTCAAGTTTGTTGTCAGCACACCAGGACACCAGACGGTCCACCTCCCTCCTGTATATAATATAATATACTTGATAGAAATGGTCTGTTCTTTTTGTACCATATTTTCTGCTTTCCTTACAATTCTGTCTTTAAATATAAAATGTCACAAAAATCAACTCATTTTGACTCTTGTACCTATACCCAGCACTCACGAAGACAGTTATGTGTTTTGTTATTTTGTGTGTTTTTGTTGTTTTTTTATTAGGTGTGTGTTTTTGTAGTTCTTTTTGTTGTTTTGTGTGTATTTTTGTTATTTTGTGTGTTTTGTTGTTTTTTTATTAGGTGTGTGTTTTTGTAGTTCTTTTTGTTGTTTTGTGTGTGTTTTTGTTATTTTGTGTGTTTTGTTGTTTTTTTATTGTGTGTGTATGTGTTTTATTATGTGTGTTTTCTTTTTTGTTTTGTGTGTGGTTGCTTTTTTGTTTTGTGTGTATGTTCTAAATGTGTGGTTGTTTTCACACCAAATATAAATAGAAGAGGTCATCTTAATTTAAAAAAATATTTTTTTATTTTTGCTTCAGTTTGCATGTTGCTCAAAATGTAGAGTTGTTCAGCAGGAGCAACAGCAGAAGGCATCTATGATTTTTCTCATGATGTGCCAAAAGCATCCGCCATTCTCAACCTGCTCTTCATCTGAAGTGTCACTGTCTTCTGGTGTTTCTGTGGAGACATGTTTGTTGCTTTGCTCCAGAACAGCTTCTTCTTTCATGTCCTCTGTCATTGCCATAGAGACCTCGTGGTCTGGAGTGTCCTTTAGTACACTTATAGAGGTACCATGTTCTTTGGTGCCTTCTGCTGTTTCTATGGAGTCCTCTTGTTCTAGTGTGCCTGTTGGTATGTTTATGGAGACATCTTCTGAAGATGTGGATGACGGAGGATTTGACACCTCTGTGGAGATATCTTCTCCTTCATCGTTGAACAGTGCAGCCAGCGAGGTAACAGAAGCTTGTTCACTGATTGTTGATGCTGCTGCCAGGCTGCAGGGTGGCTGCTCACTGGCCTGAAGGTCCTCCGTATTGACACTCATCACACCATGGCTGGTCTCTGGGTGGGAACCAGGGTGGATGGCAGTGAAAAATGGATGGTTCAGCACCTCCATAGGTTTGATGCGTTGATCAGCATCCAAGTGCAGCATCCGTTTAATTAGATCGACGAAATGAGGCTGATCAGGATGGCTGCCTGCCAGGTATGCCATCAGAGCCTCAAGGTCGTCAAGGCTGCGGAGGACGTAGTATCGGTTGTGGGAAGAATTGTTCTCTGAAAAGAAGACCTCCTCTGGTTTTCTGAGCGCCCAGCGTTGTTGCCTGTTATTCTGAGGCTGGAAATACTCCTCAGTAAGAGCCCCACGGTCAAGGATGTGGTCTGGTATCGGACCCTGAGTGCTTATGATGTATTTAAGCATATTATAGGGATCCGATGCAGGGTACAGAGGACGGCCAACAGCCAGTTCTACGGCTATCAATCCCAGAGTCCACATGTCAATGGCCTCGTTGAACGGAGCGTCCAGCAGCACCTCTGGTGCCGTGTATGGAAGACTCTGAACATAGGTCTCAGAGTTGGTCTCAGAGGTGGGCTGAGCGAGGCCAAAGTCGATAATCTTTACCTCGATGGGATCAACATGACGGTCCACAACCATTATATTTTGTGGTTTGAGGTCCGCATGTATGATTTCAGCCGACTGCAGGTGGAGAAGAGCTGTGGCCAGCTGATGCAACACTGTCCTGACCTGTGAGAGTGGAAGACCCTGGAAGTGTCGGTCACACAGGTATTCATGCAGACTCTGGTCCAAAAGTTCAAATCTTAGGCAGATGTTCTTCTTATGAAGGAAATGTCCATTGAACTTTACAATGTGGCAGCTGTCTGCGTCCAGGTGGCTGACACTCCTCAGTATGTTCATTTCAGCTGTTGCTTGTTGGACAGCTTCTTGTCCTGTAGTAACTTTAACGGCTTCCGACGTGTTGGTTTCTGTGTTGAAACATTTGATCGCACAACCAAATGCTCCCTCACCGAGAAACTCCTCAATCCTGTGAGAAGCACCAAGGGTAGCCCCAACAGGGAAGAGTTTTCTCATAGACATTTTGCTCTTCTTGCAAAATAGTGTTGTCCAAGGGTATTGTAGTCCACAAAGATTCTCAGTTGAGTGAAGATCTCGTGTCCTGTTGATGTCCTTGTGTTAGTAAGTAAAGATTCTCCGTTGAATGTGCGTAGACTGAAAGCTCCTGCTGCGCGAAATGGTTCTCTGTAAGGGTGTAGATGCATATATACCCTTTCATGACATCATAGGTCCTTTGATGATGCACATGCTCAGTTGCACCCTAGCGTCACTGTAAGCGCCGGCGCTCCGGTCGCGCTTTTAAATGTTATGTTATGTTATGTTATACATTGCTAGAAGGCTTAGTTTATCTAGAATTCAACTATTAAGCTCATTTTGTGCACACAGTGAGCACTAAAACATTTAGTAATATTCATACACATTAATATTAATAACAAGAGTTTGGTTGCTGGGCAATAATAATAATAATAATAAGTCACAGATGTGTTTTGTAATAGGTCAGCATAAAAAGTCCTCACAAATACAAAAATGCAAGTTTGGTTGCCACAGCAAGTTTGTTTTTACCAAAAAACAAACTCTGTCATGCATCCATGGCAACCTGCTGAGCAGTCTACTCAGAGGAGATGCATGACAACCATGAATACATGAGCAACCATGCATCCATGGCAACCTGAACCTGTGAGCCGCCATTTGAAGACGGAGCTGAAAGTAGCATCAGTCTGTCACCATGGTAACAGAAGAGGAGACCTCAAAAGTCCCCGGCCATTTGAATATTTGCAATTATTATTGATGGTTTCTACACATGTCCTGAATGAGCTGAATCTTTTGATGTTTGAATGGTTTGAATTGGCCCAAGCATTCTGAAGATATGCTGAGCCAAAAACGTACAGAAAAATAATAATAATAATAATAATAATAAAGAAAAGAAGAACAAGAAAAAAAATGCAGCAAGACAAGACGTCAAAGCAAAAGTACAAGAAGTCACCAAGCACACATGAAAGCTGCTGCACTGTGATAACAGACAGAGGTCAGAGGGCTGCTCTGTCTGTTGCAGGAACAATGGGTTTGAGGTGATTCTAAAAAAGTTCTAAATGATCTGTGTGAGTTCATGGACTGATATCACTGCAAACATGCAGTTTTGTATGCAGACAGCCAGAGGGTAGATGAAGGAAGATGGAAACAGGCAGAACTTTTTACTACAATGTTGCTGTTGTTAACAACACATGTATTTAATGGATAAGATGTTTTGTGAATCACTTTTATCTTTACTGGATTTAGTCTTAATTACAAATTCTGTTCTCAGAATTTCGCCACTAGGGGTCGCTCTTAGCACTAAGAATCTTACACGGCCCAGGGCTACTGCTCCGTGGTCCAAAGTCGTCTTTAAGAGGAAAGGAATTAATATTTTATTTTGAATTCAAGGGCCCAGGGTCTGAAGGAAGAGTGTAGAGTTTGCACACTAAGTGGTGGTTTGGGTTACCATGTGATCTGCTGGTGTTGTTCCAGTGTTTTCGAGTCTAAAGTCAACACAGCTGTTTACCAGAGAATTATTAAAGCGTATCATGCTTGACAAAATTACCAAAAAACTGCTTAAATGACCATGATATTACTGTACTGGTGGGCCAGTACTTATTGTGAAGAGGCAGATGAGTGACACCAAAATTAAACACAGCTCAAAGCAACCTGGGCTTCCATATAACTCATCAGTGGTGCCACAGTGCCTCCATTTCCTATGGCACTGATACAGTAATTCACGCAGAAGGGACCCCAAAAGAATATTACATAATATTCTGATTTACTGAGATGAACCTGTGTGCCGACGTACAGCACCTGGCTCCAATTATGCAAGAGGGCTGTCTCCACTACAGTACAGGAAGTGTAATGAAATCTTACAAAATATTCACATAGAAGTTCTCAGACTTCCTCTATATGTCTGATTGAATTGTTCATCATGGTCACATAATGCCAATATATGATATTGATCTGGTCATAACTTTTCAGTCTAAGAGTGTTCTGCATTACGTATTTCAGTCCAAAGCAGAACAGAAACAAACTCTGCCCTGACTCCCCTGGACAGTTTTTTTATTTTGCATTCTATTTTATTACTGCCCTGACCATCTGAGGATGCTAGCCACAAAACTTAATTGGTGTGAATTTGACACTGGTTGTGCTGCAAACAAAAATTTACCTGAGAAGAAATTAGGTGATTCAAATGCATCTATTTTGCACAAGTTAATTGATGAACTTACAAAATAAATCCAGAACACATAAAGCAAGCTGGTTGTATTTACACACACATTATTGTTTTTTGACATTTACATAGATTCTGGTCGTGTTTGACTTGCAATTAGTAAAGAAGTGTGGAAGTAAAGAACTACAGCAGAAATACAAAATATTCTTGATGACTGGTACTTTATATAATACAATGTTGTTAAAGGTTTTTAGACACACTAATATACTAATTTTTAAAACACAGAAACAGCTATTCTACTAGACCTCAAGTCAAGTGATAATGACATGGTCAATAAAAAATGAAAATGAGGCCAGACTAATGTATTTCACTGAGTTTGAAGTTTCAAAAATATAATATAATGCATTAAATTGCACCGTGAACACATCAACAGTGCACTAAATCAGGCTGAGTTTCAATACATTACCATTACAGCAGTAACATAAAACCTATTTGAAGGGTTAACAAACACTTTTTATGTTACTGTAAGACTGATGATGTGCTTTAAGACAACCATTTAAAATTTTCACTACGCAACACAACACATTAGTGTTGACCTCATGGTGTCTGGGTTAGTGAACAACTTCATCATCGGTTGTCGGAAGCTGCGTCAGGGGAAGTTCCAACTTCTCACACTTGGTCTCTTTCAGTGGTAAGTGTTGGGCGATCTCGTTGTGATCAGTGTACAACGCAGCGGGAACACCCTGGAGAAGAGAGTAACATCTGAGCTCACGTGACAGAATAAACACAATAAAGAATATATTAAACCTTTAGTTTAGTAAATCTTAAGCTTGGATACAATGGATGCTGTTATTCATTGAAGCTAATAAGCTGAGGCATAAAACCTAAAATTATGTGTCTGCCTTTGCAGAAACCTGGGGATTGTCAATATATGACCTGGTGTAGTTACACATCTTATCTGCAACCTTCCCTAATGCGAATTTCATTAATCAGGGGGACATATTCACAATTTCTAGTGGCTTTAGTAGCTTTATGACTACCGTACCCTGAACCAGTAAGCCAAGGTTGTCACAGTCATGAAACCTGCAAAAGTCATGAAGTGTTAGAGTGATACTGTGTCATTTTTTCCCAAGTAGCAGGTGTTTCTGCTCAAATACTGTGACACGTGACACGGTGGAGTGCATTAAGACCAAATACCTGCAGTTTAGTTTCACCTGTCCACAAGACATTGTTCCACAATTGGTGTGGTTGCTGCAGTTTTACGAACCTTAGCCAAACACACTTTCTTCTGGCAACCCTTCCAAACAAACTGTACTTGTACAGTACTCTGCGCTCACAAGTATTTCCGCCCAGTGAAGACGTGTAGGTGTACAGCCTTGTTTATTTTTCACACACACAAAAAAACTTTGTATTAAAAGAGCAGGTACCATCTTTTGAACATGACTGTATGTGAAAGTGGCATGTTTGTCCCTCCACAGTCATAGACAGGGCCGCCTGTTTGGGATGTGTTAGTGAAGATGTTCACTCCTCAGTTTATGTTCATAAGCCAAGTTATGAAGCGGCTTATCTAAGGACATGACTGTTTAAAAAAACACTAGTTCCTTTTAAATATTACACATTTAAATGTGTGGGAGTGTGAAATCAGTTTTCAGGAATTTAGTTTTGTCTGATCATTATGTGTAAAGTTCCAGGAAATATCCTTCTGAATGTGCAGATGTTTGCAAAAAGTCACAAGCATTGATGCCTGATATCATTTGAAAGATGTGTCTGCACACATGCATGTAATCTTGTCAGATGACCGCTCTAGAGGCATGTTAGCAAGTAACAGTAACACATCAACAAAATGTAGCTCCTATTTTTTGATGTATTGTCTTATTGAACAATTAGTCAAGACTATGACGTGTCATAACTCACCTTCAGTTCTGCAATTTTGCTTTCCCTTGTACTGAACTCTCGCAGCATGTACTCCTTCCCAGCCTGGAGTGGAAAGCAGAATGATCATTCATCTAATGTGGCCAGCTCACAATGCAACTTCAGATAAGGCATAAAAACTGACAAAACCCCAGCAAATTAAACAATACACATTCAAGTGTCACAACGATTTAAGTTTCTCTGTTGTGTTTTCTGTCAAATGGCTTTGAGATACTGGGGCTACTTTCTGCAGAGTATAGCAGAGCAGAGTAAGAAACAAGTATGCAAGTCTTACTCCAGCTGTGTTCATAATTATAATAACCATCACAGTGAAGATCAAACATCCCAGTTTGCCTGCTTGCCTCTTGTGCCCTTACTTGCCTCATACTCATACACACTCGCATACTAGTTTCAGCAGGAATGTAGGCTGTATACATGCAGTTAGTGTTTACATCACTTTTCTGTACATGTAATCAAGTTAAAGAACATCTTTTTCTAAATTTTATAATAAGCCTTTTGCTTATTTGCGTGAGTCTTCTGAAGCTGCGGCAGCTCTTGGCCACCAAATCCATATTGCAGCTCTATGACTTGTTTATTATTTAATGTGGTGTAAAGGTGCCAACTTACCTCATGATACAGTCTTGTGTCATTTATTCTAATCAGTACTCCATCCACTCGTAGGAAGAAACGCAGCAACAAGAAGAAACTGGTGGGCATGACCCTCTGCATCATTAAAAACACAACGAAAGCTTTTCATCTTCACCTCCGTAAAGGTTAAAACAGTTTGCTTTAGTTAATAGGTGTTGAACTAAAACAACCATTTTCCAAACTATAATATGTGTGTGACATTAAGCACTTACAATTTTGACACTCAGCATTGAGACTCCATGGTCATGCAGCTCATCCTCAAATAGCAGCACCTCATCAAAGAACATGATGTGTTCCCGAGCTTTCAGCTTCTCCATATCAATACGATCTGTTGTCTCAGTCACCTTCACGTTAACAACAGGCAGACACACACTATTAATAGCGAACATAAAGCTGCAGATACTACAGACAATGCACAAAAGTTATCAGGCACAAAATGGAAATGATATCAACCACAAAATGCAAGTTATAGCCAATAAGCTAGGGGAGGGACCCTGAACACAGCATGCTGCTGGCATACTTGTGTCGTCAAACAGCTGGATGGAGGCACTAAAGTGTTGTTGCTGCCAATGTTGTGTTTTGTTCCTGCTCGTTCAAGCAAATTTCAAGACTAAAAAACATTTACGTCTGTGAATGAAATTTCAGTAAGTTACATAGTTAGTAGTTACCTATTCTATGTTATGTAATTCAGATGTGTGTTTTTGTAAATGTGGTTGTTGGTACATTTCACCAGGATTCATGTATTCTTTAAATGCTGAAAACATATAATAAAAGTCTTGGCCTTAAATATTTATCATTTTTACAGATTTTTATGCAGAAAAACATTGTTTTTATCATATGTGTGTGCTGACTGGTTAGCATGATCAGCACTGTAGGCCTGAGCGTAGCTGTAGAGATGGACGAACGGTTCAGTAAACTGAGTCTGAACTACGTTTTCTATATGTTTAGAAATAGAATATAGTGTATGCAAAAGTAATTATCATACATGACAGACCACATCTATCACTTATTGGCTATCTATAAAATAATAAAAAAATAAAATAATAAAAAAATAATAAAAAAAATAAAAAGAAGAGTACCACATGTCCCTAGTTGATACTGTACCACCCACCTTTATCTGCATACCTTCTCCTATCAACGTGCCTCTGTAGTCTGTGGTGTAGGTCCAGTCATATGGTCGGATCACATCTTTGGAGAGCTCTGAATCTGTTCTGGAAACACATTAACAGTGTTTGACAAAGTCAGATCATAGTTATTAAGTAGGAGGTCTTTCTGTAAAGGCTCTATAAATTCAAAAGGCCATTATATGTACACAACATAAAAAAGAACAATAACATGATACTGAAATGCTTCACAAATGTTAAATAAAACTAAACAGAAAAAAGGGAAAACTTTGTAACAGTGTGTAACAGTGAAAGGCTAGAAATCGTCTATTTGATGAGGCAAATTTTTTTTGACCAATGGTTAGTCCATCAGGGTTGCAGCAGCAAACACCCAGACATTTCTGCCTCCAACTTCCCCCTGCCCAGCAGTAAAGTACCAGGCTTTGCCTGGTGCACCTGTGAAGGGAGGTGTCCAGGAAGCACCCTGATGGTGGAACCCCATTAACTCATTCCTCTCAATGTGAAAGAGATTCACTCTGAGCCACTCCTTAAGTATGCCTAGCCAGCCTGTGTGGGAATCCTATTTATCCCACTTGCATTTAGGATCGCACACTTTCAATAATTACCATAAGCTCTCTCTTTACTACTACAGGCTAATAAAGGCCCAGCATCAATGTACAGCAATGCTTTAGTGTATTCGAGCACCAAGAGATGCTCATGTTACCTGCTCTCCTGCCACTCTTGAGCACAGGCCACCTTCACAGCATCATTCATATTGCTGACTCTCCTAAGGGCATCAATGGCGTTGAATTCAATGCCATAGCCCTCGCCGTGTTGAATACGTAGCACATTGTCTCCAAACAACATCTCTGGAAGAGCAGGCATGTTCATCTCGTCTGCTAACCTGGAAAGGAAAAAATAACTGAGTGGAACTATTTAAAAAGGCGAAAAAAAAACATTCCAGCACATCACTTGGAGCACTTGTTTTTAAAATGAGATTTGCTTTTTTAGGTTGTTATATATCAAATGGAATAAAGATCATTTGTGGCTATAAATCCCTTCATCACCTATCAACAATACCTTTTCCTGAACATCTCACCTTTCAATGTCTTTGGATTTCATGATGTGGTTTTTGGTAGCAGTCACTCTCCATGGCCCAAAAGAGAAGTCTTGTTTACTGTTCTTGAAACCATGGGACATCATCGTGGTCAGAGAGGCCAACATCCACTACAAGAAAACAATACTCAACAGATCAGTAAAAACCCCCACCCCCAAAAAACAAACTTACTGATACAGGACTCATGGATGTATGCAAATCTGTTTCTGTTCTGTTTCTCGAGGTGAGGACAGTCTGTCATTTTCTCCTTTTAAATGCGTTTGTCTCCTGTCACCTTTCTGGACAATTTATCTGATCAAATTGCATTTTGCGTATATATTGATGGAAACAAAACAGGTGTAGTTCTGGGGCTGCAGTCATTTGGACAAATGACCGTCCAATTTCAGATTAAAACATTGTTTTGTGTTGTGCTTTCACAGCAGCCAAATCTCTTTCTCAGCTCCTGATACAGATCGCTTTGACTGCGAGTCACATGGCAACTCTGAACTGTAGCTGTCTCAAGCTGTTCTCTCGTTCATGCAGTCTATGTATCACAACAGCTTCATTAGCAGAAGTGATATCTAAATAAAGATTAAATCCTGGCTACGTTTAACTGCAGCCAAGTGAACCATGATCTAAGGAAAAGTCCAACTACCGGCATGCTATGCAAGGTATTATAGTATGGGTGCCAAGGGGAGCCAAAAAGGACCTAACCTTAACCTTACTGAGAACTTGTGAGCCCTTTTTTAAATTTTTGAACATGGCCCACATGCAGCAACATTCTCTTAAATTTCTCTTATACCTAAGAGGAATCAATACCGGATGCATCAATGGTTCTTATCATTCAAATCTGCTCTTACCCAGGTGTGCTGAATGTTGAATCTCACTTGATTACAAATGAGACTCTTGGGCAATATTGTTTATTGCTCAAAAGCTAGTCTAAAGTCTCATCCTTACCACCTATCTAACCGTGGCCACCTTCTCACCACTACTGTCCACCTGAACCAGTGCCAAGGTTGGCCACAATATTTAGGCAATCTCCTGTATTGGCATAGTTACTGCCGACAGTAACCGCTTAAGTTCAACAATAAAGCGACAGCTTGTTTGACGCCTTCTTGTCATCTTTTCACCACGGCTGAATAAACACTACAAGAGAAAATAAAAATAAATCAAATTATCTGGTAGAAGCACAGAATGTCACAAGTGTTATGACTTAAAACAGCTTGTCAACTCACTGATCATTGGTTAATGAGCATGCCTATTATTAGATTACCTGAGTAGTAGGGAATTATTCATTAGTATCAGTATTGGTATCATATCAATTTGTAGCACACTGCATCGTGTATCGAGGTACATATCTTATCATGCTGTCCTCATACCCAACCTACTAACTACACTAAGTTGTGGTCATGGCTGCTGTATAGCGCCTTATATAGTGTTTTCGCCACAGTGCATTGTGAAAAGTAGTGTACAAGGTCAGTACATTAACAATTTTAACAATGTACCGTCATGCATTGCGCGGAAGAAAGGGAACGGGAGCACCGTGTCTTACCAATACACTGATCCGTTTAACTAATGTAACATGACTTGTTAGGTTTGGTTTATTAGTTGTAAATTCGTATAAAACGTTCACTTAATAAATAATCGGCACAAATTACAATTGCTAGTTTAGGCGGCAGAGATCGTCACGTTTTATTTATGCGACAGCAATGACGCAATTAACGGCGACAGAAAACAGAATACAGGATAGTGTTTCCCCAAAGATTTCACTATATACTGCCCTACCCTGACCTCCCTTATCGGGAGCGGGGACTGAATATATGATTTCGGAAACAACCCGTGACTCTTTAGATGACGGGTCCACTTGACTGCAGGGTTTGTTACAAATGCACTCGTATATTTTCTGGGAACTCGCACAG
The DNA here is from genome assembly GCF_900634625.1 of Parambassis ranga. Classification (NCBI taxonomy): domain Eukaryota; kingdom Metazoa; phylum Chordata; class Actinopteri; family Ambassidae; genus Parambassis; species Parambassis ranga. Next base: position 19,947,820 of record NC_041034.1, read on the forward strand.
CACAGCTGGAAACAAGTAGAGATTAAATATATAAAAACACATATAAAACAACAAATAAAATAGTAATAGTAATGACACAGGTTTTGTGGAATTGCCCACCACTCAGAAGTTAAGGCGCCCGTCGTTTGCATTGTGGCAGTGTACTTACAGGTGGAAGTAGACACGTGCATACATGTAAGCCACAGCAGGTTTTAGCGAGTTTGTATTGAACGCAACAACTGTATAAATCCAGCTGATTTGGGCAGATTGTTACCTTTAAAACCCTAAAGACAAAGTGGGCAACACAAGCAAGACCACAGAACTACAGTGACTTCATGTTTCCCGGAACTCTTAGCTAGTTAGCGTCGTTAAAACAAGTGCCTTTAGCCCACTCACACCAACATCTCCTTATTTGCCTAAATAACTGTTTATCAAACGCCATTCTCTCTTTTTTTATTGCAGCGTGTATTAACGGTGACAGCTACAACAGACCTTCCCTTTGCCCTGGTTTGCTACTCTCCAGCGACACAGTTTCACAGGCCAGAGTTCTTGGGTTTCCTTTCATCACAGGAAACAGCACAGGTCGATGTACAGCGTGTTACAAAGTTCAGAATACATTTACCTTGCTGCTGTTGTGAACTGCTAACTGTCATGGAGGGCAAATGAGAGCACCAGTAAAAAAATGTCCGTTGATGTTTTGGTTTATCACACAATGGTTCTTCTTCGTCTTCTTCTTCTTCTTCTTCTGGGACAGTTGTCGGCCTAAGCTTTAATGCCGCAATAGCGCTACCCCGTGGTCTGGAGGCGATACTGTATAATGTTGCCTACAGGACATCAACCCACTAAAATAGACTGCGAGCGTTCCTATAAACACTTTCTGCTTTTCTTATTTCTTAACGGATGGCACAGCACAGGAGAGCTACCTCCTCTGGTCAGGATTCAGCAGCACATCTCCACCTTAAAGACAGCCGTCACTCCTTTGTGGATAGAAAATGTACACAGAGAGGCCATCTATGTAAAACTAAACTATACTACTACTATATTATTAAATGTCTCTTTTGTCTTTAGATCATCAGTAGGATCCACTGCCACTCTTTCACTGATATGGTGGTCCCTGGGATGATCCATGGGAGACGGGTGTTGAATGGGTGGTGCAACTCTGGAAGGTGGGTGAAGTCTTTACGGCAGCGTGCAAATAGCATAAATAACATACTATTTGTTTAATAAAAGAAGTGATCTGATGCGATAAAATAATATAAAATTGACTTGACCATCTTGGGGGAGTGGGGGGAGGTGCCGTTGGTGGGCCACCCCTAACATAGGGAAATTAGTATACATTTTTTAATTTGAAACAAAGTGTACAATTGCAGAAACAAAAAAAAAATAGATAAATGTCATGGAACCTTGAAATTTAACAAAACTGTTTTTTTTCACTTAACACTTTCAGCTATTTAAAGAGCAAGAGGCACATCATTGGTGGGTGTTCAACTTTTTTTTTGTTCTTTTTTTAGTGTGATTGCAAATTTGAAATTCACTTTTAGTAACATCATCTTTCTTTATTTAGAATGTGATTATTGTTTTTTTATTTTGCATGCATCCTTTTAATGTCAACATGTGAACATAATATCTGAATAACGAGTGAATACACCTTGTAAGATGATAACTTCTGTGCTGAAAGAAAGTCTGATGGACAAGGCATAAATTCATGCTATAGACACTGGAGGTAATTGCAACACATTGAGCCATATTTTAATTATTTACATAAAGTTCATAGCTCTGCTTTTTATGCAAATAAGCCGCGTCTATAGCATGAATTCATGCCTTGTTAAAACACAGCCAAAAAGTTCAAAACTGCCATTGTTGGTGTGAAATGTGAGCAGATTCCAAATCTATACAGTTTAGGCTACTCCTCGCCTCAAATGTTTTACAGAAACATTTCACTCAACTTTTCAGGTATAAGAGAAAGTTTCAAACATGGCATGAAGTCCAGGAGCAGGCAGCCCATACAGTGACAGCGTTCATCCAATCAGAGGACCCTCCCCTGAAGCCCCTCCCCTCTGCGCTAAAACAGTGAAAATTGAAACTGTCATCCATCCATCATCTGAACCCGCTCTGTCCTGCAGTGCAGGGTCACAGGGGCTGGAGCCTATCCCAGCTGTCTACAGGTGAGAGGCGGGGTACACCCTGGACAGGTCAGCAGTCCATCACAGGGCAACACGCAGACAGACAACCACTCACACTCACACATACGGGCAATTTAGAGTCACCAATTAACCTAACAAGCAATTAATCTTCCCGGAGAAAACCCACGCAGTCACAGGGAGAACACCACCCCCGTGTCATCCTGTCATAAAAACATAAGAATTAATAAAATAAAAAAACAACAAAGACTAATGTAGCCTAATATAAGTGTTTTAGTTTCCTTTTTCTTTTTTCAGTGCTAATGTTACTTTTTCCACTTCAGATGTTTTACTGCCAAAGTTTATTTATGGTTTAAAACTTTACTCACCACCTCTTCTCCTCCTCTACCCGTCCTTTATGAGCCGGGTCCTGTTCAAGGATTCTTCCTGTTAAAAGGGAGTTTTCTCGCCCCTGTCTGCTTGCTCGGGGGTTCGGACTCTGGGTCTCTGTACCCTATAGAGGTTGTAAAAGGTGCTATATAAAAATGAATTATTTAGCAGGACACTCCATGGTGTTGATTATCCAGAGTCACCTGGCTTTAAAGGTAAATGAATCCTAGGAACCTTGTCACAAACCAGCGACCTATCAGAAGTACACTGGCGCACATCTTGTGTTCATGTAAAAAGTGGCGCTGTCCCTTCACGGCCCGAGCAAAATATATATAAATATATTTAAATTACATTTAATTTAAAACATTAAAATAAAGTAATGGAGATGGAAAATCCTTCCATATAATGTGTGTGGACTCAGAGACATGGAGGAGAAAATGCATTTTAAAATGTCTTGCTTCATATTTAGCTTAAAATGAGCAGATATTCTAACAGCAGCAGTAGAAGCTGTTTAACAGGAGGACAGAGCTGTGGACGCGCTCATCCTTCACATGCTCACAGAGAACAACTTAGAAATATAAAATCAGTATTTTCTTGAAAATGTATTTCATTATGTTTTATTTAGGCTATATGATTAGTCAATAAATACATTGCTATTACTGTACATAACAAAAACATATACTGTTAGATCCTACAGAGTGCAAAGCAAAAAGATAATATAATAATATAATATCTAAGATGTCTATGTGCCTATGATCAGAACGAGTGGATGTTGGCTAAAGTTAAACCACTAACTCTTAAATAAACAACAACAAAAGCAGGCACTTACACACAGATGGCTTAAAGTAGACTCAGATGTGTTCACTGACGTTAGTACATTTAGGGCATTATTAAATCTGTCCATGGTGCTTCCATGTGCGGACATTCAGGGCATGTCTTCTGTCATATTTCCTTAGTGTCTCTGCTCATTGCATAGCCACTGTTTGACTTGAAGACGATTTAACACACACACACACACACAGAGAGAGAGAGAGAGAGAGAGAGAGAGAGCTGGGGGTGTTCAGACCTCAGGCCGCCTCTTCGCAGCCTCTCTTCATTTCGTCGCATCGGGGCAAAACTTGCGGAGCTGGAGTTCTACACACAGCAGCGACAATGTGTCTTCTTGTAAAGCTGAAGAATGAAGAAGACAACGTGGACATGTGAACGCAGCTTTGACAAGATGATTGGATGTTAGGGTTCTTGGACATTACAGGCGTGCGTTAGGTGGCTGATGGGGACATTTTTGGATCCAGAACACACAGTCTTCCTTATGGCGTTATGAGCTTCATAAGTAGCTTTATGGAATAAACGCTTTTTATTTTTATATATTTTTTTCTTTCTACAATCATTTATCTGAAACTTCCAGAGATGAAGGAAAAATCTAAGAACGCGGCTAAGACCCGGAGAGAGAAAGAGAACGGAGAGTTTTATGAGCTGGCCAAGCTGCTGCCGCTACCGGCGGCCATCACCTCCCAGCTGGACAAGGCCTCCATCATCCGACTGACCAGCAGCTACCTGAAGATGAGGGCCGTGTTCCCGGACGGTAAGCCAAGCAAAGCCGTGCACACACAGGAGGCACAAAGGAGTCAGGGTGAGAAGCTTTAAATCCCATTTAAAATCAAATAATAATAAGCTGTTACAGTGTGAGTGTAGCTCAGTGATGGTGTGGTGGGGTTTAAAGTATCGACTGTGTTCACACAGTCAGGTTCAAAGCTGATGTCCACTTCAGGCCGTCCACACATTCATCAAGGTGAATTAGTTCATTAGGCCGCATGCAGCTAGTGCAAGCAGGTCAAAGGGCAAGAAAACAGAGCGTTTCCTTTCTGTCATCACTCATAAAGTCAGACCAACACAGGGCCGGCCACCCTGGGCCAGCAGCTGCTCTGTTTGAGTCAGCTTTCAGTCCAGAGTGTGAACTTGTTGTTCGTTAAGGCTCATTCAGCTCCGCGTTCTAAGCAGTGGAAGGAATCAGCTGAAGTTAGGTCGATGCTAAATGAAGCGGAGCACACTTTAATATGATACTAAGATTAAAGATGACGAAAGATGACGTATTTACATTTTTATGCAAATTACTAAACGCAATATTTGTTCAAATCACAAGGTTTACATATTTACATATATTTATAATGACAAGTGGATAAAGTCACGGAGCGGTCGCTGCGCCGCTTTTTTAAAGAAATGTGTTCTACTAAAATAATGCCTGAAGGTCATTTTAGTCTGTATTTAACGATTGCTCCACATTAGTGGATTAATAGGAGACAGTGACATTTATTATAAATACCTCTCTATAGTTATTATTTTCTCTTTCAGCTATTATTTGCATATTGCTGCGGATGTGGTGTAATCTTGTTACTCTGTTTCAGAAAAACGTCTTTCCTACAAAAACAAAACAAACAAAAAACACTTTTATTCACAATTACAATATAAAATAGCTTTTAATAGAAAAAAACATTTAAGACAATTAAGTCAAAAAAGAGTATAAAAAATCTTAAGCTATAAGCTACAACTATTTAGTGGTAACCTAAAGATAATGCGATATATATTTGTGGATATATTTCATATTCTTTCACTGAAGAATGACTGGTTTCAGTTTAGCCTGTTGTTTTTCCAACATTATTTAAACGACCTTTAATTTGAAAGTGTTGTTGGGCATATCAGAATGTTTAGTCTATTTTATACACATTAGGCTACATACACATTATGATTAATGTTGTTGTGAATTATGAGTTAAATTTATAAATTAGCCTTTGCTGTAGGAACCTTTAAGTAGTGATTTAAAGCCTTTTAAGGGCTTTTCATGTGTGTTTGATTTTATAGTATTTTATATTATAAAATAGTTCTTCTGCTTTGAGATTGTATCTGTAGTTAGCCAGAGAAAAACATTATTGGTCAACCTCAACGATTATTATTATTATTATTATTATTATTATTATTATGTTTTTTGAAGAAGAGGAGCAGGCAGGTGCATTATTTCTCTTGAACCCGGACATGATGTGTGAGGCAGTGCTGAATGTAGCATATGGGAAAAGCAGCTTAGATTTGACGTGTCAAGCTTTAACATTTTACAGCTTCTTGAAATTATAGTTTCAAATTAGTTTTACAGTGGTGAAATCTGTGAAGAACTAATGACTGCAAAACCCTGTCTTCTCATCATTTCTATTAAAAAAGTAAACAGGTACTAAGAAAGCTGCTGCCTGGTCTTTCAGAAACACACACACACACACACACTGATCATTTCATGACTTCATATATGTGTTGTAGGGGGCGAATCTTGTCACGATAGATGAAAACAATGGCAGCAGATGGGAACATTTTGCCTTGTAAAACATTCTTAATGTTATGAAAGTGTGTTTTAATCCAATCTGTAACCTTAGTGTTTTGGACCTTAACTTAATCTTAACCAGTTAACCATGATCAGTTGTTTTTATCTTTACCAGCACCATGAGTGAACACAAAACAGGACTGCAAGTGAAAAGGGAAGCGTCACGACGGTCCAATAAAATAAAGCCAGTGAGCAGGGTTATAGTGCGTCCAGCTACCCCTACAAGCTCCTAATGCAAACTGAAACAGCATAAGCTGACGTAGCATAGTCTAATAGAGGGGAGAAAGGAAAGACGCCAGCTTCTTTCAACGCCAGCTAAGGCTGCATTTTAATAGTTTTCCAGCTTGCATTTAAGGATTATGCACTCTCCTTGAGTGCTTTAACTAATCTTGCTGTGTGACAAACATCTTTAAAGGAAGAGCATCAGGAATCATATACATATAGATTATTAAACTGTACTTTTAAGGCATGCATTAAAAAACTAACTGGAAAAAATACGGCACATAGATCATCATTGATGCCTCATATCTGAGGGATTTTCTTATGTGTCTGAATTTTGCAATATTTAATTTTTCTATATTCCCTAATTAACAAAAAAGCTTTTTAATGTTAATGTGCATAAACATGCAGATGTCCATAGGACAGGTTTGCAATCTTATATTCACTTTTAAACATGTCACCATTTAAATGCAGGTTTAACCAGTGCTGTAGTTTCTTAGTTTGTATTTGATGGTTCATTTTTATATCCCACAGCAGACATAAACAAGCAACATGCTGTTTCAGTTAAATGTCTTTGTTTTTATAATAATAATAATAATTATTATTATTATAAATAAATACAAAATAAATGAGATGTAAAATAGCTGGGGGGTCAATCAAAGTACCAGGATGTTCTAATACATCCAATCACAAAAAACAAAAAAAAAAACTAATAAATAAAGCAGCACTGTGAGAGTGAGAATCTATTTGGATTTTAAAGGAAACCATGCGGTGAAGTCAAAATGTGAGAAACCTGATCTCTCTTGCTAATTCCTGTCAGTAATCTTGCAGCTGCATTTTGGGTCTGCTAGAGGCCTGTAATACATTATCTGGGCAGCCTGATAATAATAAATGACAGTGTATAAGTAAAAAATTATACTTTATAGACTAGTCGGCATCTTTCTGAGACAGGCTGCTTCTGATCTTGGCAATATTATGCTGGTAAAAAAGAAAATGTCTTGTCTAATATAAAGTCAGATCCTAGTCTGATACTGATAGTACTTTATTCAGAGTAAATGGTCAGCTAGACTGTTGGTAGGCTGTTTAGGGCAAAATACAGTTCTGTCTTAATTTAACCATCAGAATATGCCAAAGGTTTGACTAACTGATCTGCTCCCTCTGGCTACCACTGCTTAGCGTATCAATGGAACTTTATGCTACGTTTCCAAAGCATAAACATACTGTGTATGGAAACACAATCTGTCAAAGCACAGAGCCCTACGGAAATGATATGACTTTATATTAATATTTAACTTTATATCATCTTGATATACTTTATGTTTGCACACTGCACATTACTCTGTACATTGGACATAACTCATAGATGTTGTGTAGTGTATTTTATATTTTACATATAGTAAATACCTCTTACATGTTTGTGTATTTGTTGCGCTTCTGTTACATGGCACATGCTGCCTATGTCTCTGTAGGTCTGGGTGAAGGATGGGGGCAGTCCAGAAGGCTGAGTCCTATGGACCACATGGCAAAAGAACTGGGTTCCCACCTTTTACAGGTGAGTGCAGGAAATAACAAACCACGTTCTCACACACATTCTACACATGTGATACAACAAGATGAACACTTGTGCTCTTGTATATTGCATGAAACTGATGATGGGTTCTTTGACTGTATAATGCATATGGTGCTTTCAGCTTTTTCTGTATAAGCTGTAGTGGTATACATCACTTATTATGTAGGTTATACACACACACACACACACACACACACACACACACACACACACACACACACACACACACACATTATACGTATAAGTAATATTTATTATTATTATCATTATCATCAATAATATGAATATGAACATGAATGTTCATATTCATATTAATATGAATATAATAATAATAACAAGAATAATTTCCCAGCTTGGGATGAACAAAGTATTTTCTATTCTATTCTATTCTATTCTATTCTATTCTATTCTATTCTATTCTATTCTATTCTATTCTATGTGTGTTTTTATTATGTGATTTTTTAGGTTCATTGGGTTGTAGCTTACCTTGTGAGGTAGCTGGACTTGAGTTCATGAGGTTGTTATATCAAACAATGCTCATAAGTGATGTTAACACCATTTGTGCAAGATCTGATTTTAGAAATATTCCAAAAAACAAAACAAACCAGTTTCTTTGAGTTGATGTCTTCTAAAATACCCACTCCTTGGTTTCTCCTTGGCAACTGTAGTGCTTGCCTTCAAAGGTTGATTGTGAATAAATAAGACACATTATAGAAGTCTATCTGTATTTTATGGTACGTTAATGGTTTTTGAGTGTGCACATTTTTCATTAGTTATTATATTGTAATTTAAGGGATGAAATAACAAAGGTTATTATTAGAGATGCTTGATTCACCAACTAGAAGCCTTGTGTATAAGTATTGTCACCATGCATTAAACACATGAAAAACAATTGTCAGAGCTTGCACACCAAAACATACTAAAATACTTTTTACTTTATTACTTTATTACACTTTTAATACATAAAAGAGAGAAAGAGCGTTATCAACGTAGAAGATAGGGTGTTCATAATATTAAAATTCACTTGTGTTTGTTGCTGCGCTCCCTCAGACATTGGACGGCTTTGTGTTCGTGCTTGCCTCCGATGGCAAAATCATGTACATCTCAGAAACAGCCTCAGTGCACCTCGGCTTGTCCCAGGTAAGAGCAGCCTTCACCTCAGCAAGCTCTCTCCATCAAGTAATATCAGCCCACCTACATGATGCACACTCCTGATCATATTTGAGATATGCTATGCTCTTTTATATTTCTACATTGTTGGATGGCACGTCCTCATTTATGTGAGTGTGCTGGACATGTGTGTGCTGCAGGTGGAACTAACAGGAAACAGTATATTTGAGTATATCCATCCATCAGACCACGATGAGATGACAGCAGTGCTGGGCATTTGCCAGCCACCATACCATCACCTCTCTGCAGGTATGAGGACACACACACACATACACACACACACACACCAGGGTAACCGCTAAGCAGCTAAAGGCCTCTCATTGGCTTAGTGAATCCACCAGGAAAGCACACTGAACATGCATGGCAGTTCCAAAAAGCCACTCATCTGCAGTGTGCTAAATTTGATGGACAAACCAGAGGGCTGCAACAAAGATAATAATAATAATAATACATCGAACTTATATAGCACTTTTTAGGACACTCAAAGATGCTTTACAGATGCATTATTCATTCACACCACATTCACACAAAGTGGCAGTGGCAAACTACAGATGCAGCAACAGCCCCCCAGGGAGAAGGTGCGCCTACGGCCTCTCTGACCACCGCCGATTCATTCATATGCATTCATACACCAGTGAGTGCACTGGAGGCAATGTCAGTAAAGTGCCTTGCCAAGGACACACAACAATGACTAGGGAGGAGCTGGGATCAAACTGCCAACCTTCCAATTATTGGACAACCCTGCTCTACCACTGAGCCATTGCTGCCCAACGGATGTTTTGGGAGGGCCAGGTTGGTCCTAAGTAAAGGTGCAATGCAAGTGCCATGTCTGCAGGGCTGAGCAAGCAGGAAAAAAGGTGCCCTGATCATGTTGTCGTCTCACTTGTTGGAAAGGGGCAGAGCTCCTGAAGGACACTGAGAGATACTGGCAAGATGTATATTATGCTCACCTCCATATACAGCAGTGGCTCTGGAACCGAGCTCTACTAAATGGTGATTTGCCCAGGGCATACTTATAAACGCTCTATTGACTAATGCACAGCTGAGAGTGCTGTTGTACTGCAACTTTGTGCTGTTGTGCGGTTGCGTACTTGTATGTGCTGCAGCAGTGCTGAGCCTTTTTGGATAAAGTGGGGGGTGCACATACTGGGTGACTTGAATGCCCGACTAGGACATCTGGGGTAGAACGATTGAGAGGAAGGGCTCTTCTGTTTCCTAGCTGCCTCTAGGATGTTTTTGGTAACCCTTTGCAGTTGCTGACTTGATACCAAAGAGCTTCAGAGAAGCCCCAACAAAGCTACAATTTGCTCAGGCAATCTAAGCAGCGTTTGTTTTAGGTAAACCTTGAGCCCTGTGCAGTAGTAGACAAGCCCTCCTGAGGAAGTGAGTTGTGGTTCTGCTCCCCAGCTCTCATTAAGGTGATGAACTTAGCTATCGTTTGGGGGCATGTTCCCACTTTAAATAAGATTAAAGATGGTCAATACAAAGTACACAACTACTGACATGTTACAAAGTTAGGACTGGATTTTGTAACAGAGTTCTGCTGTTTGCTGTATTTTATTGCACTAATCAGGAGAGGGAGGAGAGCGGTATGACATTAGTAAAAGCTTTGTTTTCTATTGTCTTCATTTTTAATCTCATAACTATTGTTAAACTAGTAAAAAAAAAGAAAAGAAAAGAAAAAGGCAAACAAACAAATATCATGTGGTAACCAAAATGGCAATATAAAAATAATTCCGCTGGATAGATACCCAAAGCAGTTTTAAACATAAAAATTATAAAATGTATTCAAGCACGTCCAACCTATGATTCACTGGTGAATTATTAAAGTTAAACACTTATTTTAACCCCTTATTTGAAATGCTGCAAGTTATTGACCACCAGCTAAACTAGCTTCATGTTTCTTTCAGCCTCCAATTTGGCTTAGGAGAAACATATATTAAATGGATTCTGATCTCAGCAGTAATTACTAATAGACTTAAGTCTAGTGATCTAATGTAGAGCACGAGAGTGGGCAAGACTGCCCTCTGACCTCACTGTTATTTGCACTGGCTATGGAACCCTCTGCCAGGACTGTCAGACAAAGCACTAGGATGAATTTCTTTACATTTTTATCAGAATAAAAAATATGCAGAAAGTAAAGCTATGCCTCTCTGCAGTGGTGGTTGGCTAATCACTATAATACACATTTTAATTTCTTTGCTAAGAAGCATTAGAAGATTTTCTGGTAATGGAAATGCTTGAGTTGAATGTGCTGTTGGAGTGTTCAGCAGTTTTATTTTTTTAGTGTCATTCCCATTTAAAAACTGCATTTTGTGTTTACTTGTCTTATTTTTGTCTAATATTTCTTAGTCTAAGTATGACACAAAAAAGAAAGAAAGAAGTCACGAAGGTGGTAAACACTTTTTCACAGCACTGTATCACAAGATACACTGGCAAATAATTCTAAAAAACCCTTTGGAAGAAAGGCTGGCGACCTAGCATATTGTACAGTGTATTGTATATTTATGTTGACTAATGCATCTAAATATGTGCTTTTGGACAGAGTATGAAGTTGAACGTTCCTTCTTCTTGAGGATGAAGTGTGTTCTTGCTAAACGAAATGCAGGATTGACATGTGGAGGATTTAAGGTATGCACAGTCACTAACACATTTTAGAACACTAAAACAACACATCCTAGAGCTCAATAAATGAAATATTCCAGTTGAAAATCTTCATTCATTACATAGTGGAATAAGTTAAGAACAAAATATATAACATAAAATGATCAATGTAAATCAATCACCCTGCACAGTGTTGGGCTGTAAGCACAAGCCCCACTTGTGCACGTCGGGCCCTCATACCACCCTCATGGAGTCTGTTTGTGACAGTTTGAGCAGAAACATGCATATTAGTGTCCTGCTGCAGGTCATGCTGCAGGGCTCTGGCAGTGCTCCTCCTGCTCCTCCTCACACAAAGGAGGAGGTAGCGGTCCTGAAATCAGGCAGAAAGGATGAGAGCAGAGAAATGGTCTGTGGTCAGCACCTGCAGAACCTCTCCTTTATAGGGCTGTCTTGATAACTGCCTCTCATTTCCACCTGTTGTCTGTTCCATTTGCACAACAGCAGCTGAAACTGATTCACAATCAGTGTTGATCCTAACTGGACAGGCTGATTTCACAGAAGAGTGACTGACCTGAAAATAATTAAACAAAGAGGAACAACAGTCAACAAGCATTGGTTTAGTCAAGGGCCAGACTGCAGGTCAGCATGCAGGTCTGGAGGGAAAGAGACCTGCAGAGAGAGAGAGAGAGAGAGAGAGAGAGAGAGAACTATGAGGAAGACAGCAAACACAGTCAATGACATGAATCACTAGTATGAACTAGGCACCTGTTATACCTGTCGCTGAGGCCATGTGAACAAGTGCCTGTAACTATACCTACCAGCCCTACACGCTATGTTTAAGGCTAACTATACGTTTTACTAAACAGAAAGGTTTTAGGTCTAGTCTTAAAGGTGGAGGCGGTGTCTGCCTCTTGGACCCAGCTTGGTAACTGGTTCCATAGTAGCGGTGCCTGATAGCTGAAAGCTCGCCCTCCCATTCTACTTTTATAAATTCTAGCTACTACAAGTAAACCTGCACTCTGTTCCATTGGAAATACAGTAGGCCTACCTTGAAAAAGTATTCATACTCCACATCTTCACTTTACAACCACAAACTTAAATGTATTTTATTGAGATTTTATGTAATAGACCAACACAAAGCAGCATGTAATTGTGAAGTTGAACGAAAACGATACATAGCAAATAAAAATCTATGTGGTGTGCTCGAACAGCTTTGCACATCTAGAGACTGGTGTTTTTGCCCATTCTTCTTAGCAAAATAGATTCAGCTCAGCCAGATTGGATGGAAAGTGTATGAACAGCAACTTTCAGGTCTTGCCACAGATGCTCAATGGACTTTGACTGGGCCATTCTAACACATCAGCTTAGCTGGACGGCCATGTCTTGGTAGGTTTCAGTTGTGGCATACTTTGTCCATCTTTGGATGATGGATTGAACAGAGCTCCTTGAGATGTTGAAAGCTTGGGATATTCTTTCATAACCTAACCCTGCTTCAAACCTCTCCACACCTTCATCCCTGACCTGTCTGCTGAGTTCCTCGGTCTTCATGATGTTGTTTGTTCACCAGTGTTCTCTGACAAACCACTGAGGCCTTCACAGAACAGCTGTATTATACTGAGATACTGCAATTTCCCCATTGTGGGACTAATAAAGGTTTCTTAATCTTAAGACTATTAACTCATTGGGTGACTTTTGATTGCACTTATTTAGGGGTGTCAGAGTGCAGGGGGCTGAATACAAATGCACGTCACACTTTTCAGATTTTTATTTAACATTTGGAAAACCATATCTTTTCTTCTTCACATTAAATGTACCTTATGGTAGAAGCCTAATGGTGACATTTGACATATAGGCCTATATAACATAATTATAACATAATAGTATTATGAGAATGTTAAAACATTGTGAACACAGTTCACAAAATAACACAATAGAGTTCACACTCAACTGATAATATAATGTTACATTGGTGTATTTCTGTGGTCTCCCAGGTGATCCATTGCAGCGGCTACCTGAAAATACGTCAGTACATGATGGACATGTCGCTGTACGAGTCCTGTTATCAGACTGTGAGTCTGGTGGCCGTCGGTCACTCTTTACCCCCCAGCGCTATTACTGAAATCAAACTCCACAGCAACATGTTCATGTTTCGGGCCAGCCTGGACTTTAAACTGATCTTTTTGGACATGAGGTAGGAGAGACGGATGAAAGGTCTTGTTGATCCCTGTGTGTAAACCTGTGTATATAATTATTATAAGCTTGCTGTTTTACTGTTGAACTGATTGTTGTGCTTCAGAGCACTAAAGTCAGCCCCTGACAGGTACCCTCTCTTCTGTTTGGTGGAGGCAGGGTGGCAGAGTTGACAGGCTATGAGCCTCAGGACCTGATTGAGAAGACTCTGTACCACCACGTCCATGCCTGTGATATTTTCCATTTGCGCTATGCTCATCATATATGTAAGTAGACGCTGAGGGGAAGTTAAAACCACTGTTACATCCATAGGTTCTCCTTCAGCAGTCAGAGAGACTTTTCTATGACAGGCTGTATGAAAAGTGACACATCGTGGTAATGATCCAATATCCACATTAACTGACATGCTATATTATTTACATTGTTTACGATAATACCTTTAATTTACCTTCATAAAGGCTCCAATAGATTATCTTGACTGAGCCTTGTGTTCTATATCATTTGAAAATTGATGTGCAGCAGCCATTTGTATACAGTTTATTCACAACCTGGACATTATTGAGAAAAAAAGAGTGCTAATAAAAGAGGGAATGACGGATGTTCTGTGCTTGTTGTAAAAAAGGACTAATGGCAGATTTGACCATGTATTATGTCTTTGTGTTCTCTGCAGTACTGATGAAGGGGCAGGTGACCACTAAGTATTACCGCATGTTATCGAAGCACGGTGGCTGGGTGTGGATGCAAAGTTATGCCACTATCATCCATAATAGCCGCTCCTCCAGACCACATTGTATTGTCAGTGTGAACTATGTCCTCACGTAAGTTGAAACATGCTCCCTGTAATTCATTGTGTAAAACCTCCAGGTAGACTAACATATAGAATATGTTTGCACACAGTGACGTTGAGAGCAAGGAGCTACAGTTATCTGAAGACCAGAGCCGAGCCACTAAGCCAGGACTCAGTCTCACTTCCTCTCAGGACGTGTGCAAACAACTCAGAAGCAAAGCAGTAAAGATGAAGAGCAAACTTCGAGCAACTCCCTATACTGAGGTGGGACTTTAACTGCAAGTATTTCAGGGTACACTAAGATGTTAAGTTTTTTGTAACCCTATTCTGTTCCAGATGTTTAGGATTCATTAACCAAGTTCACTACATAGATGGTTGCTCACCTGCTGATAGTACTGACATAGAGCATGTGTCCCTGAGACTATACAGATTACTCTTGACTTTATATTATATACCATGATCCTGGGTTTAATGGGCCTAAAATTCATGCTTGTGCATTAGATGGGCTTTTACATGTCCCCGAGGATGCATTCCATTTGCTTAAGCACCGCCTACAGCATACATGTTAAACTCAAGGCCTGCTGGCCAAATCCGACCCATTCAGCCTCATTCTACCTGGCCTATACCCCGATGTCCAAAACATATATAATCCATTTTTCATATAATCTTAAAACCACCTACAACATTCCACAGAATTAAACCACAGTCCTACAAACAAAAACAATTGATTTTGTGCAGCAAAAATAACTGCAAAAACCAAAAGTAGGTGCTCATACTCTGGCTGTTGTTGGTGAGCTCTGACCTTTATTTGTTGTACGGCTTTGAACAATAAAGGTGTTTCAAACTGAACAGGGAAAGTGGATGGTGACATGTCTACAATAATATTCAGGGACCCCTTTATAGAGTATAGTACAGGTAGGCTAATTTTCAGCGTTTCCCCAAAGAGGTTGAACACATGTGTATGATGTGGTTACACTGAAGCTGCCCTTGGGATCTGATTGGATGCTGCTGAAGGCCAAACTTGTGCAGTATTCCTTGACAATTTCCACTGTTTCCCACAGAAGGACAGGTGGAAGGAGAGATCCATGAATGTGTTGACCCCTGGCTGGGAGAAAAGCTCTAGCTTGAGCCCTGAAGCAGGTCAAGTGTCCTGCAGTCCTAGTTACAAGTTGACCCTTCACTACAACCACCAACATCCGGACCTAAGCCAGATCATTGGCTCTGTGCATGGTAGACGACCTGTTGGATGGAACATCGGCTCCACAGTATCCCGTAAATACATGGGTACCAGGGTTATGTATTGATTTTCAAGAACATTCTTGTTCCTTTTTTTACAGAATGTGTGTTTGGCTCACTTTAAGTTCATGGAAGATGATAAACTAACATTATACTGGTGTTTTAGTTGGATGTGAATTAGCCTCTGAATGTTTTTGTCTTCAGGGCCTGTGCTGGCAGCTGAGCGTAGGTACTCTGATTGTACTAGCTGCAAAAAGCCTCATTCTACCAGCAAGTTGAAAGAGGAACCTTTTGAACAATCCACATCGGTCCACAGAGAGGTATTTGAGGTTTGTCCACAGCCCCAGACTCATGCTACCAAGAAGAATAGACCATCAAGCCAAGGTGTCCAACAAAGTTCAAACAGTGCTGAGGTACTCCAAGGTAACGAAGCCCTGGCTTGTTCTCTGCTTAGTGGCCTAGTTTTGGGTAAAGGAGAGCAGAGTCACCTAGGTCATTCATTCCCAGTGCAGATGGTACTGGAGCAAAGGAGGAGGATCATGATGATGGAGGTTCCATACAGTCACCAAGCTCAGCATCCTGTTGATAGATACCAAACATGTGGGGCTGCAACAGAGCTGCCACGCAACTCTGAAGAGGACAGAAGACTGCTGATAGATGCTGGGGGTGGAGGGGCACTTCCACATCAACCTCCATATATGTCTTTGAACTTCGATTCAGTCTTGGACAAACATACTTGTAATAAAGACCACCTTCTAACAACACCGAGTCATACAACAGATGGCTTTAGTTACCAAGGTAAAGAGACAGCTTCTTACAGCTGTAACAGTCAGAGCCCCAGCTTCAGCATGTACCCTGAGGGCCACAGAGAGATCCCACATTACATCAGCACATCTGTCATCATCACAAACGAGAGGTGACTGAAGACAGAAGACTGATCTTTCACTTCATACTCTTGGAGGATTGTTTCTACAATAAAGCATCAGGGATTTTCTCCTATAGAATAGATACTTTCCTATTATTCAAACTAAGCATGACTAAGGCAATAAAACGTATGAATAGTTTTAACATCACTTTGTACTTATGAGTTTTTTGTATAATGTTAATTTTCAAAGTTGCTATTGAACTGTATCAGGCTTTGTTTACATGGCCTGTACTAGGTTTAAAAACCTTTGGTTTAATTTGGTACATCGATTATTTATTCTACATGAACTCAGTGCGATGCACCATAAATAAACAAAGAGGGGTAATAAAAGTACAAGAACAACAAAAACATTTTTTTATTAGCAGCCTGGTTCATGTACAGCCCATGTGCTGTTGTTAAACAAACTGTACTGTGCATATGTGTAACATAATTTTCTCTTCAAATGCACTTTTTTATTTTTTTTCATATTTATTGCATCACTCACAAACTCAAAATATAAAATTGTAATCCACAGTGGCTGCTACTTATGGCATCTCATTGGTCAGTGATAACATAAAGCTTAATGTAATGACAAAAAAAGATGGAGAACTATGGTTAATTTCTATAAATGGCCATAATTGGTGGTGAATGTGGTGACACATTACGCAGTTCAATGGCCACACAGGACTGATTTGGACTAGGAAACTGAATGACAAAAAAAAAACAAAAAGCAATAACAGCTCTTCTTAGTGGTATTGGTCTTTCTATGTGAAAAGGAACTACTGAAAATAATTTTAAAAAAAAGCTAGTGTGATACAACAGCATTGCCCAGTGGGCTATGTCCTGCTGCACTGGCTCTCACCTTCACACCAATGTCCATCTGGTAGTTAGATATACCACTCGCGGCTTCAGGGGGCAACAAGACCACCTAAAAGTGTCGGAGTTGGAGCTGTTTCTGAATTTCAGACACACTGAGATATAGGGAGATATAGTGGGCCACTGTTCGATCACAGAGAGGAAATGTTTCAGGTGTCAGCAGATAGATGCATTCGTTATTTTATAACTCAAATACAACTATGATGGGGAGGTGCTGATGCTTGCTGTTTACTTTCCCTGGGCAAAATATCATTTAAAAAATGTTGTGAAAGGTCAAATAAGATGTGATAAACTAGAGTTCACTTCGCCTTTTTTTCCTATATATTTATATAATGTATACTTGCATCATTTTTTTAAAGGGATAGTTTGATGTGTGACACAAATTCCTCCTGATCCCAGTCTGTACTAAGTTTACTGGCTGCTAACAATAGCTTTATATACACCTAATCTTGCCTTGGAAGGTTGTATTCAGTAAAGATGTCCTCAAAAGAAGTGTATGTTAGTATATTAGTATTTCAGTACTGTATCAATATCCAGCTTCATACCAAAGTGTCAGCAAGCTTGTAATTTGCCAAAAACTACACAATAAAAGTGTTTACCTCTGATAGAGGTTAAAGTGTTGAATGACTCATGATGTATGTGACCTCAGTGGAAAAAACACACTGCATTTTGAGATACTCAATATTGTTGGTTGCAGAAGGGTCAAGTCTGAGCACAGCTTGAGGCATTCTGAGATGTTTTTTTTTTTGTGGACACCAAATGTGCAGTTTAAGTGTAGCTCCATGTGAAACCATGAAAAGCATGTCCAACAGGTTGTGCACTGAACTTTCAGCGACGTCTTGTGTTTAATGACAATTCACTACTTATGAAGAGTATTCATATCTGCAACTATAACATGATTTTTCTGATGATTTTTTAAAATTCTATAAATAGAGAAAACTAGCTTGGCCAAAAATACTTCCAGGCTACAAAGAATATAGACGCACAAACACAAGGAAGAATCAGACACAAGCTAATGTTGAACACATTCTACACATACTGTTTGCACATTGTAAACAGCATGTTAGCATTGTGCTAAAAACTGATCATCATAATTGTTGGTTCATACATTTATTCATATAACTAATCTCAGAATCCTTACTCCTGCATGCAAATATGACTTATTAATAGCCTTATTAAATATTGACACGTGGGCTGCTTAAACAACAGAAGTTGATGAATAAAACACCTCAAGAAGTAAATTTGGGCCCTGTAAGAGAAAATAGGTGAACGTTTTTTTTTTTTATTACAAATGCATGGTAGTATACACTAAACACAAAATAATGATATCCTGTGGTTTATAAACAGTTTAACTGAGCATTTAAATGCATAAATGAACAACTTTCTATTAGCAGAAAGTGTACACTGAAACATAACGATAACGTTTGCAGGTTAAAATATAGCCAAACAAACAAGAACACAATCAGAACACAATACTGTGATATGCATAGTTTAAAACATATTTAATTTGAAAATGCCACAGAGAAGTTATTTTTTTATTTTTTTTTTATTTTGCACTTCATGCCTGCAACACAAATCCTGGCCATGCTCAGCAGGGTCATGTTTACCGGTGTGTAACATTACCATCATGTTGTGGTTGTGCTATTATTACCGATTGTTGGAATTCATAGGAGACACAGTTGGGCTAGAGGGGACAAAAATACATGGAAACAAAAAGACAGTCTTATTGCTTGGAAAAACCTTTGTCAGTAATAATTCTCATATTAAGTTTAACATTGTCAGTTGTTAGCATCTGTCCAAGCAGATTTGGCCTGTAATAGCAATACAAGAGACATCTACTAAAAGAACTTTTTGTATTTGTGTAATTGCTATGTAAAAGTTTGTGTATAGGCAGGTTAACATGGTACGCCATATGTAGCGCCCCTTCTCCAGTTTTCAATAGTGTCTCCCGGTAACCTCAATGTAAGAATCAGTGTAAGAAAAGCGGTCCCACTCTAAACCAGTAACAACTTTTCAAATTCAACACATTTCAACAAATTGTTCCATATAGTGTGCTGATGGAGATGGTGATTTTGGTCCTAACGCTGCTTGATGACTATAAGGTTCTTGAGCATGTCAAATGAGTTTCCATCAGGCTCAACAGAGATTACTCCCTGCTCTTTGCTGTGCACCTGAAGAAAACCGTTGTGGTCTAGACCAACCACTTGAGCTTCGGGTCCTTCCTCACTCCAGAGATGGACCTGAGTCCCACTGGAACCAAGAAAATTCAGATAGTCATCACAGAATTCAGATGACGCCGTGCCATCTGTATCAATCAGTAAATAAATTAATCTAATTTTTTTTTTAGATATAAATGTAATTAAATGCTTACATTTCTGGTTTTAAATAACAACAGCAGGTGTGTGCAGGTTGAGATACCTGTGAAGCCATCTTTTATAGTAGATGGGAAGGATGGCCTCTGGACCTCCATCCTGGAAGCTGCTGATGAGGGACTCCAGACAGGTGACAGTGCGAGCAACGAGCTGGCTGCAGCTGAGAGGCTGCAGGCTGCAGCTATGCTTTCTGTTGTATTGCTGGATCATGTCATTGATGCACACTGTTGGGTTGCTGTTTGTCACATTGAAGCCACAACCTGTAGGAACATTTTCAAAACATTCATTTCCTTTTATGATCTGCATATGGTCTAAGCAAATACTCCTCACAAAAACATGGTCCATAAACTACAAGACAAAGGAAGACCTAAGTACCTGAAATCCATTTTTGGTTAATTAAAGTCATATTACTATGGAAATAACAGCATCACCCTTTACTAAACAGAAAGGTTTTAAGTCTAGTCTTAAAGGTGGAGGTGGCGTTTGCCTCTTTAATCCAGATTGGTAACTGGTTCCATAGTAGCGGTGCCTGATGTGCCTTCTACCTTTATGAATCCTAGGAGCTACAAGTAAACCTGCACTCTGAGATCTGAGTGTTCTATTAGGAATATATGGTACTATTAGATCCTGCAAGTATAATGGAGCTAGGATCCATATGTATACTGTACCCACTAGCTGTTGTGTACACACCCCCACATATAATTAGGCTTATTACAACAGATATATAGGAGGGCTATAGGAGGATGACAAGCTTGTACCACTTCTGGAATGTATAAGGTCAGTTTGGTATCATAGCATAACTGAAGTATTCACATTTAAGATGTCCATTATGAAAACAGTCTCACTATTACGACTATTACGTTTGTGTAGTTTTTCCACAAAGAAGACTTTCTTTACAGAGAGCTAGCCATGAAACAAAGGGGAGCAACATATTCTATAAATCATAAGTAAACATGAATTCAGAATGAGTGTGTTAATCCAGTGATGAGGGCTCCTACCTATGAGCAGATAAAAAGTTGATCCTATTACAGTAGAAGTCACCAGGACTCCCCCAAGCTTCATCAGATCACTGTAGTAGATGTCATTGGGCCACTTCACCCTTAGGTCAATGTCCTGATAAGGGTTCAAAACATGCATTACAAATACGATTATACATGACATGTCTTCTTTTGGAGTGACCTACAGACATGTAAAAAGCAAGTGCAACTTTAGGACATAATATAAGAAATCATCTGGCAGGCCTTAAAATCAATTAAATACAAAGTCAGATGAATAACACATGACATGTTGTAGGCATCTCATAATTTGAACAAACATAAAGCGATAATGTGTGACAAACTCACACAGTACAGCCCATGATTAAACTTTTGAACACCTGCTGATGATCAGTTCATCAAGTACTGATGATCAGCAGCACCTGCTGCAGCTCACACAATTAAATCCTATGAAGCAGTAAGTGTATTGCTCACGCTTTTTTTTTTTCATTTCTGGCTTCATTTTTGCTGAATAAATAATGGCATGGTTAAAAAAACAAGTTATGCGTTGTTCCTCCGAAGTTGTATTTGCTACTAGAAGTTATGTTTTTAATCAAAACGTTTGATCAGTTTTCAGTGTAATCGTGTGGCAGACACTATTACAGGAGTCTACTACACTGACAACTGAGACTGCAAAGCCAATAAGAGCAGCTCCTGAAGCTTGACAGTAGAGATCATATTGTCACCCATAATCAACACCTTATGCCTAAACTTACAGCATGACAGTTTCCCCTCATACTGTATATGATACACAGATAACAGACAATGTTATTGCAGGGATACAAGAAACAGGGGAGGTTGATACCTGGTATCCTGGAAGTGTCCGCACAGCCTCTACTATAGCGAGAGCAGCCAGATGCTGCAGGAAGGGAATCCTCTGACCAAGCCTGGAGCTCAGCTCAACCTGGACACTCAGAGTAAACATGGCACACCCAAGAGGGCTGAGCCAGGCGTTCTTGCCTCGACCTACAACAACAGTGGCAAAACACAGGAAACATGGTAAGTGCTACAATATATGTATAGCATATGTCCACCAACACTATGAGTTACAAATAAAACCAAGATTTTAATGTTCAGCCGAGGGACACAAGTATGTATTCAGGTTTAAAGTTTGCTGTAACACTGACCTCTTCCCTTGGTTTGTCGGGCAGCTACTGCTATTACACCCACATCCTTTGGTGAGCGGACAGTCAGTCTGAGGGGAGACAAGAATGGTCACAGAAATGTTGAACAGCTGTTAGTTTATGTGAATAACATTTACAAGTGATCATCAACGCATCAACTGCTTGGTGAAACATTTGGAAGCTGCTGATGAGGATCATGTCAAGATCTGCAGACATCTCCCTGCCCACCAAAAAATCCAGACTGATGCGTTTACAGCAGTGCAAGTGCACTTGGTTATTTAAATTGCAGGTGTATCAGCACAGGCAATCCACAGACCATAGTTATTTACACAAGTGATTACATCAATGCTGAGCTAGGGACTGTTGACTACAAGAAAGAAAATTAAAAAAATGTTTGCACATTCTCTTTCATCTCCAAATGCAATTAAAGCAGACCCAGAAACCCAAGGCAACTGCCCTCTGTCAGTTAATGAACAAAGATCAGGCAGGGGCCTTTCTCTTATTCTGATGCAAATTCGGTTTGTAGTCAATCACCTTAAGCCCAGTCCTGGAGAGAGAGGGTGCCCCACATCTACAGACACAGCTTTGTGGGCGACTTTCTTCTAAAACAGGATAGATTGGATAGCTCAATATGGACACTGAACTCTTGGACTACTGCTAACACTGTACTGTGATCTAAATTTATTACGCAAGTTAAGCATGATGGATGTGGCTTCTCTGGTACTCACACATCAAAAATGCCACTACATGTCCAGTTCAATATGCAAAGATACTTAAATATATATCTCTGGTATCCGATTTTAAGATAAAACTCTTGTGCACCAAGACTTTAATGCTTTTACACACAATGGGTGGCTGTCAATAAAGGAGGAGTGCTGTGATGATGTGTTTTAATGTGTTCGTGTGTACTTAAGTGATTTCTGCGTAGGCCAGCTCAAGGTTGGAATGTTGAGGGTGATTACATTCCTTAAGTTAATCTCACTTTGAAAGCACAGCTGCTGAATGTTGCAAGCCTTCCGCAGGTCCCCAGTCTTAATGTTTTAAAGGTTGTGATTAATAAGAGAATGTAAAGTGGTGATAATAAGCAATTAAGGAAAGAGAAAAAGTGAAAGCAAATAGATTGCAGATGCGGGACCCCACACCACATCTGCTAGATGTGCGATACCAGTGTCGGGTCATTTTTTTTTTTTCCTTTACATTATCTGTATATTGCAGTGAAATATGCAGATATCTATAGGTACTCTATCAAGTATATTGCATCTTATTTGTTTTTATGGAATTATTGTTAATGCAAACACCTTGTTTGAGGACTATTTAAGTTTAAGATAAAGTCAACATGGTTGACAGCATATCATTACACACAGGAAGAACAAGTTCTGACATTTGCATTAAAACTGTGTGCATCAATGGTGGTCTTGGATTTCAGAGAAGAGGCTGAAACATTACTATAATCAGTACTCGCCTGGCTTGCTTGTAAAAATAAACGTAACCTTCACAAAATGACTGAGACATTTGCCAAAAGACAGAAGCTCTGGTGAAATAGACACAGAGTGCCGTCATCTACAGCACTTGGTCTAATAAAACTGCAACATTAAAATGCAAAGTAGCACACTGACAGACAGAGGCGTCCCACCAAGGACTCTTTGTTACAGGGGGGATCCAGTAGGTCAGAGGGGGAGAAGATCTGGGAACAAAGGTAGTGGAGGTTGAGAACAAAAGGGTTCATAAGCTACCCCAAAATCACTGCTGCACACATACTTGATGACTAAACAGAGAAGCCTGCTTTTTTACAGCCACCTCATCCAAACAAAGCATCAAAAGTAAGTGGAGATACACTATTAATAGAAAAACAGGAAAAAATATGCATCCCTGACATATGCAAAACCCATGACATTACACCATGTTCTATAGAAAGTCTAGTTAGTTATACAGGGGGATTTGTGATCAGATAAGATTTTTCTGAAAGCCATTATCTCCCAACACCCCCCCCCAAAAAAACCCTCTCACTTTACAGATTAAAATATCTCAGTTTAAATGATTATGTTTGGCACAAGGCTCATTTTTGAAACAGGATTTACCCTGAAAAAGTGTGTTTGCATTGATCATCCAGTAGCATCAAAGGGTTGATCAATAAGAGAGGACAAACTAATCTGTAAATGTAATTAATTGAGCTAATCCTATTTAGTGAGTAACAGTGCAAATTATCATTTCCAAACAGCAGTATTGGAAGTGATCAGTGAGAGAGGGCTGTTCCATTACCACAGGGCAGCTGAGCCACCAGTGAATGACCTTGTTTTGTCGACAGGGCCAACCTGGTGAAACAACACAGCACCAGCCACCACTATACACCTTTAAAAACATCTGCTACACAGAAACCAGTTCCACCAAAAGTTTTTCATTTTTTAAAAAAATCAGATCACTCATTGTTTTAAAATTGTTTTACAGCATGAAATGGAGTTTGAATTGGGACTAGGATGCATTCAATGGAAACACACACATAAAATACAAGGGGCTGTAAATGTGAAAGCTTTTCTAATAAAATCGTTAAGCCTCTTAGTCAACTTGATTGATTTTGTATCAACTCAGATTCCATGATGTCACTACTCGGACAACTCTCAGCAAACTGAAGATACATGTTTCTAATCAGAATATATACCATCATTAAAAATAGTCAGTTGGCGGAGCAGTTTTAATTCAGATGTAATAAATACCTGCCCTATGCACAAACTTCATGGTCTTTCCTCCTCTTTCCTTAAAATGACTGGGCCAGAGAACGGGGTTCGGAGGACATCTCTCTCACTGGATGTAAAAACACTTCACCATATGTTCCTCTGAATAAGAAATGAGGACATTTAGGCATCTGCTTACAATCTTTTATAATTGCAAGTGGAGCATGCAGGGTCAGTAGGGGCAATTTGATTTTTATGGTCAAACCTGTTGCCACAGATTTTGTTTTTTCTGTGGTTTGTCGTTTTTACAGGAAACAGGACCTAAATCCATACATTGTCAGCTTGGATATTGGATTGCTTGTCAAAACAAACAGTCATTTCTGGTGGGACGTTGCACAACAACTGGAACAGTTTTTGGCAAGGATACATTTTATTCAAATGTCAAAGTATAAAGGGATTACTATACTGTTCTGTATAGGAGGCCATTCAATAAAGATATATTTTAATATCAAATTAAGTCTCTCAGTCAGTCTAGGTTTAAAGGCAAAGTTTCGATTTTCAAGTATTGGCAAAAAGTCATGGCAGCTTGGTTTAAAATCAAAATAACATACTTCTCCACTTCACATGGAAAACACAGAACTGATATGACCACAAGATAATCAGAATGTATTTCCATTTATCCATTTAGAGAGAGGTGGGGGGAGTGTTTCACATCTGAGCCTGGAGTTCTGACAAGAAAAAGTCAACATATAGGAAGTGTTGCTGCAGGCACAGGGATCAAGTTCAGCAGAGCAGGAAAAGAATCATTATGTTCTCTGCACAGCTAAGTGGTTTCTATAGTCTCTTATCCCAACTGATTCCAGCCATAAACACTTTCACACTCTTAACACTCCCACATTAGCAGCCAGCGATCACACAACAAAAGTTAATCAACAATGAGATGAACAGCGACAGAAATCAAAAATTCAATACGTTTATTTGCATCTACTAATTTTTGCAATGTGAGTACAGTTATAAATCATGGCAGGGTGCAATCTGGACCATCTATCCACTATCAGTCTACATATAGAGACAAACAACCATTCACACAACCCCAATTTAAAGCCCCCAATGAACCTAACAACCACACCTTTGGTATGTGGGAGGAAGCCGGAGTACCCCGAGACAACACAGGCACACAGAGAACGAGCAAACTCCACACAGAAAGGATGAGGGGAAACCCTTTCAGCTTTGAGGCAGCAGTGCTAACCAGTAACATCTAGGAAATTCAAGGTAAATGTATTTGGGGAACAACCTGACGGTCACTGTGTCAAAAGGAAATGACGACAGCAACTCCAGGTTTTAGGTATGGATGCACATGGAACTACATCACCAATTAGCTGGTAGTTAATAAAATATTGCTATGTAACTTCCTCTGGGCAGATGTGATGTCTTGATGAAAGTGAAAGTGACTAATCCCAATATTGAACCTGCTTACACTTGTTGGTCAGAGCTCTGATGTGGGTGAACAACACGAGTCAACACAAACTACACGCCGTCATTTTTGTCTTTGTTTCTGTCAAAAAATAAAGACATCTGTCACATTTGTATAAAACACTGATATGATTATTCATGATAAGGTGATACTTTCTTGCTCATATTGTTGACTATGAAATCATCGTTTGTTTAACAGCATGCATGGTAACAGCTTTTGAATATCCACATAGTGTGACATGGGCCAACCTAAAAATGAGGCAAAACTTCCCCAACTGGGAACACTTAAGGTCTGCAAGCAGGCTCACTGCTTCTCCTTGTCTTTGTCCACCACTACTACCACCACCACCACTGATGCTGCTGCCAGCTGCCTAGAAGTATTTTTCATTTTCTCCAAATCAGTCACAAGAAACAAAGAAACTGAGAAGTAACTATATTTGAATTAACATTATTAGCTGAAAGTAGAAATACATTCGGCATTTCAATCGTTTTAAATGACAGGCATTCTTCTCCTATCATGTTCTGAGTTCATAGACTATTCACAGGAACAATTTACACTTCAACAGATTTGCTTGAGAGAATATAAATCAGCTGCATTCAGGTTGAGGTACGAGAACAGCTGTCAAAGGGTTTTCTCTAAAAATATCATATATATTATGAATACTTAATAAATACAAATGCTAAGAGAAATATAACAGGCATTCTTATAACAACATTAATCAAGGCTCCTCCAGAGGGACATCTGGAAACTCAAACATTAACAGTGAAATCGCACTGCAGCAACAGATTTGGGGTTATAAGGCGTACTCATTCACCCTGCTTGAGTTTCTGTGTAACCCTTATGACAAGACTGCCTGTTCCAATCAGCTCAGCGCTGCTCCACAATCCATTTTTCAAACTTTATGACAGTTTTAATTGCTCCCACCTGCTGCCTGATTGACCTGTTCAACGGCCACTTTTACTCATGTGTGGATGCAGACAAAGAAGTCTATTAGGTACAACTTGCCTTCGCTGCAGTGAGGTCACTTTGCATTAAATTACTTCCAGTCAGTCTACCTTCCCACCCCAGTGAATGGACACTGACATATACACAAATGCAAAGTGCCAAATGCCGAAACCACTTGAACACTTTAAAGCTGTATCGTCTACTTTCTTTTTATCACTCTGCTAGATCCACTTCTCTTTCATCTTGCCAAAAAACTAAATTAAAGAAATATAAGGCATGTCTCAAATAATTCATCCTTTAAAATAAAAATAAAGTTTATTATAAACTTTTTAGCCTGTTCTGGGATGAAGGTTCTTTCAGGTGTATAACGCTGTCTTTATACTCACAGCCCAGTAATACAATTGAAAAAGAGCATCAGTTTATCTAATGACGAGAAGAATGATTTCAGTAAAACCTTAGTGATACATTGGTAAAGCGCTCAGAAACTTGGACAAATCTCTCAAGACAAGAACAAGGTGGTGGGCAAACTGTGCAATACTCTGAATCCCAGTGTTTCCATTTGACATATAGTTAAATGTGTTTGTAAGATCCTCCATTAAAAATAGCCGTTCTGTGATATAATAAAATGTATGAAACCACATTCATTTCTTAGCATTCTACATTGATAGTGCCTGTATCATCATTTGTTTCATATATGCACTGATCTGCAATCTTCTGATGGAGCTGATGGGGGAGACGTTTCATGCCCTTTTCACCAAACTCAAATATCCTGCTGTGAGTTTTAAGATTCAACTCGGTTTAAAGAATTAACCTTATGACCCAGTGGTAGCGTCTACCATCTTCCATGGAGTGATCTGCTGAAACAGCATTTCATAAGCTGACAGAAAGAGCATGAACAGACTAATAAGAAAAAGGCCACCTCTGGATTCTGGGTTACTCCCTCAAGCCTGTGGAGGTGGTGAAGATGGCTGGGTGTCATAGTGGTACACAGAAAACAACGTGACTTTTATAGATAACCAGGAGACTTTCTGGGGAAAACCTGGTCTGATAAGGAGGGGTGGCATTCATCCCACCAACGATCTCTTGCATCCTTTCCCATGTATGGCAAAGATGTGATGGCCCAGGGGAAAAAATGTTCCAGAGGTGATGTCGATGGTGCTGGCAATATCTCAGAGGAGGACTGATAAGAATGTCTGTGCAACGTCGCGGGTTACTGAAGAGGGGCTGTGTTTTACACAAGAAGCCAACCATGACACACTAGAGAAAGCGGGGACTTTTCCCTCCTGGTCCCCGCTTCGTAACGCCATCGTATTCGAACGTACTTGCCCCTCAGGTTCTTTTCACTTCTTCATACACTCCACCACATCCATACCAACAATCTTCAAAATATCTTTCCAAGAATTCAGTGCCATCTGGCAGTCTTTATACTGAAGTGACAATTAGTTGAATAAATGATATTTCTTCACTTTTTCGATAAGTCGTTCTTCAATCGGGTCCATAATAACGTCTGTAGTTAACATGTTTCTTTTTTTAAATGGTGGCACAGGTGAAGAAATAGCAGAAATACACTGTAGAAATATGTTGCCACCAAGCCACCTGCCAACTCGACAAGATGTTACAATTTTTTGGGGGTGCATGTCAAGCCAACGCATAGGGCTCTGCAATGCTGCAGAAGGCTATGCAGGGGTATGCTGTTGAATCAATGGAGAAGTATAAATCCGGCTTTGTATTGCTGGGACTCAGAACCCTCTCCTCCCTGACCACTCCTTAATAACTTTTGATTTTACATAGATCAGCACATAATAAAAAGGTACAGCAGGTGTCTATCAGAGAATGCTGCCTCTATAAGATGCTGTCATGTAATTTTACTGCAGAAATTGCAGAAATGGATTGCCTTGTAAAAGACACTGCAGCCACAAAAGAAGGAGGTTTTGTATATATATTTTCTTTATATAGTCATAGGAGAAGCTCTATGGTACAATTGAAATATCTGAATGTTGAAGCAGGTATTAACATGAATAGAAAGGAGGTGGTATTCCTACGAATCAAAGGAATCCCAGAGGGTCTGGAGTTCTGCAAAAAAAGAACAACCCGTGCTCTCTCTTTAACACTGTAGCCAGGCTGGCAAAGAGTTACAGCTCTGTGGAGCGGTGCATTCCTGCAGCTCTTATTAGTGAAGATTTTATGAGTTGTACTTATCCACGATGCCTGAGGAAACACAGCCATAATTCAGACTACAGGCATGTCTTAAGGACATAAAGGACTGGATGACCTCCAATTTCTTACTACTAAATTCAGGCAACAACTGAGGTCATTGTTTTTCCCCCAAACATCTCAGAACTAGATTTTGTGATCACATTCTCTCTCTGGATGGCATTACTTTGGCCTCCAGCACGACCTTGCCGTTATCTTTGATCAGGACATGTCGCTTATCCTTCATATTAAACAGGGGCCGTATTCACAAAGATTCTTTAGCGCCAAGACTTTCCCCTAGTAGTGAAATTCTGAGAAATTCTTTGAATTATTGAGAATTTCCCCTTATAATTAAGACTCAACCCTAGTAAAGATAAAAGTGATTCACAAAAGATCTTAAGATCTTAGCCCTTAAGAGGGGTCTTAAGGAGAAAAACTGTTAAGAGTAGAGAGGAGGACTTTTAAGAGGCTTAGGAGTTCCTTAAACAGAGAGGACAGGAGGAGAAGGAGGAGAGGAGAAACGTCATCCAGACTATGGATGACAGTGAACTATTAAAACGCTGCAGATGCCCAAAGAATATTTGGGCATATTAAATACAATAAAAAAAGATAATATTGTGCCTGCCTGTTAAGATAAAGCAGTATATCCCATATCACAAACCCCAACTTTCAGTCTGCTCCTATCCCAGAGTCGCTCTGAGAATTTTCTTAAAACACTTTTAATTTAATTTAACTTATTGTCAGGATGTCCACATTACTCCATTAACAGCCTGCAGCTGATCCAGAATGCAGCAGCTAGAGTTCTGACAGAAATCAGAAAGATGGATCATATCTCTCCTGATTTAGCTTCTCTTCATTGCCTTCCAGCAAAATCAAGAATAACCTTCAAAATGTTCCTTACTCACAAGGTTCTTATATTCCAAACAGAACACTCAGATCTTGAAATTGAGTTGAAAATAAAATTGAATTGAATTCAGTGCATGCAAAATGACCACAACGAACTGCCGTTTAGTCTACATGATCATCCAAAGACAAAATACTACTGCTACCTAAACATTAAAGACTGATAGAATATGCATTACCCTTCTAGCAGGTCCATGGTTGAAGTGGTGATGTCAGCATACAGCACAACGTGCCCCAGACGGCTAGTCTTCAGGTTCCTGCTGTAGGTCTCCATACTGAATTGCGCCCAGCTCTGGGACATGGGAGAATCAGTGACCATTGCCAGGCAGTCTTCAGGGAGCAGAAGGTTGTCATGAAGCTCAGAGCAGAACACCATCTTGAGGGATGTCTTAGACAAGGTAAGGATACCATTTTGATCAGTGTGCTTTTTTAGCCACTCCAGCAAGATGTCTTTGGTCTCCTGTGTGGAACAGAGAGGAGCAAAGTAGTGTAAGCAGTGTTTAGTCATTTGAATCATTTAATGTTTACTGCTAAAAGTTCCTATGGTTGTCAGTATATTATTAACCATTAAGGGATTTCAACTCAATTCTTCTACTATTTTGATCCAGTTTGCAAATTGTGTTCACATTCACAACTGTGTAATTAATGATTTAAGAATATTTAATGCAAGGGACTGAATAAAATAAGTAATTTAAACTTCTCTTTTTCTATTCTTGACTCCAGGGCCTCCTGCTTTTCCTTTTAGGCAGGATGCTACCAGCTGTAACTTCAGGTTTTTCTGTTTTTGGGGAGGGCAGGTCCAATTCGTAATTGCATTGCATGACCTCTGAGGGTTACCAGACTTTATTAACCCCAGTAGTGATGTTGTTCCAGCAGGTCTGTCACCCTTTAAGGTCCCTGGTATTTAGTTTTTGTTATGGCTATTTGGTGCACACTTGTTGTCCTATTGATTCTTGTGTTGTGAGTAATTTGCACTGTGTTTCTGTACTGGTATGTCAAGTTGATGATGATGCTGTCTTAATTTGAACGTGTTTTGTTTTTGAGGTTTCAGTGCGGTAAAGTTAGTGATTCACACTAAAACATCCTGACAATATATATAGATGTTTATTGTCAATTTAAGCTTCACAGAGCTGCTTTCCAGCAACCCCTGCTTCTGTGCTACCTGGAGCTCTGACTCCCCCTAGTGGCGGTTTGCTATTTAATGCATTAAGCAAGCCTTCTCTCTGGTCAACCACTCCACTAGTCATTATATAAGTTAGGAAAGCAACAAATAACTGTATTATATTACAATTTCATAATAATAATAGTGCTTAAAGCCCTCAGTCATTTGGACTGGACCTGCAGTCTGTCTACTGTGCCCATATAGTTGCATGTATTTACAAAATTAAGATTGTTTCCATATGTGTAGCATTTCTTAATATCTATATTATTGATGGAAAGATATGTGACCAGGAAAATACCACTAGGAATTAGATTTTCATCCTCACACCCTTTAAGACTCATTATTATACAGGTATTTATGTATAGATACAGGCATTTAGCTCCATTATTTTCACATATAACATAACAACAGATCTATTGTATTGATTGATTCAAAGCTGGGTGAGCTTTGAATCAATCAATACAATAGATCTGTTCTTATAAATACCTGACAAGAGTATAAGTGGCATCAAGGTCAGTTCACTGTGATTTGTCAGACCTCTTGCTCCTGCTTGAGATGGTATGACATATTATGTGAGGACAGGGGTTTTTACCTGGGAAGTGCCCAGTAGATGGACCGGGCTTGGGGCTGGAATCTGAGTCATTTCACAGCTGAGGCCCAGCGAGGTAAGGATTTCTGTGAGGACTTCATAACGCAGTGCGTTGCTGACCTTTAGGTCATCAAAACCCTCTGGTGGCAAATTTTGGGACTCGGGTGTAATTTCAAAGTGGACCTGTAGGAATATAAAAAGAAAGGTATCAAATGAAAGAGAAAACGGGAATCTACTATAGGTCCAGTCAGTCAGCCATGTATGATAATTAATTATCTATATTCATTTTATATTCGTTATAATATAAATAACAATATCACTGACTTAACTTTTTTCTCTCCCTATTACAAACAATAATCTGTAACCGGCAATGTCTTTGTCGACAGTAATAATGTACATATGTGCTACATGTATAGTGTCCTGCTTCTCTCTCTTTCTTTCTGTCTACTACTTCTTCTCCGCCTTATTAGGTTTGCTTAATTGAAGCAAGGCGTCTGGACTTGTAGAGTTTTCTTGAAGACGTTTTGCTGCTCTTACAAGCAGCTTCATCAGTTCTAACTGTTTGGTGGGGAAACATGGTTTATATGTAGTGGAGGACCTCAGTGGGTGGGTGTGGGTGAAACTCACAAAACATCTTCAAGAAAACTCCAGAAGGCCTTGCTTCAATCGTCTCTACTAATAGTAGCAGAATGATAAAGAGAAATGTTTGTCCTACAAAATGGAAAAGGTTTAGAATAAGGTTATAAAAATCTCCTCAAGGGTATAGAAATAAATTGAACTAGTAAAGCCTATAATAAATTCTTGGCTTTGTAGAAGCCTTTTAATTATCACTCAGTCTGTTTCAACATCCCCATCCTGCAAACATGAAAATTTGCCCTTTAATAAAAGATGTTGTTGATGACATATTTATGTGAGTTATTACTGGTGTTACGTAGGATAAAATTGTAATGCACTAGTACTACTCTTAAACCCATGGGAATGCCATGACATTGGCAGCGCATTTGAAAGAGAATGAAGGAAAAAGGGCTGGTGTTCAGGACAGTATGTCACTCGGAGCTGTCACTTGCTCCAGAGGCCTCTTAATGCTCATAAAGTCACATTTTTCATGTCTTCATCAAAGAAGCTAGTGTACACATGATAAGCTGTTAGTGTGTTTTATAATAATAATAATAACAATAACAATAATGATAATAATAACTATTATTATCATCATTTATTTACATTTGTCTTTACCTGGCAGAGGACAGCCTCGCCGCCGTCACCTCCGTGGGTTACCCTGATGATGACCATGCCTCTCTGATGAGAAGCATCCCCCTTAAGTTCACCCCAGAGCTCTACTTCCCCTCCTCCTTGAGTATCCCTGATGTAGACCTTTCCACTTGCTAACACGTTCAGTTCCAGCTCTGTACTGTCTTCCCTGGTGAAGCACAGCCTGCTGACTTGCATGCGTTGCCTCTCCCTGACTTCAAGACAGAGACCTGCTGGGCACAGAGTGGAAGCTATCCCCAGGACCTTGCCACCCTGATCCAGGTAGGTGAGAAAGCGTGTCTGAAGCTGGGGGCTCAGGGTTTCCTCTTCTGCCAGTACCAGGAGCCTTGTGTTGTCCAGCCAAGGGTCACTCAGTGCTTGTTGTGGCTGAAGGGGATATATTATGTTTTCTTCCATGTTTATACATTCTGATAAAAGCTGATAAACTGCCTTAAAACGCTGCTGGCAACCACCTGTGTACACAAGAACATTTGGAGGTTTACTTTTACTTTTACATTGTCCACTTTGGCCATCATGGCCAAGTTCATCCAAGCACTCATCCACACTATCTGGCTCTATGGAGTTATCATCAGGGAGGTCTGGAATGTTTTCAGCTGAGGCATATTTGACAGACAGGATGGTGCTGTTCTCCAGTTCCAAGCATTCATGGCAGCTAGACAGATGGAGGTGGTGTCCATGTCCCTCCATGTGGTGATGACTCCCCAGGGAATGTTCCTCCAAGTCAGCGACAGATTCCTGGTCGTGCGTAATGCGAAACGGCTCCGAACCTCGTCGCTCCTCTAATCTCCTCTTTGTGCCTGGAATAAGGAGAAGGCTGCCTTTACGGCACTGCAGGAGCTGGGGGTCAGCTTGCAGGTGATAAGGTGATTTCTCGGGATCAACCTCTTCAGTTCTGCTTCTGAGAAGTAATGATGTCACGTTCTTTGGGCTTACTGGACACTGCTTCTCCAGTAGCTCAGTTAGGGTGGATTCT
This sequence comes from Parambassis ranga, assembly GCF_900634625.1. Taxonomy (NCBI): domain Eukaryota; kingdom Metazoa; phylum Chordata; class Actinopteri; family Ambassidae; genus Parambassis; species Parambassis ranga. The sequence goes on from NC_041034.1 coordinate 19,981,933, forward strand.
TGGATGACAACAGCTGAGTGAAAGTGAGAAAAATGTCAGTCTGGTGCCCTGTAAAATAAAACCTATTACAAGTATTTCTGTAGGAAAAACAGGACTGCTAGTTCAAACTTGAATGAAAACAAGCATTAGGGTTTATCATAACGGCCCAAGCGTGAAACGGGCGAGAGCCCTATTGTAATGCAAGGAATTATTATTATGATTCTCCTATGTTCCTATGTTTTTTTTTGACCCCCTGAATGTGCTCAAAAAGTCACCAAACTTTACCCAAAATTGTCCCGTTGCCATGGGCGTGGCCAGAAGGCTCTGGTTGGTATATAAATACATAAGTAACACACATGAGTCATAGTATGAAAATGCACACAATGTGAAATAAAATTTAAGGCCACTCACGGACTATCTTTGAAGGCACAAGTCCATTGTCCAGCTGAAGGCGATCTTCAATGAAAGCTACTCCAAGACGACTGAAGTTATCCACACTGGCCTGAGCCACAGCCCTGAATGGCTGGCCAGGACTACAGGCCAAAGGGAGACAGTAGTCAGACCACTTCAGCACCTGCGCACAACACATAAAAGTTTATATCGTGTCCAATACACCATGTTAAAAACAAAAAACAATACCTAGTGAAATATGCAAGTTTCAGTGCAAGACTTTCATCAGGCAAGAGGGTTATGACAGTGTGTTTATGTGCATCAGGAGCATTAGGCCAGAGTGTTGTAAACACCACAGGGCACATCTGCAGTCTCTCACCTAGATGACACAGCAGACATCATCGATTCTATCTGACAGCCGACCACATCATAGTAAGAAAGTATAATCTCTCTATAAGCCTCTAAAGACACAAGCACTCTTACAATACCTAAGCTCTTCCAGAAATGCAGCTTCTATAAATCTGCTTTTAATATTGATAATATATTGTTCCTCTACAGCTGTCAATAATAATCTAAGCCACAAAGCTCTTATGAACAATCCACATATCACTTACAGGTAATACATATCACTGACTACTTGCAGTTGGACAAGGAGTCATATATTAATCCTAAGTGAGGGAGGTAAGGGGTTCATAAGCATCATTTATCATTCACTCCCTAAGGAGAAAATATAGAGTAAATATAATACAATTTAATAAAATATGAATATTTTCTCATGGTTAATGTCCTTTGGTGGTAAAGAGGCCTGTACTGCCACAGAAACCTAGTCAAGACATTCAGTATCATTGTGAGCAGCATCACTAAGGTTCACAGCTAATGTATAAACCTAATACATTCTACCTTGTGTTTTGGGCTCCTCCTTCCTTGTCGTCTGATATTTACAACAATATGGATTCCACATGGACATTTTATCATACAAATCAAATGTGAAGATAAAAGAGACAAATATTCATCACCCAGAAATGTTGAAAGAAAAATCATTTTTAAAATGATCCTCTCAGAAGGAGCAGAACAATATTTCTTTCTAAGATTTGTATTTCCATCAAAATAGTTAACAGTTTGATCACCACTGGATTAACATATGACGTTGATGTGATGTCAGATCACTCATTAATAACTTTTGACTTCTCTCTTTCAGACCTACCAGCACCTGAGGAAAAGGTCTACTACAGCAGATGTCTGTCTGAAGACGCCGTAAAGCAGTTTAGGACAGCAATCCTACCAGTACTCCCCACAGTCCCAAGTACTGACGGGGGTACCAACTTAAATGTTACTCCTGCAGAGCTGGACCGCTTTGTCAACAACACTGCAGACACACTACACTCAGTCTTAAACAGGATTGCTCCACTGAAGAAGAAGAAAACTACAAACCAGAAGAGGCTAGCTCCGTGGTACAACTCAAACATCCGATCACTGAAACGGATTACACGTAGGATGGAGAGGATGTGGCAGTCCTCTAAATCAGATGACTCCCGGAGGATCTGGAGAGACAGTCTGCTGACGTATAAGAAGGCCCTTCGTAAAGCCAGGACAGCCTACTATTCATCACTAATAGAAGAAAACAAGAACAACCCGCGCTTTCTCTTTAACGCCGTGGCCAGGCTGACAAAGAGCCACAGCTCTGTGGAGCCTCGCATTCCTGCAGCTCTTAGTAGTGAAGACTTCATGAGCTTCTTCACTGATAAAATCACCACTATTAGAGGACAAATCAACCACAATCTCTCTGTGACCGCTGAGGATACACCGCCACTTCTGGAAATGGATCCTGATCTAACTCTGGACTGCTTCGCGCCCATCGGCCTCCCTGAGCTGACCACCAGCATCAGCAAGTCTAAACCTACTACCTGTCTTCTGGATCCGATCCCTTCACAGCTCCTCAAGGATGCTATTCCTCTGATCGGAGACTCTATATTAGGACAGATCAACTTGTCTCTGGAAACAGGATATGTACCACAGGCTTTTAAAACTGCTGTGATCATTCCGATACTTAAAAAACCTTCACTGGACCCGGACGTCCTAGGAAACTACAGACCGATCTCCAACCTCACCTTTATCTCCAAACTACTCGAAAGAGCTGTTGTAAGTCAGCTAAACGACCACCTGTGTAGTAACAGTCTGTTTGATGCTTTCCAGTCTGGTTTCAGAGCCCACACAGCACAGAAACAGCACTGCTTAAAGTCACCAATGACCTCCTCATGGCATCGGACCGGGGTCTCATCTCTGTACTCGTTCTACTGGATCTCAGTGCTGCCTTCGACACCGTAGACCATCGCATCCTGCTACACAGATTGGAACACGAGATCAGGATTACAGGAACAGCACTGCGCTGGTTTAAATCATATTTATCTGACAGATTTCATTTTGTTCACACTAACGATGTGTCTTCCACAGGTACAAGGGTTAACCACGGTGTTCCACAGGGTTCTGTGCTCGGACCGATCCTGTTCACCCTCTACATGCTCCCTCTAGGAAACATCATCCAGAAGCATGGCATAAACTTTCATTGTTATGCTGATGATACCCAGCTGTATTTATCCATGAAGCCTGAAGAAACGGAGCCGCTAGTCAGACTACAGGCGTGTCTAAAGGACATAAAGGACTGGATGTCCTCCAACTTTTTACTATTAAACTCGGACAAGACTGAGGTCATTGTTTTTGGACCGAAACATCTCAGAACTAGTTTATCAGATAATACTCTCTCCCTGGATGGAATTACTCTGGCCTCCAGTACGACTGTGAGGAACCTTGGAGTTATCTTTGATCAAGACATGTCGTTTGTCTCTCATATTAAGCAGGTCTCCAGGACCGCTTTCTTTCACCTGCGTAATATTACTAAGATCAGGAGCATCCTCTCTCAGAGTGATGCTGAAAAGCTCATCCATGCTTTTGTCACTTCAAGACTGGACTACTGCAACTCTTTATTGTCAGGATGTCCACATTACTCCATCAACAGTCTGCAGCTGATCCAGAACGCAGCAGCTAGAGTTCTGACAGGAAGCAGCCAAAGGGATCATATCTCTCCTGTCCTAGCGTCTCTTCACTGGCTCCCAGTGGACTCAAGAATACACTTCAAGATCCTTCTTCTAACCTACAAGGCTCTTCATGGACTTGCTCCGTTGTATCTGCAGGACCTGATTGTACCATATGTTCCTAATAGGACACTCAGATCTCTGAGTGCAGGTTTACTAGTAGTTCCTAGGATTCATAGAAGTAGAATGGGAGGACGAGCTTTCAGCTATCAGGCACCGCTATTATGGAACCAGTTACCAATCTGGGTCCGAGAGGCAGACACTGCCTCCACCTTTAAGACTAGACTTAAAACTTTTCTGTTTAGTAAGGCGTACAGTTAGCCTTAGACCTAGTGTGTAGCACAGCTATGCTGCTCTAGGCCTACGTTGTCGGGGGGCACAAACATGATCCACTGAGCAGTTTCCCTCTCACCCTCTAACCTCTCCTTTTCTCTCCTTAGTCTGGCTCACACTGGTCTCAAGACCTGGATGATGACCTGCAGTCCGGCCCGTGAAGTCTCTCTTGCTCTACGTTGTCGGGGGGCACAAACACGATCCTCTGAACACCCTCTGACCTCTCCTCCACTCTCCTTAGTCTGGATCATACTGGGTAATATCGTCTCATAATCTGTGTTAACTGTCTTCCTTGTAGTTCTGTGCCTCGCTCTCGCTCTCTCTCTCTTTGCAGGTCTCAAGACCTGCATACTGACCTGCAGTCTCTCCTGTGCTCATCGACTTCACTAGCCCCTGCTGCTCATCTTTACTATCAAATTACTATTCCTACTTATGGACCGACGATATATATAGATATCTACTACAATATAATCACTGTTTCATCTTGCTGTCATGTTTGCTCTGTACTGTATCATGTTTGTATCATGTTTGCTCCTCTCTCCCTCTCTCTCTTTCTCCTTCATCCTCTCTCTCTCTCTCTCTCTCTCTCTCTCTCTCTCTCTCTCCCTCATCCTCTCTGACTAGCAGCAGGACTGGTTCCCCCTTAAGTTGACGGGTCCTGCTCAAGGTTTCTTCCTCTTAAAGGGAGTTTTTCCTTGCCACAGTGCTCTTAGGGGGGTTCCTGTGAAGCGCTTTGAGACAATGTCTGATTGTAATATGCGCTATATAAATAAAACTGAATTGAATTGAATTGAATTGATGTCCATGTAGGGTACATTTATTGTAAATAGAGAAGGTTTAAAGAAAAGGTTAGGGAGAACCAAACACAAGGGAGAAACAATTAGGCTTATCTTCCATTTTGTCTATTTCCTCCACACTTCCTCCTCCTCTTCTTCTACAACCAGCCAGCATCAGCAGGATACTCAAGGTTCTCACAGTTTCATCCTGTTAAAAGGATGGAACATTCTTTTTTCTTGCCAGTGTGGCTTTACCTGCTTTCTAGGTGATCAAGCTATGGTCTCTTTATTAGGTTTCTGTGGCATTGAGCTAGTGTTGTTAGTAGCCAGTGCTTTTCATTATAACAGTCAGAAACACATAACAGGAGGATAAGCGTGTGGGTGTGTTGCAGTGGGATCACACTTAAGTCTGATTACTTTCCTTTTGAAAATACGACTTTACTATCTTTATCAAAGACAGTAAATCTCATCATCAGCCATTAGCCTGGTGAAGGTATTGCACCACGCTGTTGCCTGCAAGTCAGTATACTGTGGAAGTAAGAAGTTCTCCTCACTTGGCCTTGTTGCTAACGTAGCAATGTTTCCAAACAATGCTGTTTGCTGAGCAAATTTACACCAAAGCCCATAGCTTCCAGTGTTTTCCAGTTACATAATTTAAAAAAAATAAAAAAGCCTTTAAATTAAAATTGTTCGCTATTAGAATGACTGCCCTGAGTAATGCAGGTGTTAAGGAATGTGTGGTGCCTACTTTCTTATTTGATGTGTGAGGAGAAGGGTAGTCCACTCTGTGTCCTGTAGCTTCTATGATGAATGAAATATTCTCTATTCGTGGACCACAAACCAGAGAGGACCCCAAAAGAATAGTCCATTTGCTAAGGTCATCACATGCCTGGGGACACATAGACACACAGACAGCATAGCAAAGAATTATTCTAAACACTAGAGGGCATTCTGACAAAGAATAGTTGTTAGAGACAAGAGCCAGGAAACACTTTCAAAGCAAGAACACCAGACACTGTTAAAATGAAGGATTAAATCAGACAGTGACACAAAAGCATTCAGGTTGCAGTTACGGTACTTGATATAAAAACACAAATCATCGAATCACATTTCACAAACATACATTTACTGCTCTGGGTCACAATCTTAACTGATATCAATCTTGGATTCCATAACCATGTTTTTATGCAAATTTCACCAAAGAAATACTTTTAGGCCTGTTTTACATGATGCATATTCCAAATCCTCCTCTTTACCAATTTATTTAAAAAATAAAATAAATTTAGTCAAAAAAAGTCAGTCAACTTTTCAACCTCTCAAATCTGTTAATGGCAAAAGAAAGTGAACCTCCAGCGAGCATCTGTCAAGAGGTGTTTTCAATCATGTGATGAAATTAAGGCAGTGTGCCAGTGTGTTTTATATAAACATACAGGGTTCAATTAAAAGCCTGGTTTACACAGCAGGTGTTAGTAAAAGTGTATCATGGCATGAACAAAAAGGAGTTGTGTTTTTGCTAATCAGGCTAGAAAAGGTTAACAAAACTCTCAAAGACTCCACAAATCCAGATTCGCTGGAGTTCAATCGATTGATTACACAAGTCTGAGCGGTGTCTATGTTGTGTCCCCATGAGGTCACAGGAGTCCAGGGCAACTTTCTAACAAAGTGCCTTCTTCAACTGACTAATCTCAGTGTTGACTAATGTAAATATTGATCAATCCACCATCAGGAGAACAACTATAAGTGCATTGCAACGCTGCTTTCTAAAAAATAATTTAGTTTACTTTGCTTATTCAAGGGGGTTGTAGGTAAAGTTGCCCAGTGCTATTTGCTCTGGTTATTGAACTGTTGGCACAACCACCAGATACAAAAGTATCAGAGGAACTGGAAATAATTATCATTATAAAATCTCGCTGTATGTTAAAGATATTTGATTTTTTTTTAAATACTCCAAATCATTCCTAAATGAACATATGTGAAGTAAAGCCATCTCCTGAACTTTTCATTGGTCCCCAGCAGAAGTTCTTGAAACTTTGAACCTCAAAATTCTCCTTCTTATTTACAAGGCTCCTAACAGAGTAGGTCTGTCCCAGCCTTAGCACTGGCTCCCCTGCGTGCTGTGTGCAAAGATGTTGACTATACACCTTCCACACACATGACTGCACCCTGCCCCAAGTTTGCTGATGATGCAACGATGAAGAGCTCATCATTGTTGGACACAAGTCCTCATACTGGGATGAGGTGGAGCAGCTACAACATCTATAACCTACGGTAAGTGTGCATGTACGGAGGGTTCTAGTGCAGTGGAAAACATTCTGCAACATTCTTGTTGCAAGGAGGCCACACCCCAAGGAGCTAATGACTTGGCCTGTGGACCTAACATCCCAGGTCATGAACACAATTGTGTGGACTTCAGACCACAGGTCCAACATGCACTTCATCCACTGCAGTTTGCCTGTGAAGAGAAAGTAGGTATAGATGATGCCCTCCTCGCCGGGGACTCTCTTACAGGGCCGGTAAATCTGTTAGGATCATGTTCTTTGAATTCTCCAGCGCATTTAATACCATCCAGCCCCTGCTACTAAGTGAAAAGCTGAAAATAATGGGTGTGGCGAGGTGAATCACAGATTACCCCATTAGGAGCTCCACAGGGAAGCGAGCTCTCCCTGTACGTCTCTGACTTTAAATACAACTCGAATGGACAGGAAGAGGAGTACAGTAGTCTGATCAGGGACTTTGTGGCATGGTGCAGGTCTAACAGTCTACAGCTCAACACCACCAAAATCAAAGAGGTGGTGGCCGACTTCCTGTTGGCCCAAACCCAGGTCTGGAGCTAGACAACAGACTGGACTGGTCCCCAAACATGGACGCCCTCTGGTAGAGCTCTCTACTCTACTTCCTGAGGAGGCTGGGGTCCTTTAACCTCTGCCAGAAGCTGCTTTAGGACACACCACTGGACAGCACTGTACTCACATGGGCATTGTGACTGTTTGTGACACTCTTTTCTATTTGCACAATAATAACTTTTTTTCAATAACCTGAACTCTCACATCTTTAAAGTATATTTTATAATATATATTTGCACATGTGATGCTGGCACCCAGCACCTAATGACAGCTCTCCTACTTACGGACCCATGTTTATTCTGTACATGTACTTCTTTTCCTTCTATGTTGTCTGTTCTAATGCTAGTAAAATCTATCTAGCTGTCTAGGTGGTGAGAGAGACTGAGGTTTGGTTATCACTCTGTGAGGGGGGACGCTGTTAAGTGTACTTTTGTTGTTCCTTCAAGAATCAGAGCATGTGTCAGTAAAACCATGTCCATTCAACTAATATGGACAAACTTTTATACTTCTGGATTTCTTATCAGCCCTGCTATAAAATTCTCAGGCCTTACAGCACTTTGACCACCAAAGTTTGTCCTTACATTTGATAGTGAATACACAGAAAGTGCCCCCCACAGCCACTTTATGTTATGTGCGATACATTTTATTATTTTAATGGCATCATTGGTTGACTCATCACTGCTGCTATGCACTGCTTTAGCAAATATGAAATCATATATCCTACTGAATTTTACTCCAATCCTGTCTTGCACACGCTCACATTAATGCCTAGTATATGAACCACAATTCTAAGTGTTCCCTAAAGCTTAGTGGACATGGAGAAGGTAACCAGTCATACAAAGCGAACCTGCTGTGAAGCCTAAACGTTATATTTGTCTTTGCATTAGAGACAAACGAACCTTTGACTTTACAAGATAGAACAGGGTCAGTTTGTTGCAAGAGAATAAGTCGCTCACAAACATCCAACTAATCATATGTTATTGTATCAAAATCCTTTAAGCGACCTTAACAACGTGCAGAACTCATTAGTATGGTATGATTAGTATTAGTATGGAATGGTTAGTATTAGTATGGTATGGTTAGTATTAGTATGGTATGGTTAGTATTGGTATGATTAGTATTAGTATGGTATGGTTAGTATTAGTATGGTATGGTTAGTATTAGTATGGTATGGTTGGTATGATTAGTATTAGTATGGTATGGTTAGTATTAGTATGGTATGGTTGGTATTGGTGTGATTAGTATTAGTATGGTATGTTTAGTATTGGTATGGTATGGTTAGTATTGGTATGATTAGTATTAGTATGGTATGGTTAGTATTAGTATGGTATGGTTGGTATGGTTAGTATTAGTATGGTATGGTTAGTATTAGTATGGAATGGTTAGTATTAGTATGGTATGGTTAGTATTATTATGGTATGTTTAGTATTGGTATGGTATGGTTAGTATTAGTATGGTATGGTTAGTATTGGTATGATTAGTATTAGTATGGTATGGTTAGTATTAGTATGGTATGGTTAGTATTAGTATGGTATGGTTGGTATGATTAGTATTAGTATGGTATGGTTAGTATTAGTATGGTATGGTTGGTATGGTTAGTATTAGTATGGTATGGTTAGTATTAGTATGGAATGGTTAGTATTAGTATGGTATGGTTAGTATTAGTATGGTATGGTTGGTATGGTTAGTATTAGTATGGTATGGTTAGTATTAGTATGGAATGGTTAGTATTAGTATGGTATGGTTAGTATTAGTATGGTATGGTTAGTATTGGTATGATTAGTATTAGTATGGTATGTTTAGTATTGGTATGGTATGGTTAGTATTGGTATGGTTAGTATTAGTATGGTATGGTTAGTATTAGTATGGTATGGTTAGTATTAGTATGGTATGGCCTTCACTAGCAGTCGCCTGGTACGTTTATTCAATGTAAACCGTAAGACGGAAACATTATTTCGAATACTGTTTCCGTAGCAGAAAACAAGGCAAAACTGTGACCCACTTCTGGGCTTAATTCAGCGCAGGCCCCGTCAAGTCGTGTCATTTAACGGAACACTGGCTCTGATACCCACCTGGGGCTCCGTGACATAGACGGCCTTGTTTCCCAGCTGGAGGAAGACGTTGTCCTCGTGATTAAACGGGCCGGGGTGCCGGCGTGGGGACGTATAGCGTCCAGTCGGTGGCGTTGTGGCCGGTGTCGACCCAGAGCTTGAGCAGATGCTAAAACTGAAGCCGAAACTGCGGCTGTTCAGTTTAGACAGACTGTTGCGGATCAGCACCGAGTAGCACTTCTGAAAGCGCACCCACAGATAGACGTAGCACAGCGTTATTAACATCTTACGCAGCATACACGGAGATGGTCATCGTGGCTGTTGGCGATTAACCTTAAAGCTCATGGCGGACACAACACAGCTGGCTGTCAGGCTAACTGCTCCTCGACCTGTTCATCTCTTATTATTATTATTGTGCGTCTGCGCAGCCTGTCTTCTTCTTCTTCTTCTTGTTCTACTACTACTTCTTCTTCTTTTGTTTAATAGCGGATGGCAACCAACGTTTGAGGTGCATTACCGCCACCTACTATGCTAGATCTACTATGCTAGTCTATCTATCTATCTATCTATCTATCTATCTATCTATCTATCTATGAAATAAATATAAAAATATATATTAAAATAAATAAATAAAACCTCTACTTTCTCTTTATTAGTTCTAGCGTCTTTAAAAAAATAAAAACAACGCACTGCATGTCTCTCTCACCAGTGAGAACATTTTTAATATTTAGCTCATTTATTCCATGCTTGAATCTTTTTTGCAACTTTCTTCTCTTTGCTTTATATTTCCGACAGCCTTGAATAACACACTCCACTGACTCTTCCTCTAAATCACATTCACATAATCTTGTTGGATGCTTTCCTCATACATACATACTGATTCATTTCATATTGATGGAGTCCCTTCTTCCCATTGTTTTGGATAAACTACCATGATTTTATTCCAATAATCGCTTTAATCTCACTTCTACTGTAAACTATTTCCATTATTCTGGTTCGCTTTAGTCAGTAAGACTGCTATTTCATTTCACTCAATACCCCCGTCTGCTGGAACCCTTGATCCTGACTGATTCAGTCCAAATATTATTTCATTGATTTCATAAAAAAGATATGGTCTGCTCTTGGGTGATCTGTACTGGGTGGAGGTTAAGGCTTAGGGGCACTCACTGCTGGATTAGTTTGTTTATGACATTGTAGGCTTGCCCAGTAGCTTATCATTAACTGTTTAAATCCTTTATGCACCTTTATGTCCACCTCGAACCACTAGGTCCTGAGCTCCACAACACACTTGTGTGGTTGTAGACACCGCCTCATGCTACCTCTAGGGGTGAGAGCACTGACAAAATGCAAAGGTGAGCAAACATCAGGCAGAAAGGATGAGAGCAGAGAAATGGTCTGTGGTCAGCACCTGCAGAACCTCTCCATTATAGGGCTGTCCTGATCACTGCCTCTCATTTCCACCTGTTGTCTGTTCCATTTGCACAACAGCAGCTGAAACTGATTCACAATCAGTGTTGATCCTAACTGGACAGGCTGATTTCACAGAAGAGTGACTGACTTGGAGTTACATTGTGTTCTTTAAGTGTTCCCTGTATTTTAAGCAGTGTGCGTGTATATATATATATATATATATATATATATATATACACGCAATATATATATATATATATATATATATATATATATATATATATATATATATATACACGCAATATATATATATATATATATATATATATATATATATATATATATATAGCTAATTGTACCCCCCCCCCATCACCCATACTTGTTTTAGTGTGAGTATGTTTTTCTATAAATGCTTCAATGCAAATGTTTTTTCTCTCACTAACATTTTTTGTTTTAAATGGCACTTTTTATTTTCAGTCACTTATCTCTGTCCCTGTTTTAGTCCAACACCCCCAGGTAGTGTATAATGTCATAAGGCAGAGTCTTGAGCCAATATTTGGATTTGTGAAAAAACTTATTATTCAATTTCTTGGGATAGAACTAAATATTGTCCATTAACACAAAATTAAAATGTAAAAAAAAAGGGGGACACAGCTGAGCTGGACTTTTTCCCCCTCTAGGACCACAAACTTTATTTTGTTTTTATGTTGTTGTTTTTTTCCTCAAGAAAAATGACAGTCATCTCAAATTCTGTCTAAATAAATACAAAGCTGCAAACAATGAAAGGTCAACTTTCAAAAATCTGAAATAACTGTATATATTGCTGTATTTGTTTTTGGGATTGTTTTGCCACAAAAACTAAAATCAAACTGAAAATGAAACATCTTTGTGAAAACTCCACAATCTGACTTCTGTGCTAACTTTTGTTGCTGCCTCCATTTTCCACTATCTTGCGCTTCTTTTCCTCTGTAGATACTTTGAAGACGTTGGCTCTGTAGTACTGCAGCTCCTTAATGCTCTCCTGGATGTCGTCCAAGGCTCTGTGGGAGAAAACAAGTGTAAAGTGTTTACTATATATAATTTTCTGAAATTGTGACAAAAGTCAGTTGACAAAATCCACAACAGTCCAGTGGATGGTTTTAGTAGGTTTGTGTTTTGTTTTCCTCACCTGTGGCTTGCTTTCTTGTGTGGCACCTTTTCGTATACTTCTGGAAACCACCTTCTGCAAGTGTACAGAACAAAAGCCACCTGCTGTTACAACACAGACACAGTAAAGTCAAAAAGCAAAGAGTACCAGTGAATAGTGTCTGAGTACATTAAACCTTAAGATAAATGTAAGAAATTATTCCACATCATGAACGATCTTTAGAGTAAAGAGGCACAATGTGGAAAACTTTCCACTTGCTTATTCATGACGTACTGATCAAAGCACAGAACCACACAGAGACATTTTCCACATAAACACTGGCCTGCTAAGCTCCTTGATGGTGCTGACATCAATGATTCTGTAATGAAGGTGGTACATGAACTGAGGCATGTACTTGTCCAAGAACCTCTTGTCTGCGTGCACAGAGTTACCTAGAAGGAGAATCAGAAGACTGTGAAACCAGATCACACTACCACTAAAAATCCACAAAAGCAAACAAAATCCTCTTTAAAAACTGCTGCTTACACAGTGAAAAACATCATATTAATACAAAATACATGGTCATCACTAGTGCTGTCAAAATTTGTTTCCTTTTGAATGCAGATGAGACTCTGTTCTAAAAGTGCCTTGGAGGGATATTTGTGATTCTTTGGGAGTAAACAAATATGCTCACTTCAATCATTGTAACAACCAAACTCAAACCAGGTTTGGCCGTTTTACATAAAGAACATGCAATATCTAATGAACAGACAAAGACTGTCTGTTTCACACATGCAGAAACAGAGCCGCTTTCTACAGCTCAATGTTAAGATTATTCAACCTTTGCATATTTGTAGCTTCAGATTATGATTTTCAGCTTAAAACAAGTATTTATTCTATTAAATGCTCTAGTCGGGTTTCTTTCAATCCCACAAGAAGCTGGCATTGATTGGCAGCTGTGAGACAGAGACAGTGTGTGTACTGTATCCAGCAGAGTCAGATGCTTGATAACGGATGGAATCCTTCTACCACACAGTTATAATAACTAAATAAACAAAACCGATAATAATAAGATGTGCTTCAAATTATACTGACCCTTTCGTGTGTGGGGAAGACTGGTTTCTACTCCATGCAGGGTTTGTGTCTGCTTTGACAGCCATAGTAATTACACTGGCTAACTAATTCTGATAACAAGAAGGGAAAAGATTCCCGATACTACCTAAAAAGCCAGTATTGCTCTTAGTGTGCATGCTATTGTATGATTGACTTTATACCCTACAGATACATATACTGATTGGGTACCGTGTTAGCAGCAGGTTGAACACCATTTTTCATCAGAACAGCCTTAATTCTTTTTGACAGCTTGAGATAATGTTAGCCTGTTACCATGTTGTTGACAAATGTTACTGTAGAAAATGACTCATACAACCAGTCTAGCCGTTCTCCTCTGACCTCTGGCTTTTTAACTTACTTACTGGATATTTTCTCTTTTTCAGCCCATTGTCTGTAAACCCCTGAACAGGTGTAACTAAAGCTGGATCCATACTCCGCGAGAACAGAGAACTCCCTCCCCCCTGCAGACGTTACGCCCACAAAATGACGTCATTTTTATCTCGGACCGTCCGTTGTGCAGCGATCTCGTGCACATGGTCCGGGCAGAACTTTTTCTCTCAAGGCTGTGCGTCAACCATGCTGTGATTGGTCGGAATTTATTGTGGGCGTGATGAATGTGGAGAAGCACAAGAGCTTCAGGTGCAGAACACACAGACAGAAGGAGGAAGTACAACTACGATGGACAGTTTAGATGAGTAGCTGGCAAACAGCTCCTGGAAGGAGAAACACGGCGCAAAGAGGAGAGTGTCTGTCCAAAAGGTAGGTTCTGATGACTTTAGCACAGTTCTGCCACTGATAGTAAAAAATAAAAAAACAAAAAGCAACTTACCAGCAAGTGGGCACTGACCAGGTGGAGTGTGCTGTCTGACAAAGGACAGAAACTCATACTCTGCTTGTTCCAGGGTGATTTTACTGTCTCTCACGGCCTGGGTCAGTCCTGACTAAGACAAGGTTATACCAACAGTAAGATACCTTCACATGCACATAAAGAGGTGACTTCTAGTTGAAATATGGGAAATTGGTAAAACACAATAAACAACTGCCATGAAGTTATTATTATTATAGGACCTTAACAGCAGACACAATGGTATTTAGTCATGATTTTCTATCTTTTAAGCAGCTGTCTGCAAAGTCAGCTCACCTTTCCATGATGCTCCTTACACCATTCTGACATCCCGTCCAGAAGTTCACCTGGTTGATTGATTATCAGGTTGGGTCCCTTTGACATAAACAGATTGGTCCAATTCATAAAACACACATGACAAGAGGCAGTCTAGCAGTATTTGCTTGCTCGTTTAAATTACCTCAGCCAAAATGTTTAGGTCCGAGTCCGTAATGATGCATGCCATCTCAATGATTTTGTCCTTCTCGATGTCAAGACCTGTCATCTAAAAAAAACACACACACACACATATGCACATGTAACTGGACTGATCCTATTTTTACAGAAACACCAGTCTGGAACCAGAATGATCCTTCTGTCCCCTGTGATTACACAATAATGTCCCCGTTCAGTGAGTCAATGGGGATAGGTCAACAGTTCATTCATACATGTGACCGTTATTTCGACTACCTGTATTTAGCTTGGTTAGCATTTGCTAACATACATACATACATAGTGTCAGTTGACTACATGCTACATGCTGACTTTATGACATGGGACTTGCCTCTAGGTCCACCCACACCATCCGCTGGGACATCGCGGTAGACGACATACTTATTCTGGACACCTGAACGTCACAAACACAACCTAATCTACAAGTAATACTCGGCCCGCTCCCCGATGGAATGAATGGATTTGTTGGACGCCTAGCGCTTTGCTGCACCGCTCCGAAACTGTGTGAACGCCGCGCGTCCTTAGTGAACAGCCGAGCGAGCTGTCTGCTTCTGGACAGAGAGGAGAGGAGATCAGCCCGTGCCAGACTCCGCGCGTATACCGGCATGGCCGGTCTTCTTCTTCTGGACTTTTTCTTCTTCCTTTAAATTTATTGTCGGTCGGTAGCAAACTGACAAGTTGCATTACCGCCACCTACCGGACTGGAGTGTGGACAGGAAATTCGACAGAAATGTTGTAACCTTAATTTATATTCCACTGATGAGAACTCCCTCTTTCCACATATACTTGCTACAAAATCCGAGAAGCTTCAGTGATGCCACCTGCCCCAGATTTTTTAACATAACATTAATTAATCTGTTGTTCCAGCCTTCATTTCTTCTAAAGCAAAAGGAGCATCCTTTGTAATTAAAATAATTGCCTGTGTCTGTTTATGTTAAATTACATTTTGTAAATTAAATTAAATTAAATTAAATTAAATTAAATTAAATTAAATTAAATTAAATTCCTCTCCTTTACAGCTTCTGTCCACCTGAAAGCCTTCTATTCTTCATTTTACCTTTACATTTAGGAATGACTTGATTAGCAACACTTAACAATAGAAGCCTCATATTCTTTACATTTTCCCGCCCTACTAAAACAAATCTACCCTCTGATAACATGGTCCAAAATAAATAAATCGTGGCCACGAATTATTTATAACCTGCGCATGAAATACTAATTCGTGATTTAGTATTGTTATTGACAGGGCGCACGGGAGCAGGCTGCCCGGCCACGGAGCACCCTTCCTGGGGAGCTGGTACAATGAGCGTCCCTCTCTCGGGGAATGTGCTGGAGCACTAGGGAGCTCCAGGAGCACAGGGAAGCGGGATGCCCAGCCAAGACACACCATCTCCAGGCAGCAGGGAGCAATGAGTGTCCTTCTCCCTGTCCAGTGTGTTGAATGATTGAATATGGACATTCAATTGCCAGCCAGGCAAATTAGTTTTTCGTGTGCACGTTACACATAAATTTATTTATTTTATCAAACAATTACAAAAAATTGGAAAATGATTACTTCCTACAGCTTACTCCCTTACATCCCATTCACTCATTCCTACTGTTTATAGACGCCAAGTCTTCTGCCCTCAGCATCTATTATAGCTTATGCAGCGAGGCAAACCACACAGCACTCAGACCATGATGCCATTCTTCTTTACTACTGAGCTTTACTGAAAAACAATTTGTAATTTTGTAAAACTGTAAGCAAACAGAATACAAAAACACACACTGGTTGTTTTGATATCCCACTCTGATTTGTTGTTTCTTAGCTCTTCTCTGATTGGTTGTTTCTAAGGCCTGTTCAGATTGGTTGTTAGTATGTCCCACTTTGATTTGTTGTTTCTTAGCTCTTCTCTGATTGGTTGTTAGTAAGTCCCAGTCTGATTGGTTGTTTCTAATTGCTGCTGTGATTGGTTGTTAGTAGTTATTAATAATCTGGAGTCATGTGTATAATGGTCCGTTTTTGACTACTTTTAATTTTATCTTTATATTTCAGCTTAAAAATGGTTCACCTTGCTTTGTTTAGTGTCATTCTTTTCAGTACAACCCCACAAGTGTGACTATGGTGTTATTTTTCATTTTGACATACTGTGTTAACACACTGGACCTAAAATCACACAAAAAATATAAAATCCGAGTGGGAAAAAGTTAGATTTTTTTACTGTGCAAACCACAAACATGTTTAACAAACCATTTTTATAACTTGCTTATGCAAATTGTAAATGTCAAAAAAATATGTACAAATGTAGCAAAAAACTAAATTATTTACAACTATTTACCTTTGAATGCAGTAAATGCCTCAGGCGTTTTTTGTACAGCTATTTACAAGTATTATATACAGTACAGGTGTCACACAAATGTTTTGTGCCACTTGAAAAAGCAGTTCCTGTCCACCACAACACAGAGGGGCACATCACAGGCCTGACACTTCCAGGGTGTGTCACTCCTCCTTTTGTCCACCTGGAGGCAACGTCTACATTTTAGCCTTCCTTTGGTGGCTTTTTGGCCAGGATCTGTTTCAGTGACAATGGCCACAGGGATGTGGTCAGCTCTCCTGCTCTGGGGAACACCCTCTGTGTCCATGCCACAAAGCTGACACACCAGCTCCACCATGAAATCTTTGTGTGTCATAGGCTGCACCTCCTTGACACTGCTCATCTCACGGTGCAAGATGTAGGCATTTGTTGTTGCAATGTCTAGGAGGTGCAGCAATATGGTCTTGTACCAGCGTGCGGTTTTTCTGTGGGTTGAATAATACTGAATGAGCTGGTCTGACACTCTGTCCACTCTTGTTGTTTACAAGTTTTTTAATCTCTTGAATGAAAATGACCTGGATGAGTGAGAACCTTCATCATTTGTCACATCCAAATCATAGTGGAAGAAGAAAAGGAAAGATGTCTGACCAACAGACCTTTTCCATGATATGTTGCCTTGTTCCGTTAACCCTACATAAATGTTATACCAGCTGAGCACTGATGCAAATGAATGTTGATCTTTGTATCACATTTTTATGTAGATCAAGCACCTTTGAAATAAACTTTATAACCAATCAATTAGGTTTTGAACATTGTTACCAAAATAAAAAATGGTCATGAATTTTTGCTGTTTTAGGCAGGAACAGACGATATAATATAAGATACAACTTTATTGGAGGAAATTCTTTTGCAAGAGGTTACAGGTTACACATTAAAATGTAATAGTTGGAAATCCAAATTTGGTCTTGCTGCTATTAAACACCATCAACATGCACAATTTCAGTACATCAACATATCAACACATGTCAGTTCAACTTCATTTTTATCATTTACAGTCAAATGTCTCTGTACTTCAAGCACATCTCAGTACTTGGCATTTTGGAACATTGCCATATATTATCAAGTATATGGCTTGGCTACATTCTCACATAATGACTAAGGTAGTATAGTCTATGTGTTTAAATTAATATTATGTTACTATAGCAACACTTGGCAAAATGCCTGGCTGGCAATTGAATGTCCATATTCAATCGATAAAATCACTTGATGAGATGAGACAATCCCATCTAGGTCAGTGCTGCATCAGCACCTTATAGCCAGGTCCTTACTCACTGGTCAGCTCACTCTGGATACATACGCACACACGTACACCATTTCTCAGGCTGAACTTTATTCAACCAACAGAATCAAATAGCTGTCACGACCTGGTGTTTATTTATGGTTTTGTTTTCCTTGTTTTGGGTTTTTAGTTTAATCTGTGTTTAGTGCTTGTATAGTCTTGTCTTGTGTTTCCTGTTTTATTTTCATAGTCATGCCCTCTTTGTGTATTGTCTTGTGTTTTACTTCCTGTGGTTTCCCTCCTTGTGTGATCACCTGCCCTGCCCTAATGTGTGCCACCTGTGCCTCGTTGTCATCCCTGCTCCCTTTGTATATAGTCTGTGTCTTCTCCTCTGTCTTTGCTAGTTTGTCTTGTCCAGTGTTGGGTTTGTTTCTGTCCATGTCTTGTCTATGCCATGCCTTGCCATGCCTTGTTCCTCGCCTACCATGCATCTCTGCCTGACCTCGGGGTGCTCCAGGTAGAAGCCTTGTTCATGCCATGTTTTTTGTTCTTGCCTTTTTACGCCATGTGCCTGTTGCCTTAATCTAGTTTTGCCACTCCAAGTGTGATTTTTGGTTTTTGTATGGTTTTGCCTTTGAATAAAGGAGCTTTTGTTAACCTTAACCGCTTCATGCCTCTGCATTCGTGTCCTCCTCCTGACGAACCCTGACAATAGCTGTATTTTTTTTCCTGAGACAGAAGCTATTGCAAGAGAAAGGAAGGGGTGAAGAGGGTGTAAAAAGAGAGAGTGGAGGAATTCTTGCATTTAATGTGAAAATCCACTGGGTTCTCAGCTTTTCTGAGTACCTGACTTCCTGCCGGCTCTATCTGGTTGGTGTATTTGATGCATTTTGGGCACAACGGAGCGCCAAACTGCATGTTATTTTTGCTATTAAAATCACTGTGTGTCTCTTGTAAAAATAAAATATCTATATCTTTGAAATTAGCCATTTCAAACAATACTGCCGTTCTTTGTCTCCATTTCTTGGTTCTCTTTAGCCACATTTCTCTTACTGTGTCACTAATTTAAACACAGGCTAGCATCTCCTCAGTCTCTTCCATTACACATTCGTTAGCTGCCTGACTCTTGGTTTTGTCACTGGACATACTTTCCTTTTCTCCCTTTTCTACCACAAGCATCACCTGCTGCACTCTTTATCTGCTTCATCAACTTTTCTTACCTCATACTTTATTTGTCTCATCTCACCACTCACTTCACTAACCTGAGCCAAACTACCCCAGATACCCCATCTATGCAAACTCCGCCACCACCCCCCCTGCTGCTTAGTACCATAAAATCACCTACAGTGCTGAATCCTGAAGAATTGTTTTTATATTTCTGCATAAATATGAACATTGTTTACCATTCATCTATTCATGCATATTAATGCGTCTAAGATGACTATTTGTTCAGTACTCTTTCTTACAAATACATTTTCAAACATTTATGCCCCTATCTTTGAAACATTTTGGTATAGCCATGGGATACTTGTCAAGGTGAACCTGCCTCTGCCACCATTGGTGTTTCTATAAATGCAAAGTGCATTAACACACATTACATAAACCAATCACAAAGTCATAAGCTCTGAGTAAATTACATGAATAATTTTAAGGAGAAAATTAATCTCAATTAAGGCAGCCTGTTAGGGCAAATGACTGGAGTGGACCCAAAAAGCAGAGCTCAGACATGTGGACACAGTTCAGGTGAGGTCGATATTGTACAGATGGTGGTTGTGTGAGTAGAGGATTTCCTGGACGGGCAGATTGGATGAAAGCAGGGTTAACTGGACCGCAGTCAACAACAGGGGTGTCAATGGAGTCAGTTTATAGGCACGAACAGAATTTACTATGAAGAGAATTGGTCTGACATTTAATACCGCTGAGGTGACTGAATGATCTGGCAAGCAGTGACAGGGAATCAATGAAGCAAACACGATACTGATGTGCAGATAGCTCCATGTGCAGGTGGAAGGAGGAGCCTGCTGGAGCAGCCAGCAAGAAGCCAGCCAGAGGGAGAGAGCAAGAGCAACACTCACACAGCCAAGCACACCAGACAGGAACACTAGGGAAGGTAGTCATGACAGGGCACATGGAAAAGAAACACGGTGACACAGCCAAGCTAAAGGTAGTTATATACACAATTTCCTGTGTACCAAAACAGTTGTTTGACTAGGCTACCAAAATATTTTAACTTATTTATGGTATTTATATTTATAGTGAATGCATAAAAAATAACATTATTAGACGAAACATATTCCTGTTTTAAAGTGAAATTGCATAAAGGAACTTAACTCTTCAATCTAAAATCTGTACACTGCTAAATCAATCTTGCTCTTATGGGTAATGCATCCTCTGTGATACAGAGGTCTGACTATCTAAGTCCTGGGAGTGGAGTTCATTATTTAAAATCCTGTTTTTATTGTTCTAAATGATAATCTACAATAATGTGTCAGGGATGTTTTTTAACCCTTGTATGGTTTTCAGGTCTGTGGGACCCGTTATCATTTTTCATCAAAAGAAAAATGATACAACCAACCAACTGAGATTCACTGGCCTTGGCTCATTTACTGTGATGAACACATATCAAAACACATTTCCAATGACCACTCACTGTATACCCCCCCCCTACGCATTTATATTACATACAGGATGTTCGGGTCTACTGGACCCGGGGCATATGGAAGTGTGAAATTGTCCTGTACCTCCCTCTGTCTTCTTTTACCTGTTGTTTGTGCGTGTGTGTCTGTCTGTAAGTGTGTGTGTGTGTGTGTGTGTGTGTGTGTGTGAGAGAGAGAGAGAGATTTTTGATTCAGCCCTTGTCATTCCTGCAAAAGGCTGTGACATTGTTCTCTGTCTTGTGGGAGCCAGTCTTTATTTGCTCATTCTCTATCCCAGCTGCAAATTTGAGACAGGACACAATAACTATAGCTTTGATACAACTGATCAAGATGGCGCCGCTCAGAGGGCCTTGCAATTGATTTTAGAAATGAGAGAGGCTTTTGATGATGAAGAAGGGTAAGAGTTTTAGAATGTGAGGATCACATTGCTGAATATTCAGAGTCTGATATGGATGTCAACAATGGTGAAATTGAATGGCCTTCTTGCCCAAGAAAGAAGCCACCCTAAATGGCTGCTAGTGTGATGAGGATGGAACCACAGCACACACAGACAGCTTTTACTCATGTGTAGGACAAGTATTGAGCTTTTTATCACAGATTCCATCCAGACAATGATTCTGGATTGCACTAATTTAGAAGGAAAGCATGTTTTTGGAGAGGTAGAAGGAGATGGACCAAACTAAAGTGTGTGAACCCAAGATGGTCAGAAAAAAACAATATACATGCATCAAGTGCAAAACCTACATACAGTATGTAACACATACAGTAAAACTCTGCCCTCATGTGTTGTATAGGCTGGTATGAAAAGGCAATGTGTTCAGTGGGGCTTCAAGTGAGGTAACTGAACGTGTAGAGTCAGTGCAGTGAAGCTCCTGAATGGAAATGACCTGATGACTGAGGATCTTCATCGACTATGTGTTCAATGGGGCTGATATGTTGCACCTATGACGTGGTTACTGCATGTCTTCAGCTTGTGAGGTAAATGAGTTAAATTTCTAATTCATGTATATTTTAAATACAATAATAAATTAGTAAGTATGAAAAACCTTGCTTCATTTGTAAATTTGTTTTTTGTCTTTTTCTAAAACAACAAGCAAAACGAGTAGCACTTTAAATGTGATCTAACAAAGGTCAAGGGTAAATATTAAACATGTATGCTGTTTACATAGCTTGTAATTGGGATGAAGTAAACATCTATTGAGTATCTTAAACATAAATTGTTTGATTGTGTTGAATTATAAACCCATAAAATGCAGCGGGTCCACCAGACCCACGAACACCAGCTGAGTAACAAATATGAACACCACACAAGGGTTAAATAACAATAAGGGTATGGCGTCAGGTATTCTCTATAGTAGGGTGCCAGTGTCCGGACTCTGTAGTGTCCTAGTGTCCCGTATATTATCGGTATCATCTGTAGAGGTCCCCCTTTTGCCTTCTGCTACACGCACACGGCTGTTGTACCTCCTGCTTCGATTTCACGCAGCGGGCTACTACACAGAGCAGGACGGACCGAGTGTGTGCTGTAAGGAATATCTACACCCCACTCACGAACGAAGAGGTCCATTTGTTGGTGATTAGTAAAAACAAAGAGATGCTGCTGCGCGTGGAGGACTGAGGACTGAGGATGCTGACTCTGGAGGCTGCGCTGCGTGCGTGAGGCATGCGGCACTCGCCACTCCACCAGGTCCCACTGTAGTTGCTGTAAAAGTCGATACAGTCACATACTGGGGGGAAGAAAAAACATTCACTCTCTCTTCTCCCGTGCTGGGATTTGTCCTTGGTGGACGCCAGAATGCCTGCTTCACCTTCTTCTCCTCTTCTCGCGCTATTCTTAGGTAAGTTCACTGCGGCAACTGATTACACTGTTTCTGTCGAGAAAAACAAATTATAGAATTTATAATGGCTTGGCTCATCTTGGCTTTAAAGGTGAGTTCAAAGAAACATTTATCAGATGATGATGATGATGATCACTCTGAAAAAGGAACTCTATTTTAGGGTTGCACACACCTGATACACAAGACAATAAACATGTCTTATCCAGACTATGATTGCCATTTCTATTACAACATAATTAACATAACAGGGGTGTCATTGCTGTCAGTTTCAGAGTTGAGAGTATTTAAAGGTGACTGCTAGGCATGGCTGTCACTACAAATTACTGTTAAAGGATTCTAGGAATGGCTGTTTTTATTGTAGTTCTAAAAGAAAGGTTTGTCATGGCTGTTGTGATGGACAGGCGATGAAAGCTAACACCCTGCTGGTTCTTCTTCATTTTCACAAGCAGTTCAAACAGCTAAGGCATAAGACAAAAAAATGTCAATGAAAAAAAAAGTTTATTAGGGAAATAAAATGAATAAATGAATGCACAGTGACTGTCCCTCTCTGAGTGTGTATGCATGTGTGTTTGAAAGCATGCAGCTTCTGTGACAGCACACTGCCAATGATAATAACAATTAGTGCAGTCTTCTATGGGGTGATGAGAGCTTTCATTAGTTGCATTATGGGAATGGGTTCAACAAGGCATGACAAAAATAAGTAAATAAATAAATAATAATAAAAAGCATGTTCCCCCTCATGGCACTGCCTCATTCACTGTGCAGTTAAACCCATGTCCTTTACCACAGATTCAATGTAATTATTTAAATCTGATAAAAGCACAACTATATATATGAGGATTTCCAAGGCAGGCAGTGCAGATACAGCTGCCTGCTCTCATAACCACGGAAATGAATGCAATTAAACCTTAGGTTTTATAATAAGGGTTTTATGCAGGACAACTTTCATCCATCATTCATAGAAAAATGAGCTCGTCAAGCTGGTCTAACACATTCTTTTCCTCATTGTCAGACTGCTGGAATGACTGTCGTTTAAAGACAACTTTTGATGTGACGCTCTTATATTTTGAAATATGAAGGAATATGAAACGCCTTCTGCATTGTGTGACACAGTTTAGTCTTCATTCAGCTAATCACTAGAAACAATGAGTTAAGCCATATTTGTCACCCAGTCTTTCTATATACAGATTAAATCAGTAATGACAGGCGAAAGAAACTGTCAAGTGTGGAGAAGATAGAAGTCTCCAGTGCCAGAGGTTAGAATGTGACATCTTGTCGTACTCTGGCCTCAGATCACTGGCAGCCATCCTCCCACATCATCCTTTCATCTCTTCCTCCCTCTTTCAGCCTCTGCAGTGTGTCTCAGAGGTGACTTTGCCATTCACTCAAATAGGTAGATGGGTTTGGATTTGTTGTTGTTATGTGGGGTGTGAGGTGGAGGAAGAAGAGTGTCCATGAACTCCTTTCCCTCTCTCACTCTCTCTCTCTCTCTTCCTCCTCCTCCCCTCTGTCTCTCTCTCTCTCTCTCTCTCTGCGATGCACATGCCATCTCTTCTTTCTATCAGTCCAGGCCAGCATCTTACTCAGGTGCATGTCATGTCAGATATTTTCAGTACTGTCACGTGCTCTGTGCAACTCACAAGACACTGTTTATACATACACATACGTTTATACATTTTATAAGGTGTTACTATTACACATATTATTTAAACTTGCCTCAAAAGGGTTACTAATTATCCAGACGCACATGTGAAACAACATATATTCCTTATTTTATTTTTTTATTTTAGTGGAGCTGGCTGTGCCAGGTGCCCACTACTATAACCTGTTAACAGTTTTTAGAATACAAAGAGGAGTGGTCTTGTGAGCTCCTTGTTCTCTGTTGATATTCTCTGTCGATTGACTGGATGTTTTTATATCTATCTTGGCTGTGACAGCAGACATGATCCTGGGGAAGTCACTGATGCTGAATGTGTAAGCTTTAATTAGCTGAGCACAGCAAGGGGGGGTGGGGGCATTTCTTTAGTTAGTGCCTCTTCGACCAGCTGACAAAAATCACTTTGACGCTGTCATCTCTCTCCACACTCACCCCCTTCACACCCTCCTTCCTATGTGCACAGTCTGTAGCCTGTCTGTAGCCTCCCAATGTCAAACTATATAGACATTGGGAATAAGGTATTCAATCCATACAAGCCTGTGGCTATTTATCTGGCCAGCTATGCTGCACGCAGACAGCTTCAAGCAGTGAAGTGCTTATGCTTCTTTAGAAACACTTCACTGAAGAGCTGTTATCTTTGAGTTTCTCTCCTTCAAACTGATCTCGACGGACATATGATGAAAGCAACAGCCAGACTTGAATCAAATATTCAGTCAGGTGTAGGTGTTTCTCTAACCACATTAATCTTGCATGACCAGCTGCCAGAATATAATGCTTATTCAGGGGAACATAAAAGTCCAGGTGCTGTGCAAGGGGTGTTTGTCCTGCTCTGAGTGATTCAAAACAAGTTTAAGTAGATATACAAGTCAATTTCCAGGATCCAGATTACTCTCTAACCACACTGCTGCATTTTATTGGCAACACTTTTCAAAAGGTTTTTAAATACTTTTCTGTCAAATGTAAGAAATTCCCCTTTTGTTTTTGGAACAGCAGTTTTTACATTACCTGTGCAAAATCACATGTATGAGTGCAGGGTGGTGAACAAAGTTCCAAACTTAGGACTCAGTTTCCAAAGAGTAGATTTTATTTAAAAAAATGTCTGCTGTTCCTAATACCAAAATTAAAAAATAAAGAAATTTAAAATGAAGCCATTGTCCCACACACATAAATTAGACTGAATTAATTCTTAGCCCTTCTGATGTGTTCCCTGTTTGTTTCCCCTTTAATAAAACTTTAACATCAAAGACACAGCGATGTTGCTGTGCAATTCTGTGGAAGGGTTTGTTGTCACCAGCAGTCTCCTTTACTCTATTCTTGGCTTTTCTGATGTGGTGTTCATGCGGCCTGACAGCTTAACTGCAGTGTGGAAGGCTCCCAATAAATAACAACAAATTCTACTTTGTCTGCTCTTATACCTGTATGTCTGTTGTAGAATGTAGCATTTAGACATTAAAGGCTCCTGAGGCTCCAGGTTGAATTGTGTTAATTATAAAATCATTTGTTCAAAATAACTGTGTTTAGTTGAGTGTGGATCAGTTTGACAATAAAGCAGACAAATGGAAAATAGAAAAACAGGCTTATGAGTACAGTATTAGTTTACCTTGCAGATATGCTTCTCATTTTAGTGATATACTAAATTTAATAATAAACTAGCATAAACATTTCAAACTGAAGAGTGCAGAGAGAAATTAGTCTCAAAATAGTCATAAATAAAGGTAATAAACACAACAGAGTGCCCATCCAGTTTGCCTTTACTTTAACTGATGACAGCTGATATTTTGTTTGTTTTGGTTCTTTCGTTAGTTCTTTTCATTTAGTCTTTGTATTGTTTTTTTTAGTAAGGTTTTGTCCAGCTTTATTTTAATAATGCTTACCTTTTAATTATGCTGAATAGTCTGTGATTGGATCCTTTCTTGCTGAACTCTCACGTAATCAGATAATCAGACATTATTAACCAGACAACTTTCTAAGACCATTTCATAAAATCCCTATGACTGTATGGGCCAGTATATGCTGGGACTACAGAAAAAGAGTTACTTTAACAAAGCAAAGACCAGAAAAAGTAGAATACTTTACATTACTAATACGTTATACTTACTGTGGTTTTTCCACACAGTGGACATATGACTGCTTCTGTCCTTAGCTAGCAGTTAGTCATCTATCTAGCTGCCTGATGGATAGCAGCTAGTAATTTGTAAAACACATGTTTAAGCCACTGATACAAGAGTGACACTCCTTCAGATCTATCAGGTTGGTTAGTTAAAATTTTAAAACAGATATAGTCATGGAAAGTTAGGTTGCAATGTTTTCTCTGCATATCTGGTCTGCAGCAGCCTCCCCTGTTTCCTTGACAGGATAGCTATCAATCACAATCAAAAGATCAAAACCCTGTTTTATGTGATTAAATAACTCATTGAAATTTAAAAATGATCATTTTGGATACACATCATGACATCTGGAATAAAAGAAAAAAAAATAAAAGTATTGATGACAAGTTGAGTCTTTAGGTAGGTCCATGTGATAGAGCACATCCACTGGAAGGCCAGATTTACAGTTTTCTGGCAGCACTTAATGCACCATGCATTTGTGAATCTTTGTGACTCAGAGACCTAAAAAACTTTAACGCATGCAGGGTGCACACAGTTTGTAGACATTTGTGTGCACAGAGTTGAATGATGAAATGATGGGTGTGTGCAATTGTATTTTATTTGTTTTCTGCACAGATTCAAATAAGCATTTGTGAGTGAGCAAATCGCAAAAATGAGTCAATCTTGTTTTTCATTTGTGGTTCATGGCCTTCAGAGACTAATTTTTCCATTTAGGAGAAACTGCATTACATTTAGAACACAGCTACAGTCTTTGTTCTGTCTGTCAAATAGACCACAACTCTGGTCACATCACTTGATTTTAAGTACACTTGAGAGGTTGAGTCATGCAAAGATACAGTGTGTGTATGTGTCTGTGTTTTCATTGTTCGGACATACTTTCTCATTTAATGGTTTTTCTTTATTTTTTTTTTTACATTCTACATTGTACTGTAGATTTATACTGAAAACATCAAAACTATGAAGAAACACATCTGGCATATAGCAAACAAAAGTGTTAAACAAACCAGAATATATTTTAGATTTTAGATTCTTCAAAATAGTCATCTTTCATTCCAGGGGATGACCTCATGGAGCTGATTGAGAGAATACCAAGAGTGTTCAAAGCTGTCATCAAAGCAAAAGGTGGCCACTTCAAAGAATCTAAAATATAAAACATCTCCTTACCACTATTTTGTTCACTACAAATAATCCCAGGCTCTGTTGGAATGCTACTACTCCAGTAAACCTATTAGGAGGATTTACTTGAAGCGAACTATGGTACTATGGATGCTTCGATACCCACAGTCAGCACTAACTGCAAAACACCTAGCTCAGCGTTCCAACATCCACAAAAGGCAACTGCTTTCAAGGGGAAGCCAAGTCGCAAGGTCAGAGGGGAGTTAACACTAACTCCCCACCCTAAGACAGGGTACCAAGCCTCAATAAGAGTGATAGAAGAGGAGCTGAATAAGAGAGCGACTGCCCTGAGAGAGATGATAATGGCTAAGAACCAGGTAGATTGTACTCCCAATGGCAGGGTAACAATACACTAGCTGAACCGCCAATACTGGAGACTGAACAATACTGGAAAGGTATATAGGTGGAGGCTACACCTAACATCAAGGCACAGTGGTTGGTGGATCTGAGAACTGACCAAAGCAATCGCCCAGAACAGGAACCAGTAACCATCATAGAGGCAGACATCTGAGAAAGGGTCTCAAGTAAGAAACACTGGACAGCATCAGGCCCTGACATGATATACACCTACTTGGCTTAAAAAACTCACTGCCCTCTGTGACCACCTGGCAGCACAAATTAACCTGATGCTGATGGATGGGACTCACCCTGATTGGTTAATTAAAGGCTGGGCACGGCTGAACCAGAAAAATCCCCAGAAGGGAACAGTCCTACCCAACTACCGCCCAATAGGCTAATAATTAGATTGATTACAAGAAAGACTCAATGCCACACTCCTGGAGTTGTATAACATCAACACAACCCTAAGGACATTCATAGCAAACTTGATGAAGATGTGGAGAACTACCCTAGAGGCCAATGTCAAACCAATTGTGCAAGTCTCCATCAAATGTGGTATATACCAAAGAGATGAGAATCCCCTTAGCTAAATAATAACAAAGACTGGCTACCAACCCATGAACAGGACAACAAAAATCACCTCCTCTACATGGATGACAAAAATGCAGAGTGAACGAGATATAGATTAACTGATCATACAACCAGAACCTACAGTAATGATATAGGAATGTCATATGAACTGGACGAATGGTGACAAAGAGAGGCAAGGTAGTAGAGGTGATTGCACTACCAAAAGGCAACATAGCAGACATTGAGGATAGTTACAAGTACCTAGGAATACCACAAGCAGATGGCAACCAAAATGAGGCAAAAAGGAAAGCAGCCACAGCCAAATACTTGCAACAAGTGATCAGATATCCTACTAGGATAATAAACTGGCCAAAGGATGAATTGTAGACCACAGATATCAAGGCACAAAACACCTCACCGTGCATGGAGGATTCCACCATAAATCCAGCAATCAGAGACTGTACACTAAGCAGAAGGAAGGGGACAGAGGACTAGTGAGCATCAGAGCCACTATCCAAAATGAAACATCCAGGATCTGGGAGTACATCAAAAAGATTGCTCCATTGGATGGAATAATCAGTGAAAATCGCAGGCAGTAGACTCCAGACGAGTGGACCCAGGAGGAACCGTCATGGGAGTACAAACTCCTACATAGGATATACCACTGAGAGATTGAGAGTGGCTGACATAGAGAAGTCCAACCAATGGCTAGTGAAGGCTGGACTGAAAGACAATACTGAGGCTCTCATCATGGCAGCATAGGAACAGCCCATTAACAATAAAGGGCCCAGATCTACCACACCAGGCAAGACCCAAGGTGTAGACTGCTATTTCTTGGACTTGAACTGCTTGAGGTGCAGGATAGCCATGTTTAAACACACAATCAATCCACGGGACTCTCAAGAAGTCTGCAGACGTGCAGACATACAAAAGGTGCACCAAAGGCCATTCAAAAGTCGGCAAGAGAATGTCACTGGTTTAGTTTTTGAGAATTTTTTCACATGATATACCCCTGCTCAAAGGCATGGAAGACTGGCCAAATGTGTACGCATCAGCAAATTATTTTTTAATGAAATTAAAAGGATTAATAATTCATACGGCACAACGCTGCCTACACAAAGATAGCAGTACAACAACAACACCTCTAATGTTTTATGTCTCATTTAGACTGACCTTTTAAATGTCAGCATCCCTCATCTTCTCACCACACATACTGTCGGACACATGCACACATGGACACACACTTAAAAGATGAGCAAGGGCATGGAGAGGTCTCTCATCAGTAACTCACAGATTCTGCCTCATAACAATTAAAGCAGTTTGAAATTATAGAGAGGGCATTACTGCTGTAGCACTGACTTTATCTGACTACCTTCTAGCTGTGATAGACATTTTCAATCCACTGTAGAGCTACGTTATGCAGAGAAGATCATTTTTAACAATAATACGGATAACATGATTTTGTTAAATTGATAAATAAAATAATATGAAAGGTGTATTATAAAAGGCTATATAAAAGGCTCATCTATCTATATCTTCTTATATCTATATCATTACTATTTTTTTTGTCATTGCATGCAGATGTAGCACTTTCACTATCACACTACAATGCTGTAACTACATTATGCTAGATCATTTTTAATATAAGGGAAGAAAACTATGCAACTTCTGCAATGCAGGCAAAGTCTGTTGGACTCACATGCTCTGTACTGTCAGAACACACACACACACGGCAGTAGTATGCATTCAGACACTTTCTCCTCACCATTCTTAGACCCTGTACACCTCAGGTTCACACTACTCTACAGAGCACCTATGTGAACACTTTTTAATCTATGTACTGTACATAGGTGGGTTGGAGTGCATGTTTGCTAGGGAACTGTAACTGTAGTGGTAGGCCTCATTTATAACTAAATGAATCCAGAAGCAAATGAGACAGTGGCTACCTGTGTTGGGTGCTGCAGTGTTGATTTATTTAGACAAACAATACAGCTTACTTATAGCAAATGAGCACTGGTGTTTTAGAATATTCCTATCCCTGTGGACACCAAGCTGCACTACCATCAAGTCAGGCCCTGGAAACACTTTGATTTTGTCTTTTTTAACCGAACCAAGAAAATGCTACCAGGTGGACAGGTTGGTGGATGAGACTCACACATCCGCAAAGATCACAAATATAACGATTTAGATGAGATAGCATCTGTCTCATTATTATAATTCTAGATCAGCCTTCAATCTTTTTACCATTCACCCAAGGAATTTATGTATTATTTTTGGTGCAATCATTTAAATATTTTACATGCATAGATTAACTGTTAAAGTTAATGAAGTAGTGCTACTATCTTAAGCTTATTAAATGGGTGTTGATGTAAAAACTGGTTCCTCTGTCTCTCCAGTGATTCAGGCAGCAGTCCTTTGAAGATCCCTTGTTTGTTGTTCCCACATTATGTGCTGTTAAAAAGGGAAAAAAAGGATGTTAATTTACTGCTCTGGTACCATGTGGAGATGTATACATTCTTGAACCCACATCTGTGTCCTATTTAATTCCAGTTTTTTAAAGAGATTTATGCATAAGATTTCATTTCATGTAAAATATAGTAGGACATTATCATTATGCATTCATCACTCACACACATAGGGTCAAGTGTGAGAGGATACATATTTATATTTGATCAAATTATCTGAATCCAAACCTTATTAGATGGCAGCAGTACTAGGAGTAGCACAATAAAAATATACATAACATAGCTTTAGTGTTATTGTCAATTGTGCATTTTATAGACTGCTTTTCTTCTGCCACTTGAGATGCATGGTAAACTTATGGATGCTCTGG
The DNA here is from genome assembly GCF_900634625.1 of Parambassis ranga. NCBI lineage: Eukaryota > Metazoa > Chordata > Actinopteri > Ambassidae > Parambassis > Parambassis ranga. The sequence continues at coordinate 20,013,130 of NC_041034.1, forward strand.
CTTTGGCTCTATGAAAGGATTATTATATTTTTTTAAATTAAAAAAAATAAAAATAAAAAATAAAGGTAGGTGCAACTCCTGTGACTGAAAGACAGATGTGACAGCAGTTAAAAATCAAGCAACAAATAAACATCCAAGGCATGCCTGAAAAGGGAGTGGGAAGAAGTGCAAACTTTTTAAATCCTCCCCTAGATTCCCAGATTCCCAGAAATCCCAGATTATCAATATTCATTAATCTGCTTCTATGTTATGCTCAGTTATAAATTCCCAGTAAAAAAATAATCACCATTCTTTATAGTAATAAACCCTGTACAAAACATATTTACATTTTGAAAAGATACATACAAATATTAATCAATACATTACATTATGCCTTGAGGAGAGTCACCCTTCTTTATTCCTATACCTTATGCATATTCTTATGAATATCATTTCTTTAAATTGTTTTACGTTCTAGAGTTCCACATTTAAATTATTCCAAATTGAATTTGTATAATATTTATACCCTGCCCTATGAATAATTATTTTGCAGGGTGAATAATGGCTGTATTGTAAATATTACCCAGACTTCTGCACAGTAATTGAACTATGGCAAGACAAGTGAACAGTAGAGAGTGCGTAGTGATTTATGATCAAGAATGTGCTTTGCTTTTTAATTATTGTATATATTTTTGAAACTTTACTTTTAACATTACTGATATATAATTATTGATATTCTGTCACACTTTCACCCCATCCAACTTTCAATTTCAATTTGTGCATTCGTTCTACTGTTTCCAAACAACACTATTACTTTTGTTTGTGTCTGTGTCTGTGTTTGTGTCTTTTTTTTTTTTAAGAAAATCAACGATTTTCATCAAAACACAGTTTAATTTTTTTCAGTTCTATGTTTATCTTCTGAACCGACAAATGAAAATCACTGTCTGAACAAAAACACTGCAAACAAAAATTATCTTTATTACATTAGACACTTTGCATAAATCATTTAAGTAAAGAATAAATAATTTGGGTCCCAACACGGACCCCTGTGGGACAACCCCCCAACCCCTAAACAGTCCTAATTTAGCTCACTGATCTGAATTACAGTCAACCAGAATAATGCCAGACTAGTGCAATTAAATTAAATCTAGGGTAAAAGGTAGGGTAGGAGATTTCCTTCTGATGCACTTTTTGTTAAATTAGTGTAACTTCTCTTTACAATCCGATAGCAATTCATTAGTTCGGCAGTTTTGCTTTAAAACAAAGAATATGAATCATCTGTGGAAGCTATAAAACACTAAAAACATCAGCCAATCCTACGAGGAGCACCTGCGCGTAGAGTTGGCTGGTTGTCACTCTCTTCCTGCTCTGCGCGCAGAGAGAGGTATGTGCATGATGGCCGAAGTCACAGACTGGTTGTACCCTACCTTTAAGTAGTGTATACCAAAGTACAATGCAACAGAAGTTAACATTGCTACATTAATTTGGTTAAAATAGGTTACAGATTGGTTAAAAACAGACACGATCTGTCACTGTCTAACTCCCAGCATGTCTTCTTGTATTTGGTAAGTCAGCACCTAGCACCAGTAGCACTAGTAGAGCTAAAAGAACAGCAGAGTAACCCTCTTTAGGATGATTGAAATCAGACTGGACCACCTGAAGTGGTTTTACTGCACAAACTGGGAGGCCCATTAGTTGGGTGTGGCAGTGGTCAAGATGAGTGGTAATCACGACCTGTACCAATAGACGAGCGGCATGCTAGGTTGAGTATGGTCTGATTTTTCTTACACTAATCAACGTTAAGTGGCATTTAGAGAAGGACAGCTTGTCATCAATCATGACCCTGAAGTTCCTGGCCACCTTGGTCAGGGAAAAAAAAACAAGATAACAACTGTGATCTTAATGTTGTGGTGCGTTTAGCTGGGAAGACAAGCAGTTCACTCTTAGAGGGGTTTAGTTGAAGATGGCGCTCCTTCATTCAAGTGGAGAGAGACAAGCTGAGAGACAGTGGCACTGTCAAGCTGTAACAAACTTAGAGTGTGCTTTGCCTGTGAAGGCCATTTTTGAGAGTATGAAGAGAAGACTGCAGTGGCTGTTTGTGTCAAAAGCAGATGAGCAAATAAGTCAAACAGAATGTGTACTAAGGACCAATCTGCAGTTTCTGTTACAGATAACAGAGCTGTTTCCAGGCAGTGGCCACTTTTAAAAGTGAATTGACCAGCATTTCTGGCAAATTTTCATTTTTCTGGACCAGCACTGTCCGGCCTTCATTTCAGCAAACAAAGTCCAGGAGACTCAGAGGGGCTGGGAGGCCGGTGGAGACGAAGACTAAGAAACTCGGGGGGCTAGGAGGCCATTGGAGATGGAGACCAGGAGAATCAGGTGGCTAGGAGGCTGGTGGATATGGAGACCAGGAGACTCAGGGGGCTAGACTAGTGGCCGGCGGTGACGGAGGCCTATGGGAGGTCGGACCAGAATAGTCGGAGTACTCTCCAGGGTCTAAACAGATGGTTGCAGAGACAAGGGCACATTTGACTTGGACAGGGAGAGGTGGAGCTGTGCTTGACTGGAGCTTGGACTGGTAGAGGAGCTGGAGCTGTGTGCTTGGCAGGGCCCATACACTGATTGTTCGTGCTGTGGGGGGAGCAGGAGAAGAGCCTGCCAGATACAGGTATGGTTGGCCCATTCTGTTGTGTTGGAAGTTAAAAGAGGATCCAACTGCAGACTCAAAATGGTGTTCAACTAAGGGTGGGCTCTAATCAGCCGCTTAAAATCCAATAAACACAAAAAATACAAAGAACAAACAAAAGAGTCCAAGGAGACTGAAACGAACCAAACAATAGCATGGGTAATCCACGGGGAGAGGAAGAACTGGTAACACATAGGAGCAACAGGAGAAACAGGAACACAGTGACAACACAGTATGGACCGACCCAGACAAAGGGGAGCACAGGACATAAATACACAAGGGTAAGGAGTTACAGGTGAACACAATCAGGACGGGGCAGGTAAAGGAGGGAAACACAGGAGGAAGCAAAACTGGCATAGACACACAAGGGACAACCGACTCTTCTCAATAAAACAGGAAACAACGAAAAAAACATAAATATACAAATATACTAAAATAATCAGCAAATACAATAGAAAAAAAGACCAACAGAACAGGATCATAACATTTTCAATTTGAAACCTTATATTCAGACTTGATAAAAAAATATCCACATAGAATGCAGTTGTATATCAATATTGAGCTGATGTAATAATGTAATACTAAAATGTATGAAAAGTGATTCCCTATACCAAATTGATGGATGCTAATGGTAGTTTTAAAGTGCTAAAATGTAATGAATAAGTATTGCTGTGGCCTCCTGTAGTTCATGCAGTAAATCTTGAAGTAGCCTGTAGACTGCATGAGATACAGGATTATGAGTATAAGGGTAAAGAACAGACAAAACTGAGTGCACTTTCCTGGTACTATGAATATAATGACACATGTCATTTTAATTAGATTTATATCCATAGTAAAAAATAAAAGGGAAATAGTTTTACTCTGATGCATGCTTTAAACATAATGTAAAAAGCCAATTCTTACTGTTGTCATTAGCATATGCAGATACATTATTATTATTATTACTATTATTACCTTTATGTGAATAGACACACTTAGAATATTGCCAGCTCTGATTAATGCCCATATGTTGCAGGAGCTGTCTACTATGAGCTTGCACTTCCTAACCGTGTGTATGTGTGAGATATGTGCTGGTGACATGAGCAAAACGATGTGGTCTTTTTGATGAATGCTCACTGTTAACATGATGTACTGCAGGCATTAGTCTTGAGCAACCTGATTAAAATACACAGTGAGAGGCAGTACTTACACAGCTTAAGGACGTATGACCGACAGAAAGCATCTAAGGCATTTATTTTTTTGTGAGGGCCACATAGAGTTCCATTAAAAAGTAAAGGGCCACTGATTTAAATAAATAATGTTTAAATAAATAATAATTTTTCAGCATAACAGTCATATGCTGTCATTTACTCTCTCCCTATCCCGATCTAAATATCGATAGTATCGATACCAAAGTTAGTATCAGTATCAGATCGATATTAGCATGATGAGATTGATATTTTTGTAGCAGTTTCTCCTCTATATGTTCATCTAATTACTCGATTGTGTGTGTGTGTCTCAGTCCTTCTGTACCAACTGCGCTCCTCTCTCTGCTCAGGCTCACTTTGCCCCTCCCCCTCCTCCCTGCTCTGCCGTAGCAGACGGAGAAGCTCATTGCTGGCTGCCAGTGCCTACCTAGCATCCTCTTGATGGCAGAGAGGAACAGGAGCTCTGTTTGGAGCTATTTTACAGCTACACACAGAAACAGAAAAAAATATCTGTGTGTAATGAATGTTTTTTTGTTGTGTTTAAATGTAAATTTCTCAGTTCTCCACTTCCGCAGTTTTGTTTGCAACTTAAATTAGTTAATAACAAATATGCTGTATTTGCCTAAAAAACGCTAATTTAAAGTTCATGAAATTTCAAATAAAAAGTATTGGTATCAGCAATATTGGCCCTGTATTTACTTGGTATCGGATTGATACCAAAATTTTCAGTATCTCCCACCCCTAACCTGCGTGTGAGAGTGCACCGTACCCATGTTAACTAACAACCTAATATTGCAATATAGTCGCGCACCTCATTTTCATCATGATGGTAAACATAGCGTTTTAACATGCATGATAAACTACAAAAAAGACACACACTGCCTCAGCCTCATATTTCACAGGTACCCATCATAACAAAAAATATAGGTAAAACAATGTGAATCAGGTTTATGGTTTAAAAATGGCTGAATCAGACACACTTATACTTCATACTTCATTTATTCTGGGGGGAAATTGTTTATAAATTGTATTATAACCTATTTTGCTTCTGTCTTGTGGAGGATGTGAACAACAACATACAGCTGACCTGGCAAAGAGTCATGTTGCTTTTAGTGTCAAACACTATCATCTGTCACTGGGTTGCACTGCATCAACATCCACCCACACACACACACACACACAAGCTGCTTGTTCGATTTCAACTTTGGGCTGTGAAGGAAATATGCCAGTGTGAACATCTGCACCTTGATAGATTATTGAATATTTTTGTTTATTAACTATGATCCAGCCTTTCCAAAGATTGCTTTGTATTGAATTATTGAAATGGTTTTCTACATCTTTTGTGGAGGAGAGAAATGAATCATGAATTTTGAAATGAAAATTGCCGATCAAATTTACAGTTGGAGTTCACAGCAATATAGAGGGGTCAGCTGGGCAAGTGAGAAATGCTGAGACCTGGAAAAAGCACAATTCATGGGGCCATAACTCACTATAGTGATTGAAAGGAGAAGGTAGGGGGATATAAATTGCATTGCAAGAGGGAGGTGGTGGAGGGGAGTGGGGAATGCGTGTATGTTTATGTGTGTGTTGGGGTGAGGGGGTTGACTGAGGAGATAGAGGTAGAGGAGGAGGCGGCCAGCTGCTGTTGACAAAAAATGAGGCCTCCAGCTAGTATGAGGTATCCTGCTGAGACAATGCATGCTTCTGAAATAAATATTATATGTAATACACCAGAAAAGGCCTGGCTTTAATGTGCCACAACTCTAATAACTAGAAAGGAAAATGCAAACGTTTCGACTCAAAAAGTATCTAAAGTTGTACAAATAAAATGAAATTCAATCATAAAACAGTGTTTTTTTTCTAAAAACAAACAAAAGTCACCAAAATGTGGGACAATAAATTGGTCATGTAATGACTTTAATTAAAAGGTCTAAACCACTAACAACCATATTAATCAGAGTTGCTGTTTGGGATCAGCACTATCTCATCGGTATAGTGTCAAGAGAGAGCTGAGGTGGTGGGGCTGGCTGATGACCCTTTGTGACTTGCAGTGAAACTTCCTGGGAATGGATGGAAGCACTACAGCCGCTGTGAAACGCTTCCGTTAGTGAGACTATCTACACCAGCCACATAGCAGAGCATTTCAGAAGCATCCCAGAAGCGTAGCTATGCAAGAGATACAGGGCAGTTCTATTTTGAATATGTGTTGAGCCCAAGTCTTGGGCTCGTCACTGAAAACTGAACTCTCACAGATTTAACATCACTACCAGCAGAGAAACACAGCCATGAGAAGAGATTCAAACAGCATTTTATATGATAAAACATGCTTTTTACAAAGACAACCTCAGAAAGGCAGGGAGATAAGCAGCAACTGTCTTCAGAGTGGAAGGTAAGGAGCTGCTCTGTTTGTACATGTGTTGATGGAGTAAACGGAGGTTTCAGGCACTGTAACTCAGCCTGATACATGTAGAGAGGACATTAACCATCAGGCAAACAGGCAGATTACTATGTGAGTTTGTGAATGTCACGAGAGTGTGGAACACTCCTGCAGGCAGTGCTACACTTCGCTATGATCCTGAAAGGCTCCTCGTGTAAATTGATGTTACGGAAATGTTGAGCGTCATACGTCTGTGAAACTCTATGCTTTCAGATTGAGGCTTTGGGACAGCTATACCATAATTTAATCCATGAAATAAAGTTGGGACCAAAGTAAAATTTTACTATGACAGCAAACAGGTAATCCCAATCCACAGTTAAAAGGTCTAGAGAAAGAACACAATCAGGGGACTAAGTGGTTAGATTTTGGCGTCAACATTTAACAAAGAGATGGGCCTGTAAGAATGACTGCAGAATCTTTGGAATAATATTCATTTTAATATCAGATTAAAACGTGGGATTGTATAAATTATTTTTGTCTCTGTGATCTGTGGTGATGAGACTGTTATACAATTGTATTTGTGTAATGTACTGTTTGGATTTAACTCCTTTCAGGTAGTTAGCTAACGTCTTTCCAAACCGGTCACCACTGGTGTAAAAACTGCTTTTGGCATTCGATTGGATAAGTTCAGAGGAGGTCAAATTGAGTTTGAAGTTCTACATATTTGCTGTGTTAGATATACACTCAACAAAAATATAAACGCAACACTTTTGTTTTTGCTCCCATGTTTCATGAGATGGACTTGAAGATCTAAACTTCATTCCAGATACATGCACACCTCACAGTTCAAGATGCTGATCTGACATCATGATTAGTGCACAGGTGTACCTCAAACTGCCCACAATAAAAGGCCACCCTGAAATGTGCAGTTTTGTCTCACAGCAAAATGCCACAGATGCCACAAGCATTGAGGGAGCGTGCAATTGGCATGCTGACAGCAGGAATGTCAACCAGATCTGTTGCTCGTGCATTGAATGTTCATTTCTCCACCATAAGCCGTCTCCAAAGGCGTTTCAGAGAATATGGCAGTACATCCAACCGGCCTCACAACCGCAGACCACGAGTAACCACACCAGCCCAGGACCTCCACATCCAGCAGGTTCACCTCCGAGATCGTCTGAGACCAGCCACTCAGACAGCTGCTGAAACAATTGGTTTGCATAACCAAACAATTTCTGCACAAACTGTCAGAAACCGTCTCAGGGAAGCTCAACTGCATGCTCGTCGTCCTCATCGGGGTCTTAACCTGACTCCAGATCGTCGCCGTAACAGACTTGAGTGGGCAAATGCTCACATTCGATGGCGTCTAGCACGTTGGAGAGGTGTTCTCTTCACGGATGAATCTCGGTTTACATTGTTCAGGGCAGATGGCAGACAGCGTGTGTGGCGTCGTGTGGGTGAGCGCTTTGCTGATGTCAATGTTGTGGATCGAGTGGCCCATGGTGGTGGTGGGGTCATGGTATGGGCAGGCATCTGTTATGGAAGAAGAACACAGGTGCATTTTATTGATGGCATTTTGAATGCACAGAGATACCGTGATGAGATCCTGAGGCCCATTGTTGTGCCATACATCCATGAACATCACCTCATGTTTCAGCAAGATAATGCACGGCCCCATGTTGCAAGGATCTGTACACAATTCTTGGAAGCTGAAAATGTCCCAGTTCTTGCATGGCCAGCATACTCACCGGACATGTCACCCATTGAACATGTTTGGGATGTGCTTGACCGGCGTATATGACAGCATGCACCAGTTCCCACTAACATCCAGCAACTTCGCACAGCCATTGAAGAGGAGTGGACCAACATTCCACAGGCCACAATAGACAATCTGATAAACTCTATGCGAAGAAGATGTGTTGCACTGCATGAGGCAAATGGTGGTCACACCAGATACTGACTGGTTCTGAGTCCCCAGACCGCCAATATAGCAGAAACAAAATGCACATTTCAGGGTGGCCTTTTATTGTGGGCAGTTTAAGGTACACCTGTGCACTAATCATGATGTCAGATCAGCATCTTGATGTGGCACACCTGTGAGGTGGGATGGATTATCTCAGCAAAGCAGAAGTGCTCACTATCACACATTTAGACAGATTTGTGAACAATGTTTGAGAGGAATGGTAATATTGTGTATCTGGAATGAAGTTTAGATCTTCAAGTCCATCTCATGAAACATGGGAGCAAAAACAAAAGTGTTGCGTTTATATTTTTGTTGAGTGTAATTTGACCACTGACATAGTCTTTTAGTGTATCCCAAACAGACAGATTGCACGCTGGAGGTTTCAGTAGGAACACTGGTAAGGAAATTGTCTGAGTTAGGACCATACATGTTCGCATGGGCGTCGCAGCTGTGGGGGGTGTGGGGGATGTAACACCCACACTTTTTCTAAAATCACATTTCATCCCCCACAGTTTTGGGAGACGTAACATAACTAAACAGCCGATGTACGCAGAATGACGTCTGTGAAAGGGAATGAACGATCCCACAGAGCGATAGAGAAGACTCTCTCTCTCTCTCTGTCTCTGATTGTACATACGTACAGGAGGCAACACACATTAGTCAAGTTAGCTTGAGTGACAGACCTTACAGCCAATCACAGCGAACCCGCAAGTTAGTGGGTGAGATCGAAACATAAATCACTATGCCAACATCTAGGAGGACTAGAGACAGCTAAGGATATGGTGTAGAGAACGCTGTCTGGGAAGGAACAGGTCTGAAGGTGAGGCAGTAAATAAACACTGCATCACAGTGAATTAGTGAAGCCACTTGCTGTCACAATGTAATATCTGCAGATAAATAGTTCATATCCACCATGCACCCTCATCACCACCTGAGCAGCTATGTTGTTAACAAAGTTAGATAGGGAGATGTATGCTAGCACAAGGCAGCTATCTTTTTAACTGGTCTCACAATCCTGTGATCTAGCTACGCTCACCACCACTGTTGTTTTTAATACAATCTTAATACAGTGAATATATTTCTTCAACTTACGAATCAGGGGTGTACTGAAAAAATGTGGGTGAATTGTAACAATATGAGTGAGTGGCATAAATGGCTTACAGTGTTGATCAGGGCCAGGCTTAGAAAGTGTAGATATATATATACATATATGTAGATAATGCAGTGTGATTCAGAAACACTAAGCTATAGCTGTATGCACTGATAGTGATAGCAAGCAGAAAATTAAATGTCCTGGTAAAGTCTATATGTCAAAAATAAGAGGTGTGTCAAACACATTTAGTTACGTTCAGCTTCAGTCTTGCTCAGATACCCGCACCCGAAACCTCATCCCCCAGACTTTTATAAAGCTTGCTACACCCCTGCATGTTCGCAAACACTACTCTTACATTAAAGAGGAGTGAGCTTCCCAGGGACAGAGTTGTGATGCTCAAAGGGACGTTCAGGTCTATAAGGATTGAAACACGCCTGGCTATGGCCTGAAAGGTAAAGTGGAAGTGCTGCCCCACCCATGCACCCACTAGATGGATCTTGAGATTGTCTTTCTGTGTGTAAAACAGAAGCATGGCTGTGCGATGGTATCACCCATGTCTCCAACTGTGGCCAACCTCTAAATGGAAGAAGTGGAGAGAAGAGCCCTGAGTTCCTTTCCTGGAACCACCTCCACCCACTGGTTTAGATATGTGGATGACACCTGGGTCAAAATCAAGACCAATGAAGTGGAACGGTTCACAAACATCAACACAGTGGACAACAACATCAGATTCACTCGGGAGGACACCAGGGACAAAAATCTGGCCTTCTTGGACTGCACAGAACACATTCAGGGGAACAGGGGCCTCAATGTGGAGTTGTACAGCAAACCCACACACACGGACCAGTACGGACCAGTACCTGTTGTTTGAAGAAGCAACACCACATCAGGAATCTCTGCAAACTTGTGGCCATCCCAAGTTTTTTTTTTTACATCGTAGACAGAGAGGACCAGGCATGTCCGGGGGAGGGGGGGTAGCCCTTTTGTCTGCTGGTGGCGACACCAAGGGAGTAAACTGCTGGTCCGGTGAGCAGGTTCTGCAGTGCCGGTATGTTTGTGCAAGGTGTAGTTTTCCAGGATGACTGACGAAGTGAAGTGAGCCATGAGCGTCCAGTGTGACGTCTGACTGCACACACCTCTAACAAGTTATAGCCGCTAGTTAACCAGACAACCGACAGCACTGCACAATCAGCTGTAGCAAATAGCGACCTATCAGCCAATCAGAAAAAAATAACTTCTTGTCAAGTGAGGTCTGAGATTCAGCTGCAAGCACACCACGCAGCAGATGTTATGGCGTATAGGGCAAGCCAAGAGTGAGAGACAGGGAGTGGGTTTCCTTCTATATTGATCCCTGCCTTTGTTTTTCAGTCACTTCATTTGAACTGCTTGTGTGTGCTGTTCAACACAAGCAGACAAATCAGCACAGATTCATGTGAACTAAGTTACCTGTTGTGCAGCTTTTTTGGAGGCTTTGAGTAATCTGTTTCTAATCTGTTTAATCTGATCTGTTCTGTGAAGTCTGTCTCTAAAATCTGACAGTCCAGCTGATGGTCCCATTGGGAATACAGTGAAACAGAAATGTGGTTTTTGTGGTTAGGCCTATGGTCATGGTGGCAGAGAGGTAGAAAGTAACAGATGTAAACCTGTTTTGTAATAATAATCGTGGTTGACAGAACTGTTTTCTTTTCAGTTTGTTTTGTATTTGTCATCATTGCTTAAAGTAAATAAGGAGTTATTATTGAATCTCTCAGTAATAGTTGTTGAGTTAACCCTTTACTTCTGTTGGTAAAATAGGTGTTGAAATACACCAGAATGCAGGAAACGGCTTCTACTTCATAAAAAACTTTCTGGGGGAGGACCCCCTGACCCCCCTCCCCTGGGGGTGCCCCCCTCCCAATATTTCTACAGCTTATAATTTCAATTTAACACATTATCTTTATACGTCCTAAATGGTGTTTCAAATTCATGCTCCATGCGCCCTATTTTTACCTGCCCGTCCAAGTCTCTGCACGTCTCTGGAGAGGACAGATGGTTTGAAAGAGGAGTCATGGAAGCCATGTTAAGCTGGAAAAACCTTCCCTTAACAGAGGTGGACCTCATCTTTCTACCACTTACAACGAAACTTCCATACATTCCCCTTCACTCCAAGTCACATGTTCACAGTAAGAACAATGGGCTGACCACCTGGCCCACCACCACAGCCCCCCGTAATCCCTTAGTCATTATCTAGTCATTAGACACACCAGACACAGTCAGTCAGACCAACACAGGTAAGTATGGAGACATCTAGAGCTATTGTTTGTGAGTTTCCCCACCAAACAGTTAGAATTGATGAAGCTGCTTGGAGGTGGTCCAGTTGCCCTAGATGACTGAGAATCTTTATTAACATATATTTATAGCCAACTAAGCTGTCCAAATGTCCGACTTAGTTAAGCTATGGAATGGTTTTAACAATGATGTACATCTTTGAAAAAGTCTTTACACAGAACAATTACAGAATGTGCATTCATTGAATTATTGTCTTACTGTTAGCATTGCTTTATAAAAAGACTTTTTGCTGTCTTTTGTAGGACACACATAACAATGTGAAGTACTTAAGCTATATTTCTCGGAGCTGATTATATTCAAATTAACTATTTCTTCGCTAATTATGTGATCTGGCAGCAGAACCTCAGCTGCAAGGTCTGTTCAGAATTCAGCTTTTAATGAGGACAGCCGTGACATGTCAGTGTCACACTGACATCACCATCACCACTAGAATCATCACCACTGCTGTTTCCCTAACGGTGCAGCGGACTTAGTCACAGTCTTGTCACTGTCTTGTCACGCAACCCAATAAGAATTCGCCCTAATCTGGGGTCACAGATATGGTGAGGCGAGTTGCTTTCAATGTCATGTTTGCCATGTTGAGCCTGTAGTCAGAGCTGACAATAATGATGGAGAACAGAGCTTTTTAAACTATTTTAATTACTGGCTTAAAAATATCCACAATGTTGTGAGGAATCAACCAGCACCATTTTTTGTCTTTATATAAGATTAAGCAAAATATAATTTCCAAAGGAAAAGAATGGGGAAAACAGGGAACAAACAGTATGACCGCTGACCCAATACTACATTCTTATTTCTGTCAGTTATGAGAAGTGTAAATACATAGTCATGTATCGTCTTCCCATCAGTCTTAATCCACCTGAAGAGGAAAAGATTTCTCTCACATAAGTCATGACTGTCTCTGTCAGCTGGAATAATGTTAATGCAGCGTGAACACGCTGCATTAACATTATTCAGGGAGTTGCTCGGGGAGTCATTTGACATTGAAGCAGTGGGTGGTGTTCATAAGCAGTTTGACATGAAGGGGAACAAATATGAAGAGACTCTCATTTCAAAGGATCGTAATGATGTGGCTGCGAGGTGGCCCTAACTGACAGCAGTCAGAGGCAGAAGGAAGGCCACCATTGTTAGCTTGAGCTACAACTTGCAGTGTTACTCTTCTTCTCTGTGAGCTGTTTGAGCAACACTATAATTTATGGTAATTTGGATTTAAAGGGTACTGATCCCTTTACAACCGATACAAAGACTGAGGGAACAGTTATCCCATTAATGCCCACAGTGAAGTTTCATTGAAAAACTTCAGGACTATTTGTTATTTCTATAGTTAGACTGTATTCTAATGAGTGACCCTACACACACACACACACACCTATTACTACCAGTATTACTACTATTATTGCTTGTATTAGTACTATGTTATACAGTAAACTTTTTCATGTCATATTAGTATAATATAGTATAATAGTATACAAACAGTGACATGATGATGTGATTTTGAGAAAGATGAACATTCATAACACGTTAAAACTTTAAATGATATTATTAACTATAGGGAAAAATGGCATCTGCCTTACTTTGTGTCTGATGGTGTTTCCTTTGTGTTGCACTGTATACTTGATTGTTTTGCAAAAGAATGAACAGGGAGCAGAAAGCTCAGGGCTTTTCTCAGGGAGCCAGCAGCAGCTGTCCTTCAATGATTGCACCGCCATCTTGAAATAAATCCAATGACGCTGTTTCATGATCTTACAGTGTGTCTGATTGGATGCATAGCAGGTTAAAGAGCTCTAAGGATTCTCTATTCATTATAATGGAAGAAACAATAAAACTTGGATGGAACATAAACTGCCAATGGCTTGGTACGAGAAACATTTATGAACATGAAAACAGAGATATAAGTAAACGTACAAGTACAATGGTGTGCAAATGAAGGTGTGCAGCTCTTTGTGCAAATACAGAAAATGTATCTGAGATCCTTACAGTGTATTTTGGAAACCTAATGCATGCCAACCCTCCCCCAACCTCATGAAAACACAGCACAATCAATTTACCTTAGGTAGACACCATTTGTCCTTTATACATGGCTGAACGAGGAAAATCTAGATCCCAAGAGCTCATGCTCCCTGACCATAATAAAACGTTTTCTTACTGTCACAAAGCACGGAGCCTGTCACAGACACAGACAAAAAAAAAAAAAAAACAGGATACAATACAGTTTAAATTTATTTTAAGTATTAAAATATTCTCGTCTGTTGTTGCTCCTTTTATTTTATTTTTAAAAAAACGAAAGTTGAAAAAAGGTGAGCTTTTAATAAATAAAAAGACACAATCCAGCAACAACAACAAACCCACAAAGTACAAACGAGAGGAGGAGGTAGCGGTCCTGCTGCTGGGTTGTTGTCCTCCTACGGCCTCCTCCATGTCTCCTGGTGTACTGGCCTGTCTCCTGGTATCTCCTCCATGCTCTGGACACTGTGCTGACAGACACAGCAAACCTTCCTGCCACAGCTCTCATTGATGTTCCATCCTGGATGAGCTGCACTACCTGAGCAGCTTGTGTGGGTTGTAGACACCGCCTCATGCTACCTCTAGGGGTGAGAGCACTGACAAAATGCAAAAGTGATCAAACATCAGGCAGAAAGGATGAGAACAGAGAAATGGTCTGTGGTCAGCACCTGCAGAACCTCTCCTTTATAGGGGTTGTCTTGATAACTGCCTCTCATCTCAGCAGAACTGAAGAAGCCACTTGGGGGAGTGGCAAAACGTCTTCAAAAAACAATCCTTGAGTCCAGTTGCCTCGAATTGAACTCTTGTAAATCTCCACCTGTTGTCTGTTCCATTTGCACAACAGCAGCTGAAATTGATTCACAATCAGTGTATCAAAATAACCAGGAAACAAGGAAAACAGCCATCTAAGCTGTGTCTCATTTCAGGGTCTGCATCCTTCGGAGGACGCAGCCTACGCGGTCTCAGGAGGACGCGGCCTCCCCCCTCTCTCTCTCCCCCTCTCTCCCTCCCTCTCTCTCTCTCCCCCTCTCTCTCTCTCTCTCTCTCCCTCCCTCTCCAGCCTCACGTCCTCCGTTATCAATTGTCAGGTTTCTTCTGTTTCCCTCTGCTCCTTCTACAACAAAATGACAACAGGCAGAATGACCGTTTGATATAATAACAACAATATTGCTCCTCACGTGAACTATACTTTAACAGTCCAGCAACAACATTCAATCAAAGCGTTTAGTTTAATGCCGCTATCACTACTAGCATTTTAAAACTCTCGAACTACTGCTCTTTACTTACATTTAAATGTGAATTCGGCATTCCTGCCGGTGCCGCTGCCGCTCGCTTGGTCCGTCATTGTACTATTGGACAAAAAGTAGGCCCGCAAAGCATTGTGGGATATTTAAGGCCACGAAGGATGGTAGCGATGCGTCCTCCAAATTCAGGCAAAAGGAGGACGCATTTGGAGGACGCATTTGAAGGACCCTTCGACTTTTGGTGAATTGGGACAGCCTTCACACAGCTTTGTGACGTAAGCGGCCTTAAAATGCGCACTCCGAAGGATGCAGACCCTGAAATGAGACACAGCTCTAGACTCTACTGGGGTAGGGTTACAATGATACAGGAGTGGTGGTTCGATGTAAGCGAACATATCAAATTGTTTTGTTTTTTTTCCCACTGAGTGTAACTATGTCAAAGTAATGTCAAAGTCCATGGCATTCTCTGGTTCCATCTCCCAGTCTGACCATTGATAATATACAGACCCTTTCCAAAAAATTTGAATATTAAGGAAAAGTTCATTAATTTCCATAATTCCATTAAAAAAGTTAAACTTTCATAGATTATAGATTCCGGCCCACATTTCAAGCATTTATTTGTTTATTTTTACATAATTTGGGCTCCCAGCTCATTATACCCACGAAAACAGGAATTCAAAAAATTAGATACTGTGAAGAAATCAGCCCAAATTATTCAGGCCATGAATGTTTTAAACTGAAAGTCATACACTAATCATCTACTGAACTCAAAGCACCTCCACAGATTTCTCCAGGTGTCATTTAATTGCTTCAGTTCGGTTCAATATGGGGAAGACTGCAGACTTGACAACTGGCCAGAAGACCATCATTGATGAAGCCACAAAAGTTCATAGCTGTTCACAAAGTGCCATGTCCAAGCATATCAATGGAAAGCACCAGCACAAGAGATGTCAAGTTCACTGTCAGGTTCGTAAGAAGCATCTCAACTGGGACAAGGAGAAGAAGGACTAGACTGTTGGCCAGTGGTCCAAGTTCCTCTTTTCCGATGAAAGTAAAGTGTGCCTTTCATTCGGGAATCAAAGTCCGAGGGTTTGGAGGAAGATGGTTGAGGAACAGAACCCAAGCTGCTTGAGTGAAGTGTGAAATATCCACAATCAGTCATGATTTGTGGCGCAATATCCGGTGCAGGTGTTGGTAAACTCTGCTTTCTCAAATCCAGGGTCACCGCAAAAGTCTAACAGAATGTTTTGGAGGACTCCATGATTCCTTCTGCTGAGGATCTGTATGGAGATGCAGATTTCATCTTCCAGCAGGACCTGGCCCCTGCCCATACTGCCAGGAGCACCAAAACCTGGTTTAATGCCCATGCCATCACAGTGCTTGACTGGTCAGCCAACTCGCCAGACCTAATCCCCATTAAGAATCTCTGGGTGTTTTTAAGAGGAAAATGAGGGACACCAGACCCAAAAACACCCAAAGTTTTTTCTGCAAAAACTGACAAGTAAATGGTGATTTCTTTATAGTATTCTAATTTTTTGAATTCATGTTTTCGTGGGTTTTATGAGCTGTTATTATTACTATTACATTTGGTTGTTGTTTTTGGTCCCAGATATCTCAGGACTAGACTAATAAAAACAACAAAATAAATGACAAATTGTTTCACGGAATGGCATTACTTTGGCCTCTAATACGACTGCACTGTACTGACCAAGATATATTTACCTGGCACATTAAACCGTGTTGCTGAGATCAGGAGCATCAATGATGCTGAAAAACTATGCAAGGCTGACCTTCTGTGGCTCATTCAGAATCCAGCAGCTAAGAGTTTTGACAGCAACCATCTCTCCCTTGCTCAGATTTCTTACCATTCTTACAGGGCTTAATAACAGATGAAGAAAACAACAATTAGAATAACTAAGACAAACCGTGAAGGAGGGGATTTGCCTTTCTTTTCATTTTTTTCCTTTTACATATTAATTCTAAGATGTACAACCAGCCTCAGAGCTCCAGCAATCTTTTTTATCTGGATGTGCTAAGGAAGAAGGCAGGAAGACAATGGTTTCTAGGGTAACTGGGTCCTTGTTGCATCCAATGCCACTATATAATTAGTCCAATGAGAGGTCCTTCTGGGAGGAGCAGAAGGGAGTTTATTGGAGCACAACACATCCTGGGGTGTGTTTTTCCCACAAAACTCTCTATTCCACCTTTCAATTAATACCCCCATTGATCAGGAGGCATGGAACATTTTGAGGTAGCAACTGTATATAGACAGGAATGTCCTGGTTCATGAGCTGTATGCATGTGATACACAAATACATCGTCACATCGTCTTCATAAGGGCTGCTGGGGCTCATGTGGTAGTGGTTGTCTACAAATCAATGGGATGGCAGTTTGATCCTTTGGGCATGACACTTAATCCTTAGTTGCTTCCAGTCGTTGCACTACTGCTGTGTGAAGGTATATGTGTGAAAGGGTAAATGTGCAGTAGTGTGTGCTTTACATTAGGAAGAGAAGTGCTTTATAAATACAGAAATGTCTGCTTATAATTTACCCATACATTTCAAAGAATGCATAAACATGGAATCATTAATATATAAATGTTGCATACAAGGCCTTCAACCCTTCAGCTACACACAAACACACACACCACTTTCCTGTTCTATTTTTTGCTCTCCCATAAGGGGCAAACATGTGTCCAGCCACCAGGATATCACAGTCCACACTATTGATCAGTGTCCAAGGCAGGATAAATAAAAGAGAAACAAGTGGAAGGCAAGGCTTTCATCCTCAGCCACTTGGTAATTTCATCCAAGTCAGCAGTGCCAATATCCCTACATGTACTGCTACGATTGGTAAGCCGAGCCCCCCCTAGATCCTATGCACTACACCATACATTCCTTGTTCGGGTTTATTTTTAGAGAATCTGAGGTGGGGATGGGAGGAAGGGGCAGAACGTTATATTCCCCCATTACTAGCGGTGAGTGGGTAAGATATTCATTTATGGCAGCTGTCTTTTAATCACCATCTTCATCATTATTGTTTTTTTTTCTTTATATTCGTTGTCATAGATTAAATCGCAATTCTTTGTTTGGGTAAAAGACTGAGGCAGAGTAGCCATCACATTATTAGAAGTTAGATTATTATTGAACCGGGCACGGAGTGACGAAAGACGTGGGCAGATGTACTGCGCATGATAAGCTGATGAACCTGCAGGTGTGTGGGCTAATTGTAGTTCAGCTAGGAGGGAGAAAATGAAGCACCAGATCTATGACTCACAAACACACAAAAAGACAGACGAGAGCCACAAGAGACATGAGAAGAGTAGACCAAAGGGAGGAACCAATGCATTATCAGCATGTGGCTTCTTTGCTACTTTAACTTTTTTATTTATGTTATATATTTTCTTCATGTTTATGCTGAGTAATTCAATTTATTAAATCACTCATTCAAACATCAACAAACTGGAAACTCAGTCCTTGCCCCTCACTTGTCCTTTTGTCCAGCATGCTTCATGTGCTTTTTCATGCATGTTACCTTTGGTCTTAATGAGATGAAAAAAAATTTGTGTGTTTACATCTACATACATTTTTGGTTGCATGGCCACATCTACCCTTAAGCTGTTAAATCCCTCACACCACCAGCTTCCTCCCCTCTAGACTAAGTGCAATAGCCCCCACCCCTTCTGCACCTGCACTGTATATATAGAGATAATGCATACTGTACATGTTCTGTGGAACAGCTGTATAGCACTTTTGTTATGCTACTGCAATCCTGCTATTTCTTTACCAAAACTATAATATTCTAGGCATCCTAAAAAGTAAAGTAGAATGCTGCTATGTTTTTCTTATTACTCACATTCATGTGAGTGCTTGCACATATTACAGACTGGCTATTTTTTTATTTTCTTATATTGTTGTTGAGGCAAACTGCCTGATCGTCCCCTCTGCCCAACCCAGGACTTTTAAAAAGACAGACCAGTGGCAGTGAATACACAGATGGGCGACTGACATGCAACAGTAAGACACTGTCAGCATTGCTGTGCAGTTGTAGACCCTTTCTTATTGTGATATAGAGTCCAGTTCAAACTTCAGTTAGAGAGTCATCCATTCAAGTGGGGAAATCTGCACAACTATATAAACCTTGACAATTGTTATTCATATGGAGTGGAATGGAGTTCCTGACAAGCTTTGTTTTCTTAACTGTTGACAATACAGTCAACATGGATGAAAACCTGACATTTTCATTCTGGAGTAAATATAAATGTAAATTTGTTGTATACCTGGACAACTGTATTTGAATTACACAGTACACCATAATGAACACTCAAAGTTGTCTCTCTGCAGTTCTTCTGGGTGTGCTGATGACTTGTGCTCAGACGGAGATGAAGAGGGTTGTTGGAGACAATGCCACACTGCCCTGCCACCATCAGTTCTGGGTTGGTGATGACCCCACTCTAGACATTGAGTGGCTCCTTCTTAAGCCAACCAACAGGAAGAAAGTGGTGAGTGTTTTCCCATACAGAAAATGAGTCAAGATGGATCATTGAGCGGACATTAAGACCATAATATTCAATATATAATAAGTATATGTAGCACATAAAAGTGGTGATAAAGGATGATAAATTTAACAACGTAAGAACTTACACACACTGACTTCAAACACAGGTTGAAGGTCAAGACTTGAGAAATGCTTTGTGTACAAGTTAAGTTGGGTTATCATGAGAAAACTGTTTTTTTAAATCTCATGATGGAATAATTAAGTTCTGACCTCAAAAAATGATTGCATAATAAAAATAACTGGGATGAAAGCCGTTCTGTTCTTTATTCTGATATTTGAAATCTGCCCATTTTACATGAAACATGAAGAATTTCTCCACAGCTAGGATTAGCTAATGCTAAGCATAACATGTAATTACTAGTTGTTTCAAAATTGTCACATTTAATGCATTTATCCTACCATGCAGCCACATCAAAACATCTCAACCTTCACCTCAATCCCCCTGCAGGTGATTACCTACTTTGCTGGACGGGTGTTTGACCCTAATGAGGCTGAGCGTGGTCGTGTAGCTTTTGCCGGAGAGTACTTAAAAGGAGATGCCTCTCTGTTGATCAGTGACTTGTCACTTACGGACTCTGGAGAGTACAGCTGCAAAGTCAAGACTGGTGCACAGTATCACTGGAGCACCATCAGCCTCATAGTGCTAGGTAAGTGTCAGACAACACTAGATTCACTTAACAGAAACCAGACAGGGAGAGAACTCATGGGGACACTGTAAAAATGGAAGTGACATGAAAAGTGTTCTAACCAATCATTTCACCTCTGTTTGAGAGAATTTAACTGTTACTTTGTGTGAAATAAAATGAACAGTGACAAGATATCATTTGATGTTGTGGCGGCAGTGGCCCTAGTTGTTGTTGTGTGTCCTTGGGCAAGGCATTTATAACACCCACATTGCCTCCAACCAGTGTTGGGGAGTAAAGGATTACATGTGCCGATGTTACGTATTTAGAATACAAAATATGAGTAACTGTATTCCATTACAGTTACACTCTGAAGAGATGGTATTCAGAATCATACATCATCGTAATCATACAGTTCCATTGTTGAAATCAGTGGATTACACGACAGCTGCATAAAACAAGTCACATAAAAAAATCATCGTCTTCTTACAACAAAGATCCTGTTTACAGCAGATGTCTTGACTCCTTATTGCTGGTCTCATTGTGTGGTCATATACATGTATATGACAGTAATAGTCGTTCAGTGAGAGCTCTTACCGTCAATACAACATCTTTGATCAAAGCTAAAGTTTTTGGTTCATGTCGGCAAACTGGACAGAAAGCTGAGGGGGATAGAGAGGACAGAGCAGCTGGACTGATGGGGGTCAGAGGATGGGGATGAAGCACTGCGTGCTTAATGCTCCTCGGTCATGATGCCGGTACACTGTTAGCATCACTTGAAGGAGTGAACTTGTTAGCTGTTAGCTGCTAGCTAACTCCATCCAAAACTGAGGCTGAGTAACGTTTAAGTACGAACGTGTTGCTTGCAGTCAGGTAGTTTTATACATGGGTCTGTTTGATGTCCGTATTCAAACACTGTTTCTGTGTGTAAAATGACTTTTGGTTGCATTGTTTAAAAATATATTATTCTGTCATCATTATGTTTCAGTTTCTCTCAATAGAATAACATTGATGTGATGCAGTCAGCTGGAACAGATGTTTTATTGAATGTTTTACAGCGTCCTTTGTAGTAAACAGGGGCTGATCACTGCATTCAATCACTTAAAATGCAATTCAATGTGTGAGTAATCCAAGTATTCAGAATACGTTACTCAGACTGAGTAATGTGATGGAATACATTACAAATTACGATTTAGGGCATGTAATCTGTATTCAGTAACTGAATACTTTTTTAAAGTATTCTTCCCAACTCTGCCTCCAACACACTCACTGTGTATGAATGAACTGGCGGTGGTTGGAAAGGCCGTACATTGGGAGCCACGTCTCTGCCTCTGTGTGAATGTGGTGTGAATGAATAATTAATTTCAATGTAAAACGAAGACCACTAGACTCTTGCTGCTTCCATAACTGACTTGAATCTGTAAAGAATATGTCCTCATCAATAATGCATAGAGCTCTGTTAAAAGAGCAAATGCCTCTTTACGCTTCAATATATCAAGTAGCATGAAAAAATGTCGTGAAATTTTAGTTTCTTCCTTTCAAATTACTAATTGGTTTCTCTTCCCCTCTACTAGAGAGTCCCATTTTCAGAGGCAGATAGATCTTCATACATAAGACTGACAGACATTCAAATTAGCTCCCTGCTCCACTGCTGTGCTCAACAATAATAACAACCTAGAGCTCAGTCAGCCAGAATTCAAGCTGTAGATAGAATAATCAGATTTCTGCCACATCAGATCACTTCAATTAAGTAAAAGTAAAAAGTGAGCTTGTTTACAGTGTCTGTAGAAAAGATATTTTAAATTCAGCAGCGTCCATGTTAATAACATCTTATTGTTTCTACTATGCATTATATGCAGTGTGGGGCTCACCTTTAGTATTCATATTTATTGAAAATACTTTGACTAAAGAATTTAAAAAGGGAAAATACAATGATTGTCAAGTATTAAACATTTCATACAAGGATATTGATTGTTTTAAATAGCCTTTTTCTAAATATATAACATTTGGGATTTAAACATGTTATGCAAGGTTTAATCAATTTTCAGGAGGATTTTTTCAGACACATGTACCGTGTGTTTTACCACAGTCTGTGAAACTTTAACCAGATAATTTAAGATGTTCATGCACCATTCTGCTAACCAAATAAAAACAGCAATTTATGCTGCAGCTCACAACAGTAACACATAAAGACTATGATAAAAAACAACACATAACAAATAAAAAAATGCAGACACTGGAATACTTAAAAATCGTACAGTAAATATGAAATAAACAGTATCAAAATTACAATTTTCTCTTGAAGGGTTTGTTGTCACAGGATATCCTTAGGGGGCTTACAAGAAAAAAAAGTGTATAAGTGTTTGACATGTGAGTGTTTATCCACAGTGAAGCCATCTAAGCCACGGTGCTGGATGGAGGGCAAATTGTTGGAGGGTGGTGATGTCAAAATGAGCTGCAAGTCCGCTGATGGCTCGGACCCCATCCATTACAAATGGGAAAGGGTGCTGGACAAAGGAAAGTACATTGGCAAGCTGCCTCCATTGGCACTTCTAGGTATGTATGCTCACATAAATAAAAACTATAAAAAGCATATTAGATGTTTAGGAATGCAGGACAGGAAGTGTTCCACCACACCTGTATACATAGAACTGAAGAATGTCTCATACATGTGCCTATTCACCATACAAGATTCAGAAAAACAGGAATAAAAAGCTCAATCTGAGTGTGAATATCTAAACCAAATAATCCTCAATACTAAAAGTATGTCCCATTTAATTTTAAGATTTAAAAAACCCAGAGATTGTGACATTGAGGAACTTAACCAAGGACAACACCGGAGTCTACAAATGCACCGCCAGCAATGATGTGGGAGAGGAGAGCTGCACACTGGAGGTCACGATGCATTGTGAGTGGACAAGCCTTGCTGAATATTTAATAAGATGATCAATCAATCCTATCACAAAATTATTCATGGGATTGTTGATGTCTTCTAGCAAAATATGAAAGTTATAAACATAAGGCTTTGAAGGTTTGGCAATTGGGCGTGAAAGAAAGAATATTGTAAATACCTAACATTTGGTTGTTAGTAAGTGAAAATCCAATATGATTACTAGCAGTGCTGTAGGATTATTTTATTCTGGTTTTATGCAATGGTTTGTGTTTGTGTGTTTAAATGTGTATGTGGTATAGATATAAGAGGAATGGGTGTGGTAGCAGGAGCAGTGGTCGGGGTGTCCTTTGGCATTTTCCTCATCATCGTTATCATCTGGATGGCGTTCCGCAAAAAGGAGTTGACGAAATATGAAGAAGACGAAACCCCGAATGAAATCAGGTACACAATGAAGAATATCTAATATATATATATATATATATATATATATATATATATATATATATATATATATATACACACACACACATATATACAGTATATACACAGACACACTGTTTACCACCACTACTAATACATACTGCAGCTTGTAAATTACAATGAATGTCCTTAGCCAACTTGCAAAACAGAAACATTCTTTAATTCCTGCTTTTTGAATATATTTGATAATTTATGTTTTATCTTATCAATAATGACAATTTTGCAACGATGCTTATTTCAGGGAGGATGCAGAGGCTCCCAAAGCCAAACTAGTGAAACCCAACTCCTTGTCCTCATCTCGATCTGGCAGCTCCCGCTCAGGCACCTCCTCCACGCAGTCCATGGTGCAAATCATGGGTCTGCGAGGTCATAACGGCCATGTCCCTGCTGTGGCAGCCCTCAAGGAAAACTGCCAAGCCTCCACTTTCCCCACATCTCCACTATGCTACGATCCGACAGTTCCTAAGACTCCCGAATCCCGTTCCACACACACCTCTACTTCTACCACTAATTCAAAGCCCAGCCCTCCCCATAAGCTGAGCCCAGGGAACCTGACCAGGAGGGGGGGCACTCCTGTTAGGATCCCTGCTCAAACCAAGGCCTTTCAGACAGTGTAGAAGATATGGACAGAAGGCTGTAATGACATAGAGGAAATGACCAAGATAGCCTCTGGACATGGCAACCAGCTTGAAGAGTTACAGTAGGTTCTGATAAGTTTAATTTATGTAATCTAGATATACTACCCACCAATCACAATTCGATGGATAACGTGAGAGCATGGACATACACTACATGGCCACTTCATTCTCTTTGTGTACAAAAAGCTGCCTACAAATACACCTTAAGAAGGAACTGGAAAATAATGGAAACTGAAGTGTTTTCTATCATTTCAAACACCTGTCTGCTCACTGTACCACTGAATCACCATCACAGTAATTGCTCATACAATATACAGAACATTGTAGGACTGAAGTTATGAAAGTAGTTCACCTGTAAGTTTTTACAATACATAAAATTCATCTGTCTGTTTGTCTCACACTTTCATAAAATTGCTGACTCCACAACCCAAGGTTGTGTGTCAGCAACAGCAGCGGTGTAATGTGTCCTGTAGGTCTGCCCCGGGGCCTCCTACCTGTTGGATATGCCTGGAACACCTTACCAAGGTGGTGCCCAGGGGGACATTCTAACCAGATGCCTAAACCATTTCAACTAACTTCTCTCAAAGCAGAGGGGCATCGACTATCCTCCATCCCCCCACCCTAAATTCTATGGGCGAGTCTCAGCCACCCCACTTGTTCCCTCAGTCCCTGCTCCTTGTGGGCATATGGTAGAAAGCATTAAATTGAGACGCTTGCCTTTTTGCTCAGCTCTCCCTTCAACTGTGAGATCTGATCCAAATCCTTAGCTTCCCAAACTGGCTGTTGTCCCATTATCGGTCCTTTTAATGTGTATTCTTACAGTACACCATACTCACACTGTTCCCAGAGATTGCAGACAAGTGCATTAAGTCTTAATGCAAATTTATGTTCATGTTCATGAAGTGTGAATCATTGATGCTGATTGTTTAAGCCATGTTCTTACAGGAGTAAGAACAACATTGTAATAGTTTACTTCTAGTTACTTTATTATACTCTGTTTTTTGGGAGTATACATTTTTCAACTAGAGAATGAAAGTAATGTATGAATATGATATTTTAGAGATTGTTTTAGCCGTATGTAGAATTCCCTGGTGTTAAAATGTTGCTTTTCAATCCAAATGTAACATTTTATATTGCTTATTTATTTGAATGATTTACATATATAGGGGGTTCTGCCACCTTGTGCACTTGTAATACATAAAACTCAAATAATGCTTGTGAAAGAGTGCCTTTGGTCATATGCATGCTCATTGTAATGATCATACATATAGTATTTAGTACAATTGTCTATACAGAGCATCCAAAATATGATGTTGTTTTTTTTATAATGGACCACTAATCAGACCCAATGCCATATTAGGAGGAGAGTTCCATTTTTACTAAATCGCTGCGTACCAGCTGCAGCCTGGAAACAGAAGTACAGAAAAAGATTCCTGCCCTTGTATCTCATCTTCCATTCAACAGAGGACAAACCGCATCCCTCTTTATTGTTCGGTTTTAATTCACACTTCTTCCCTTCAATAGATAATCTGCCTTTCATCCGTTCCCTCTTTCAACTTGTCTTGTGAGTCTCACTCTTCTCCCTTGACACTCCAATTCTAGTAGAGGGACGTACTATACATAACCTCGCTGCAAGGACACAGCTCTCTTATTGTTATGTTCAAAGCCAAACTCATTGAACAAAGGTTTTTCTGTTACTTAATCATGGCATGATTTAAAGCACCAGCATTCAACACATTGCTGTCTTACACTGAAATGGATACTGTAAGAAACTCACTGTGAGTACTGTGATCAATGTGATTTTAGTGAATTCTGCTTTAGCAAACTGTGGTTATGACAGTGTATCATACCCCTAAGATTCCACAGAGACTAAATGCAAAATCTTTAAAGATTTTTCTTATTAGTTCCCTCACACCCGTTTCAGTCTGTTAAGTGGTCTGGTTTAATTGCATTTTCAGTTCTTCAGGGTAATGTCTAAATACATGCAGAGCTACATTGCAATAAAGAGTGCTGAGGGATTTTTGTGACAGTATTCACAATACACAGCAATTCAGTTATTATTATGTTAAACTGTCTGGCCATGTTAACTTAAGTAGCCTACTACTCATACATGATTCTGTGACTGTAATGCAACAGAGGTGACTTGCTGCTTACAAAAAACCCTCTACTATTTCACATACACAGGACACCCTGTTTAAAGAGAGGTGGGATAAGTCTCAGCTGCTATCTCATACATGTTTAAATGTTCTAACCTTACAATATTCATTCATATAGCTATTAAAGGTAGGGTAGGAGATTTTGAAAACTCAGTGAGAGTCAGCCAGATTTTGAAAGTAACACACGCCCCTTTCTCTCGGAGCTCACCCCGAAGTCACGTCTCCAATCACGTGGACTCACCTGAAGATGAGCTGCGGTCTGTGACTTCGGCCATCATGCATGTACCTCTCTGTTGCAAAAGTTACACTAATTTACCAAAAATGCATCACAATGAAATCTCTTACCCTACCTTTAAATGTTTGTTTTCCATAGGCAGAAAGTTACACCTCTCATTACATCATTAGTCTTTTCTTTGGGTGTTTCAACAATCAGACACTCAAAAAAGTAACCCAGGCTGTGTTAATCAAGCCGTATGTGTGCCCCTGCGGCTCTCCTCTCTTGATCACTAGCCACCCTAAGTACTGCTCCATATGATGAGCAGCATGTTGTAGGCCTTGCAAGTAACTGACACTACTAATTACAATTATTACAATCACAATTATTATTATTAAACCAATTTATCTTCCACCAGTTTACCCTGACTTTCCAAAATGAAAAAATAAGAGAGAGATAGAGAGAGAAATCAGAGCTTTAGTTATTTTTCCAGTGTAACATTAAGGCCCCTGTCTCATGCTGGTGCTGAAAATGAAATGGTCACTTCTCCATTGTTAGATGACAAAAGTAAAAGTCTTGTTCCACTGAAAAAACTGATTCAATACAAAACATTTCTATTCTTTCCTGTGATTGTCTGATCTGTAGCCAAACAGAAGGCTCCCCAATGACAGCCCTTCCATCAAGAATATGCTGTTATCTATATAAATAAAAAGAAATGTGCATAATAAAATCTCTAAAGGCTGAGGAATGATGCTTGTGCATGTTAAAGGGTTTTTGTTTTGCCTTAAATTCAGGATACTTAGAGATATATACACCACTCATTTAAATTGGTTTTAATTAAGTTGGAAATTCATACATATACTATTTTTTGATTGTTCATTTTCTTTTTTGTTTAGAGGGTGTTTTTGTTCATTTTTCCAAATCTTATGGATTTGGTTATTGTACTTCATGCATATGCATAAGATATAAAGTCCCCTGCTTAATTGAAAATGTATATTTGTACAGAACGTAAGTACTTTTTTTAAAAAAAATAAAACAGTACACTGAGGGCTCCTGGCATTATTCTATGTAGTATGTGTTTTGTAGTATGTCATTTTGCATATCGAGTCATTTTTTCACAAATTTAAATGGGTTGGGGAAATGGATAAAAAGGCTACTGGATAGTGTGCTCTTAACAATGCATCTGTCAAATGAATGCATCTGTCTTTCTCAGGATTACTGGTTGTGATGTCAACAACTGAACAACTCATTATTTGTACTGATCGGAACTAACATTTTTGTCGAGCTGCAGACAGCCATGAAGGACTGTATAGTGCACAGTGTGGCTGTTTCTTCTTTTTTCAAACACAACTCCGAAGACTGAACCGTTCCAAATAACAAAGATTTTATATAAACAAATTTTTCCTTTATCCCTTTTCATTTTTTTTTGATTATCCATACATATTTCAGAAATTTAGAATACAATATTTGATATCAATATTTATGTATGAGATTTATTTATTGTTCTTAGTAAAGCACTTGAACATTAAGGTCAGTTTTAATTTTTAAACTCCAAAAACCAACCCAAGAAACTCCAGCAGGAAATAATCAAAACTTACTGAAACCCAGGAGAAACAAAGAGTAACAGGGGAGATGACGATGATGATCTGGCACAGACAAAGGGGACCACAGGAATTAAATAGACAACAAGAAGAACAAGACACAGGTAAAACACATTAGGACAGGGGCAAACAATCACCAAAGGCAGGAAAAGAAAGAAAGAAAGAAAAACACCAAGAAACAAGATTTACAGTTCACAGGGTCCACAAAGTCCAGGTAAAAACCCTCCTGGGTCCGGATGGAAGCCCGCCGGAGATGAGGCTGCAGACTGTTAGGGATGACCTTCTGGATCCAGGGTCCGGGCGGAAGACCAACGGAGACGGGGTCACGGACCCTCCAGGGTCCGGGCGGAAGACCAACGGAGATGGGGTCACGGACCCTCCAGGGTCCGGGCGGAAGACCAGCGGAGACGGGGTCACGGACCCAGGGTCCGGGCGGAAGACCACCAGAGACGAGGCTGCAGACCCTCCAGGGTGTGGGCAGAAGACCAGAGGAAACCTGAGCTGGACCTGGGCTGGAGCCCGAGCCGCAGCTGGGGCCAGGGCTGGAGCCCACCAAAGAAGACCACCAGAGATGAAGCTGCAGACCCTCAAGGGTCTGGGCAGAAGCCCACCAGAGACGAGGCTGCAGACCCTCCAGGGTGGCATGTGGTCCACCCAGTCCACAGCATCCTGGAGGTTGACCCTGAGCTCATTTAATTCCTCCCAGCAAAAAAATGAGTTCAACAGGGTCCTCAATGGGTGTGTAATGTTTCCCCAGATGTGTTGGACAGAGGTGCAAATGCTAGAATGCATGAATGTAATTATGTGCAGTTTTGTGTGTTCAGTGTGAACAGTTTCCAGTTTACTTTCTTAACATGCTAATGTGGAAAATTAATATTTCCTCTTTTTACTTTAAGGAACCTGCTCTGTGTTGTTGGTACATTTGGAAGCAGTGCATGTTGGCATTGTTGTAAAATAATGATTTTAGATGTCAACAGTTACATTTGTAGTTGATTTTTCAGATATTACACTCAGAGTACATATATCAGCTGTGACAAATTGTGTCTGACTGTGTCTGAGGTTGAGGGAGGTGTTGATGCTAAAATGCATTCTAAAGTATGGCTTCTGGCTCATTGCACTCAATGAAAAGTCTCATGACGATGACAGAATTCAGTGTTTTGTTCACATCATGGTTTGGAGTCACGGTGTGTCAAAGAGATAACAGATACAATGTGTTTGGGTTCCTTGTCTCTTTGACAAACCATGACCTTGACGAGTTGGTGACATCCTCCCTCTGGCACAAATGTATGGAGCCCCCCTGCTGGTCTGCTGGAGAGGATGCAGAAGATATGCGTTTCATTTTTTCTGGGACAACCTGCACTGGGTCCACCAGAGTGTTTTATACCTGTCCTAAGGAGGACAAGGACTGGTACACCTGAAGAGCACAACAGCAGCTTGTAGTGTATCCAGAGTTTACAGAGGGTGTGTTTAGGCTCTCAATAGAGAGTCTTCAAGTGAAAGGATGGACACAGTGTGGAGGAGCAGACAGAATGCACAGGAGGACTTTTTTTACAAGTCACCCATCAACAAAAGAACTGGGGATCTGCAATGGAGGGTACTGCATAGGGCGCTGGCTGTAATCAGTTACATCTTCAAGATCAATCCCGCTGTGTCACTTTTATGTCCATTTTGTGATGAACCAGAGGCGGTCTCCCACTGCTACCTGGACTGTTGGAGACTCTGGTGTCTTTAGTTCAATGCTCAAAAAAAATAAAGGGAACACTTAAATAACACAATGTAACTCCAAGTCAGTCACACTTCTGTGAAAACAGCCTGTCCAGTTAGGAAGCAACACTGATTGTGAATCAATTTCAGCTGCCAGACAACAGGTGGAAATGAGAGGCAGTTATCAAGACAGCCCTATAAAGGAGAGGTTCTGCAGGTGCTGACCACAGACCATTTATCTGTTCTCATCCATTCTGCCTGATGTTTTGCTCACTTTTGCATTTTGTCAGTGCTCTCACCCCTAGAGGTAGCATGAGGCGGTGTCTACAACCCACACAAGCTGCTCAGGTAGTGCAGCTCATCCAGGATGGAACATCAATGAGATCTGTGGAAAGAAGGTTTGCAGTGTCTGTCAGCACAGTGTCCAGAGCATGGAGGAGATACCAGGAGACAGGCCAGTACACCAGGAGACACGGAGGGGAGGGCAACAACCTGTGTGTTGTAATCATATCATTGATTATCTGTTGAACAAAAGGCCTTATTAGATTTATAAGAGCTAGGGTATCAGAGTTATAAAATGTAAAACGATAGATACGAAGAATAGAATAAAGCTTTTATAAATTACACAGCGCTCCTGATCAGTGTAATACAATACACAGTGAGCAGCTTGGACCACAGCTACTGTGTCCTTACCATCCTCCATGTCCACTCTGTCACTTTGCCTACAACAGCCTACTCCTAGCAAGACGGGACCATAGACCGGACGGGACCCGGTACCTTCATGCATGCCTGCCCGCTCCCGCCCGAGGCAATGTTTCTCCCGCCCGATTCTGCGAGATTTGTGTCGGGTCCCGCGGGAATTCCCACCCGTTGAGGGTCTCTACTGCACAGTCTGAATCCAAGTCAATAAAAATCCAAGAAGTACAGTACAGTAAGCAGCATGAATGAGCACAATTTATGTTGCATGGCTGTAATATAGATATAAGGTGCTAAGTAAATACAGACCAGTGAAGGGAATGACATTGGTGCATGACATGATCATCTAGCTCTTCTCCCAACAGAAAGTGGAGGAGTTATACAGTCTACATGTTATTGCCACTGGCAGGAAGGACCTCCTGTGGTGTTCCGTGGTGCTCCTCTGTAGTCTCAGTCTACTGCTGTGCTACTGTGCTCCTGTAGGACAGGTTTGGGAGGAGATCCCTCATGACAACATCCACTGCCTCATCACGAGCATGCCCAGGCATTGTAGGGAAGTCATACAGGCACGTGGAGGCCACACACACTACTGAGCCTCATTCTGACATGTCTGGAGGAATTTCCACTCCAGTTGGATCAGCCTGTGATGTGATTTTCCACTTGTATTATCAGGGTTCATCCCAGGAGGAGGACACAGTTGCAGGACACAGAGCGGTTATACTAAAAGTCTTTATTTAAGGCCACAAGGGCAACAAAGCAAAAGGTCCAGAACACAAAGTCACATTTAACGTGGTAAGTGAAAGTAGCAAGGCAAAATATCCATAAAAAAAAAAAAAATTACACTTGGCGTGGTAGCAGAATGTGGCTAAGTAAAACAAGAAGTCTAAACCAGACTAGATAACAAACATGGAGCCAAACGAGATCATAAACATGGCATGGAGCAAAAACAAGTTAATGAAACCTGGAGACGAGTCTGTAGCAAGGTTTGGCTAGGCGTCGTGACAGGAACAAGCCCCCAAGAGAGACGAGACAGACTGGCACCTGGTGCAAGGACGACACAGACTAAATACACAGGGACCAGGGAAGACAATGAGACAAAACCGACACATTAGGGAGGGTCGGGTAATCACCAGGAGTAGGAGGGTGAACAAGAGGAGAGGGAAGTCAAGACACCTGAGAATGCAAAAAGGAGACAGGACCTTCAAAATAAAACAGGAAGTACGAAATTGTCTCAAAGCACCTCACAGAAACCCAGAGCTTGAGACACAGAGCCTGAACCCCCTTAAGAGCACTGTGGCAAGGAAAAACTCCCTTTTAACAGGAAGAAACCTTGAGCAGGACCTGGCTCGTAGGGAAGAACCTTCCTGCTGCCAGTCGGCCGGGTAGAGGAGGAGAAGAAGAGGGAGGCAGGACAGAGACGATGAAGTAGAGAGAGAGAGAGCGAGACAGAGGCACAAAACTACGAGGAAGACAGCAAACACAGTTTATGAGATGATATTACCAGTATGAACCAGACTAATGTGAGTAGAGGTCAGAGGGTGAGAGGGAAACTGCTCAGTGGATCATGTTTGTGCCCCCAACAGCGTATGCCTATATATAACTATACCTATCAGCCCCATCAGCCCTATGTAACTATACGCCTTACTAAACAGACATGTTTTAAGTCTAGTCTTAAGGTGGAGGCAGTGTCTGCCTCTCGGACCCAGATTATTAACTGGTTCCATAGTAGCGGTGCCTAGTAGCAAAAGTTAGTCCTCCCATTCTACTTTTATGTACAAGTAAACCTGCACTCAGAGATCTGACTGTCCTATTAGGAACATACGGTACTATCAGGTCCTGCAGATATATGGAGCAAATCCATTAAGAGCCTTGTAGGTAAGAAGAAGGATCTTGAAGTGTCATGAGCCTGTGTTTTGATCGTTTTGTATTCATTTTGCTTTTGCTTATCATCTTTAGATTATTTAGTATATTCCTTCCTCTTATTTATTATTATTTAGCATTTTCTTCCTCTGTTACGGTTTATCATAACCCTCATAGATGAATATTTGGAGGCTATGCCGTGGCAATTGCCAGAATTCAAGTCCATCCTGTTTGGAACTGTGGAAGAACCTACATGGCCAGCTGGTTTCACTGCCTCAGTCCTCAGACCTGTTGGCGGATCTTCAGAGCAGTGGGTGCTACGCCGGAATCAACGACGCCGACGTCCAACCCAACTCTCCTCATCTTCCCCAGCTCCAGCTGAAATCTCCGCCTCCTTATCTCCAGACCGTGCCGAAGGTCTTTCCTCATCGTCAGCAGAGCCACCTGAACTCCTCTCCCCTGCACCAGAGTTCGTTGATGACCCGACGCCCCCACCAGCGCACCTCTCCCAGGCAGCTCCAGCTCCAGCCCGTGGTTCCGTCCAGCCCGTGGAGCCAGCTGTCCTTCCCTCGTCTGCTCAAGAGCTTTTTTCAATTGGGAGGGCTTTAAGGTGGACAATGGTTAAACTCCAGGCTGTAGTGGATTGGGTAGACCACATGCCTTCTCCCCATCGGATGAAAGGGTAGTCAGGCAGTGGTGCGCTCTTCGGATGACCAAGCTCCAGTGTCTGGGGGCCAAACCAAGGAGGGTCTTATAGACCAATGCCATCCAATGAGTGTGCCTCCTTGTGCTCAGACATTGTCCCCACAAATATACTTAGCACACACACACAAATACAAACATTTCGTTCCATGCTAACTAAACAGGATCAACTAAACAGGATCATCGTTATGCTTTGATGACATCATCATGATGTCATCAAAGCATAACAATGACATAATTATCAGATGTCTGAGGTTTGTATGATGTCATAATCCTTATGCTTTGATGAAATCATCAACATAGAATGATGTCATCGGAGCATTGTAACTGCAGGTTGCAGGAAACAGATTTTCTCTCTTTCTCTGTGTCTTGACGCAACGCCTACTGAAAACAAACAAATAGGGAAAACAGAAAACAAACTGTCATGGAACTCTCACTGGGAAAAACAGATGAAGAAATTCAGGAGAGTCTGTACCTTAGGTTGCGATGTACATGTAACATCAGTGAGACCCAGACCAAACTCAGTGAAGCCTTGGACCGGGAGAGAGAACTCTTGCAGCAGATATCCTGTTTAGACAAGGATCAGGGCATTCTGAGGATGGAACTTTCATATGAGATGGAAAATAACACCCGTCTCTTGGAGGAAAACAAGGCGCTCAAATTGCAGTTAGAGACAGCTCAGAATATAACTGAACAAAAGAAGGCTGTAGACACTGAGCTGTACCAGGAGAAGAAGAACCTTACAGAGCCAAAAAAAAAACACATATCCAAGTTCAGAAGGACCTTGCGGCGTATGGTGAGCGCTGTAAAGAAGAGATTGCAGGACAGATTCCAATGCTCGCGTTGCAGCGAGCTAAACAAGGTGATTTCTGAACTGCAAAGCAATATGAGGCAGTTGGAGGAGGAGGTGCAGAACCACCGAGAAAAATTGGAGGTCGTTCAGCGCAACATGGAGCAGAAGAGAGAGTCACAGACCCTTTAGGGTCCTTCTCTTCTTCCAGGCCTTCTCTTCTTCAAAACTTTGCAGATATAAATACTATTGTGTTATAATATTAAATACTATACATCATAATAATATGTTTACCGTCGTGATTACTACCAATATGAAGTGCAATTTAAGTATTAATACACAAATACTTAGAAAACAATATGAACAAACGTGCACCAGGCAAAAAATTGACACAGATAAATATGTAGAAGATTTTTTATTAAGGGCCAAATCGCTTAGAGAAATGCGTGAATTGTCAGAGCAACATGACTATCAAATCGGCACGTTTGATTGACTGTGTAGTCTTTCCATTTAGATCATCATTTTCTTTAATTTAAAGCAGAGAATGTGCACTCTTTAGCTAACTGCATATAGGATTGAAAAGAATAATGTTTTCCATATAGTCCGGCTGAGGAAGCGGCTTCAAGCAGCAGATTGTTTGTGTAATAATAATACAAACAGTCCCTCATTCATTTCTATTGGCGCTCATGTCTGTGGTGTGTGGACACACGTATTAAAAATCTGTGGTGTCCATACGAGATTAACTTTCTAAGGAGATAGTTTTCTGTGGTGCCTGCACGTAATTTCACTACATTTCGTGACCGTCAACATGTATTGTTTTTACCTTTTTTAATCCACTAAACCTTTCAATCGTCATGACTTGAGTTTCGTCTCGTCATTTTTTAGTACGTCTACGCTGCATTAAAACAGGGAGCTACAGAGTTTCTGAACTGAAGAGCAGTAAGAGGCATTTGGAGGAGGAGGTGCTGGACCACAGAAAGCCCACGAGCCTCTAATGACCAAACAAACTCTTCATTGTGTGTTTCAGGGGCCTCAATGGGTAGGGAACTGTTTCAGAGGAAAAGACAGTTTTAATTGTAAAGATTCACAAACTTCTGAGATTTAAGTCAGAAGTCTGACGAAATCTCTTAACTTTACCTGAATTCTTTATATTTGCAACTTGGAGCTCTATTTTTAAAGTCACTATTTAATTATTATTTCTGATTCTGATTAGGGCTCGAGAGCCCTATTGAAATGCAAGGAAATGTTATTATGATTCTCCCGCGTCTTTGGTCACAATTTTGACCAACCCCCTGAACGTGCTTAAAAACTCACCAAACATTACCCAAAATTGTCCCCCAACTAAAATTTTTACTTGACACTGTCACCATTGGTGGGCGGGGCCAAATGCCTCTACAGCGCCCCCTAAAGTGTGAAAATAAAAATTCCACGACATACAGCAAGTCGGCCATTTTGAAAAAACATTTTGCACTCCCCGCACTTTCGCGAACTCCTCCTATGGGATTTGCTTGATAGGGCTAAAATTTGGTGCGCTTGCCCTTAAGGGGTTAGGGACCAAAAGTTATCAAAAACGCAGCACCTTTATAACGCAGTTATACGGTCTGGTTGTAGTGCCACCACGAAGTTGACCCTTCATCAACGCACAGGAAATTGATGTATTTATGGCTTTATCTGCCACATACACACATCATCTTTCTACCACATACAATGCAGTGCTTCCATCCATGTCTAGGAAGTTTGCACATACTCACAGCAAGAACAAAGGACTGTCCACCAGTCCCCCTCCAGCAGCCTCATAGTCGTTAGATACACCTGGCCCAGGCAGCCAGCTCATCACAGGTAATTATGGAAACATTTAGTGCTATTGTTTGTACGTTTTACCCAGACCCACCCACTGAGGTCTGCAATCACATATAAACCATGTTTCCCCACCAAACAGTTAGAACCGATGAATAGGCTTGGATGAGCAGAGAAACGTCTTCAAGAAAAGTCCAGACGCCTTGCTTCAAGAAGATAAATGTGAATACCTGTGCTGTGTCTCTGTCCATGGTGCTGACGGTGGAGCCGGCAGCAGTGCTGGAGCTGTCCGAGGTGCTGACTGTAGTGTCTGCTGCTCGTGGGGAAAGCTCGGCCTGTGTCAGATCTTCTTATTTAATTTCAGAGACATTACTTGCGCCTGTCTGCTTGGACATACAAATGCTTGGAGAAAAACATTTGCTTCCCTTGCTTCACATTAGCTTCTCTCAAAGCTCCTGTGTAGGTTTATAAGCAGAGGCAGATTCACCACTCAGACTCCAACAACAATAGGACTTTAACATAAAAGTGGACAGTGCAGCAATGCATTTTGTGAAGTCTAAACCTCCCAAAATCCTGTAAAGTGCAGGACTTTTATCCCAATCTCCTAAACCCCAAACCAGATGGAGCTACTAGCTGAGAAACAGCTGCTACCCCCACTGTGACCTCAGTTATGGAAGAATACTGACTTTAAATCACAAAAGAAATTAAAGCTGCATGCAGCGATAACGGGCCCTCGCACTCCTTGTGGTCCGTGGGACTCACAGCCTTTCTTATCGTCCCACGTCCTCTCTCCCCCGGTACCGGCACGAGCTGCAGTCTGCAGGGCAAAAGAGTACAGCGAAACACACATACACCAAAGAGAGGTCCTCTGGCCAGTAGATGGCACAGTGACTGTAGCATAGCAGCATATCACTGTGTCCAAAGTCAGATGTTCAGCATGACTGTAAAGTTTCATCCACATAGGATGAAGTATGAGGGAGATACAGGTACAAAAACATCAATTTCCTGTGTGTTGGCAAAGGGTCAACTTCGTGGTGGCGCCACAGCCAGACCGTATGACGAAGTGCTGCGTTTTTGATAACTTTTGGTCCCTAATGTCTTAAGAGTAACCAGACCAATTTTCAGGTGGATTAGACAAATCCCCTAGGAGGAGTTCGTAAAAGTGCAGGGAGTGAAAAATGCAGGGGCTGAAGTCATGATAGAGTAAGAAGCATGTAGGATTAAAAAAAATTAAAAAACACAGCAGCTTTCGCTATGGTGGGGAAGGGTCACCTTTGTGGCGTTGCCCTGCCCACACAGTGTAACATCGATCTGCGTTTTTGATAACTTTTGCTCAGCCATGTCTTCAGAACCATGTGACAAAACCTCAGGTCTGTCAGAGTATTTCCCTAGGAGGCATCAGCTCTCACCTGTTTACAACTCTGTCCTTAGCAGACTTCACTCCCATTCAAACTCTAACAATGGGCCATCAACTAGTCAACTAGTGAGGCATCAGCTCTCACCTATTCACAACTCTGTCCTTTCATCCCTTCCTAGAAGACTTCATTACCATT
Source organism: Parambassis ranga (assembly GCF_900634625.1). Lineage (NCBI taxonomy): Eukaryota > Metazoa > Chordata > Actinopteri > Ambassidae > Parambassis > Parambassis ranga. Next base: position 20,050,258 of record NC_041034.1, read on the forward strand.
CAAACTCTAATGATGGGCTGTCAACTAGTCCTGCACATGACCCAGACACAGTTTCTGGTTGTTAACTGACCATTAACCAACTATAGGGATCTTAGTCATATGAGCTCCTGCAAGATCCACCCACAGAGGTCCTGAACACATAAAACTCAGATTCCCAACCAGAATAGTAGCAGAATTGAAGAAGACACTTGGGGGAGTGGCGAAACATCTTCAAAAAACAATCCTTGAGTCCAGTTGCCTCTTGGAAATGTTAGATCAGATGTAGAAAGCCCTCTTCTTCTGCTATCTGCTCACAGAGTCTCATGATCGTCCAGTGGCTTGTGCAATCATTCAGTCCAGATATAGTATATGCAGTGACACGTGGTGTGTGTGGAAGTACACTCAACAAAAATATAAATGCAACACTTTTGTTTTTGCTCCCATGTTTCATGAGATGGACTTGAAGATCTAAACTTCATTCCAGATACACAATATTACCATTCCTCTCAAACATTGTTCACAAATCTGTCTAAATGTGTGATAGTGAGCACTTTGCGAAGATGTGTTGCACTGTATGAGGCAAATGGTGGTCACACCAGATACTGACTGGTTCTGAGTCCCCAGACCGCCAATAAAGCAGAAACAAAATGCACATTTCAGGGTGGCCTTTTATTGTGGGCAGTTTAAGGTACACCTGTGCACTAATCATGATGTCAGATCAGCATCTTGATGTGGCACACCTGTGAGGTGGGATGGATTATCTCAGCAAAGCAGAAGTGCTCACTATCACACATTTAGACAGATTTGTGAACAATGTTTGAGAGGAATGGTAATATTGTGTATCTGGAATGAAGTTTAGATCTTCAAGTCCATCTCATGAAACATGGGAGCAAAAACAAAAGTGTTGCGTTTATATTTTTGTTGAGTGTATATATACGTATATGTACACGTATATATATGTATATATATGTATATATATGTATATACATGTATATATATATATATATATACACATGTATATACATATATATATATATGTACATATATATAAATAGTGACTTTAAAAGATTTCAGGTAAAGATTTGAGATTTGGTCAAGTTTTGGTTCTGACTTAAATCTCAGAAGTTTGTGAATCTTTAAAATTTGAACTGTGAGTCTATTCTTTTGTGCGTTTAGATCATTAGAAGCTGGTCATTAGAAGCTCGGTGTGCTTGCTAAGCAAGTTGGATTTGGTGTCTGCAAGTTCCCTGTTGATTTTCTGTAATTTATCAGCGAGGAACCTGCTGTAGCGCAGTTGCTCATGATAGAGCTGGTAAACTCTCTCTTCCCTCATTAACGCCATGTTTCTTTCCATAACACTTTCCATCTGTGCAGTCTGAGTCTGAGACAGTTCCTCTTTCAACTTCTGGATCTTGTCCTCCAGCTGTGAAACAAGGTGATCACTGCTGTCTTGGGAAGCTGCATGAGACTGCAGTAACAGGGTGACTTGTTTGACCTGCTTCTGCTGTTCTTGTACCATTTGCTGGACTCTCTCTTCTGCCAGCTGCTGTGAGTACTCCATGTTGCTCTGAGCGGCCAGCACCTCCTCCTCCAAATGCCTCTTACTGCTCTTCAGTTCAGAAACTACTCTCTGTAGCTTGCTGCAAAGAGAGTCTTGGTGCTGCAATTTCTTTTTTGCAGCCCTTACTGTAGTGCATAGTCTGTCCCTTTCTTTTTCCAGCTGAGTAACTTTCTCCTTCTCCTGGTTAAGCTCAATTTCTGTGTCCTTCTTTTCACTCTCCAGTTTACAAACTACTCTTTGTAGTTCGCTGCAACAAGAGTTTCTGTGCTGCAATTTCTTTTTTGCAGTCCTTACTGTAGTGCACAGTCTGTCCTGTTCTTTTTCCAGCTCTGTAAATTTCTCCTTCTGGTCAAGCTCTGTTTCTGTGGCCTTCTTTTCACTCTCCAGTTCAGAAACTACTCTCTGTAGCTCGCTGCAATGAGAGTCTCTGAGCTGCAAATTCATGTTTGCAGTCCTTACTATAGTGCACAGTCTGTCCCTTTCTTTTTCCAGCTCTGTAACCTTCTCCTTCTCCTGGTTAAGTGCAGTTTCTGTGGCCTTCTTTTCACTCACCAGTTCAGAAACTACTCTCTGTAGCTCGCTGCAACGAGAGTCTTGGTGCTCCAATTTCCTGTTTGCAGTCGTTACTGTAGTGCATAGTCTGTCCCTTTCTTTTTCCAGCTCTGTAACTTTCTCCTTCTCCTGGTCCAGCTCAGTGTCTACGGCCATCTTTTGTTCAGCTATTCTCTGAGCTTTCTTTGTCTGAATTTCAACCTGGTTAAGACTTTCCATCAGGTCTGTCTTAGTCTGGGACAATTCCTCTTCGAGCTGAGAATGAGCTTTCTCTAACTGCAATTTGAGCACCTTGTTTTCCTCCAAGAGAAGGGTGTTATTTTCCATCTCATATGAAAGTTCCATCCTCAGAATGCCCTGGTCCCTGTCTAAACAGGATATCTGCCGCAAGAGTTCTCTCCCCTGGTCCAAGGCTTTACTGCATTTATTCTGGGTCATACATTGTCTACATTGCACCCTAATGTTTTGCTGGTTGCTGGTATCCATCAGACCCTCCTGAATGTCTTCATCTGTGTTTCCCTGTGAGAGTTCCATGAGAGCTTTGTTTTCTATTTCCAACCAATTGTCCTGGTTCCTTTTCAGTAGGCGTTGCCTGCAGCCTGCAGGTACAATCTTTAGATGGCATTTTGTGATGTCATCAATCTTATGATGCCATCGTACATACAATCCTTTGATCATGATCATATGATGTCATCAAAGGATTGTTGCGAAGAAAATACTAGTGAATATAAAAATAAAAACATTCTCTATTTATTATTTTTATATTCACTAAGTGTATTTTCTTCACTAAGATTGCCCACACAATGAGTGGCTGCAGTTTCAGAGTCCCAACACTAGGTGGTAGTATTTGCAGCCACAAAATCTAAAGTTGCTGCAGATTTGTAGTTCTGAGTAAGAACTTGGGACTATCATGCTATTATGAAATATAATATGCACTTAGTATGTGGTAATAGGGGTGGAATTGTTCACAGAATCTACGGTTTGGTTTGTATCAGGGTTCTGAGGTCACAGTTTTCAGTTCGGTATTTGCGAATATGATAGACATGACATAAACAATATTGGGAGAGGAAAAGGATCAATAAAAAAAACGTGAGAGCATGTGCATGAAAAAAATCAGGTAAGACCTGATGCGATCTTCAGCAGCCTGGACAGGACAGGAGCAGGACATGAGCTAGGAGAAGGGCTGTGGCATAACCTGAACAAGCTAGAGGAAGTGCATGCATGAAAATGACAACACACCATGCAAACTCCAGAGGCCTGGAGAGGAGCAGTAACCTGTGTGCATAAGCTACAGGAAATGTACCGGAAATAAAACACAAGAGCTGACACGTAGGAAAAAGCTCAGGTACGACGCAACTTGCGATCTCTAGCGGACTGGTAAGGGGCGGAACATTTGCTAGGAAAAGGCTAGTGGCGTAGCCTGTGTGCATACACTAAAGGGAAGCTGTGCTTTGGCATCCAATTAAAGCCCAGTGACTCAGAGGAATGAGAAGGGGACAACAGCTTGTTGAGGGAGTAATAGAGCTGTCTGCCTACAACAAATCCCAATGCACAGACTGGCCTGGATTGTTAGAGACAGCCCTCTTCGCCCCCTCTCTGCTTCCTTCTCTCTGACTCCTCTGCTTCTGCTGTCTGATTGAGCAGGTTGGATCTGATGCTGTGGGTTTAAGCTGTCAGGTCGGTTAGTGTCTCTCCTTTTCAATGCTTCGTCCATTTCCTGTGTTGTTGTCATTTCACATCTCAGCATTTCTGTCCATGAACATCAGTTGGTTTGGATGGTCAGACAAGTCATTTCAAATTCTTTTCAGCCCACTTTGCAGGATGCTTGTTGCATTTGCATCTGCAGACTGAATGTAAGAGTGTTTTTTTATGTCTAATACACAGATATGGTTTTTTAAAGGTAGGGTAGGAGATCTTGAAAACTCAGTAAGAAACAGCCAGTTTGAATATACACACCCGCCTCATTCTCTCTGAGCTCACTCTGAAGCCACGCCTCCTAATCACATGGATGCGCATTACGTGTTCACAGAAGACAAGTGTTTGAATGCTGTGAATTCTCAGCACATTTTGTTCCTGCATAGACAGGCAGTTTATGTTATTGATGAACTCCTGTAAAGCTAATCAACAAGGGTAGCGGTGCTACACAGCCAGTTAGCATTGGATGTATGAATCTTCAGTGCATTTACTCTGTTGTTTATGTAGTTTACAGAGCAGTCTGCTCCCTACAGATATTCAGCTAGCTCACATCACCAGACCTACCTGCTCTACTTTAGTCTGAACACCAATCATATGCAAGACCTGTTCAAGGACAGTAAAACTCTGTTTATTGACAATATATAAATGTTTATTATTTACTGATTGACAGGTCAAAATTCAAATCCTGAGCCTGGAGCAGACCCATCAGCTGCTGGAGCTCCGTCTAAACCAAGTCTGACATCTGACCTCCTCACCATGGTCCTCCTGCAGCAGGTGCAGCCAGCTGCTGTTTCTGAGGGAGTTGCAGGCTCAGATGATGCTGTGGACTTTTGTGTGACGTGGTGATTGGTGCATCCTCATGCTGACACACACAGGCCTGTATAGCAGGGAGGCTTCCCACAACTAGAGCTGGCCTCTTACTTCTTCAGGTTCTAACGGTTCTATGTTTGGTGCTTCTGTTCTTTTTTTGCTGATCATACATGAGAATAAAAATCTGTTCACTGAAAAACTGTAACTGTGTTTGTTGTCTATTACACAAAACATTCAATGTCTTACATTTGTTATTTTAAAATGCTGCACAAATAAAACCAGATATGTTGGCAACAGTTTACTGTATTTTGATTTGAATAAAATACATTACATATATACGATAGAACAAAATCAGAGATCATTATTATCACATGCTGTCCTCAGGCAAGTGAAGACTGGTCTGGTGCAGCGTCTGGTCATAAGATCACAGAGCTGTGGAGAGAATATCACAATTACACAATGTACAGTAATTACAAGTGCAGCAACAATGATAACAGCAGCAGGTCTATGACAGGAGACGCTGCTCCCCTCTCCCTCAGCAGAGCTGAGGCTGCAGCTACAACACCAACAACACAGAGACAACGTAGCATGTTTAGCAGTCTTTGTATCAACATCAAGTTTGTCAGATCAGAGAGAAGCTCAGAAAAATCGGTAAATGGAATAAAGCCTGCTTCAAAATGGCGAAAGCTACACCCAGAGCCTGTTATCGTCATGTTAGTGTAACCCAATGAGCAGAGACGGGTCAGTGTTCTGATAGCAGTTTACTATCAACTCCAGGTTTAAGATGTATTCTCTGGACTAAAGTAGCATCTTCTCATCACAATATAACCAGAATACATTACACACTTGGACAATTCGACATTCAATGGTTCAATAGAAAAGAATTCATTTGTTATTTAACCCCAAATAAAGAAAAGAAATAACTCAAAATTCTCCATAGAGACTCAGTGCTGGCCAGCAATTAAAAAAAATTAAAGCTGCAAGCAGCATTGCGGGCCCTCGCACACCTTCAATCCGAGGGGCCATCGCTGTCCCCTCTCCTGTGCTCTCCTCTCCTCTTATTTCCAGAGATTTACAGCAAACACACATTTACAAGACAAAGTTCCTGTTGCCAGTAGGTGGCGCTATGACCGTATCATACTGTTAGCATATATATCTGTTCACACTTGCATCCATAGCAGTACTGTAAGATTTTGTCCACATTACATGAATGTGTTGGTGGTACTGCAAAAAATAACGCGAGTTCCTTTGTAATGGCGAATGGTCAACTTTGAGGCCACGCCCCCACTACACCGTAAGACTTTTGTAAGAGTTTTGCAATGCGTCTATTCCCTATGGTGTCCTGAGTGGACACAGTGAATTTCAGCTCAATTGGATAAAGTATGCGAGGCGTGAAAAGTTTTGTAGCAGGGTCACAAATCTCCAAAAATGGCCGCAACATGCAAAATGAGGCCTTCCTGTTGGGTTTGGAGGGGGGGTCCAAAAAACAAACCAAACAACCACACTAGCAGGGAAAATAATAATGTATCAGGTGAGGCAGAGCGACACATGTGCCGTGGACCTCCATGTTCAACCAGCGCTAACTGAGCTAAACTCCCCGCCCACTATACCAATGAGCATTGGCCATCTTAAAGGGGTCACAGCACTATAAGGCTTGATGGGCATTATTATGAATTGCTAATAAACATACAATGCATATACGTGAATTACAATTGACCACAAGAGAAAAGGAAAAAAAAATTAAAAATACATAAATAAAATTGTGGCTGTAAATTACACCCGGGTTACATTAGCATCATGTTAGCAAACTTAGCCTGGTGAAAGCTGACAGCCTACCTGTACAGAAGAACGGTGCCCACCACAGCATCACATTGTAGCTGCTTCTGCTCCCTCAGCTGTCGCCAGCACTGAAAAGTCGTGTAAATAACCACTCTTGTCACATCTCTCTGGATCAAGCCGTTTTCTGGTGGTGGCTTTCCCAAAAACAGTTTTTGTTTTCCGACTCGCTGGTAGCATCTCTCCCATCTTGCGCTGAACCAGTGTTTAACTTGGCAGTCACGCGCATCAAGTTCATTATTTTTTAATAATCCCTTGATCTTAGCAACCACAGTGTGGATGATTGTGTAATGATGTTTGATTCACTTTGCTCTGAGATTTTGGATTTAATCGCGCCCATGACTCTCAAGCCTGTAAGGCCGCAGAAAGAGCCTTGGCTCAACGAGTCCACTCGTGCGCTCAGACGCGCATGTAGGCAGGCAGTGAGGAGATGGAAAAAGGACAAAAAATTTTTGTGGGATCTCCTTCAAAACTGTCTCACATCGTACCAGCAGGCTGTTAAAGCTGCAAAGACAGAATATTTTTCCTCACTTGTTTCTACAAATGCTCATAAGCCTCAGGTTCTTTTTAATGTGTTTGATTCTCTGGTGAATCTGTGTGAGTATTGTGTCTGTATTGAGCCGTCTCCTACGCTGTGTGAGGCTTTCAAGCAATTTTTATTGATAAAAAAATATTAACAATTAGACACCTGCTCTCTCAGTCTGTCCAGGACCCCTCAGCTCTTTCTCCCAGCTCTGCTGTCTTTGACAACTTTGAGCCTGTCTCACTATCTCAACTCACTGAGGTTGTTGAACATTTATGGCCCGCTACCTGCCAATCTGAAGGCATCCCATCCCGTCTGTTTAAAGAGGTCTTCTGCACAGTTGAGTCTTTTAGCTTACAATTTATAAATCTGTGTCTGAGCTCTGGATGTGTCTCTGGATGTCTTTTAAAAAAGAAAGGCCTAGACCCCTCAGTTTTAACCAATTTTAGACCAAGTTCCAAGCTCCCTTTTATCTCAAAGGTTGAAATGGCCATTGAAATGGTTCACAGAATTTGTGTAAGAACAACTTTCTGTAAAAACAGAAAGTTGTTCTTACACAAATTCTGTGAACCATTTCAATCTGGTTTTCGGCCTCTCCACAGCACTGAACCTGCTCTCTTAAAAGTTTTTAATGATCTCCTGCTAACCCTCGACTCTGGCAACTATGCCATTTTAATTCTCCTCGACCTGACAGCGGCCTTCAATACCGGTAGACCATAGGATTCTCTTGGCTCGCTTAGAGCACCATGTCGGCATAAAAGGCACTACCATAAAGTGGTTTGAATCCTATCTTACGGACAGATCCTTCCCAAACTCATATTTGGCCTCTGCTAGCCGAGTGAACACCTGTCTCAGCACATCTAAGTGTTCTCCCCAACTAGCCGTGTAGACTACCAGGTCATCTAGGTAGGCACTGCAGTTGGGTAGGTGAGCTAACACTAGATTCACCAGCCTCTGGATTGTAGCTGGTGCATTGCACTTGCCAAAAGCCATAACCTTGTACTGCAAGAATCAATCCACAGTTACAAAAGCAGAAATATCAGAGGCATGGTCAGTGAGAGGCACCTGCCAGTAACCTTTTAGTAAATCTAACTTAGTCAAACATTTAGCAGTGCCAATGCTGTCTACACAATCCTCTATTTGGGGTAATAGAGTCGGTCACAGTAACAGCAATTGCTTTACGATAATCTGTAAGAAACTGAGGTTCGCCAGCAGGCATGGCGAACTCCATGGACTATAGCTGGGAACCACCAGTCCATGTTGCAGCAAATAATCAGTCTCTTCTTTCATGAGTTGATATTTCACAGGGTTGGCTCTATATGCATGCTGTTTGATCGGCTTAGCATTTTGCACGTCAACACAGTAAGACAGTTTGGAACATCCTCAAAAAGACAGTTAAACTCTTCGACTAGCTTGATAAACTGACTCCTCCGTCAGATGAGTAAGCTGGGAAGGCAAAAGTTCAAGCATTCCACAGTTTGGCAATTGAGGGCTCCTTTCTTCCATCAAGCCCATCAGCCTCTAGAGGTGGATGCAAACAACATAAACGGAGCACCCTCATCCCAGTTTTCCCCAGTTTCTGGGCAGTACCTCTGCAACATGGAAATTTGATGCCAGCTTTCCAGCGTACCCTGTGACTCAGGATGATATGCACTGGAAACTACATGGTGTACAGCTAACCGTTGGAGGACATCTCTGAACACTTTGGATGTAAAGTTTGTCCTTTGATAATCTAGACTATTTTCCACCACCTTCTGGGCCTTGCCATGAAGTTTACATTGCAGCAGCACTGGCAAAAAATCACAGGGCCACCTTAGAGAGGAAGCATGACATCAAAACATTAGGTGAGCTGGCTGGCGTCTGAGCCTCTAACTCAAGCTGGCACAGTCGTACAGCCTTGTAGGCTTCAATCTCCAGCCGTCTCATTTCCAGCTGGAACCGTCGGTTCGCCACCTTCTCTTGAGCCTCCATTTAAATGCGAGCTGTGTTTCTATAGTGAGCCTCAATCATGATGCTGGTGCTCTGGCTCAGTTAGCTAACTAGCTAGCTACTGTCTGCTAACACAGATCCACCCATTAATGTCTGATTAACATGAATCATAACAATAATCTAAAGCAGGAATACTTACACTGTCAGGGTTTCAGGTTTGAGCCAGGGATTTTGTTTTGAATATGGTTTGTGTTCATTTTTGTGTTACCTCCTGTTTTATTTTGGTATTTCCAGTTTGTGTTGCTGCACTGACTTTCCTCTCATTCCAGGTGTCTTGACTTCCCCTTCCTCGTGTTCTCCCTCCTCCTCCCGGTGATTACCTGCTCCTCCCTTATGTGTCACCTGTGTCTAATTGTCTTCCTTTTCCGTGTATATAGTCTGTGTCTTCACTTCACTCGGTGCTAGTTCGTCTCGTCTTGTGGGATTGTGTGTATGCCATGCCTTGACTCAGCGGTTCTCCACTTATGCTATGCTTCGTCTGTGAGTTACTTGGTTTTTGTCTTCGTCCTGGAGGAACCCTCACCTCGCCTTTGACTTTCTTCGACCTTTTGCCACGTGACTTGTGATTTTTGGTGTTTGTATTTTTGTTGAGCCCTCCTGGCGTACAATAAAGATTGTTTTATCTTTAAACTGATCCGCATCCTGCGCTTGTGTCCGCTCCACTACACAAACCCTGACATACACAGTAAAAATGGTGAATGGTGTTTTTCATTACTAGCTACTACTTGATGCCCACAGCCTGCCTCATGACACACAGACTTGTCCATAACTGGTTCCAGGTACATTTCAAAGTTTTCTGTACTGAAAATGTAAATTAACTACACATTGTCCATTTTAATTTTAGGATGATTTCTTTGATTATTTTAACCTGATCATATATCCTTTGCAATGGAAATCAATAACATACATTCGGTGCATGAGTACTTTTACTTTTAATACTTTAAGTACATTTTAAAGTAAGTACTTTTACTTAAGTAGGATTGTTGATGTAGCACTTCTACTTTTACTTAAGTATATACTTTGCAGGGTAATTGTACTTTTACTTAAGTACCAAGCTTCAGCACTTCCTCCACCACTGCTCTACCAAATTTCTCCTGATATAAATTAGACTATTTGAATATGTATGTCACTATTTAATTAAACTGTTTAAATTCTTATACTGTTTAAAAATAGTTAGGTAGTATCCTAATTGGCAACATGATAACCACATAACTATCCTGAGGGGGCTATAATTATTTTAACAATAATAATCTGTGCAAAGGATTTACATAAGAGCAGAGTATGCTGTAGTAGTATAGTATGGTATGTAACTGTTGAACAGGATGTGCAACATGTAAGGGTAAAGATAGAGATGGAAAGGTACTAACAAGTGAGGATAGTTTGCAGAGAAGATTTTAGGTGCTGATGAATGAGAGGAAAAGAAGAGGAAGAGGTGAACACTGTAGAGGAGGAAGTATTAGAAAGGATGAAGTGAGGAAGGCTCTGAGGAGGATAAAGAGCAGAGAGGTTGTTGGTCCTGGTGTGGTGTGGAAGTGTCAAGGAGAGACAACAGTGGAGTTTCTAACTAGTTTGTTCAATAAGATTGTAGAGATTGAGAAGATGCCTGAAGAATGAAAGACAGACGTTCTTGTGTTGATCTTCAAAAATGAGTCCTTCTTTGAGTCCCTTCTTTTTTACTATGGTGATGGACAGGTTGACAGATGAGGTCAGAGGAGTTGAGGTCAGGAACGTGCAAGAGTTTAAGTACTTGGGGTCAACAGCTAAGTGTGATGGGGAGTGTGGAAACAAGGTGAAGAGACGAGTACAGGCAGGTTGGAGTGGGTAGAGAAAAATGTCAGGATTGTTGTGTGACAGAAGTGTCAGCTGACAGCTGTGAGAGCAGTGATGCTGTAGGGTTTAGAGACTGTAGCAGTGAGGAAAACACACGAAGCAAAGCTGGAGCTGTCCAAGACCTTATAGGTCAGACATGTCAGTCATTGGGCAGTCATGTGACTTATGCAACCCTCAGCACTATATTGGTGGGATAGAAGATGTAAACACTGCATCAAACTGAAAGAGCATAGAGGCTTTACTTTGCTTCGTTATAAAGCAAAATGAGCAGAGACATTCCAAAGACAAACTCCACAAAGATGCCAGAAACAAAGCTAAGTGTGATGATGATTGCAACACCTGCACAAATTTGTGAAAACCTGACAAAATAATCAATATACACTGCTCAAAATAAATAAATAAATAAAGGAAACACTAAAAGATCACATCCTAGATCTCAATGAATTAAATATTCCAGTTGAAAATCTTCATTCATTACAGACTGGAATACGTTGAGAACAAAATAACATACAAATGATGTGTACTGGCCTGTCTCCTGGTATCTCCTCCATGCTCTGGACTCTGTGCTGACAGACACAGCAAACCTTCTTGTCACAGCTCTCATTGATGTTCCATCCTGGATGAGCTGCACTACCTGAGCAACTTGTGTGGTTGTAGACACCGCCTCATGCTACCTCTAGGGGTGAGAGCACTGACAAAATGCAAAAGTGATCAAACATCAGGCAGAAAGGATGAGAACAGAGAAATGGTCTGTGGTCAGCAGCTGCAGAACCTCTCCTTTATAGGGCTTGTCTTGATAAATGCCTCTCATTTCCACCTGTTTTTGTAACAATGCTTGTTAATTGGTTCCATAAACGCCATACTCACATTATGGTTTACAGGAAGCAGCCAAAGGGATCATATCTCTCCTGTTCTAGCGTCTCTTCACTGGCTCCCAGTGGACTCAAGAATACACTTCAAGATCCTTCTTCTAACCTACAAGGCTCTTCATGGACTTGCTCCATTGTATCTGCAGGACCTGATTGTACCATATGTTCCTAATAGGACACTCAGATCTCTGAGTGCAGGTTTACTTGTAGTTCCTAGGATTCATAAAAGTAGAATGGGAGGACGAGCTTTCAGCTATCAGGCACTGCTATTATGGAACCAGTTACCAATCTGGGTCCGAGAGGCAGACACTGCCTCCACCTTTAAGACTAGACTTAAAACTTTTCTGTTTAGTAAGGCGTACAGTTAGCCTTAGACCTAGTGTGTAGCACAGCTATGCTGCTCTAGGCCTACGTTGTCGGGGGGCACAAACATGATCCACTGAGCAGTTTCCCTCTCACCCTCTGACCTCTCCTTTTCTCTCCTTAGTCTGGCTCACACTGGTCTCAAGACCTGCATGCTGATCTGCAGTCCGGCCCGTGAAGTCTCTCTTGCTCTACGTTGTCGGGGGGCACAAACACGATCCTCTGAGCAGTTTCCCCCTCACCCTCTGACCTCTCCTCTACTCTCCTTGGTCTGGCTCATACTGGTAATGTCGTCTCATAATCTGTGTTTACTGTCTTCCTTGTAGTTCTGTGCCTCGCTCTCGCTCTCTCTCTTTGCAGGTCTCAAGACCTGCATACTGACCTGCAGTCTGGCCCCTGATCTCTCCTGTGCTCATCGACTTCACTAGCCCCTGCTGCTCATCTTTGCTACCAAATTACTATTCCTACTTATGGACCGACGATATATATAGATATCTATTGCAATATAATCACTGTTTCATCTTGCTGTCATGTTTGCTCTGTACTGTATCATGTTTGTATCATGTTTGCTCCTCTCTCTCTCTCTCTCTCTCCTTCATCCTCTCTCTCTCTTTCCTCTCTCTCTCTCTCCTTCATCCTCTCTGACTGGCAGCAGGACTGGTTCCCCCTCAAGCTGACGGGTCCTGCTCAAGGTTTCTTCCTCTTAAAGGGAGTTTTTCCTTGCCACAGTGCTCTTAGGGGGGTTCCTGTGAAGCGCTTTGAGACAATGTCTGATTGTAATATGTGCTATATAAATAAAACTGAATTGAATTGAATTAAATTGGTTTAAAAACACATGGATGGAGCTGACTGTGACTTCCTGTCTTATATTCTAGAAGACATCACTGGTGATGTCACTTGATGAGACCAAATGAGATGGGGTACTTTGTTTTTTGTTTTCTGATTGAATCCTTAGTTTCTTGGTTATTTCAGTGTGATTGGGTTTTCATGGTGTGTTTTGTTACTTTGTTATTTTTGTATTTCCTGTTTCCTATTTTATTGTGAAAGTCCCGTTCTCCTTGTGTATCCTTGTCAGTGTTACTTCGTAGTGTATTCCCTCCTTGTTGATTATCTGCCCCTAATGTGTTTCACCTGTGTCTTATTGTCTTTACTGCCCTTGTGTATAGCTTCTAGTTATGTGGAGTTACCTACGTGTTTTGGACTTCTTTCCCTTGGTTTGGTTTGTTTATTTGAGTTTTTCTTGGTATTTTGTGATTTTTGAAGAGTCAATAAAGCTCGCCATTCTGTTGAACCCTTGTCTTTTGAATTAGTGTGCATTTTACAACTTTTTTACTGACAGCTTTGTCTACTCCCCCACGGCACGAACAATCAGTACTGGCCTCGTTGTAGGGCTCCACCTGACGTTGTCTGTCTCAGAGCCACCAGGGGCCAGGCCTTGGGGGCTTTCAGCCAGGACCCATGAGGTCCTCTGCTCTGCCTTAGGAGGGCTCCTGCTCAGACCTTGGAGGGTCCTCACCTCTGCCTCTCTTTCTTCAATGTTAGAAATTAGAGGACATTATGGTGGAGTAGTGCCCAAAATTTACCCCATAGTGAAGTCCTCATCAGTCCTTATCAATCACAGTTTAGGCCAATTTTTTACACTATCAAATGATTAACTCACCGCACAGAACTTCCTATAAATGAGTCAAAGGCAGCTTACTGTGCGGTGGGACACAGCTTTTCCTTCTATCTTCTCTCCGGCGATTCTTCTCTATAGGGACACCAGGGGGGCAAGATCTCCTGCTGCAGAGACATACCCCCACACAGAGTCTCTCCTCCTGGATTCCACAGTTTAAGCACTCCTCCTCTTCTTCTCCACATGCTCCTCATTTCCTCTACTCTCATCTCTGCCTTTAACCCTCATCCCTTCATCCCTGCCCCTCTCCCTATATTCCCTTTACAAATAAAGCTGTCAATTCAGAAGTGTATTACATTCTTTCTCTTTCACTTTTATATATATATATATATATTTTTTAACTTTTTGTTCCTTAACACACACACACACACACAAGTCCTGTTCTTTGGACATGTGTGTTCTTTGTTGCTGTTTCCCTGTGATGCCCTTCCGTCTTACGTGTGTTCCTCAGCTTACCTTGTCCTAATGTCGACTTGCCCTTCTTTGGATTACCTTCTCTCTCATGGTTTGCCTTTCTTTCATCCCTCTCGGTTTGCCTGCCTTGAGTTTTTGTTTTTGTCTTAAGACCTCAGCACTGTTTGCAGTAGCTCGCCTTTTGTTCTCCCTGTTTTGGATGGATTTAAGTTACCGTTTAGAATAAAGCCTTTGTTTTTGAACTGTGGCTGCGCCTGGGTCCTGAACTCACCTACATCACAACACAACACTGTAAATAAATTGCTTGGAGAGTTTATCATGTGCTAAGTGTCATGTCAAACCACATGCTATTGATAGAAGGTTTATTAGTAGAGGCAAACATGACTAAAAATGTTTCCTTTTTTATTAAAATCAATGATACAGTATGTCCAGTACACATTAGTCTCAATGGCGCTCATGACCACTGGGTGGCGTAACTTTACCATCTTCTGGGCTGCTGTAGATGACTAATGGGCTTTAAGTAAGCTGCTTCCCAAATAGTGGCACAGCAAGTATTATTATATAAATGCTGCTTGTTGAACTGCTGTTTTTCACACAACCCATTATTTCTAAATAAATCCATGTGCCTGATCCTGAAACTATCACCTGTTGTCATATTGCACAGCTATCAGTGACTTCAACTAGGTCTGTACTGTGCATGCATACGACAGTAACATCAAACTGTAATTAAATTACATATTTGTCTGCATTAATTGGTCATAAAATGTGATTTATTTATGTATCATCAAAGAGTTAGCCAAAAGGCTTTTCATCTGCAGTCCCTGGACAGATGCTAGAGTCACCCTAAAAACAGGAGAGCAAGATTACATACAAGAAAAAAAAAACATTTCATAATATACTGCATTCTTAAATGTTACAACAAGAACTGTTTAACAAAACAGACTTTTTTCCTCAAGGGAATAATACAGCCCACAAAACAATGATAATATTTCATGTCTTTATTGAACACATCCATTAAACATTCACAGTGCTGGTGGAAAAAGTGGTGGAACAATAACCTCAACCAAGCATTTGCAGTAGCTGCAGAATGCTCAGGAGGAATTTTGGACCATTCCTCCTGAGATCTGCTTTAGCTCCTCTGTCGTATTCTTATTCGTATTCTTAGTCTAATGTGAATGGCTCTCTTGAGGTCATTCCAAGATTCAGGTCTGGGATCTGACTGGGTCAGGAAGCAGCCCCAAATCATGATGCTCCCTTCACCATACCTCACCATTAGGATGATGTGTTCCTGTTAGTATGCAGTGCCTTTTTTTTCTTTTCTTTTCTTTTCTTTTTTTTTACCAAATACACATCATTGTGTGTTCTTCCCAAACAACTTGTCCTTTGATTCATCAGACCACAAAACATTTTCCCAGCAGTGTTGTGGAGTGCATGCACTGATGTGTTTTTGGAAAGCTGTGGCTTCACAGGCTGGTTCAATGTATTGTGTATGGTAGACTCTCATGGTTTCTCCAAGTCTTTAGCTGTTACATTATGCTTCTTCTTTTCTTTTCTTTTTTTCTTTTTTTTTACCTCACTGTGCATTCTGTGTCATGCCCTTGGTGTCAATTTGGCTAGACGACTAGAGGCTAGAGTCGTCACAGCACTAAATCATGTCCAGTTTGTCTAACTGTAGACTGGTGAACACCTAAGGTCTTTGAGATGACTTTGTAACCCCTTCCAGTGTTGTGCAGCTCAACAATTCTTGACTGTATAGGTCTTCAGAGATCTCTTTTCTGCAAGGCATGACTCAGCAGATGCTTATACTGTCCTTATGTCCTTATACTGATATTTCTTTACAAATATTATTTCTCATGATGAACATTTGTGCAACAAAATTGTATGATTCCTTGTGTTTTTATACATATGACAGGATGGGAATACTCTTCCTCTGCCTCCTCCTCAGATCTGTGGTCTGCTCTGCAGACTGCTGTATTTTTTTATCACTTACTAATTTGTATTAAAAACATTAGTGTGAATAGTATGAGATTACAGTGGCACTGAGACCGTCAGGCAGGGCCAACAAAAGGCTGCATGCCTTCATATGTTCCACCAACAGCTGCCTCTGTAGACTGCTCAGCAGAGCGCAGAGGAGGGGAATGGGCCCAGCGCAGCAGCAGCAGTCAGTTCAGGAGCAGACGCCTGTTGCTGTTTCGTTGCAGACATACAGACAATAAGAAGAGTGAACCGCTTCTTCCAGTAGATTTATTTAACCTGTCTTATAGTTAGGAAAGATGGCAGAAAAACCCGGAATGTCTTTTGAACAGTTACCCGGCTCCGCTGGAGTCATGTTGTCAGCGTTTTCTCTGCCCATGAAAGCGGAGCGCAGTCGGAATAAGGAGCGACTGGAGGCCAGCCTGGCCGGCTTGTGTGAGTTGGAACTTCTCAAACAGAGACAGGAAAGCAGGGTGTTGAGCGCGCTTTGCCTCGGGGACTCTCCGTTTACCGGGCGCCCGCCGTGGGGAGCCTTACGCTCGGCACGCTGCTCCGTAGACGCACCTAACGGCAACGCGTCGGACGATTACGGCCTGAAAGTCCAAACTGTAAGTCCTGTTTATCTGATGAGTGTGTGAGGTCGAAGTCTGGCAGATGTAAAGCACCGTTAATCTGTTTAGAGAACTTTGCATTCTAAGACCCTCCATTGTGAGGCCGTGTTTTTTGTGGTCAGGCGGGACTGTGTTGTACACAGAGATAAGTGCACTGCTGGGTCACTGCTTACAGTCATGGGTCATTTCTTTAGAAGTAGATTAGAGATGAAATGGTTCTGACACATTTTCCTGTTTGGAGCCTCCTTGTGGAATATTTTGACTTTCTATGGTCAGTACTTTATTACCAATGATTTTACTTGTAAAAATGAAAAAACAACAACTTTACCTTGGTCTGTCACTGACCACAGTGTGTGTGTGTGTGTGTGTGTGTGTGTGTGTTGCTGCATGGATACAGGCAGACATTACCATTTAGGGGCAAATATGAGGCAAGCTCATTACCTTGTCCATGCTGACACACACATCCAGACATTCTGTGATTTTAGTCACAGCAGTTTCACCTGACAGAAACATATATCTGCATTAAATCTAACATCATTATTGTTTTTTTAAATAAATATATCTCATCAAACCAGAAACTTTGAGCATCTGCTCTTCAGTTCAGCAGTTTTTCTCCTAAGTAGGAAAAAAGAGCAAACAGTATATATTTATAGTTACATTACCTACAGGCCCTAATCCTAATGTCTTTAGCAGAACAGACTATGGTGCACTGGTATTAAACACTTAAAGTGATATTTTGAAACTTTTCAGTGTATGTAGACAGGATGAGGCTTACAAGTGAAGGAACTCATCGTTCCTGCACTCACCAATGAACCACTGGCTATGTACAAGACAGCTTTTGTCTGATTCTTTATCATTTTTTTTCTACACTGTATGCTTTCACTGAACCAAATTTCTGACTGTCCAGTAGACATTTCATTGTTCTACAGGACAGTACAAAATAGAAAAAATAGATACTAAGGGTCATTATTAAAGAAAACAAGCAGCCGGACAACAGATTGTTCTTTCCCTGAAATTTGTATAATTAAGACTATAAAGCATTAAAGTGTGTAAGATTTAACATATAAGAGCTGCGTCTGGTCACAGCCTCTTTTCTCAGTCAGCTATATACTTCTGTGTAATTCCTAAACTGTGACACAAGGCACTTAATTCATTTGCATGAAGGTCGTCTGCATGGCTGCGGTTTGATTGGATAACTGAAATAGCCGGAATTCCTTCTGTAAAGACTTGATGACACCAGCAGAGTTTGGAAACAAACAAATCTAACAGAACATTCTAAACCTTCCCATGTTTTCTCCAGTTAGTCGTTGCTGTAAATAAGATAATGATATAGCCAATAGATCAATATATGTTGTTACTGGAATACTCTGATCAGGTTCTGTTTTATTTAATTTTTTATTACTCTTAATGGAACTCTGTCACATATAGAGACTGAACAGTGGCCTGGCTCCTGGGCTTTACTAGCCAGCAGCTGGGTGTATTGACTGTTTCAGATCCATGGAGCAAAACCCATTAAACATATTGCTCCAATATTAGAGTCTGTCGAATCTCATGGATTTCTTGTGATAATGGTTATTATCAGGAACAGAGTTGCTGTGGTTTACAAAGCTTGTCTGGACGATTGGTTCTATTTTATCATGTTGCTTTCAAGGCCAGTTTCTGCTCTGGACTTGAATGATTCTTGGTGTTTATCACGTCTGCCTTGTCTCTTTCGAACAGTCTCTTTAAAAGATCTGTAAGATCAGTAGTAAATCTCTACTGCACATTTGTTTCCGTGGGAAGTAGTTAAATTATATGTGTAATTCACCATACTCTGCCAAAGTTGCCTTCTCAGCTCTACTGGCAATGAAATCTGCCATTTTTTGTTTTCATTACAGTTCCACACAGTATGCTAATGTGCATAATTTTAATTAATGATGTCAAATTCCCCTTAGCATATACCGGTACATATATGTGTGTGTTTGTGAGTGGAAGACAAAGAAAAGCCTTGTGTGTGCGATTCAGTAAAAGCAGAGCCAGGCTGAGAAAGAATGCATGTTTGTGTATGACAGGGTATGTGTGTTTATTGCTCAGCAAGAACTGCTGACAGCCATGTGACAGCCGACAGCAGCTGCACAACCTTCACTGTGGCCTCCTGGACTTCTGAAGACTAATGAGAGCAATGAGACACATCTTTGTGTGTCTACTGTGCATAATCCGATGATCACCATATACCACTATCATATCATATTGTTTATTTTTTGGCATTAGGAGATTTAAGGACATGTTGTGAAGTATCTGTGACAGTGAAGTGATAATGTAGTGATAGTGAGTATAGAACAGCTTCACGACAGAACACCACAACAGAACACAATGACAGAACACGATGAGGACAGTATATCGTTATATATATATATAATTGCCCCTTGACTTACTAATAGAACATAGAACTGCTCAGAGGCTAACTTTCAAATACTGTGGCATCCAGTGCCTGCATGCATACAGTATAGTGTGTTTGTTTGTGTTGCCCTTCAACATACTCTTCAGGGGAAGCTTTTAACAGCTGTGTGGCCACCCTGTCACTGCAGCCTGACGCAAACATTCTCAACTATAATGGATGTGCTTTGCTTTAGATGTCACACCTCACGGTAGCAGTTGTGATTTGTTTACGCTGTTGTCATTGAATAGACTGACCACTGATCATTTGCCTGAGGTGTCTTGAAACACAAACTTGGTTACTATATGTAACAGCTGTGCAGCTTCTGTGTCAGGCAAAGAAAACGTCACTCACTTATAACCAGCAAGGACACAGTTCCCACGGAAACCAACCCAATTCCAATGAGTACAGGCAAAGCAGGGACTACTGTTTGAAGCCATATTTATTTGTTTATTGACACATTTATTTTTGTATCCATCTGTAATATTATTAATGATAATAATAATAATGAAAAACTGAAGACCACATTATATATAATGTTGTGCTTTTCAGCCTTTATTTGATAGTGTAGGTGGAGACAGACAGGAAGCATTTTAAGTGAGTTGAGTTAGCATGCAACCAAAGGAGTGGACTAAGTTGTGAGTGAGGCTTTTCTTTCAGAAGTCATACCTTGATAATGCTTTATCAACATCTGTTATGATCAGGCCTAACCATGTTTTTAATAAACATTATGGGTATGTGATAGATCCATAATAGAATAGAGTAGATCTTCATTGTGATTGTCACAAGTATGACATTTTGTATACCAATTGATCTTTCTGATTACATGTCATGTCCTGTGATCTTATTTTGGTTAAACTAGTTTATGCTGAGGACTGGGTACAATATTTACATTATTATTCACATTATTTATTACCTGTTCCTTATAATGTAAGACAAAAGCTTCTCTGAGCATCAGAAGTAAACTCAGCTACAAAGAAACACATGGAACATACTATTGATTAAGATGGGAAACACAGAGATCCTTCACAGCATGGTGTACTTTTTATGTATAATTGAAGTTAAAGGTAGGGTAGGAGAGTTCATTCTGATGCACTTTTTTTTTAATTAGTGTAACTTCTCTTTACAATCCGATAGCAACCGATTAGTTCGGCAGTTTCGCTTTAAAACAAAGAATATTAATCATCTGTGGAAGCTATAAAACACTAAAAACATCAGCCAATCCTACCTAACATGTTTGTTAGATATACACCTTTTTTAGTTAGTATATTATATAGTATAGTATATTAGTTCCCACTACCTTACAGTATGTTTCTTACCGTATTGGTCTCAGAGTTCCTCTGTGTTTTGGTAGTTCCACTTCAAGTGATCTGACTTGCCTTAGGCACAACAACACTGATCTGATGTGATATCACTGTCCATTTGACCTCCATGTGAAACCAAAGCTGATCTGAAGAGTCTTAGGTAACCCAGCTGAACAGGGAAATACGGTGTAGTTGTGTTTTTGCTATCTTCTTGTTTAAAAAGGTATGCGGGCCAGCAAAGGTAACATACCAGTGTGACCTTCGAACACAAGCTGTCAGGCAGGCATTGAAGTGATGTGTTGAAAGGATTTTGTGGAATTTTGAAAAAAAAGAGGCGCAGCATGTCAGACAAATTGTTGGATGAAATAGTTTAACTACCTGACAACAAGAAACACAACTAATACAACATGCAAAAATGCAGATGGTATTTATTGCAAGTTGTACAGTCTCTGTACAGTATATGGGTCCAGTTATCTTGTACAACAGTTGGATTCTTGCTGAGAAAGATGCACACATTCAATTGCATACCAGGCAATCTTTAAAAGCGACAGTCCTTTCCAAACCTAAGAGATACATCAACTTTTTCAGGATACATCATGGGATGTAGCATCCTCAGATGTGTCAGGTCTTTCAGGAGACTGTTGGTTCTTTGAGTTCGGGCTGTTTGGAACTGTTTGCCTGAGATGACTACATCTGGCCTCAACATTGTTGAGTTTCTGGAAAATACCATAAAAGTTTATAATATGTTTTGATAGAATAACCATTGCTAGTTCAAGAGACTTTGCTTGGACGAATAAAGGACAGAGAAGAGGCAGGACCAGAAAGATGTGTGTGAGAACAGGGCTCAGTCTCATCATTGACCTATAGTAATTATTGAGCTAAGGTAACAATGTGAAAAGTGCCATGATTTGACTCTTGGTCCTGCCTGACTCTGAGTCTCTATAGCACAGGCCCCTTCCTGAATGCAGTGCTGAAAGAAAAAACAGCCAAGAAATATAAGGGCTCCTGACACTAACTGTAGGAAAAACAGATGCTCTGTGGAGGAAATTCCTTGAGGGAAATCGTAGCATTTCTCCTTGTACAGTGCCACCATACAAGCATCATGCCACAATATGCAGTTACAAATGACATAAAGTGAGAGTAACTTTAAGCATCTCAGTCCGTCAGCCACACAGCATCTTCATTCTTTGAGCTTTGTTTCAACTTTGTTTGTTGGTGTGATTGCCCTCAGATCAAATCTCAGAACCAGTGACAACATGGAGTCCTCCCATGGGTAGCACACATCTACTCTTCAGGCTCATTGAGAATATCTGTCCTAATGCTAGAGCATAGCTTTGTCTTAAAAAATTCCAAATTGATGAACAAAGGAAAGTAAAGGCAGTCTTGATTGGCACTGTAATAGAAACACTTCTCTTGTGGATCCTTATGCTGATTATGTAGTGTTAAAGAATATGTTCAAAAGCAGTATGAATGAGTGCACTATTGTGTTTGTTTTCTTTGAATGTTGTGATACAATATAAACATCACTGTGTGTTAAAACTGTATATAACCTACTTTATCTAAGGATAATGTACAATGCTTTCACCATTACACTTCAAACAGTTAGGTAAGCATGTTACTTTATCTTTTTGAGATGGGCAGACCTCTATTGGCATCGCTTGGTGGTGGCAGAGAACATGATTGTCAAGGAGCTGCTGGTGGAAACCTTGCAGTACTACTTGATCCTGCTGCCAGCTTCACACTCCTTTGTTTCAAATGAAACACAAGTGGACCATTATGAGACTTATTTCTCTCCATAATAAATGAATCATTAAACTTGACAGAAATAGGAATAGATTTGATTTGAAACCAGGCTTGTTAATTTGACTTACCGGTAAGTTCACCACCACAATATTCACCTCATTGGACTTCCTGTATATACTCTAGATGACATCAATGGTGTCACCGGATGAGACCAAGTGTGAGGGGTGAATTTGATTTGTCTAGTTGATGTATTTAAATGGAGCTGTATTATTGTATACATTTGGTTTAGTATGGTCATAAATACACTCAACAAAAATATAAACGCAACACTTTTGTTTTTGCTCCCATGTTTCATGAGATGGACTTGAAGATCTAAACTTCATTCCAGATACACAATATTACCATTCCTCTCAAACATTGTTCACAAATCTGTCTAAATGTGTGATAGTGAGCACTTCTGCTTTGCTGAGATAACCCATCCCACCTCACAGGTGTGCCACATCAAGATGCTGATCTGACATCATGATTAGTGCACAGCTGTACCTCAAACTGCCCACAATAAATATTTATATTTTTGTTGAGTGTATGTGATATATGCTTGTCAGAATGCACAGGATCAGTTTACATTGTACCTGCTCTTTCTTGTTTTTAGAAGAGGCAGGGCTGAGCAATTATACTGCAACTAAGGGGTAGCTGTTGTAGTGTTGGTTTACTGTTGAGAGTGTAGAATTGCGCATGTCATAAGTTCAGTTACTATGCGTTGAGTTGTTTGTTCAGTTAAGCTGATGAAGTTGTTTCATTTAAATTTTTGTAAATGTACGTTTTGTTCATGAGCATGTTGGAAACACTGTGAAGAAATTACAAATGGGACAAGGACAAATTTTCTTGAGTCCATCTTCTACATAAATTCAAGCTACTCTGGCCAATTTACCACATCCATATTGCCCAATCCTACTTTTATCTGTTCATTTAGCCCACTTAAAATTTCATTTGGAAATTAACGTATCATTTTTTGAGTGTTAAGTGTGATAGTTATTACACTGAGCCTAAAAATATAGGAGATATGTATGTAACATATGAGCTGAGTTCAACCTGTGCAGTTTGAACATTTTCTGGGGTGTAGTCACACACAGTATGGCCGTTATCGGACCCTTTAAGGTCCAAGTGTCAGCTTTACACCTCAAGGGTTTATAGCTGCTGAATGTGTGTAAATGTGTGCCAGTCTGTGTGTGTGTGTGTGAGTGTACGCACTTCCATGAAGGAAACAAGCAGCCATTGAGTCAGTGTGGCCTTGCATTAGTAGCTGCTTCAACCTGTACACAGCCCCATTTATACAGAGCATTCTGGTCTTAACTGATGTGCCCAGATGGTTTGTTACATAGAACCATCTTAAAAGTTGCGCTTAAAATACATGCACTTTTAAGGAATACTTGGCAAGTTATTGGCATGTCATTGGAATATGTCGATCACAAGGAAACTTCAACCCAACCCCATTCCAGCGCTTCTCACTGTCGTCACACTGAGGTCACACTGCCTTTTTAACCCTCAAAATCTAATCATCTCCTCATGCAAAATATGCCAAATTTGAAATTAATTTAGAGTTTCTGAGATATTGTGTTCATGAAACAGATTTCCATCAGCAACAGCTGACACTGGAACAGAGAAGTAAAAGTCAGATGTGGATGGATAGTGTGAAATTCCAAATCTATAATATATATATTATAGATTTTGTCACTAATCTGTTGTGAAGTAAATTCTTCAATGATCATGGTGTTGTTCTTTCTCTTTGTGTTTCAGAAGAGCCTGCAGTCTTCTCACTGCAGTATAAAGTCATCTTTAGAACAGCAGGTTGCAGAGCTAAAGGTAAACACTGAGATCAAGTCCACAGATCCTGCATGCCTGGAGGACAGACAGCTCAGTTCAGGTAAAATCTCACAACGTTTCTCCCAAACAACAAATTCCTGTGAAAGCATGTGCCGTATGAATGTAACACAGCATGTACAATATGTTCCTTTTACAGTAGGAGAAATGTTTTGGATTCAAATATTCTTAAATTTTATACACACATGCCTGGCCAAGAAAAGGTTCCACTTAAATTTAATGAAGCAAACATGCAAGAGCCTTACATTGGATGATTACTGCAGTGATTAATATGTTCAAGAGAGCAACAATTTATTTAATTCTACCTGATGAAGCGAGTAGCTTCTGATTTATTAAACAACCATGTCAGTAGATTATCCAAGAATTTGAAGCAGGGCACCTGGACTTATAAGAGTTTCTCCAAACAGCTTCACCAGTTCTAATTGTTGATTGGGGAATACAGGTTTTTATGTGGTTGAGGACTTCTGTAGTTGGAGTGCATTACACATAATACTACATTGTGTTTGCTCTGTTTTTACAGGAGAATTCCCTGTAGTCAAAAAAAATGGGTCTCCTGAATCAAATTGTTGTCCGGGGATCCCCCATTCTCTTTTAGACCCAGAGAGGACAGGGGAGACAGAGACAGGAGATGCATGGGTGTCAGACCCAACAAGACAAACCATGGTTACTGATCCATTGGAGAAGCTGAAGGATATTGACCCTTACCCACAAGCCCAAAAGACAGAGACATATATATTGGGACTGATTCAACGACGAGCTTTAACCACACGACCATCAAAGCCCCGCACCAGCCTGGCACACGATGCTCGAGCGGTAAGCGTGGTGAGGCAGAGTAGTTTATACCGCAAAGATGAGCAACATTCACCAAAGCAGGTGTCTGTTCAAGACAGTTCTCTGCCTTCACAATATTTAGAAGGAACTACTTCACAGGCATGCTATACTGTAGATCAGGAGCATTATATAAGTACAGGAATAACCGAGGATGCACCACCTTCATACCACCACCCTGTCCAGCATCAAATTGGGCTTTATCACAGGCCTAAGCACACCTCCCGTTCAACCTCGCTTGACTATCCATTCTGCAGAGCACAACAAGCCCATCCAGACTCCAGCACCGGTGACCCTGATTTCCCCCATCATTTCCACAACTACCCTTCCTCTCAAGCTGTGCCACAGCCTCACCAACCATCTTCTCATGATGAGCACCTTGTTAATGCTGAGTATATTCCAGCCCACCCCTGCAGAGCTTCAACCCGAGCTTTTGCACATCATCATTCCAACCCCCACAAGAGCTCCGGCGTGAGCAGGACCCACCGAAGCACATACTCTCCAGACAGAGGCCATCATCAGGAACAGCAGCACATAGCGCCACCAAACCAACCCGTCAGATCCCGAGGAGGCCTGAAGAAGTGTAGATCAAATGAAGACAGTGCCAGAAGTAGTGCCAACAAAAAGCCGGGAAAGAAGGCATGCAGGTCTCAGTCAGAAAACAGTCTGCAAAAGGTTTCAGAGCGTAAGTACAATACAGTAGAGAGGGATGGTGGAGGGAGTGGAAGTGGTGGTAGGGGAAGCCGTGGTAGTCAGTCAAGGAGCAAGAAACAACAAGGAAGTAGTAGCTGCAGACGCTGGCAGTCTACTCTGGAACTCAGCCAAGATGAGGCTGATCAACAACCCACGCAAGCAGCTATGCAAAGCTCTTCATCTTCAAACCAAAGGGACCATTGTCTGAGGCGGACACGCAAATCTCGCCTTACACATGCATTGTATGCCTACCCACACCACAACCACCACCACTCCATGGAGTACCAATTGGAGAGGGATCAAGTGCAGCTGTGCCAGCCCAGTGAGGACGACCCTCACCAAGGTCAGGGTGAGTCTGAGTCTAGCATGAGTGAGGCTGATTCTCCAGACTCCAGCTCTTTGTCCAGTGACTCAGATGAAAGTGGTGGTCTGGTTTGGCCTCAACAAGTACCCCCACAACTTTGCCTTCCATCCCCTCCTGTACCACCTGGTGCACCTCTGCATCCCAAAGCGTTTGTTAAGATTAAGGCTTCACATGCCCTAAAGAAGAAGATTTTGCGCTTTCGCACTGGTTCACTCAAAGTAATGACCACAGTTTAAGAGGAATGCTGGCTAAATTAATGTAGAATATCCATGACAGTATTTTGATAAACTGATTAAATGAACTGATACAAGAACAGTAGAATTGAGGAAGCCACTCAGGGGAGTGATGAAATGTCTTCAGAAAAATCCACGAACAATGTGATATCATGGATGATTCATACCTTGTTAAAAAGCTCTTTTATTTGTTCCTATCAGCCCATGAGTATTACCATACAAGTGGACACCCATTGAGTATGTCAATGCCATAGCTCAGTGGTAACAGTAGGAGTGTACCCACATATTATTCATCATGAAAGGCCATTTTCCATAGTCCTACCCTTAAACCTGTTATTTTTGTATGGCTTTGTATAAGTGTGACAAGTGTGCTGTGCTGTGACGTAAATAAGAACAACAGCATAATGCTAAGAGGAAATGTGCAGCCCATAACTTACAACTTCCTACATTCACCTTAAAAGCCATTGTTCAATTCAGTCTTTTTTATATGTCTTCAACAGTTTACAAGTATGCGGTGTGACCACAAATCAGATATCAAACTTTGGACCACACCTAGAAGTGACTCAAGTCTAGTCTGGGTTGCATCATCTGGAATAATCAGATTTGAGTCACTTCAGTGTAGTCTGAAGAGTATAGTGTTTGTTTGAGAGACATACATTGTAGATTAGTGCTAACATGTTGCCATGACAACAACCTGGACAAGTTTCTTAGCAAATTGCAAATTGCAAAAGATGAAGATGACAATATGGTGGACTGATTCTAATAATAATTCTGCATTATGTTTTTAGTTATTTATTGTTTGTAATTGAGATTTTTTAACATGCATATTTAAAAAATTAGGCTTAGGTTGTCAGCTTCCATTCAAAGGAAGTTTACAATTTTTTTCTCCTATGTACAAATTCTGTTTCAACTTTTACATATATGCACAGTGGAAATTTATACAATACTATAGTTCCATACAAGGAAAAAAACAAAAGTTGTTATCAATTACTGTTACATCATACTATAATTAAACAGGAAAATATACAATAACAACCAAAGGTGGGTTGTAAATACAGGGTACTTGTGTTTGAAATCTGTGGATAAGATCAATAAATATTTCAATAAATAGATAGATATTAGTAGCCATTATTTAAAATATACCGATTGAGTCGTTATGATCACTTACATTTGGTGTCTGCCTTATCTTTACTTTGCTGGGAAAAACCACGTTTATTAGTATATATAATTCTTAATAGCCTGGAACCTTCCCTAGTTTCCCCAAATTTATATTTCAGAAAAATGTTGGGGAAAGATAAATGCTCTACAGCCTTTATAATAACAGTCTCTCAGTTATGAAATACACACACTTTTACCTTGATTAATACAATTCCTATGTAATCCTAAAAGTTGGTTATAAGCAACAAGACCCGCATCCATATGTAGCAACATGCATTTTGTCAATATTTGTTAGATTGGTTTTACATTTTTTTGCCTGTGCAGCAGTGTGTTTAAATGTTTCTGTGGTATATACTTACCCTGCTTTTTGTTACCTACTTTTTACCCTACCTTTTCCTGTATTTATCTGGCCAATGGACAACAGTTGAAATTAAAGCAATGGCTTATTACTGTCCTCAAACAGACAATAGTGGATGATTATGCAATGCTGGCTTTTATGCAGTTTGCAAGAGAATTTTGCTTGTAAGAATCACCAACGCAATGACAAAGATTAGTGAATATATATAAAAAGGTTAAAAAAAAAAACAACTTTTATTGAAGCCTGCTTACTCTCAGGAGCCTATTAGACTGATAAGACCCCACTGACGATGACACTAGGGTTTAAAAAAAAAGGAGGGTTGGAGCGTCTAGCGTGTGTGTGTCTAATTAAGAAAATTCTCACACAAAGAGCAAATACTCCTGAGGGATGTGTCTAAATTGTTATGAAGCAATTAAAGGTTTCTATTGTTTCAACTGCTTTTGTAGACCATTAAAACATTATGATCACAAAAAGGTATTTCATGTCGCATTGTTACTTGAAGTATTTCACAGTATTTTCACTATCATGCACTAACCTGCTATTCTTTGAGAAATGCAGCAAATAAAAAAAGTCTCTTAAAAAAGTTGTGGTGCTTTATAATTCTGGATCTGCATCATGCAATCATCTTTTGGAGGTTTGTTCAATGCGTCATTGTAGGTATTATTGCCATGTGAATATCTTCAGACAGACACAGAAAAAAAAACACAAAAATACACACAAGCAGTAAATATTCTATATGTATAATACTTATTACATTAATACTGATGTTGCTAACTCTTTCTGCTCTTACAATATGACAGCTGTGATTGTGCTGTAAACAAATAGCCTTCTAGCAGCATTGCCATTGCAAATGTTCAACCATGACTGCAGCTACTATTACCACCTATCTACCATCTTTGCCACCAATAAGAAATGAATGCTAGACATATTTCTGTCTGGAAAAGTAACTGTAAAACTACTTTGGCTTAGACACAGTCACAGAGACCACTCATCTATCAAAGTCAAGCCCAGTGTAAAGTTAGAGGCCATACATGAGTGTGTGTGTGTGTGTGTGCACAAAGGCCTGGTTTGTATGCAGTATGCATTCTAGCTATTTTACCTCATGAAAGTAAGAGGGAAAGGGACAAAAATGAGACAGAAACAGTTTGTCAACTGCAGTGCTTTCACTCATATCATATCCTTCCCTCCTTCGTCCTCCCATCTGTTAGTGGTTAAAAGAAACATGCTCACTTCAGGGCCAAAAAACCTGGTGTATTTCCTGCTTTAAAGAGAGAGCATGCAGTAGAGAAGCAAGAAAGGAGAAGGAGAGGAAGGGGAGACCAGAGAGGCCCAGAGCCTGCAGAGGAAACCCGCACTGAGAAACAGAGACGGTGACATAGGGAGGGAGTTGGGGGTTGGATGAAACCCTCGTGCGCATACATCTGGCTTTGATTAGCCAGACACAGAGGGTGATGGTGAGAGAGAGGAGACAGAGGGGCTTTTATTTTTGGCACTTATGGGGGATACACAGTGATTGACCTATTTATTTTTTTCCACATTCTTTTTGAGTTAAGCTCCTTTCATTCTCATTTCAATATCTGGATTAACTTTCTCTCTAAAAACAAAGCAGCAGAGAGGCAGTTTAAGGTGTGGTCTATTTTCTTCTCCTTGATTTAGTTTTTTCTTCCAAAAAATCTTCTCAAAAAAATAAAATAAATACTCCTGACCTGGCAGATGCATTGATGGATCAATCTTAATGTTTGATACTTAGCCTTGATCAAGACATGGTCCCTGCAAGTTCAGTTCGTGTATGCTAATTTCTCACTCCAAAACCTATGCTACTACTAATCCTGTACTATATGAAAACAGCTCAATTACAACTAGAAGTAGAGAACTCAGACATGAACTCACACATTATGGGTAAATGATTCTGGCTTTCAGAATACATGTCCACATGTACAAACACTGGACTTCAAATGTAAAATAAATAAGAGCAAAAGTATGTAGTACTTCTAATTTTTGACTTTCCCACAGCTGCTGTGAATTGTCTGGTTGCCCTGCTTTTTTGTGATTAAACTGCATCAGTTGAGTGTGATGTTGAGACAAGACCAGGTTACATGTTTTTAAACAGATTTATTGAGAGATTAGAGGGAAGAAATGGACGGATAATGGGGTTAAATGAAAAGAATTGAAGGAATGGAGAAAAAAATGAGAGGATAAGATGGCAGTGAGGGGGTGTTGGATGAGGAGATGTAGGCATAGGTTTGAGGGGGTGGGAGGATGGGGATGAGATGAAAGGTGTGGTGGAAGGAAGGATTGTCCTGGAGTTTGAATGGAGGGTCAACCGAGGCTAAAGGAGACTGGGGAAGCATCACTGGAAAGAGAAATCTGGGTGTTTTTGTCAGCTTTGACTGGGTGTTTCTGTCCTAAAGGTTTCATGAGGAGAGAATAAATAGAGCCTTTGAGATATCATTTGGGTGGCAGTGTCTTTATCTGGGGTAAGCTTGTGACCACCACTGAGAACATCAAAAGGGGCGAGGTGGGAAGAACTTCCAAACCTGTATGGAACCTGTGGGTGAAACCTTGGATGAAGTTTTTTTTTTTTTTTGAGGGAGTAGATGAGAGAATTGCTTAAGTGTTATGTATTGTGTATTTAGCCTCTGGGTGTCGTTTCAGTTTTGCTAGTTTGTCGTTGTTTGTTTCATGTTTCATGTTCCAGCCAGTTATTCTGTTTTAATAGAGATTCTGACCTGTCCCATGTTTTCTGCCTGCCTGAGTTATATTGTCTGTGGGTGTTGGGTCAGGCTCAGCACCTTTTGCAGTGAGTGTTATTCAGCCCATCAATAATGGATGGACTTATGTTAGTAGACAGTAGCTAACAAGTTAGTGCACCAGTGCACCTACATAATGATTGAACAACATGATGAAAACACAGCGCACAGCATGACACATTCACTCTTCATCCACATCCAGAGTCTAAACTCAGTCCAGAGGACAGTCCTCTCTGTCAGCCTGCCTCAACCCCAACCAACAAAACAAAACCTAATTTGCCCAGCCTCAACACGATTGCCACAATCTAAATCCAAAATAAACCGATACGTTTTTTCTGTTCATGTCACATTAAGATGTTAACACACATCAGTGTAGGCGCAGGCTTCCATGGCGGACATGAAATGAAATGCATTCCCATTCTCACTGAGAAGACACTGACTGATGGATGATCATACAGCTTACAGTTCTAAAATCGACATTGTTTTGATACACGGACTGTAAAACCAAGTTGTAAATTCTGACCTAACGCTGTAATGTATTGCTTATTTCACTAAGTCCGTGTTTTGTCCTAACTTATTGCCTATTGCACAGCACTAGGTGAGTATGAGGCCAGACTGGCATCCCTCTGCAGCTGTGACAGAGACGCTGGCCCTGACCCCACATCTCAGATGTGTCTGTGATGCTGCTCTCAGCTTCCACATTTTCTGTAAAAATAAATGATATTACTTTTTGTATCTCTGTGTGTTCAGTCTGTTTAATGTGTCACTGAGGTTTGGTTGGTTCTAATTGCTAATAAGCAATATCTAAATAGTGTTTTTATTTAATGTACCTCTGGATAACCACACAACCTAAAATATCCAAATCGCATTGGCTGTGCTGGCAGGATGCCAGAAAGTGTGGTCTCTCCGACGATGGGGTCCACTTGTTATTTATTTTGGGTTAGCTCCAGCATCCCTGGGACTGCAACACTCTGCTGCGTTCTATTTACATTGACTTTGATGTCTGACCATTTTTAATTTATTTCAGCTGTGGTGCGATGTTAAGCACTCCAGCTCGATTTTCTTTTTTCTTTTATAACATTTAGTTAGAGGAAAAAACACAAATTAAAAATGTTGTACATTAATACGTTATTTGGACAAAAGGTGAAAGCTCTGTGGACTGCATAATCACATATCAGCTTCTGCTGATTATATCCAAGCTTACAGTGTCACTATGAATACCACAGGACTGATTACAAAGTAGTTTCAGACATTTGGAAAGGAAGGTATGGACATTATGATGTGAGTTTCTTTGTGCTGTGGCATATCTAACTACATATCAGTGGCATGTGTTGCTCTGCTACCCTCTGGAGGCCAACTGCTGTATATCATGGTCACTGCAAAAACCTACAGTACATTGAAAACAACTTGGGCAAGTCTAGAAATATACTGGTTAATGTAACATTCATTCTAAACAGTAGCTATTATCAATTTGATGCATTTAATTGTGTGACTCTCTGAGCATCTCGGCTGTTTCACTGTATAACTAGTTAAAATGTTAGTGGTAATATAGGCTACGTACAATCAGACATTGGATTGTTTTGTCAAATTGACTTGATTATTGTTTTTGTGCTTTACAATGTATTTTTGTAGCTGTGCTCTGTTGAGCATAATAAGTCAGAAAAACAATAAACAGTGAATATCAAGTGTGTTTTGTACACTAGTAGGCCCAATTCATTTCCTTTTTTTTTACATCATTTTTGATAATAAATTAATTTAAACAACAAAAAATCTAAAAAGCCACATGGGAGCTGAAAGAGATGACTCTCTAAGAACCGGCTCTCATAAAAGAGCTGAAATTCCCATCACTACTGGCAAAAAAGATTTATACAGACCAAGCTTCAAGCAATTGCTATAGTTTATTTGAATTAGTCCACAGAAGCATCGATAGAAAATACTGGCAGTGATTTAGTTTTGTGATTCTTTTTTTTTTAATATTTTTTTTTCTATATTTTTCTTTGTACATTTGAGCATGTAACAGCATATACTGTTTAATAATTGATTTTAATCAGGAACACACAAACATGACAATGATACAATGAAAAAAACTAAAATTAAGAACATTTGCAGATTATATGCATCTTCTTTAAGCTGGAAGAAAACCAGTTATGAAAAAACTAGTTACCGGTATGTTCTCAGCAGTCGCACTGCTATATTTGATTTTTTTTCATTGTGTTAAGGGTAGGCACAATTAAATACACAGGGTCATTGCTGGCTAACAATAATGTGACTCCCATGAATAAATATAAACAGGACATTTTTAGGGCTGCACACATGCCACAGGGATGAGGGGCTTTATGACTGTTGTTGTGAGCCTTTTACTTTGGATTTAGAGCCACAGTTTTCCAACACAGAGCAGTGCTACTCCCCTGATCATTTTTTGCAATGTCGACACACCCATAAAGACACACACATGTATGTGCATATGTGTGTATGCAATAGTATTAATAATACTGGCAACAAGACATTAAAACTTCAGATGTTGGTCAGGTTTGGAAGGTATTTACCTCTTGGTTAGTTCACTAATTCCATGACTGATTTGTTCCATGACATAGTTTGGGTTCTTATTTCTATAGTTACGGTCACAACAAACATTTTAGACCTGCCTTAGGCTTTTGTATATATTAAAGAGTCATCATCTGACAACCCAGTCTCATTCCAAAACAATAAATAGTCATGCAATTTTGAAATCAACAATGGTTGTGTGAATGTCTAACCTTGTGTGTCTTTTGCTATGGAATAAGATCTGCTTTGCAAAAGAAAAACAATTATGTTCAGATGTTTATTGCTACAGTCTCTGGTTACCTTTAGTTAACCATAAAGTGTTAAACTAGAGGTGCCAATATAAGGAAAACAGAGCTGTTAGTAGAAATGGTCCACATATTTTACTGTGTCGCCGTGGCAACCAGCTGAAGGTGTTTTTTTTATTTATTTTTATAGGGATTTTATACGTGCATAGGTAGTGCATTACCTATGGCTACACACAGTTGGGATGAACTGCACTGGTTCAGCTCCTCAGGCAGGGTGGGGCAGCTTCAGGAGGGGTGGGGGAGGCTGGTGGGGTGAGTCGTACAAGGGATAGCTGACTCTGGGATGGTCCAATCGAAGTCTTCCTGGCACCAGAGCTGCAACAGCGACAATGGAAACACATGGATACCAAATCGCTGTAGATCCTAATTGTAATCCAATGGTTTATTTTGCCTTAAATGAAACTTTTAAACTTCTTCACTGTGAAAAGTTTGGTTAAGTGAAAACTATTCAACCTGAATTTGGTTAGCATTAATCATTGAATCAGACATAGAGAAGAGAATTAGATCTTACCCTTGTTCCATGTCTTCCGGCTGCTCTCCATCAGAGCCATGTGTGTGGTCAGAAGTGTGACCCCCCTCCTCATCACTTATAAGGCATTGTGAGGACTGGTGCACTTCCCCGCGCTCCAGTTCACTGTAGTCTGTGGGCTCCACAACAATAGAGGGAAGACGCTCCCTCCTATAGAGAAAGTCCTTAGGATAATCAGGCTCTTCATTGACGTCGACTTCAGGAAAGATCTGGAAATTGTTTGTGATTCATTAAGGTAATGGCAAATGTGATGACAAAACATTAATAATAATAATTATAAGCAGGGTCATCAAACTCAATTTGAACAAAGTGGAAGGAGGCGGGACACTGAGAGAGGTATATCCTACCTGATAGACTCTGCTCCCTCTTCTCTGACCTGTACTGTCCTCCATTTGAGATTCTACATGGCTGAGAATGTTCATACTGCAAGACACAGACATTTGAACTGAGGCTAGAAGAGAGCTGCATCAAGGTTGTATACAGTGAACAAAACAACAGGAAGGTGTTACTGTTAAAAACAACTGCAGAGATGATGAGGTAGGCAGCACGCTGAGTTAATCATGAAGCAAGCACATAATGACATAACAGGCTTGGGACAGCAGTGGGGGAGGGGGAGGATGTGGGAATAAAGACAGGAATGGCTACATATAGGTTACAGTGTATCTGGAAACAACAGTTAGGTGATTTTAGTGTTTATGATTTTAGTGTTTATGTTGTCGTGTTTATGTTGTCGCGAATCATTAAGAGGTCAACAAATCTGCATTAGAACAATACTAAGTGGACTAAATATAGCTGTTAAAACTAGGGCAGTGATTGACATAATGTTCTTAGGCTGCTGGTTTGTAATCCAATTTCAGCATCAAGGTTTCCCTGAAGCACGTTTCAGAAAAAGAAACTTTTTTCTTGTCGTACTCTGCTCATTTTACACATCTTGTTTCATTTCTCACAGCTCTAGAGGATAAAACTGTAAGTCGAAGGTGTGAGCAGGCCTTTAAATTGTGCAATGTGAACACCTTTGGAATATTGTAACTATGTCTTGTGGCTTACCTGTGTGAGGCAGGGATGCAGCTCATCTTTGCCGGGACCTTAAAATTGAAAACAAAAATGTATCCCAACAGAAATGAAACCTGACGAATCCTCTCTGCTGCAGTCACTTTCCTTTTTGTTTTCTTCCTTACAGTCACAGGTTCAGCTTCTTCTCTTCCATCACTCCTTCTTCTTCTCCTCTCCTGTTTCTCTCCTCCCCCCTCTTCATTTTCCCATAATGCCCTGTTTAGTGACGCACACAACGCTGGCCATTCACCCACGTGAAAGCCTGCTTTGCAGACTGACAAGCTTAGTGTCATCATCAATTGCAAACAAAACCTTGATGTAACATGTGAGCGCGCTGCGACACGGGGCCTTGTGTACACAGATTGGAAGGTGAGCTGTCTGATGCTGTACACATTCATCACATTTTGGAGATTATTTTACATCGTGGTTAATCCCAGCTTTCGCTCAAATAACACCAGCCATTCATTATTCAGAAGAGTCAATGGTGCCATGGTTGATAGGTAGAACTGTCTGATGTGAAAGTGAATATATATATATATATATATATATATATATATATATATATATAGAGAGAGAGAGAGAGAGAGAGAGAGAGAGAGAGACTGTTTATACTTGGATCATAGCTATTTTTGTGTTTCCAGGAGTGTGTGCTTGTTTCATGCAAAACAGTTTTCCTACCTAGGAAGGACAGTCTTCATGCTCCTATCCTGACCCCTTCTGTTACACGCATCATATTTACTTTGTTGCAGCAGCCATTACAGTCATTTTGTAGTTTAACCAGTAGAAGGTGCAAGTATATCTTAGCAGTGCTTTTATCTGTGTAGGTACTGTACTTCAGTTTCATTATTTCACAGTGTTTACCCTCTGGGTTCTCTATGGGGTATGATCGTGGTCTGAATTGCAGAACAATTTGTTCCCTTAAGCTGGTTGGAACAGAAAATAGCACCCTATTATATAAGGGACAGCATACTCAAAAATAAGGCTTGGCCACTGAGGGCTTTGTAAGTAACAAGTAAAATTTCAAAGTGTATTGTGGATTTTACAGGCAGTGGAGAAAACCCAGAATCTTTGTTGCTAATTGAATTTAGTGCTGCAGTGCAGTGTTTGGGGTCAGCTGAAGGCTTTTCAGACTTTATTTATCCTGGTGATAACACCATTAAGGAACATAGACTTGTTTTGTTCAGCATCGCACTGAGACAGCATGCAATACTGCAAAGGTTTAAAAAAGCTTATCTAAGCAATTGTTTAGATTCAAAGGATATATCTGGTTCCTGAGATGGTTTTGTCTGAATTACAAGTCATCCAGGCTTGTATTTGACGTGACTGAAATTTGACTAAGTGATCTGTTTCATAAATAAATACAGCTGAGTGTCATGGGCATAGTGTTTTCAAGTTATACATCCCAGGAAGAAGTGGTCACAATGGCAGACACTGATAACCTCCCCCAAACTGCTTGGATGGCACAGTAATTGAGAGAAAGCTTTAGTTCCCCAAATATTCCATGGGTGTCTAAATGTGAGTAATGTGAGTAAGATTGCTTATTATACATACCCCGACTAATGTGAGTAAGATTGCTTATTTTACAAGGTTGTCAAGAGGTTAAGCTTCAGCCTGGGCAGAAGCTATAATAGGGCATTAACCTGTCCTCAGGTTTTGGAAAAAGGCCAGGTATTCTCTCATACTAATGCAACTGTTAATGCCTTCAATTGACAGATTAATCTTTAGCTCTGCACCCTGGTGACTGAGTTGGCACGGAATAATGCACTCGGCTTTATCAGTGGTTTGATCAGTGATCGGTGGTTTGAACTAGTGCTGTGCGAGACAAACAAAATGTTCCCTAATGACTCTCTTTCACGACTCTCTTGTCTCCACATAGACAACTATGTGAGAGACAGTAGACACACCAGTGCACCATCATTCCTCCAAATTACACTAAGTAAGATTGGGGCTGCATATGTTGTCACTTCTGAATCCTTACCTAAAGAGCCAATGCAGTTTCGCCGAACCCTGCTGCCTCCTGCAGAACAGTGATGGTAGTGTCTCTACTGAAGCTGGGAGCTGAGAAATTGCTTGACTCACCAAAACTATTTTGCTCACCACATTTCAACATCCCCTCAAAAATGTTGAAACTCCCACCTAGCCCATGTTTTGTTAACGTCTTCCACTGCTGGCTGTGATTGACTGTGAAGGTTGAGCAGAGCTGGAAAGCTAGAACACAGGTGAAGCCCCTTGTTCCAGTGCTCTTAATGTCAAGGCCTGGTCAGAGACACACACCAAAATGATCTGCCGCATCTTATTCTGTCTCTAAATCGCTACGAACAGATCTGCTTTCATGTTTTCACTTTGCCTCAGACCCCTATTGGTACTAGGTTTCCCTTGGCTAAAACTCCTAGAGCCACACATTGACTGGGCAGAGTGTAAAGAGTTAACTGGGATACACTTTGTCACGTGTCTGCAGTCTGCGCTACTGCCCTCAGAGGAACTATAACCCCAATTCAGACCCCCTCTATCTGGCCTGTCTTCATCTAGCTATGTTTGCTTTGTTCTTAACTCACACACATTCCCTGCTTTTCTCACTAGGAGAAAATGATGATCATTAAAAGTGTGGAACATTTGTTTAATGACACTTTAAATGTCCTGGAAATAGAGTGTTAAGTGTTTTAAGGCAGTGCTATGTGGCAACTATGAAGAGAGAGTTTCAAAGACAAAAGGATGAGAGGGGTAACATGAGAGAGAAAGAGAGACAGCAGTGATCCAAAAATATCAACGAGACAAAAAAAGATCTTGGATGTTTACAAAAAAGTTTTTTAGTCTACAAAATATGAGATTGTAACATCGACAACCTGCACTATTTCAGTTCAGTAGTTCCTATTTACTCTCTCAAAAGGGAAGAAAATCAATAAATGCTAATAAAACAAAGAGATAGAAAGAAAGAGGAACTGTTTTAGAGAACACCTTTGCTTCTCTGTTTTTTTGTCACTGTTGTAGCAGAACGTCTGGTGTCCTTTCATAGAGTGGAGCGGAAAGAAAGAGAGAGGGAGACCTACGCACCAAAAAAGGTCTTGAGTCAGTGCTCGGGAAACAGCAGTCATGACGAATGCCAGTCATGGGGATAGAAGAAAAAAGTGACACACAGAAATAGAGGGGAGGAGGTCCACATAAAAACAGAAAGGCAGAGAGAAATGTAGTTGATTGTAAACTGGAGGCGAGAGGAAGAATAGGGAACATGTACCGTTAAAAGAGGATCTTTATAAAAACAAACACACACAGGCACTGGGTGGGTGGGCTTAGAGTGGTGATCCAGAAAGAGATCAGTGTGTTGATTAAGGGTGGGTTGGGGGAAGTCAGTGCATAGTGGAATATAGAGGGTGAGCTGGTGAGCTGTCATTGTAAGTGTGATTCTTGATCAATGCCAGAGGAATTATAAACCCAGAGGCAGAAGAACGTAGCTAGTCCAGCTGTTAATCTGAAACCATGGACACCAGGATTCCACCACAACTCTAGACCAAACAAA
This sequence comes from Parambassis ranga, assembly GCF_900634625.1. NCBI lineage: Eukaryota > Metazoa > Chordata > Actinopteri > Ambassidae > Parambassis > Parambassis ranga. The sequence goes on from NC_041034.1 coordinate 20,088,612, forward strand.
GTACTCACCCACCGTCATGTCAACGGGCCCCGGCCTTGGTGCACTCGACCTGGCCGAGGGCCCCCAGACTACAGGACCCGTTGGGCTGCAGACACTGTTGGACTTACTTGTTGGTGTTTATCAGGAGTTCTACTCCTCACCCTTTTCAAGGGAGAAGTATGTCTCTGGTTTTCTGCAATGGGGTAAGTTTTTACCTTTTGTTTGTCTATGCGTATACAAGTGCTTGTGTGTGAAAGAGAGAGAGAGAGAGAGAGAGAGAGAGAGTAATATAGAATTCTTAAAGTTTTGACATGCCAATATGGTATTTTTCCTCCTGTCATTTTGTTAATCCTTTGCTCCTACTGATCCCAAAAGTCGCTTATTGAAATATTCACATTACTGTCCTTATAGTGGAGACATTGTTAACCCCCATACAATATGGGAAATATAGAGAGTGCATTCCCCATCAATAGAGCCCTCACTGCAGTGGCAGTCATTGTCTGTTCTGCAGATTGAAAAAAAAATTAAAGAATGCGATTCTGACCTTTCCCTTGTCCTGACCCGGTGACTCTATGCTTACAAAGGCATGACAGAACTGGGTACCATAGCTTTAGAATGAGCTTCTCCATTTTGGGTACAGTGTCATGAGTATTTCAGAACTAAGTTGCCACACAAACCTACCTCAGTAACACTTGTGTGACTCTTTATTTAAAGCAACACGAGACCATAGCAAGGACCAGAAATGCCTTTCCATGCTCTGTAATCCCTCATGAGCCCCACAAACCCCCAGTGACATTTAAAGGTGTCACCAGGAACACCAAAAGATGTCACATTAACTGTTCATGCCATACAGGTCTGGGACCCTATGTCTTACCTTCTGACTTCTAGATTCTATGTTTTGGCAACCAAACTGTTTACAATTAGAACCTTGTTTTGTGAGAAAAAAAACAAATTTCAATTAATTTCTAAGAATGTTATAACCTAAAATACAAGGTATACTGCATAGGCATCCTAACGCCTATTCTCTAATGTTGTTAAAATGACATGCAAGATAAATTAATTTTGAATTGCAGGGTACACTTTTCAAAGACACAAGGTGACAGCTTTAGATTTAGTGCTGTCACCTGCAACGCATCACACAAAGTTCCTCTTTGTGTCATATCATAATGCATAGACTTAAACATCATTTGTCAATATAGGGGGTATTTTGATAAGACGTCCTTTTCAGGCAGCAATCACACTTCAGACCAGGGCAAGCTTGGTTAAATCTGTTTGTTAAATGGCACAATAGGTACTTTGAGAGGTCTTGATATGTCCAGTTGATCAACAAGGGTATTATACTCAGTGTTGGAAAGGATTTTAAAAAGTGCCTTAAAATGGCATTTGTAATGTATTCCACTACATTACTTTTCTGAATACTTGGATTACTTACACAATGAATGGCATGTTAAGTGACTGAATGTAAACACTACAAAGTGTGGTATAAAAAACTATAAAATGTTAAATAAAAATGTCAAGATTCTTACAGCATTCACATCAATGTTATTCTATTTAGAGAAACAGAATAATATGTGTTTTTAAACAATGTAACCAAAAGTCATTTTACACACAGAAACAGTGTTTGAAAACGTACATAAAACAGGTTTTTCATTTTTCCATGTATAAAACTACCTGACTGCAGCCACAGTATACTTAAAAGCTTCAGTCTTGGATGCAGTTAGCTAGCTGACTAGTTCACTCATTCAAGTGACACTAGCAGTGTACCGGCATCATGATTGAGGAGCATTATAAGACGACACCTTCACTCTTCATCCTCATCCTCAGACTCTGGACCCCATCAGTCCGGCTGCACTGTCCTCTCTGTCACCAGCAGTTTGTGGTTTTCTGTCCACTTTGCTGACATGAACCAAAACTTTAGCTTTGATCAAAGATGTTGTATTGACAGTAAGAGCTCTCACTCCGATGACTGTTCACTGTCATACACATGTATGTAACCACAGAATGAGACGAAGCGGTCAGGAGAAAATCAGACAGAACAGAACAGAATCTGCTGTAAACAAGATCTTTGTTGTAAGAAGACGATGATTTTTATGTGACTTGTTTTATCCAACATCGTTCTATTTTGCTGCTCACTATTTCAAGCTGCTCACTTGTGCCTTAAATTGCCCCTCGGGGACAAATAAAGTTTTCTGAATCTGAATACAATACTGCAAAACAGGGTTCCTGTTAACAAGGCTTAAACTTCAACTCCACTACTAGAGCTCTGTTTTCATGTTGCCCCCCCCCTTTGCTCTGTATCTAGTTTGCTTATAATTTGGTAACTCCTTACAAGGCTCCCATAACTGGTGAGCTTAATAATGTCTACCGGGCCAGAGTCAACATTTACAAGAACAGGCTCTATCACTGTGTTTCGTGTTATGCACTCAAAGATATCCAAAGTAACAGCAAGTGCCAACATAGTGCCAACTCAGTGTATTTACTGAAACCAGTATATAAACAAATGTCTTCTTCTAAGGTAATATCTAAGTAATGTCAAGTATTATTTAACTCATTATTTATGTAGTGCTGTCCAAGCAATCAAAGTCATTCAATACAGATTATGATTCAAATGTGTATGATGTAATGCCACTGTTGAATTCAGATTACTCAAGGATTCACTGGCGTGAAAATTCTAGGCTCCCACCATTAATTTGCAGTTTACATCTATGTCTGTCATCTATACTCACCTACTACATACAGTAAATAAGTACCGTATATAGTGATAGAGAATTTTGTAGAAAATGTAAAAATCAAGACCATGGTGGGTTTTGGTCTGTTTTATTTTTCCTAGATTATGAAGTTTGTATCCAGCACTCCCCTGTCCATGTAAGGCCTAAAGCTGTCTGCTACAGTAACAATAATATTTGTGCAGTTACACCCAAAAGAAACTGGCTGATGTAGACAGTGACTCCACCAGCTGGGCTGAGGCAGCCCTGCACCAGCCTGTTCTTCCTACTTCTTTCCTTTTCTTTCCTATATCCTCACTGTTGTCATATTATTAGGCTTGAATGAATGCAGCTACAGCTGCAGACAGCTCTGCAGCCAGTAGGAGTCTTGTGGTTTTTGCTATTAAACCTTAAATGACAGACAAAATGTGTCAGCTGATTTAAGATGACTTAAAAATACTCATTGTGACAATAGTTAGAGAGCATTTTCCTACATAAAGCAGAGCAACTGGACTTGATGAATGAATAGTGACCTGGATGGCTGAGAAGCTTAATCAAGGTATTCCTATGTGAAGGAACCACAGTCTTTCCGCCAATGTTTCTTTGCTCTCCCTCACTCAATGTTACTTATTATCAGGTTAACACAATTACTTGGAAAAACTGCACGTAGTAGAAGGTGAACAATCGTGGAGCTGCTCCTGCCATGCAAGTGGAAAAGTCTTTGACCAATCTGAATCCAAGTGAATGTTTTTACCACATTTGAAAAAAGTCTGTCAGAGCATTCTTTAGGTACTTTTTCCACAGGAGCTGGATGGATGACAAGCAAACACATAATGACTTTAGAGAAACATAATCAACCAATAAGAGTTAGAGGCAATCTTCAGCCACATCAGAATCACATTCAGGCAGCAGTAGCAGCCTGAAATAAATGTGATTAACATTTGCTGTCATGGAAAATATAATCACAAGGTATTTGTGGCTATTTCTCACTGCCACTCATGTTTTTTTGCAATCTTACTTTACAGGGAGGTAAAGCAGAAATAACAACAATGAGGTCTAGGGACATTTCATCTTAGCACACTGCTCTCCAGCGCATGATGAATGTGTTATTGATCTGTCTGGTAAAGTCCTGTTCTCTGTCTGTATGGTCTGATGTTCTTCGTGGATCTGCGGAAGAAAGGGCTGCTGGCATAAAGCCTGGAAGAGCACTCACTGCAGTATTCTTGAATAAACACAGACACAGACTTCCTGAACTTTCTGCCTCATTACTTACAGCAGTGCAGTATCAGCCATGACTTATCTTAAGTACCACATAATGTTCACACTTCCTTTGGTAGGCCACACCTAATTAAAACACCTTGTAGACTTTATTAGCCCCAGATCATTCAGGTGTTTGTCTGCACTGTCTAGTCAAACCTTGTTCTGCTTCAGACTTTGCTTTTCTTGTTTTTTTTTTGTCACAGGGTGAGCCTTCATTGTAAAGCTGTAATACAGAACCTCCACTTGCTCAGTACACTCACAAGTCAGGTTAGGCCAGGCTGGTACACTGTAAGCTTTGAGAAAGCATAAGGGATGGGCAGGGCAGAAAACTGACCAAACCAATCAGTTTGCACAGCATGATCCGCTGCAGTTTTATGACTCGAGTAGTCTCAGCACCCTATATGATCATGTGGGTCCTGCTGCGGCTGATGCTGTTTCATTCATCCCATCTATAATATCTGAGAGGCAGTCGGCACCGTTGGCCCCTTTTAAAAACTCATGCGAGAAAAACCTCATTAATATAAAAATCACCCCTTCCACCTCCCATGCTGTAAACTCAGCAAATTTCTGTTTACTGAACATAAGATCTATCAGTAATAAATCATTCATCTGTCAGGATTTTATCATGACAAATAAAATTGACTTCCTTGCCATCACAGAATCTTGGCTTGCCCCTGGAGAGCATGCTCCCCTCATTGAGTCAACCCCACCTAACTATTCTTTCTTTCACCAGCCAAGGCTAACAGGTCGGGGTGGAGGGGTTGCTCTTATCCACAGAAATGTTTTTACCTGTTTCATTTGGCCACTTTGCCACATTTGAATATCTCTCCTTTGTTGTAAGAAACAACCTGCCTTTTTTATGTGTCCTAATCTACAGACCTCCTAAACTAATCTCGGGTTTTATTCAGGATTTTGCACATTTTTTATCAATCATTATGGTCAAATATGACAGGGTAATCATTTTAGGGGATTTTAACATTCACGTTGGTTGTCCTACTTCTTCTCCACTTGCCTCCGACTTCATTAAACTGCTACAATCTTTTCATCTGAACCAGCATGTAAAATCCCCCAGCCACAGCAAAGGTCACATTTTAGATCTGGTGATCTCAAACTGTGTTGACGTAACACAAGTATCCCTAACACCATTTCCTGTCACGGATCACAGCGCAGTGCAGTTTCAAATTTCACTCCTTCCTGACCATAAACCTATCAAAAAAATCCACTCTCGCCCTCTGAGCTCACTCTCTGCCCCGATTTTCTGCCAAGCTTTTATTGAAAATTGGGAATCTGAAAAGGAAAACGGCAGCACAGTTGAGGAGCTGGTTAGTAATTTTAATAGCACCTGCTCCTACATTCTAGATTCCATAGCTCCGGCTAGATGTAAAGTTTTAAAGCCCACAGTCCTGCCTTGGTTAAATGAAGACACAAGGAACATAAGAAGAGATTGCAGGAGAGCTGAGAGGAAATGGAAAAAAGACAGACAAAGCACATCACTGGTCGCCCTAAAACAATTAATGATTAAATATCAACACACTGTAAAAGAAGCTAGAAATACCTATTTCTCTAAAATCATTACAACTAACAGAAACAACCCCAGAATCCTCTTTAGAACAATAAATTCTGTTCTGAGTCCCCCTGCGACTGAGCCTGCTGAACCCTCTCCTGAGAAATGCGGTGAATTTCTTAACTATTTTTTAACTAAAGTCCGTGACATCCGCAAACAATTCCGTTCTGTCTTTGTCGAACCAAAAGATATTTGTTCCACCCCTTTCGCTCTAAAACAGTTTCATGAAATTTCACTCCCCTCACTGGAACGCATTGTTACGCAGTTAAGGCCTACCACCTGCCTCTCAGATTGCATCCCTTCTTGGTTTTTAAAAGATGTACTTCACACGGTTGGTCCCAGTATCCTAGCCATTGTAAATGGTTCTCTCTCCTCTGGCATTGTCCCATCTTCTCTCAAACATGCCATCGTTTGCCCTCTCTTAAAGAAGCCTGTACTCGATCCCGCTGTTCTAAGTAATTACAGACCGATATCTAAACTACCATTTCTATCAAAAATTCTAGAAAAAGTTGTGGCTTCCCAGTTAACTTCTTTCATGAATAATAATTACATTTTTGAGAAGTTCCAGTCAGGTTTCCGGAGCATGCATAGCACGGAGACGGCACTTGTAAAAGTCTCAAATGACCTTCTGTTGGCGGCTGACTCTGGTCTACACTCAATTTTAATCCTCCTAGACCTCAGCGCCGCATTTGACACTGTGGATCACAATGTTTTAATCAGCCGTTTGAAGTACACTGTTGGAGTCAGTGAAGTGGCACTAGAATGGTTCACCTCATACCTGTCAAACAGGTCCTTTTCTGTGATACTGGGTAACACATCCTCAGTGTCCGCCCCCCTGTCATGTGGTGTGCCCCAGGGATCCATACTGGGTCCTCTTCTCTTCACTATCTACATGCTACCCCTCAGTGATATCCTGCACAGACACAATATTAACTTCCACTGTTATGCTGACGACATCCAACTCTATATACCACTCACACCCGGTAGCTCTGATGGCTCACATATCCTGTCCTGTTTAACAGAAATTAAGAACTGGATGTCCAGCAATTTCCTACAGTTAAACGATGCTAAATCAGAAATTATTATCATTACACCTTCCACCCCCAACCCCAGCTATGTTGCCCACCTTTCCACCTGTCTTGGCACCTGGTCTAAAAATATATGCACTGAGGCCCGCAACCTGGGTATCATCTTTGACTCCAGACTTTCTTATAACACTCAAGTTACCAAGGTTGTTCAATCCTGTTTCGCACAGCTAAGGCAATTAAGAAAAATTCGACCATTCCTCTCCCCACCTCTGTTTGAAACAGTTATACATGCACTAATCTCCTCCAGGCTAGACTACTGCAACGCCCTCTACTCTGGTATCAGTAAACATAACATTCACAGACTACAATTAATACAGAATGCCGCTGCAAGGCTTCTCACTCATACAAGGAGAAGTGACCATATTACACCAGTTCTAGCTGCCCTTCACTGGCTCCCTGTGAGTTTTAGAATTGATTTTAAGATTTTACTGATGGTTTTTAAAGCAATAAATGGCCTCGCCCCCTCCTATATGCAGGACCTTTTAACCCCTCACGAGCCTGAACTCCGCCTGAGATCCTCTGGAAAACTCCTCCTATCAGTCCCCACAACCCGGCTAATTACAAAAGGTGACCGCGCATTTGCTGCATATGCGCCCAAAATCTGGAACTCCCTGCCAGAGGAAATCAGGCAGGCTAACTCAGTGACCTCTTTTAAATCTCTTCTTAAAACTCACTTTTATTGTTTAGCGTTTTCATAAACTGGTTCATTTATCCATTCATTTATTGTTTTACTTTATTGCTTTTTAATTGTTTTTATGCTTTATTCTTATTTTTATCATTATTTTGTATTTTATTCTATTTTTAATATTTTAAATTGTTTTACGTCTTATTGACTCACCTTGTGTTTATGAATGTTACTGGATGGTATTTTAACCAAGTTCTGCTGTTCCTGCTTGGATTTTATTGTACAGCACTTTGAAGCTGAGTGTTTAAAAAAGTGCTTTATAAATAAAGTTATTTTTATTATTATTATTATTAGTTTGGATAGGGCCACCTAACCCAGCATATTTTTTGTTTCTTTTTCATAGCTCATACTTGTCTTTTTTTCAGTCTGGTGTTGTCCACCTTTTAGTTACCGGTAGTTGTTTTACTTTGAAACCTTGTCGTTTTCCGGTTTTATTGTGAAGTCCTAATCCCTCCTCTGGTTTTAGGTCTTTTGTCTTCCCCTTCCTCATGTGTTGCTCCCTCTTGTATTTAGGTGTGCGCTTTCCCCTGTTCGTCGCCAGATTGTCTTGTGATTTCCCAGAGCATTCCAGCAATCCTTCTAGTTACAGGTTTCTGTGAATGACCTGTCCTGTCCATCCGGATTGTCTCTTTGTCTAGCCCTTATTGTTACCTTTGCCAGATCTGTCGCCTTTTTGTGTATTTGAACCCTGCTTTGGACATTCACCTGGTTTTCGCCTAGCCCTTTTGCTCGTGAGGGTTGACTTCTGTGTACCGACCTGCCGTTAATAAATATTGAGTTTTGTTACTACAAACTGAACTGAGTCCTGCTCCTAAGTCCAAACCTCTGGGTAAAACCTGAAAGGTGTAACAATCAATTTAAAGAATATAGTAAAAAAAAATAACTGGTGAATAATTACTAGGCCTAGCTTTAACACTACGACAATGCTCGCTACAGGTAGATCTACAGTCTATTGCTGAATCCTTTGGTCTTATTGAATGTTCTTTATTTTTCCGCCTAAAGATTTTTGGTTTGGTAATTTTATCTTGTTGGGTAGTTCATACAATAAACAATCAACAGACAACAACCTCAATAAATAAATGTTGGTTGTAACAGTTGCCAGTAAAATGTTTGACTGGTAACTAAATGCAGTGATTGTACGTAGGTCAATATGGATAACATCAACATAATAAACATATTCATCTTCATATTCATGTAATGTCACAGACTATACACAGGTCACTGGGGGATTTATTTGTATTTATTTATTTGGCTCTGTGTGTGTTTGTGGTTGCTTCTCTTCTCTCTTTCTTTCCTCATCTAAAATCCGCTTACACACTGCCCGTGTCGCTTCTCTTAGTGTGTGTGTGTGTGTGAAGGTGGCGAATGAAAATTAAAAAATAAATAAACAAAGGACTGGAAAACTTGCCTCTATTCATAAATGATAGGTGTTCTGTTATTTTTAGCTGCACACAGTGACTTCAATTCAGAGAGATGCCTGTGTTACAGAGGAACTCCGTTTATGGCAAACGGAGCAGGGAGAACACAGACAGCATGCTTACAATTTATAAGAGCCAGCTCTTATTTGGAAAGCATTTCAACACATCTGAGAAGGGAAGAGCAGCAAAACATTTCACATTTTATGATGTGCATGAGCTCAGAAAAGTTGCCCATATGTTTGCACATCTGACTTTACACCATATTAATTTGGTGGTGACACCAGCAAATCTTCATCCCCCACACCCCCTGATCTTTTTGATATAACTTCATAAAGCAAACACATAAAAGATTTTTCCAGTCAAAGTCATTTGCTTTTTCCTTCAACAGTGGAGCCTCTGGTCAAGCAGGTTAAAAAGACGCGCATCAAAAGAGAGGACTTCCACATCCTGAAGGTGATTGGTCGTGGTACATTCAGTGAGGTAAGCAGGACTGGAACTTTAATGTGGTTTTGTTAAGACTTTGCTAAGTATGAATGGAAGCGATGGTTTGTGGGAATATTTCAGTTTTATATGGCTATTATTAACTCTGAATAGGTTGCTGTTGCAAGGATGCGAAAAACACAACAAGTGTATGCTCTGAAAATAATGAACAAGTGGGACCTGCTGCAGCGCGGAGAGGTACACACAATACTATTCACAGTTTTCAACGAAGGATTCCATGTGTACTTTAATTTATCTCAGAATCATATCATATGTGATGTTTTATACAGTCAGCTTGTTACCAGGAGGAGAGAGAGGTTTTGCTGAAGGGCGACCGACGTTGGATCACAGAGTTGCACTACGCCTTCCAGGATGACAACTATCTGGTAGGTACTGGAATCATAGCCACATGTGAATGTGTCTTGCTAGTCTAATATATGCCATATATAAACTGAATGTCCCTCCTCCCTCAGTACCTGGTGATGGATTATTATGTAGGTGGGGACCTGTTGACTCTGCTCAGTAAATTTGGAGATCGGATCCATGAGGACATGGCTCAGTTCTACCTGGCTGAGATGGTCATGGCCATTGATTCTGTCCACAGACTAGGTTATGTACACAGGTAGACCTTGTTTCAGACTGCTACCATACAGTTCCTCTGAAGAAACCTTAAATAGTGAACCTGTATTTTCTGGCTAACAAATTGACACCTAAAGCATGTATTCACTTGTAGAACTGTAGCAAAAACCACTGAAAACATCCTATCATCTCACATCTCGTCTCATTTAATGTGAACCTGTATCTTACACAGAGACATTAAACCTGACAACATCATGCTGACATGTGATGGACATATCAGACTGGGAGACTTTGGTTCCTGTTTAAGACTCCAGGAGGATGGGATGGTGAGAGTTGAACTCATACTTGTAACAAGTAACAAGTGTACTAGTAATTTTACCAAAATGACTCTCCAAGTACTCCACAATGCGAATGATCTAAAGACTTCTGACTTTTAGATAGACTTTTCTGTGTGTTGAAATAACTTGCTTTGCAGGTTCACTCATCTCTAGCAGTTGGAACTCCTGACTATTTGTCTCCAGAGATTTTAAGGACAGTTGAGAGAGGTGGAGGTTATGGTCCTGAATGTGACTGGTGGGCTCTGGGTATCTGTGCATATGAGATGCTGTTGGGAACTACACCCTTCTATGCAGAGTCCATCTCTGAAACATATGCCAAGATCCTTCACTTTCAGGTACATAAACAATAAATGTTGCAGGAAACAACTTGGACTTAATATTATTTCCCAAGATACAGAGAGGTATGGAATCATGTTCAACACTATTTTACTATCACTATCTGATTGTAGTGGGTGTTAGAATTAGTAAAATCCAACCTCAAACCAACAACAAATGACTTTTTTCACCTTGACTTATTTATTTAGCAGGAATTGAGCCAAAAGAGAGGGGAAAACATGTTCACTATTCAATACTGCTTCATAGGATTTAATGAGTTGAACTGCAGCAGGTGCTGCTGATTATTCGTCCTTGATTAATTGATCATCAGCAAGGGTACAGACCTCTATAAAAACAGACATTTTGACAGTTTGCTGCTCTGGAACAGAGCAATAAAAAACCCAAGAGCTACATGTCAGAATCTGCAGACCTCACTGAGCATGCACAGTGTTAATGTGACAGCACAATTAGAAGAAGACTGAACAAGTACAGTTTGTTTGAAGGGTTACCAGGAGAAAGACTCTTCTGTCTAAAAAGCATCTGAACAAAGAACAACACTTGAGGAACAATGTCCTATGGACACATGAGACCAAAGTGGAGTTGTTTGGTCTCAATACTCACAACCATGTCTGCTGAAAACCAAACACAGCATTTCAGCAGAAACATCTCATACACACTGTCAAGCACGGTGGTGGAGGGATGATGATGGGCTTGTTTTGCAGACGCAGGACCAAATGTGAGACTATCTGACAGTTAAAGCTTGGTGAAACCTGGTTTAAACAACAGAACAATGAAACGATGATCCAAATCACAACAGCTAATCTACATCAGAGGAACAGAAGGAAGCAAGGTTTCGGAAAGTCCTGCATTTCACATTAGATGTTGCTGCTAAAGGTGGATCAACAAGCTTTTGAATTACGTGGTGTACTTAGTACTTTTTTAACTTTTGGTTTAATTTTTGCTAAATAAATAACAACACAGTGAAAAACTGTATATGTTGTTGTTCGTCTGAGGTTGTACTAGCTTAATACTAAGACCCACAGTCTACAATAAGGTTAGTAAAACGTATATGGTGTTAGAAACAAGTGATTAAAATATTTTTTTTAATGGTTATAACATCTCAGAATATATCTGTATTCCAGTAGGTACATGCATGCATGTGTGGTCAAAGGTCACTGTGACCTCAGAACATTTTTGCCCATATTCTATTGATCATGTACATCACGGTCAGTGTGCATGAAGCTTTAGACAGATGTGCCAAGTGAGGCAGTCAGTAAGGACGACCTGACAAGCTGCCTTAATGTTTGACAAGTAACACACAGTGTGTTATCAAGAAGGACAATGAGTGGATTTCATTCTGAACAGCAATTTGTTAGCTTGGGGTGTTTTTTTTTAAAAAAAGAAGAAACTCCCTCAGATTTTTTTTCTCATGTTTGTTCATTTGTTCAGTATTATAAAATTACTTGAAGTGGAGAAAAATTTTGAAGCAGATCATTTGACTGCAGGATTATTCTTTATTCTTCTGTAAATCTCAGGAGTATTTTGAGTTTCCTCCGTCTGGCCCTGAGATTTCAGAGAAAGCTCGTTCCTTCATCACTGGACTCATCTGCGAAAGGGACGTCCGACTGGGGAGGAAAGGCTCCAGTGACTTCCGGAGTCATCTGTTTTTTAGTGGACTAGACTGGAGTTCCCTGCACAAACTCCCTGCCCCCTACCGGCCTGAAGTTTCCAATCCTACTGACACATCCAACTTTGACATTCTGGACGACTGTCTCAGTGACATGGTATTATTACAAAATAATTGTTTGTTTCTGACGATGAGGAGGATGCAGTCAAAGTCAAAACTTTAATAACAAATAAGAAAAAAAAACAACCTTATAAAACACAAAAACATTAAATGGTGGGAGATTCTGAGAAAAGCAGGGTTGTTGGTTTAAACAGTGCCATTTTTGTGTCATGTAGGAGAGGCTGTCTGATGTCATGGATAGAGCTCCCATAGGAGTGCATTTGGCTTTTGTTGGATACTCATACACTGCTACCAGGTAAACTTTCTACATGAATGCATTCTTGGCATCTATAAGCCTTTATATGAAGTCTTCCAGGGTATTGTTTAAATGGTATTACATTTGTAGTCAGACAGGTGCCATTGACCGTAGTCAAGACATCATGATGCAGATAGATGACAAAAGGCTCAGGGAGTGTGAAACTCTGTATAGCCCAGAGGAAATGGTAAGACACTACAACCTTAAGACTTTGTACTCATCAGAGGTTCCATTTATTCTGATATGTGATCTTTTACATTAAGGTTGTGCTGAGCACAGATGTTCTAAAACCTGCAGAAGCATGGTGTTGAAAGTTGTTCCCTGAATAGTTCTCTTTGTTAAGCTGTTACTGATCTTGTTGCAGAGCCAGCTGTGGCAGCTTGCAGATGTTGTTGTGGACAACCTGCCTCCATTGTTGGACCTCCCTCTTACTCAGGAGAAAGGTCCTACTGCATCTACCCACACCACCACCACGGAAGAGGAAGAGGAGGTTGACCGAATATCAGGACTTGATGAAGATTATCAGAGGTATGAGCCAACTTGACTACATTTTAACCAATGCCCTTGTTTTTATCATAGTCAAGCTTTAAGTAGCAGTTTTATGTTTATGTTGGATTTAGTTTGTCCAATTCAGCTATATGTGGAGCAGGCACAGGGCTACATAGAAGTTTGATTGATTGATTGATTGATTGATTGTTTGATCTCTAAAAAATCTTTGGTCTCGTAACTCAGTCTTTTTTCTTCCAGCAGACACTTACATGAGGCGGAGAGAAGATATTGTGAGCTGGAGAAAGAAATGGAAAGACTTAAGGAGGAGATGCAAAATTGGCAAGTTCCCAAGGAGATAGGCAAGTGATCAGCACTTTTCTTTTCCCCATCACCCAGTAGTGATCACCATAATCATCCTCAGAGCCTGAAGCATCTGTTTCACTGTATGTGGCATCGAGAGTCACAGAGAATGTATTGTTATTTAATTTTTACACAATTATGATCAATGAAACACAATCCACAGTAGTGGATAAAGGTAAAAATACGACAGAAATGTATCCTCAGCCCAGTTCAGGTATTTCTTTTTTTACTGTCCAGAGTTTAGAAGATTAGATGTGTTGAGTTCCAGACTATATAAGCCACTCTGAACACACACACAGTTCCAGCAGCATCTGTTATATTAGTCCTCTGTCAGAACATGGTGATAAATACCCACTCTAAGAATAGCTTTGGTATGCAGGAACTTGGATGGCCTTTTTCCATAAATCAGTACAGTGTCATGAGCTTTTTAAAGATGCAATGATGCTGCGGCACTATTACATTTGTTGTGAATAACGGCTACAGTTTCTGTTGTTGCACAGGCATGTGGGCAAAAAACACACCTTGCTTCAAGTGTGACACACAACGGTCTCAACTCGTCAACCTGTCGCTCTTCTTTCACACACTGTCATACTAAACAACCATCTGATAGGCCTGTTTCTTGTTCTTTCCTACTGTTTGAATAAGGAAACCCTGCTCGGCCTTGATGCTGCTGCTCATTATGGGCTCTGACGTCCCTCTCTCTCCTTCAATCATAGAGCTGAGTATCAGCCCAGCATTTCTTGCTCTGCCTGCCCACTGTGTGGACTCAACATGGGATGTAAGCTTATCTTTAATTCACTTTCTTATTCTCTTCCTGGCATTGCCTGACATGGAAAACGAGCCTGTTTAAAACAACATGTAATCTGTTTGGTTCTCTCTCTCTCTCTTTGCAGCAGACTTAATATTGTAAACACAGTTTCAATGTATGATGTGAAATATGTGCAGCTGGCCGAGGCCTCACTTCATATGCCAGGCCCCATGTCTCTACAAAGCTACTGTTTGTTCACTGTATTTATGTGTTGCAGAGGGAGAGAGCACCCCCAGTCTGCCATTACCCGCTAGTGATTCCTCTCCACCGCCATCTGCTCCTGTTCCACAGGGTACAGACAAAATGCTCAAATTGTGAAATATAGCACCTGATCCTTTATAAGGGTTCTTTGTGATCCCACAAAACACTGGAAACACTACTTTGTGCTGCTGCTGCATTTTGACATGTTGTGTGTGATTTGTTTTTTTGTTTTTAAGGTATTTTTTGGTCTCTTGATAGCTTTAAGAGGCAGCTCCTTTACAGTATGAGCTATGAGGGTACCACAATTGTTTATTGACAGATAGTACTATACTATCACCGGCATCATGGTCTCTGGACGGAGTCTGATTCCATGGATTTACATTGTTGATGCCAAATTATTAGATCAAAAATTAGATCAGACTGTTTTTAGTCTGCAACTGTCCAGTTTTGTCTGTCAACAGCAGCCTCTGAGTAGTTATCTGAGTTACAAGAGGCTTTGATCAGCTTTTTTAGCATTATTATGACTCAACTAGACTGATTAAAATCCAAGGAGATTAGCAGTAAGTGGCCGCAACGTGTAAGGCATGGTGACCGTAAACTGCTGCTGGGCTGTATCGCCGCCACATGACAGGCTTGTCGGATAAGTGCATGAACTTACAGATACCAAGGTGTTTCTACTGTAATTACAGTGCTTCACTCTTCTCTGCACATCAAATGTAGAAAATGTTTTCATCAAGTGAATGCAACTGAGTTAATCATGGAGTGGTTACTTAAAACAAAATCTGAGCAAATTTTAATTATGTAGAATAAAGTTATTTTGATGAAATATTACAATGTTTACCTTTGATTTGGTCATATTTTCTGACTTTCTGACTGATAGATAGTAAATAGTTTAATTTTATATAATGCTATCAAAGTATATTTTCAAAGGGGATTCTCATAAATCCTTTATTCTTGACTTCCAGGTGCGCCTGCCCCAGGTGATGAGTGAATCATACCTGCTGGTATGTGCAGAAGGAGGGCAGCTCCAAGCATGGGAGAGACACTGCTACTCTGAGCTCTCCTGAATGCAGCTGAAGGTGGCACAAACAGACACCTCTAGGAAAAAGGCCAAAGGAATAAGATCCTGCTCTTCACTCACTCCTTGCTCTACTTCTCAGCATTGTTCCTGAAAAACAATAGGAAAAACAAGTCTACAAACATTGCTGTTATGTGTTTTTGAGAATGACCTTACACAAGGACATTTTCAAATGAGCTTTTCCAACTGATGTGAGAGGAAAGGCAGGTCATCCTGCTGGGGCTAATGAGAAAAAAAAATGAGGACATCTTCGTCTTAGATGTACTAAGAGATGCACTATGTTTCTTTAACATGAAACACTAGAAATGAAACACTGATTGTAGTCGGCATGGTACATGTGTTTTTCTTTTATTAACAACAGGTTTAACACTGTCAGTGAAGCAGGATTAAAATAATTGCAATTTTATCTTGTCCTAGAAGAGACAGTGATGTCACTGTGTTGGCATCAGCTGGGCAGATCCTGCAGCAGAGAAAAATTACTTCAATTAGTTCAATGGTGAAAAAGATTACAAAAATCAAAAAGTCTTATGAGTCTGGAGCTAAATCTACTGCAAAGGTAACCGAAGCACTACACTGCCTTTGAATGGTAAGTGGCTCATTGCTGCTCTTTGAGAAGTGCTCAAATGAGAACCCTCCTGTTAGTTAGTAATGCATTGGTAACCACCACTGGTTATTATTTTTTTATACATTTGTTTCAGTCCTGCTTCATTGACAGTTTTGAAAACCTGTCATAATTTTCAGATGGATAATTGATGTTTTATTATGACAACTACAATCAGTGTTTCATCTTTAATGTGTGACTTTGACAGTGTGTGTGTTTTGATTGACACAAAGAGGAGCCAATGAAATCCCTCTGTAGCAACCTTTAATCATTTTAGACCATATTGGTGCATTTTAAGTTGTGAATATGATTTTTCTTGTGTATCATGTATCCACACTGAGGGGTGGTTTGTACTTGTGTTGCACAACTATAGGCATGTTTTTGTTGTGCCTGACTAATGATGACCACATTCTTTAGCTTTTCTTTAGCATAGGCCCTGACAGCGGGAACAGTGTGTAACCTTAACAACCAAACAAACAGTGAACATAGCAGCTAAGTTATGTAGTGGATCAGCTCAGCAGGGAATTGTGAGTGAAACCATATTCTGGCATAGAGGCAGGTTGGACTGAAATGTAGAGGTCCACAGGATGCTGAGGTAAAGGGCTTCTAAGACACGGAGTTGTGTTGATTGTGCTGTGTGACGGGAGGAGAATGAACACCTCAACTTGTCAATGTGTGAACGAACTGTCTACACCAGGAAAATGCAACGTTAGGTTCATATTTCAGCTCTTGAAATCACAACATAAATCTGTTCTGTCTGGGTTTTCCTTGTAAATCCTTGTAATTTCTTTAATTTAATTTGTCTTAATTTAAAATGTGCCAATTAGATCACCAGATTCTAGATAATTTACAAGAAAAAATACTGATGTTTTACGACATCGTCAGATATGAAGCACTGAGATAATGCAGGCAGATGTTGTGTGTGTGTAAGGCACAACTGGTTAGCAGGCTAAAGGTAACAATACAGCGTCACTATCTACCAGTCCACTTGCTTGTTTAGAAATATTTTTCTTTACCTGTTCCTGGTTTTATACCTATTTATTTATTTAAAGAAAAACACCCAAACACCCCTTAACACACAAACACACACCATCATCACCTCCACCATTTTTAGAAGAAACCGGAGAGTAATAGAGAGACAGAAACTGTAGACTGTGGTCTCAGTACTTCTATCTACATGATTCTATATTTATTGTGCAGTAGTCAATGGAGCTGTGTGACATTTGAAAGGCCCCAGTGAGAATCGAACCAGTGAACCTTCTTTTTCATTAAATATGTTTTTAGGATTTTATTTCTCACACACCCATAAGAACAGAAAAACTTTCTCATCCTTACGTTGTTTTTGTTCCATCGTCTTTTACAGCAAGTGTAACCAAGGGTCATCTGATGTTAGTTTCAAGCAGACATTTTTTTGTAACCTTGGCCAGATCTGTGCCACAGTTCTGTCTCTGAGCTCTTCAGGCAGTTGGTTACTAAGGTCTTAAATAGACAGGTGTGTGTCTTTCCTAATCAAGTCCAATCAGTATCATCAAACACAGCTGGACTCAGATGAAGGTGTAGAACCATCTGAAGGATGATCAGGAGAAATGGACGCACCTGAGGTCAATATGTGAGAGTCACAGCAAAGCCTCTGAATACTTAGGACCATGTCATATTTCACTTTTTCTTTTTTAATAAATCTGCAAAAATCATCAATTCTGTATTTTTCTGTCAATATGGGGTGATGTGTGTAGCTACATCCATTAAAAGGAAAGCTAATTTCTACCTTCTCAAAGGTACTCAAGTGCTTGCTTACATGGAGCCAGAGTGAGGGATCAAACCACCAAACAACTGCTCTGCCACCTGAGCCGATATACATTTTTATCAAGAACAGTGTCCTCACTATATCACTTTAGCTAAGCCAAGGGAATGATTCGTAAAGATAAGGCGTTTAGAGATGATGAAAGACATGCACATTATGCATATTAACTGAGACAGAGGCTGTAAGCTCTCATTCTTAGTGGTATTTGTTCTCATACCTTAAAAGAATACACAGATCAAGTTTTGAAGGATAATATTTATTAACCAATATAGTAAATGTCAGAGGATAACTACAGAATAAATATGGATGAATAAACATAGATAACTAAACAAAAGAATGAACTAAATGGTGTTTGAGTGATGGTGAAAACATAGAGAACATAGATGCAATGAGGCATATAAACTAATTCTAAGTATGTAAATTGGTATAGTGGATGGAATAATTAATTCTTACAAATATGAGAGTGTGAGGAAGCTATAGCCGACTTTGACATGCGAGTGGAACTGCATGCTCACTAAAATAGGAGCCAGGGTGTTTATGCAGTCACGTCGGCAGCCTGCTGGATCTTCAGTTATTTGTTGATGTGGAAAAACTACATTTATTTTAGAGGTATAAGGCTCAAGATGAGTTGCAGACAAATAATGCAATATAATACAATGAGAAAGCCAGGCACATGCTTAAGAAGGACAGAAGAAGGAAAAAAGTATTAACTGTGCATTTTGAACAATAGTCACCATTGCTTTATATCTTAATCTGCAAGAAAGATTCAGAAAACCATTATGAAGACACTCATTTAAACAAAAAAGGTGAGCAATTTTATGTAAAGGAGTTTTGGACATTTCTTCTGGGAGGAAATATGTAGCCCAGAATTAAGTTACGTTCTTTTGGAACACATACTCTATGTATCACCATGAGCTGTTCATCAATAACTACAGATGTAGGATGTTTGTTGTTGCAAAAAGATACCACTTACAACATAAAAGATATACATTATTTACATTCTTACACATTCTTTTATTATAGGTTGTCAATAGATGGCACTGTAGTCTTATGCATATCAACTGAACGTCAGGTTTTGGTGTCCAGCAGCGGGAAAGCAAGTACATGTTTAGTGTATACACTGTTAAAAAAAAAATCCAGGTCGTTCCATTGGATGCTTCACTGCATAGTTTTTTTCATTTATTATAACGTATTCTGAAAAAACCTGTAAACAAGGAATAATGAAAGAAAGAATAAATACATGAGGAGGAGACAAGAGGTACTGTCAAAAGTACATATACAGCATCTAAAAGTTACACATTGCAATGATCTATTAAAACATTATGTAAAAGTGAATCTGGCTAACAATTAGACTCAGGCCTGCATGTAGTAAGCAGGGGTTGAGTACAGAAAATAGGGGTTAAGTTTGCGGTCTGCTGATGCAAAGCTGCTATTCTCATGGGCCTGGCGGCGGTAGTACCTGCGGAGTGCAGGACTGCCAGGGTGGCACTGTCTCACATGAAGGAAGTACTCATCAGGGCGACTTGAGGTGTAGCCACAGTCCTCACATACAAAGATTTTGGAGCGTCTCTGGCGGTAGGCATACTGTTGGTGAACACCGTGAATCTTCCTCATGTGAGACTCCAGAGAGCAACGCTGTGTGAAGGCTTTCTCACAGAGTTCACATTTATAGGGACGGATACCTGCAGCAAGGAGGAGGTGTTGGACCTTGTTATCTTGGTGTTTTTTGCATTTATGCTGGCCTTAATGGATGTACTGACCAATCATGCAACAATGTTATACACTGTCAGCATGAGCAAATAATCACTGAAACATGGACAAAGTCTGACAAGATATGTTTTCATCTTTATGCTTTTGTGAAAACATTTTCTAATGAATTCTGTGAGTGGCAGTAGTAGACATTTCTCACCTGTGTGTGTTCGCATGTGTCTCTTGAGGTCAAAGGTGTCATTGAATCCTTTGCCACAGAATCGACAGGGATGTCTCTTCACCAGGCTATGGCACTTGAGGTGGCGGGTCAACATGCGCTGCAGGGGGAAGATTTTGTGGCACACCGAGCACACAAAGTCACCCGAGATGGGGGTAGTGCGAGGGCGGGGCTTGTAGGGAAAGAAATCAAGAAACTTTATTAAAAATGGAATAACATTAATGAATATAATATTATCCTTCACTCTATCTTCAACTTTAAGGAAGTTGCATTATACAAAGTTATTGAAATATGTTTCAAAAAGTTTTAATATTGTATAATAAATGTATACATTGTCTTAAATAATAATATCTAACCAACATTCATGGGATTCATGATTAAACAATGTTTGACCAATCTCTGTTTTAGAAAGCAGCCCAAAACCATGTTACCACAAACCTACTAAACCTTCAGACAAGAAACAGTAAACCTGAACAAAACTGCCAAAAAGTAGCCATTCAGTCTATTGGCATTTTGTCTGCTCAGATTAAACAGCTCTTAACGGGATCTCTACAGTCCCTCTGACACACTTAAGCCTGAAAAATGTACAACACGTCAGTAGCTTCAAAACAAAAATAAAAAGCTGAAGAAGATGGCAGGTTGGCCCAGTGGCATAAGGGACCCTGAGACTTTTGGCAGACAGAGAATGATCACAGAGGGGGCCTTGGCTGTTGGTCGGTGAAAACTCAAGTTGGAACAAGAGAGGAAGTGAACAGGAAGGCACTGGGCAGTGAGACCTTTATATTGTTGACTACTGAGTCAGATGCTCACTAGCAAATTGAGAGATGTGATTTTCTGAGAGAAAAATGTATGGCTAGTGGGCAGATGGAAAACCAACTCCGGAACAGGGTCAGGCAAGAGACTAACCAGCATTATAAGTGGTACAGGGTGATCACAGTTGAACAGATTGACCTGGTGTCATTGCTAGGCTATCACATCTTAAGCAAGTCTTGAGAGATGGCTGAGACTTGGACAAGAACAATAAACCTTATGTGAGGTCCACCATGTGGAATCTGCAAGATCTATTGTGGGCAGACTGCACTGTAATAATTCAGAAACAGGACCTGATTACTTGTGACAAGTCCAAAATTTGTCCTGACCTCTAATCTATAACCATACACAGTCTGGCAGTCAGTAAGTGACACTGATATGGAAAGCAGGTAAGAATCGCTTCTCCAGACAAGGCTGAGACAAAGACGACCTGCCTCAGGCAAATAGTCCTACACAAAGAATCACAATTGACGGCGATAAGTGAGCTGGTGCCATGGATTGCCAGGCCATGCCCTCAGTCTCACAGTTTGTTTTATTTTTGTTGCCTTTCTGTCATTGTGTTTATATCTGTGGATGCTCTCATTCATCCAGGTCATAGTCATTTCCAGGAGTTTAAATTGAGGCAACTGGACTAAAGGATTGTTTTTTTGAAGACGTTTCGCCACTCCCCCAAGTGGCTTCTTCAGTTCTGAAGAAAAGTAGTGACTGGGGTTCAGTTCTGCAGAACTGAAGAAGCCACTTGGGGGAGTGGCGAAACGTCTTCAAAAAAACAATGCTTTAGTCCAGTTGCCTCAATTTAATTCATTGTGTTCAAACCAGTGACACTGTAAGCCTTGCTGTGTGTTTTCAGTAAGCTTAATCGTGAAGACAAAAAATTTGCCATTACCTTTGCTCTGCTGACCAGTGCCAGTGTACTAGGATGGTAGAAGGAGCCCTGCAGTATCATAGTGGACCAGTCTGGCCTGGTGTCAGCCACAGGTCCTCCTGACCCTGCCAAGGGTACTGGCACTATGATTCCTGCTGCTGCTCCTGAGGCAGCTACTGACTGGGGATCAGCAGCTTGCTGCGTGTCCAGGCAGCAGGTTACCAACTCCTTAGTATTTTCATTCACTACAAAGAATCAAAGGAAACAACACAGGATAAGTGGCTGCAACATCACCTGCTTTACAGAACTAGCAGTTAGGTGGAATTATACCATACCCAGCGTATTATCTTCTTTCCACACATGTTGTTCTGGTTCTTTCCATTGCCATGCTCCACATGTCCCTTGCTTCTTTTTCACAAGGAATGACCTCGGCATCCTTTGATTTCTCTTCCTCCTCTTCCTCTTTCTGTTTTTTTCCCAGGTCTGTCCCTGTCCCTAAAATGTCATACCTCTGATCTGCCAACTTTTAGAGTGTATCTGTTGATCTGATCAAGAGCACCTTACCTACAGCCTCACAAATTCATCGCATCGCACCTGAACAATTTTCAAGAGTCGTGTCCCAGCTAAATCACAGTGCTCATTTCCATAACACTGTGGGAAGAGTGGTGAAGGTTTAAAGCTTGGGCGAGGTACAGGGAGGGAGGTAGGAGGTTTGCTGTTTTGACAGGAGTACACCTGTGTGCGTACGCCATTTTAACTGGTCCTACACTGGTTTTGCATGTCAGGTAGTGAGAATCCAGGGAGCTTCATATTCAAGTGGCCCTTGGCATGCAAATTTTGGCCCCGGACCAAGCCCTGGTCCCAGACAAAGGGCTTGGTCTGAGTAACAGGAGCAAGCAGAGTGGAGCCACAGCCTTAACTGCTAGGTAAATCAGGTCTTTCTCTCTTTTTTCTTGGTCCTTTCTGGTTCATTGTTTGGTGGGATTATAGAGCATAGAATACATACAAAGACCATTCATACACTCTCCAAAGATGTCAAACACTTGCCTTTTATTGACTGTGCTGTTTACATACTTGCACATACAACAGCACACCAGAGCACAGTAGAAAACAGCAGCCCTTGCAGATTTAGATCATTTCGGATAAATGTACAAATAATGCAGTTTTCTGCACAGTCAGTGTTTATGAGGAAAAAACCCATGCATCTTGTTTTACTGGACTGTATTTGGCAAATACAAATTCTGCCTGAGACTAAATCCCATCATGCAAATAGCTTGAGAGGTGACTCCAAGAACATCATGAGTATCAACAGCATAGTAGTACACACTTAAGCCTGACGTTACGGCTACATTTTGCTGTTACTTGGTGTCCCATAATTCAACGGAGTCTACTAACTTTCACTACTATAGATTTTGGTCACAAGAAATCCAGGAAAATAATCACACTTTTGCTAAAAGTATGAATTGCCACATGCTTTTTTAAATCTTTGTTTGTTTTTGAAAGATAACATGTGAAATGTTCTTCAGGCTCAGAGAGATTTTGTTGATAAATCTGTGACAGTGATATGGGTTGAAATTGTATTGTTAGCGTTTCCTAAAGTGCCTGTAGAAGACTGTTGGCTGTACTGTGTGTGTTAATGTCCTCCGGAGCTGCGCTCTAACTGTATGCAAAGCACCTGCCTGTGTCCTGCAGCATGGAAATGAAATGGTAACAAGGCAGCTCCACATTACTTTGTAGTGGACACACACACACACAAATAAGTGAACATTTCCCTGCAGATGACAAGTGTTGACAAAAACAGCCAAAAAATGAACTGTTAAATTCCTTATTGAGTGTGTTTACATGCACATCAGTAACCCGGTTTTGACCAGGCTTTTACAGTTAAGGTTGTGTTCTGTGCATGCAAATGGCTAAATAAGGTCCTGTTCAGGTAGAGTTGTTCAGTAAACCCAGGATTCCAGTGCCTGTATAGGCTACACCAGATTGAGGTTTTGAAGTGGGAAAGGGCACATCAAAATCTAGTGTTTAAAAAAATGTATATTACTCTTAAATAATAACATAACAAATAACCATTCCCAAGGCATCAGTGGGAGTGATAAGAGCAGACTGAAAAGTTTATTCTTTCTTCTGTTTTTGCTTCTGGTAAATGTCCTGTCTGAACATGAATATGAAGACCCAGAGGGCCATGTTTAAAAATTAATGTGTGTTATGGTGAGTCACGCCCTTTTTCCTTTATACATAAAAATGTGTGCATTTGTGTGCTAAGAATTTTTACACTTAACATGTAAATAACATCAGAGCTGCGGGATCCAGGTGGATCTTAAATTGTGTGTATTGTATAACAGCACAGTTTAGTTAGCTTAGTGAGTGTGGTCAAAATGATCAAAAGGGTCTCTTCAATGTTTTTATGTGATGGAACGATTACAGAATTATTACACATAAAAGCAAAGAGGGTTGAGGATTTTTTTCTTTTTTAAAAAGCAACAGTAAACTTTCTGTTGGGTTATTTTTTCATAACAAATAAAAGAAGCACTTTATCACATTGGTATCAATGCAGGTTATGCAACCATACTAAATACCATGAAAATAAAAAAACGTTAAAATCTGTTCTTACTGAGAATATTACGGTACAAGAGTGCATGTGTTTAATGTTAATTTTTTCTTGCTCAAATTAACAAATTGCCAATTAATCATCTGAAATGGTGGAGCAAGAAAAAATCTGCTCTGAAAGAAACTGGGAGCTAGTAGAGGGATTTTAAAACTGGGGTGATGTGCTGACGTCATGGAGTGTTCATTAAAAATCGAGCCATAGTGTTTTGCACAGCATAAAGTGCAGTGCAGTAATAAATTCTTGAGCTGATAAAAGCTTAACACTTTCAACAGGAAATAATACAGAATAGATATAATTCAAATATATCAAAAATAACAAGGGATACAATGAATCTGTACCGCTGGGTGTTTGTACTCTAGAACATAATCATTTATGTGATATTAATAAGGCCTTTTCCTATTGTAGCCATCCATTAGGACAGATGCACAAATGCATGAATGGATGGCTGGTTCATAGCAAGAGAGAGAGGCCAGGTTACTAGGGCATACAGTAGTTGATTGTGTGACTGTTGTGAATCTACACTCAGTCCATTGGCTTGCGGCCTTTAATTTGGTGTATACATGTTTTTATGTAGCATTAGGACAGGCCTGAGATGCTGCTTATTTTGGAGAGAGAAACGAACCCTGCTAAATCCACTGGGCTAGTGGTTCGACAAGTAGCTTGTGGCCACAGATCATTTTAACATCGCAAGACTTTTGACTTCATTTTCAAAGAGGAAGCAAAATAAAGTGGCATCATGGTGTCATATTCCAGGGTTGGTTTCAACAAATAAAGGAAACTTGATATAGTGTACAGGGTTTAAAATAATAGAAATTTTATATGTGATTTTTTATATTTTCATATATTACCCTACTATTGTGATGTGCATTTTATTGTCAGAGTGCAAGTTTTCTTGTGGTTCCTACATATCTTAGAGGTTATTGTTTACCCCCAGTGTGTTAGCCACCCCCAATTTGTTTTTCTCCTGTACAAACAGAGATACAAACATATTCCTCTGTGAGCTGATACCTACATGTTGTGATAGATAGTGTTGTAGTAGAATAGAATGAGGAACAGCAGAGTGATCGTAAGAGGAAATGAACAACATGTCTGTTAAAGGAACAGAAGAACAGAGTTCACATAGGTACTAAAAATGTACTGCGTAACATGCTGTTGTGTGAGAGGCTGTATTTAGACCAAAATACAGACGATTCAAAAGTGAAGTCAGTCAAGTCCGAAGTTGTTCCATATGTTCCAAATGCTGACCCTCGAGACCTAATATGTCTCTGCTCCTCTACATAGTACAGCTGCAAAAGCGAAAAGCGTAGAAAATGCTTGCACCTGTGGAGGGCCGCACAGCCCTCCATGTGCTATCCAGAGGTACCCTGACTGCCATTAGGTACCAGGATGAGATCCTCAGACCCATTGTGAGACCATATGTTGGTGCCGTGGGCCCTGGGTTCCTTCTGATTCATGACAATGCTAGGCCTCATGTGGCTGAAGTGTGTCAGCAGTTCCTGAATGATGAAGACATTGATCCTATGGACTGACTTGCCCGTTCCCCAGACCTGAATCCAACCCTGCACATGTGGGACATCATGTCTTGTTGCACCACAGACTGTCCAGGAGTTGAAATCCAGACGTCCATGAGATAATAATTTTGATTTACATTGATCATTTTTATGTTATTTTGAGCAGTATTTTTTGTGTGTTTAGGGAACACTAAAAACGAAGAAATGCCATTTACCAAAGAATGATATATTTCAGTTGAAAATATTCATTCATCACAGAGGGGAATACATTGAACAAAATTACATAAAAATGATCAATGTAAATTATTATCCCATGGTCTGTGGTCAGCACCTGCAGAACCTCTCCTTTATAGGGCTGTCTTGATCACTGCCTCTCATTTCCACCTGTTGTCTGTTCCATTTGCACAACAGCAGCTGAAACTGATTCACAATCAGTGTTGATCCTAACTGGACAGGCTGATTTCACAGAAGAGTGACTGACTTGGAGTTACATTGTGCTTTTTAAGTTGTTCCCTTTATTTTTACACAAACACTCTTTCATACACCCCTCACTTCATGCCAAATGAGTGTTTAGTGCAAAGGGACATTTTGTGTTATGCATCATATTAAAACAATATTTTAGGTTTAGGTTATTAAAAATAAAGACAAGTTGGTAAATTCTGCATCATGCAAGATACTTAGCAGTATCTCATGTTCTTCTATACTTTTTACAGTACAAATATTGAAGTTAGCAGTTCTTCTTTTAGTGCTTCAGCAGCAGCACAGGGAAGTGAAATGATAGTTAGCAGTGCTGTGACTACTGAGATAACCTACTAACCCTTATCAGTTACATGGACATTTTGTCCAGAACCTTTGATAGTATGAATACAGGCATCTTTTTTGTGCGATTTCCTTTTGAATACTGAATGCTTCATAACTGTAAATTATGTATTCGAAAAACCAACTGTTGAATATAAATCACCAAGCACACCATTGAACTATTTTAGTAGTTTCTTACTTCCCTCTATTTAGTATGACTCAGAGCATTTTGATGTGGCTTCCATTTCCCTTTAGGTACTTCATCGCCCATGATACACACGCTGCATACAACATTAACAACCATCTGTACCATATTGAGCCCTGCGATGGACTGTTGACCTGTCCAGGGTGTACCCCGCCTCTCACCCATAGTTAGCTGGGATAGGCTCCAGCCCCCTGTGACCCTGCACTGCAGGACGAAGCAGGGTTACTAGATAATAGATGGATGGATGGATGTATCCTATTGAAATTATTGTGCGACTGCTAAGCAGTAAGTGTAATGACTGAAACTACTCCTGACCCCACTCTAAGATCCTGATCCCAGAAAAAAAAATCAGAAATCAGAGCTACAGAAAATGGGGGAGGTGTGAAAATGAGAACCTAAGAGAACAAGTGAAGGAGACAAGAACAGGAAGAGAAAAAAAACTGTCTAGGAAATGAGACTACAAAGCCAGAAGTGCAAGTGGTTGGTGTTAAACAGGCAGAGAGGCGGCAAGAGAGAAGCACACACAGGAATAACAGCAGATTCGATTCATTAGACAACAAATATAGTTGTGAGAGGGAACAGAAAACAACTCGTGTTGATGAGAAACAGTTCGGAAGCAACTGAACGCTTGGATTTGATGACAGCTGAATAATGGGGTGAGTCATTTCCTAACAGTTATAATGTTAGTCCATTTAAGATTAGTTTTGATCTTTCAAACAATGAATGAACACACACACACTTTAAATCCATAGAATGGCCCTGCTGCCTATACTCCACCACATAAACTCTTCAGTTCTGACTGCATCAGATTTCCTGTATGCAGAGCACAGCAGGTGTTCTGCTTTTGCTTTTACATTCTTCATTTCGTGATAAATATGATTTAGTCCTACAAAGATTTTTAGGCTTGCAAATATTAAGTATATATCACAGACTCGTACAATAATGTAATCCATATTAGGTAGCATTGTGCTGAACACAGGAAGTGGTCTAAGCATTAAAAAAAAAACCTGTTACAGGAAGTAAAGATTTCCCACCGTCTACAGACTGTGTGTGTGCTAACAAGTAGTGTCAAACACAGTGTTTGCACACATAATGATGCACACAAATGCAACACAATATTTAGGCTTTATATTTAGTCCTTCTACTGACATGTTGTGATACAAGCCCTTGGCCTTTGCTACCTTGAAATCGTCCCTTACGCCTCACTTTAAGGACTGTAGGTATACAATGATGGCCTTGTTCAATGAAAACGATCTTAGGATCGTTGTCACTAAAATAATAAGACTAGCAGTCTTCAGGAAGGATTTTACACATTTGGTTTGGTTTGAATGTACTGGTTTGATTTTTGTTTTCAGTTTCATCTTTTGTCAGCCTCCATGCATGCACTGAAAAACAAAAGCCCTGTATGCACCGCATTTGCCCTTTAACAATAAATAGATTAAGATTAAGATTAAGAAACCTCTATTAGTCCCACAATGGGGAAATTGCTTAAGGCAGTCCAGCAAAGAGCACCATACACCAGTGAGTACACTGGAGGCTATGCGGGTAAAGGACACACAACAGTGTGGAGTTGAACCACCAACCTTCCGGTTATTGGACAACCCTGCTGAGCCACTGCTGCCCAAAAACATGGAGATTACCTGTCACAGATGATGTTTTTTCACTGTCACTCCACACAACAGTGAGTCCAGTATCTGCCAAGTAAGGGCAACAGTCATGCTGTACGATGACACCGGTAAACGCTGGGTGCCTGCAGGATCCGACAGTAATTCCTTCAGCCGCGTCCATATCTACCACAACCCTGCAGCCAACACCTTCAGAGTGGTGGGCCGCAAACTGCAGGCTGACCAACAGGTACAAGATAAGCTTATACACAGGTACCTTTGAACTGTTTTAAATGGACACACAATTTTCTGTGTTGCTTTTGTAAAAAAAAAAAAAGAGTTTATTGCTTTGTATTCCACAAGCTTTCACAGATTTAAAGTATGACAACTTAGTGAACTTCCACAGTGTAATACATGCATGGTACGCTATACATTCAATCACAAATGCTTCCTCCTGTCAGGTGGTGATCAACTGTCCCCTTGTCAAAGGGATGAAGTATAATCAAGCCACACCAAACTTCCATCAGTGGCGGGACCCCAAACAGGTGTGGGGGCTGAACTTTGGCAGCAAAGAGGATGCTGCCTCATTTGCCAGCTCGATGCTGCATGCGTTAGAAGTTCTCAATGCACCAACAAACACAGGTATGTATCGTGTGAAGAGTTTGTGTGTTTACAACGTTTTGTGTCACATTATGTGAACATTATAATAGCAACAAATATGAAAAAATAATAACACAATAAATAAATAACATAATAACATTTGTAACACAAAGTGCTCTCCAAAGGTAGTACACAAACTACAACAAACAACAAACACAGGATGAAACAGGGACCTTGTAAACATTGTCATCAATAATATCACCTTGTATTGTGGAATAAAGAAACACTGGGGAAATAAAAATAAAATCTAAAACAAGGCAACAAATGAAAAAAGCCTTACCATTAGTACTCAAAATATAAGAGTACAGTGGCTCTCTAGCCCACCTAGTGGCCCAGAATGGTATTTCTGAGTGCAAGACTGTGGCTATCCGGCCTGCTAACATTAACACTGCAGCACAATAAAATCTGAGGCATAATAAATATTGTTTGTCTTCATGTCCAGCCCAGAATGGTCCCTCTGCACAGCAGCTGGAACAACAGAGAAGGTACAGTTCTTTTTTGTAATTTGACTCCACTAAAGAAAACGTTAACAGCTTTTAAAACTTCTCTGTCTAGACAAGAGCATCAGAGGAGGGAGGAGCAGGAGAGGGAGCGTATAGAGAGAGAGAGAGCTGCATCTGCTCCTCCAGCCCCACCTTCACCATCAGTTCAACCTGCTCCACCAGCTCCACCTGCACCACCAGCACCCCCACCACCTCCAGGTCCACCTCCACCTTCATCTGGGTCAGGCCCACCTGCTCCTCCACCGCCTCCCTCTGGAAGCGCAGTCCCACCTGCACCGCCCCCACCACCCCCAGCTGGAGGAAGCGGAGGTGGAGGTGGAGGTGGAAACAATCTTGCGGCCGCTCTGGCAGGAGCCAAACTTAAGAAAGTAGCAAAGGTAAAGTGCATACTGAACGTATTTCCTAATGCGTCTACAAACACTGTGTGAAACCAAATGATGTTAAGCGATAAGTATTTTTGGGGCTCAAGGATGAGGGAGTATCAGCAGCTCCAGCACCCAAAGCAGCATCCTCTTCCGGTGGAGGTGGAGGTGGTGGAGGAGGTGGCCTGATGGGAGAGATGGCCTCCATACTTGCAAGGAGGCAAGTTTATATATATATATATATATATATACAGAATGTCTTAAAGATTCTGATGATACAGGTTAATTCTATATTATTTAATATAGGAGAAAAGCTGCTGATAAACCTGCTGTAAAAAACGAAGAACCAAAAAATGAGGACTCCATGTCATCAAAATCCTCAGGTCCAGGAGGTCAGGACAATGGCACATTATCATGTCTGCTTTCTTTACACCACAGCATAATAAACCTGGCTGTGATGGTACTATAATAATAGATATTTTTATATTTTGCCAGAATTTCAGCCTAAGGAAAAATCTGCCACCATGCCAAGGTAAGAGTCCCCCAGCCATCACTGCACAATTTAACACAGCCTTTCAATTTCATGTTTTTTCTGCAACACAGGCCCAAGTCCTTAACAGGTAGCCAAAGGGACTCCAGCCCCACTTCCAACTCCATCACCTCACCCTGTTCTCCAGCAGCCAGGTATCGTTTGCCCTCTGGCCCATCTGCTACCTAGTTTCTTTTTTCTTTTATATTCTTAATGTGCTCTGCATGCTGTCAGCTACCTTGCATCACTGTTGTTCATGTCAGAAGGGTGCTGCAGTTGTTTCTCTGTAAATAATTGCTGCAGACTGGAACTTGTTTGCGAGCTGAACTTTAGTCTACTGCTGCACAGCAACACAAAACCATAACAGCTTTTTTGTTGGTGGTATAAGCATTAATGAGCATGGGCATGCCAGTGTAGTTGTGGATGTTTCAGCATTTTAATGATCCGAGCTGCAGAGACTTCTCTAAAGTATTTTTGGAAAGAGGTGAGGAAGTGGTTGTTCTTACTAAAACAGCATTGGCCTCAGCAGTGGTAATCCATTGCATTACAGTTACTCTTTGTGCCCCCCCCCCCTAACTGTTTCTGTCAAAACATAGTCTGCTACTTTTAGAAAAGGCATCCTCGGTATGAGTCATGATTTTTAACCATGGACCTCTGTACTGTAGGATGAAGGTGGGGAAGAAGATCTCAGATGGTGCTGGAAGTGATACTGATATGGAACGTTTTAAACAGGTTGGATAATTCATCTCTATTTAAACATGCAACTAGCTATTCAGTTAAGTCCTGTATGCCTTTATTTTTAAAACAAAGTGTAGTTTTGTGTTCTGTGAAATGTTCTGTGAAATGTTCTGTGAAATGTTCTGGCAGGTTTAGTGTGCAAAGATGTAAAACAATGTTATGTAAGGATCTGCATGTGTTTCCCAATCCACCAGCATGACAGTCATTTCATCAACAATTTAAGCAAACTGCCACTGTGAAGGCAGAACTTTCTATTTACAATACCACTGATGTGATTAGGAACTGATTATGGTATATACAAGAGTCAATGGACCCCTGGGCCCAGACAGGAAAAAGGTCCCCCAACCAGACAATCAGGGGTGAATTACGTTACCCATGGTATATCGTTCTATTAAGCTGAGACATATGACTCAGCATATCACAGGTTACTTGATTGAGTAAAGCTTGAATAGCCATATATATCTATCTATATATATATAGATAGATATATATGGGATATATGAAATAACACGTCACATGATATTTGATTGAGGGGCCCAGGATGGTGAAAATAGAAAAGATATGAGTTTTGATAACATAGTAGTGCACAGGCTTGGGCTTCAGGGCCCTCTGAGCCCTTGGGGTCCTGGGCCCTGGGTCTAGTGAAGCCTGTTCAGTAATCCTTCCCTCGCTCTCAGATTTAAGGCCTTATAATCCTGCCTGTATCTATGTGTTTGAAGGAAATCATTGAAGAGGTGAAACAAGAACTCCACAAAGTAAAGGAGGAGATCATCACAGGTAAGGTCTAAATTCAGGATCAATGGGTTACCTTATGAAGCTAGATGGTACATATATAAGTGTTGATATTGATAAAATAATTAATAAAATTTTATTTTTTCCACTTCCAGCACTTCTCCAGCAGCTACAGAGTGCACAGCAACAGGATGAAGACTCCTGAAAATGAATCTAATGATTAATGAATAAATTATCATACAATGCTCAGGCGGTTTTTACGAAGTTTAACTTCAGAAAATGAATTATTTTTTAATGTGTCTGTGAAGCCATAAACATTGCTGCACTCAATTCAGTTAAAGTGATATTTAAGTGATGCACAATATTTATGGTCCTCTATTCAATTTTTGAGTAATCAAATTGCTTTACGAAAAAGTTCTTACATTTAATTTGTTTTTGATTTAGACAATCATGGCATCACCATACATACAACAGATTGTCATATGCTTTTGCAGATTTACTTTCATTTGCTTACAACTACAGCTCAGGTAAAGGCATGCACAATGCAGCAACTAAAAAAAACAGCAGGCTGTTACTGTGCAGAAATGACGTTTTAAAACATTCAGTTTAGTAAAATGTGTTGGTGTGAGTTTGCTTACATTGTGAGAAGATTCTGCAAATAAAAGCTTTTAAAAAATAAATTCGCTGTCTTGAGATTTATAAATATCCTTGCCACTGTCTGATTGCTTGGGTTGACTTGCTCTGGGTTTCTGTAAAGCACCTGAATACAATCTTAACAGTAAAAGGTGCTATATTAATAAAATTGAATTTAATTGAACGATGTTTGCCAGGATGCAGAAGGACTCCACAGTGTTGACTGCAGGCTGACAACATTAAGCTGCACTATGTCAACAGATGGTCAGTCTCCTGCCTGGACTCCCTCTGAGAAGTGTGTCCAGTGAAGGTGGAGGTTTCCACAAACTTCAGGAGCTTGACACACCAGTGACAGCAGATGCAGCTGTTGTTGAACAGCAAGAAAAATAGAGGGAAACTTAAAACTTAAAATGTAAAGGTCTGAGACATATCCACAGCATGGATATTTCTATAATAATGTATATAATGATGTATGTCTATAATGATGTATGTAACGTTTGATGGTGTCCTGAATTAAATTATGGTGAAAATCAAATCTTTGTCATCAAACTGAGCTGTGATCAGCTGGCGCCCTGTCAGTCACTCGCCCTCTGACAGTCGGGACAGGCTCCAGCCCCCCTGTGACCCTGTACTACAGGACCAATGAGGGTTCAGAAGATGGACGGATGGGTGGTCACACCTTAAAATGAAGTTGTAGCATCTTACCTGCAGGTGGCAGTGTAAACCCAAAGGGCAGCAGTCATCTATCCAAAACCAAGGAGAAGAAGAGTCCCTGATGTTTTCCTGGGTGGATGGCCTGCTGTGGATCTAGCCTGTCAAGACTGCACTGAAACGAGAGCAACGTGGGATAAATTCAATGAAATGTGCGTTAATCGTGTCCTTCTATAATTAAATGTGTAAAATATTGGTTACGAAACCAGTAGAGTTGCCTGTAAATAGTTAATAGTAAGAGTTCTACTTTGCTATTATACAGCTACACCAGTAACCTACACGGAGGCATATGATCGCTAATGTACGAGTGTTTACTATTATATATATTACCAATGTGTGCTAGATGAGGTTTATAGGGTGGTGAAATAACACAATATGGTATAAAATAAGAGTTGCGGATGGAAAATACGCTTGTTTGGTTGTGAACCCGTAACGTATATGATATTGAGCTATAATTAGCAAAATTACTTCTAATGTAAGTTAGGTGACATGTAACGTTGAAATCTGTAATCGCTGTTTTGGCGTCTCCAAATATAGATTCACTGTCAAAAGTTTGTGGCGTTAACTTGATTAACTTTTCCTAACGTGTTCATGTCCCGTATGTGGTTCGTAGTTAACTCGCTTATTAGCAAACAGCTAGCTGCTGTTAGCTAGCTGACGTTAAATGGCAGCCAACCAACAGCCCACAACAGCGAGTTAGCCTGGTAGTCATACGACAAGCAAATGTTGAGGTAGGTTTACGAAAAAGTCGTTTTCTTTGCCTCTGTCTTTCTTAAACAGTCTTATTAGCACTGCGTTTATTTTGAGCGTTGAATATGAACACATGTTGTAAATGAAGCTCTGTCCCCTGACCCTTCAGTTCGATGGTCATGTCACACATGAAATAAGATAAAAGCACACACTGGCCTCTCGTGTAAATGTAGAGGATTGTAGTGAAGCATTGTGCAGAGGTATTTTCTGACTAGGTCTGCACACAGCTGATATTCAGGGTGGCTACTAAATACAGCAATATTTGCTAGTAGTGCTATTTTCTCATAAGCAGCCGACTTATAAGAACAAGGCCCTTTTTCAGAGTTCACTGGGCTATATATCGCCAACACGGGTCAACGTTAAATGTAGACTTTAACATAACTTGATATAATTAAAGAGTGTTCACCAATACCATTTAAGAATGTTGCTTTTTTTCTTTTTGTTTGCATTTTGCATTTTTTTCTAACATGTTGTGGTTCTGAGTGAAGGTCTTCCACTGCTTACATAATGCATGATACAACAAACACAAACTGATCAGTCAATGAGGAATGACTGAATGTGCAGGAGTTTGTTAGAACCTTAGGTTGTCATCATGTGATTTACACAATGTGAACATGAAGACTTGATTCATATCTGCATTCTTAAATTACATGGAAACAGAATAGATTGTTTCCCAGTGTTCTAAAATAATTATACTGAACCATGGGAAGTTAAAGAAATAGCAATGACTGGGGAAAAAATGATTCCAAGTTAATCCTGAGAATGTCTGTTGATTCTAAGTGATAACATAAATTACTGGTTGCTTTAAAGGAAATTCCACACAAGTACGTCATGCTGATACCAGCCCAGTGTCACCAAAATGCCCTGTAACCATCCTGAATAATGGCTTCTTAAACAGAACTGAATATTCTAATGTGACCAATTGAAGATGCATTAAGATGCACTAGCTAAAGTTTATTTTGCATTGAACGATTTTTCTATCTGCATGTGTAAATCTATAATGCTCAAAATAAAGGGAATATATCCTCAGTTTGCGATCTAAAATATTCTGTTACTCTTTTTCTGCTTTAAAGTGTTCGATTAAATTTGTTGCACTGTTTGTTTTATTCAGCAGGAGCTGTTTCCATTTCATGGTATTTATTTAGCTGTGCCTGAGACGTGAGCTGACAAAATCCACTGCTCCCCGACTTCCTGTTCCCGACCCTTTCTGAAACCCATCTCTCACCATGAATGAAGTTCATATTGTCAGAGAGGGCTGGCTCCACAAAAGAGGTATACAGCATGACAAATACTTTGAACAGAATTTGGTTTTCTGTTTTGTTTTTTTAATCTGACTGGTTTTGTTTGATCTATGGTAAATTCTTTTTCTGGTCCAGGTGAATATATCAAAACATGGAGGCCCAGGTATTTCATCTTGAAGAGTGATGGTTCCTTCATTGGCTACAAAGAGAAGCCTGATCTAAATGACCAGACGTCACCACCCCTCAATAACTTCTCAGTGGCAGGTCAGAAATCATAACAATAACAGTCTTTTCTTGATTGTTTAAATCAGCTTCCTGACAACAAGAACTGTAATTGTACTTTTCTAGAGTGCCAGTTAATGAAGACTGAAAGACCCCGGCCCAACACGTTTGTCATCCGTTGCCTACAGTGGACCACTGTAATTGAGCGTACATTTCATGTGGAGAGCAATGACGAGAGGTAAGAACAGAGTAAGATTTAATATAAAGTGGGCAGCCATTTTTAATCGTACTTTGCATCCAAGTCTATCCAGTATCTGATATATTTTGAGCATTAACATGCTCAACAGTATACAGATTTGTCTCATCCTGATGATATCAAAGATATGGTAATGAAACATGACAACCCTGGTTATTTATATCCCTGTGTTATCGTAAAATCCAGGTTTTTGAATTT
Source organism: Parambassis ranga (assembly GCF_900634625.1). Classification (NCBI taxonomy): domain Eukaryota; kingdom Metazoa; phylum Chordata; class Actinopteri; family Ambassidae; genus Parambassis; species Parambassis ranga. The sequence continues at coordinate 20,124,269 of NC_041034.1, forward strand.
AGCCCACTATTTACTTGGACAGCTATCCTGGTTGCTGTTGGAGTACTCCAGGGGCCTCATTCAACAGTGTGTATGTGCAGATCTGTGTGTAATTGGTACATATGATCATTTGGGATGAAAGTTTGGGATTTATTAACCATCTTTGACCATGCATACACACAGTATCTAGTGTGCACATGTCGAACTCAAATCCAAATCACTTGAACTTGGCCTAGGTTCGGACCCGATGTCCAAAACATAAATAATGCAGCCGAAATCTTTTTTTTTTTCGTAAATGTAAACGTTTCATTTTTGTCATTTAAACTACTTACAACATTCCATTAAATAAAACCAGAGTCCTACAAACAAAAATCAAAACACACAACCAAATCACACAATCAAAAATAGGCGTCATACTCCGGCTGTTGTTAGTGAGCCTCAAGCTTGATTTGTTGTACTGTTGTAAACAATAAAGGTGTCCTAAGCTTAAAAGGAATGTGGATGGTGAACACAGAAAATATGTTTTAAGGAGATTGGTGGGAACACACCTGCCTGATGTGCAAAGAAAATAGGAAAATAGTCTCAAGCATGATTTGTCAACTAAACAGGCTACTTTTCAGAATTTTCCTCAAATAGTGAAAGATAACCATGGGTGAAAATGGGGTGTTTGTCCTCCTCCAGATGCTGTTATTTGTGGGATGGGGATTTTGGTCCTAAGGTTATTATCACACCACATCTTTTTTAATTTCAGGTAGTGATATGAACGGTAGCAGAGCAAACACTGATTACTTGCTAATCTGTGTACGACTGGTGTACGCACGGTTGATAAATACATTTATGTACGTACACACATCCTTAATGTCGCTCCTAAGATAGAATCTATTTACATTTTAATGCACTGTTGATGAATGAGGTCTCAGATATCTTGTAAACAGGACTATGTCTTAGCTAGCTAACTGAAGCATGATAGGGGGTTTACAAGCACACAACATAACCACCAGGATACCGTAAAAACCTCATCACATCCAAGTTACCTGTGTGAATGTAAGCCTAATGAAGTACCTGAATATTCTTTGTAATTTTTCTTGTTAGAGAGGAGTGGATGCGGGCAATCCAATCTGTGGCAAACAGTCTGAAGATGCGGGAGCAGGAGGAGGAAGAACCGATGGATGTGTTTGGCTCACCATGTGAAAACAGTCTGGAGGAGATGGAGGTTGCTATCTCCAAGAGCCGCAGCAAAGTGGTGAGAAAGTGGTACCCTACCAAACAACTGTACAATAAAATTCATCTATGAAAAACTAGTTCAAGATCAAATATATAGTGTTTATAGTATTATGACAATTTAGTTTTTTAGCTTTTTCTGTGCAGCATGTATGTTTCCTCAAATTTCATGTACCGCATTTTATGGACTATAAGTCACAATTTTTTTTCATCCTTTGGCTGGGTATGCAACTTATACTCAGGTGCGACTTATATATGGAAAAAATATATCCTGACGTCCCATTACAAATATAATGGCAGCTGATATGTCCCTCTCCTGACGGTTCTCTTCCACCTCCAGCTTGTCCACACTGTATTCCGATAGGTGACGCACGTGTTCATGGAGCGTGTGCTTGCAGCTGAGCCGATAGGCCGACAGGTCGCTAATTCCAGACAGCTCTAGCGCACAGTAGTCTGCCTTTGACTCATTTACAGGATGTTTATAGGAATCTCTGTGCGGTGAAGCTGATCATTTCTCTGCGTGAGGACTTGTTGAAATGCATGTGTCTCACTTTCAATGCCCTACAGCCACACCACTTAAGTTAAGAGGAATTCAAGAGGCAACGTTACGCTAAAAACATAGTGATTTATGCTGACCCGCTGGTGCGACTAATAGTCCGGTGCGACTTTATCTATGGTTTTTTCTTCTTCATTGCGCATTTTTTGGCTGGTGCGATGTATACTCCGGTGCGACCTATAGTCCGGAAAATACGGTATGTTTGTTTTGTGTGACTGGAAGCTTTTTTTTTTAAGAATTGGGTGCTCTCACTACAAACAAAGCTAGTTCTGTACAGTACAAATTAGGGCGCAGAGCTGGTGCCATACTTAAAACTAAGCTTATAGCAGATTTGTGGTGGTACCAGCTGGAAAACTGTATTGTCCAAATTACAAGGCCTAAATTATACATGATGTTGAGGAGCTCAGAATTCAGTGCACAGGTGAGGGAGGCAAAAGAATCACACAGTAGGTAGGTAGTTGGAAGAAACAGTTACATACTTCCAGCAGCAGTAGTACAGGAAGTGGCAAGTCTACCGGGGAGGTCGTCAAACGTTGTTGTGGTATTACACTGGTTTTAATTGATTATTGTAAATGACCAGGACGGGCTCGGGCAGATTATGCTGGGGCTTGGGTAGGGTCGGCTTTATAGATGCATGAACTCTTCCCGAGAAAAATAACACAGCTTGGCCACGATGGCGCTGCAAATTTGACCCGACACCATAATTATGGAAATTGCTATTTATTTACCTTACCCATCTGGCCCAAATGATGAGCATCCAGACCCGAATACATTAAAGTGCCAAAATTCTATTACTGTCAGAAGGTGTACAAAACATCATGTTTACACTTCAAGGGGCACAAAAAAGCCCTTTGGACCCACACACCATAACCAACCATTTTGAATTAACCATCAAATTTTGCTGCCATTTTAGCCCTTCGTCATGTTTTAACAAACTCTTCTGTCACATCTGTCAAACAGCGTGGCCATTCTGACTTACCAAAATCTAATGTCCACTCTTCCCCAAACATTGGTCCTAGCTTGAAGATGTGTATATGGCACTGCACTCTTAACAATCATAGTGCCACCTAGTGGGACAAGGAAGTTAGTTTCATATGACAGATGCTGTTTGATTTACTCAAATTTTAAAAGGACAGGAGAGCAAAGGAGGCCTGCAGCTTTAGCTTCAAGTTAGCATATTTGAAATTATTTAGATTAAGGTTTTACGATTTAGAAGCAGCTGTGTCTCTGGATTATACATTTCAGTCTGAAGATAGATTTTTTTAAATAACAGAACAGGTGTATATGATGACTTTGTTTTACTTCACTCTTGGAAGCTATACACCTAATGTGCTTGTGTACTCTCTCTGCTATTTTAAATGTCTTTTTAAGTATTGTTGCCTTTGATAGTTGTCAGTGGAGAAAGGGGAAACACAGGCAGAGAGAGGGATATGACTGCTCTGCAAAGACCTGCAGAATGGAAGTTGTGCAAATTTGTGGTTTTCATGTTTTGTTTTTTCACGTTTGCTTGAATCTTGTGTGTTTTACAGAATATGACTGACTTTGAGTACCTGAAGTTGCTTGGCAAGGGTACATTCGGAAAGGTAATTCTGGTCAAAGAGAAATCCACTGGAGTGCACTATGCAATGAAAATCCTGCGCAAAATGGTCATAATAGCCAAAGTAAGTTGGAGAGGGTTGTGTTGTTTATTGTGACTGCTGTGCAATATGTTTTATAAGTGATTTTTGTTCATAAGAGTGCTAGCTGTATTGTTCTTATTCATTTATTAATGCTGAACAAGTTTTACATTATTATGAATTAATGTTAAATTATCAACACATACTTGTAATTAGTATTATTGCTACAACAGAATAACCCTGCAGTGGTAAATGTTTTTTAAGTACTGGTAAATAAAAAAATGATGGAGGTTACTGTTGCAAAGGTGGGAAGGTTAACTAGATGGGACATGTTTAAAACCTAAATAAATGCATGTGTTAGCTACGCGGTGGTAGCTAACACATAGGTGGTAGCTACCCTTTTGATAAGCAAAAAAAATACAGAATTTCACTCACAGTGGATGAGCTACATTTAACAGTAAGTCTAACTTAATAACATTATGTAACAAGCTAAATTCACCCTAGCTTTACATATAAAATGTATATTCTGCTTTACATGTTTGCAGCATTCTGATGATGATGTCTTTGTTGGCAGGATGAGGTGGCCCACACGGTTACGGAAAGCAGGGTGTTACAGAACACAAGACATCCCTTCCTCACGGTCAGAACCCTATAAATGACTGTCTTAGCAATAAACAACAACAAGCTATAAACTTCTAACTTGTCAAACATAGCAGCTAACTGTTGCTTTATTTTTTTATTGTAAGGAGCCTTTGTTAGTGCATAGTGACTTTCAGTTATACTAGCAGAACTTGCCATTTCTTGATTGTAGGGTTGTATTAGGATAGTGTAATACAACTGATATCTCATTTTTATTTGGTTTTTATTGTTTTTTTCTGTTGTTTTTACCAGACACTGAAATATGCCTTTCAAACCAATGACCGGCTCTGTTTTGTAATGGAATATGCCAATGGAGGCGAGGTGAGATCTCACATGCACTCAACATGTGCACATGGTGATACAAAACTTTTAGACAGATCACTGTAATAGTAGATAAGAGATTGGCTCCATCTGCTCTCTCTCTCTCTCTCTCTCTCTCTCTCTCTCTCTCTCTCTCCTTTCAGCTTTTCTTCCACCTGTCACGTGAACGAGTATTCACAGAAGATCGTGCACGCTTCTATGGTGCCGAGATTGTGTCAGCACTCGAGTACCTCCATTCACGTGATGTTGTTTACCGCGATCTGAAGGTAAATACACACAAAATATCCGATATCAGTCATTATCCATTTTATCACCAGAGCATGGAAGTGGACTTCTAGTTAAAAAGATAAGGATGGTGTCAGTGTCTCAAGTTACAAGTAACAAGTCCACGTGTCCATTTTACTAGAATAAATTAAAGTAAAAGTTAAAAAACAAACCCAACACATAAAGGGTTGATGCATTTGGCGAAAAGAAAGAGACAGAATGAACACATACCAACTTCAATAAAAATCTGGTGTCCGCCCATCAAGTCAACTGGAAGGCCAGAAGCCAGAAATTTCTTGATTGCCCTTTATAGTTATAGTAGGCAGTAGAGCTGGGGTGAGTCTTAATGTGTTGAGCCAAGCTCTACCAACACTCCCCTGTCCCAAATTTCTTGTCTTTCCTTGCTGTTTTTCCTGTTAGCTTTTCTGCTTGACATTCTGGTTTAGTCTTGTTAAAAATGCACTTGTTTGACCTGACTTTAACACATAAGGAGCTAATGTGTTAAAGTCAAGTCAGGGCTCTATTGTGTGACCATTTTGGTCGCACATGCGACCTAATTTCTCAATGGTGCAACCAAAAAATATCAGAGGTCGCACCGGTACGACCAGCTGTTAGAGGGAGATACATTCTCTGTGACTCTTAACAGTCTCCCTGTGGTCCAACAACAGACACACATCAGGTCGTGGTCTGAACCAATCAGAGACAGTGAAGGGCGGGACCCCGCATGTGTGTATCTTTGAAAACGTGTCTGCTGCGGTCAGCTGAGACCGTCTGCCGAAAATTCAGAAGAAGAAGAACACAGACATATGCTGTGCAGAGCTGATGCTGTGTGCTAAAGCTTGTTCCATATGCCACGAGAACAGAAAGATCTGTTACCCGAGTTGACAGGAACAAGAACAAAGTTCGTTTCGGCCCGGACTTTTTGAAACGAGTGTGCAGAACTCCTTATACGGCCCTCTCACTGCGGCGTGCAGTGCGCACACACACAGACAGACAGACACACAAACACACTTTTCACTGCTGAACAGGAGAAACCGCAGTTCAGGTGAACATGCAGCAGAGGAGCAGGATTTGTTGCTACTATGCGGGTTTTGCTAATTTGCTGTTGACCTGAATGAGTGATGATAACGAGCCGGTCATGTTCAGGGAGGGGGCGTGACGTGCTCGCAGCATTATAATAGAGTGAACAACAGGTCTGAGGACAGTGTTATCTGACCTGTGTGGTTCATCTATTAAGGCTGAGTCACTCTGACTGACAGCAGTCAGCTGGTTTTAAGGAGTTATAGAACATGGTTACATGACGAACGGCCATTTAAAATGTATTGTTATTATCCTGCTATAGTGGACCATTGTCTGCAGTACGAGATCTGCATACAGCTAAACTGTAACAGACAGAATGAAAAGTCTGTCAGCTGGAGCTCAGCTTTAGAAAGAGAGGAGACACAGGAGAAACTGAGGCAGAGGTGAGGAAGATGAGAGAAGAGATACTGTAGCTGCATTAGAAATGTGTTGAAGAAAACAAAATATATATCTCAATCACAACTGTTAAATAAATAAATAAATAGAGGTGTATATGATAATTTTTTCATTTTAATTCCCATTGCCAGATAGATAAGTGAGGAGCGACAGCCAGAAAATACAGAGAGAAAGCAAACAGGGAAATGAAGAGTGCTGTATGAACTTTGAATCTTCATTGTGGATTTCTGACAGGCAGACTTGTTGGCTAGTTTGTCCAAATTCATTTTAGGATGATATGTGATTAATAAGCCTGTTCATATAAAATGTACTGATGTGTACAAAAATATATGGACAGTGATTAAGAACAAACTGCGGTGGTAAGTGTGTGGGTGTTAAGATGACCTAAATTTTTTTTTTTTTTTTTAGGCGCACCAGTGCAAAAAGTTAGTCTAGAGCCCTGCGAGTGCATTTTCAGCTACCACTGAGGTTCCTGAGGTTGAGACCTTTGCATTTTTTCTGAGATGCATTTAATAATAGTAATTACTCTACCGTATTTTCACGACCATAAGGCGCACCTAAAAGTCTAAAATTTTCTCAAAAGTCGGCCCTGCGCCTTGTAATGCGGTGCGCCTTGTGTATGGGTTGAGTACCAGACACGGGGACATGATACGTAAAGTACGTACGCTGGCAGCAATTCACCAATCAGCTGAATGCTACGGTACTGGCGCAGCAACTTCCAGCGGATTACAGCTTCCGCGTTATGCAGTGACAACATTGCCAGCAAAAACATCCAGCCCAGCCACATCACCAACATGGATGAAGTCCACCTCACTTTCGACATCCCCGTGAACCAAACTGTGGAGAGAATGGGGACCAGCACGGTATCAATACGGACTGTAGTGGTTTATGTAAAGAGACCGGATGGTTTTTTTTCACGCATCACCCTCGCTGCTGATCCACGACTCCGTGTACGCCTGTCTCACCGCTGGTGTAAAAATACAGGCGAAGCAGATGAATTCATAGCTTGCCGTAATCCCGGGAGGGTTAACAAAGAACTCCAACCTGGACATCGGCGTAAACAGGGCGTTCAAAGTAAAGTTGCGAGCGGTGTGGGAGCGATGGATGGCCGACAGCGAGCACAGCTTTACTGCGAGGCAGCGCCGGGTGAGTTACGTCAGTTATGTGAATGGATTGTGGACACATGGGCTCATGTTTCTGCAGTGACTGTTGCCCGAGCTTTTGTGAAAGCCGGCATAATTTCCGAACAATAATAATAATAAATAATTTCCGAACAGCCAGCCGGCAACGTGTGTGGCTGTGACTCTGACAGCGACGAGAGGGAAGCTGGCAGGTTTGAACTCGTGCAGTTGTTTCCTGTTTGTTGTTGTAATAAATGTTCTGTACAGTCAGCCACTGGTAAGGATGAATTAGGAATCACTGTGGTGCATCTGATTAAAATGCGGGACAACGTATATCCGAAGATGGTCTTTATTTATTAATAAAGTGTAAAGATAAAGTTGGAATCACAACAGGCATTCAGCAGCAGCCACTGCTCTGCCCATAGAAACACACACGCTGTTTCTCTGTCGCTGCCACCGTTGAGAGAGAGGCTGCACCGGCTCCTCGCTGATATCCAGCCGGTTTTTACTGAATTTACGTACTGGTATGTTTTAGCGTAACCTGCGCCTTATAGTACAGTGCGCCATGTGTATGCGCTGAGGACAGAAATAGACCGTGTAACTGACACTGCGCCTTATAATGCGGTGCGCCTTATGGTCGTGATTATACGGTACTTTGATTATGCTAAGATATTGAAAGTGGAAAGTGCCCCCTGTAACTGCTCTGACCCAGCTCTTATTTGAATCCACTGACCAAATCAGTTCCTCAGTTCCTACTATTCTAGCCTCTGTTTACCTTCTACTATAAAACTATCTGTGTTATTCCATTCTGTAATATCAAGAATATTGACTTACATAGTCTCTGCCCCCCACAGCAGATGCCTGACTTTCCAGCTGGTAACAATCACTAATGACCTCTTGATGACCCCAGATTCTGGACTTGAAACCATACTCATTCTCCTTCGACACAATTACTCACAGTCCTCCTGGTCCATCCAACTGGTTTCAGTTGCACCTTACAGATTGTACTCAGTTTGTTCACCTTAAAACGATTAGATCACAACTCTTCTCTGTCACTAATGATGTCCTTGGCCCCCTCCTTTTTTATTACTGTTTCGCCTCACCCACCTCTACCTGTCCAACATGCCCACTTCAGCTCTTTCTCTTTCTGATTTCCTCCTGGATATCAAAACTGGATATGGATTTTACACAACTTCCTCAAATTAACCAGTGATAAAACAGAACTTCTTCTTTTTGGTACAAAATCTGCTTTCACTAAGTCTGGCAGTTTCTCCCAAACCATAGAGAATGTCATTGATCCTCCTTCCTCTTAGGTTAAGAGTCTGGTTGTCAGACTTTTTGCACATTGAGTACTGATTGATATTCAGTGAATATTACGCTGAAAGCACTTTAATGTCCAGGTTCTGTACATTCTCTTTTATGATGATTAAAATATGATCATGATATAGTATGTTTATGTTATTTGTTCTCGGCCTTAGCTTGAGAATCTGATGCTGGACAAAGACGGACACATCAAAATCACCGATTTTGGCCTTTGTAAGGAGGGTATTACTCCCGATGCAACCATGAAAACCTTCTGTGGAACTCCTGAATATCTGGCACCTGAGGTAAGATGCTGGATAGAAATCATAAAGTCAGCTATTCATGCTTAAGGCCTGCACTGCATCTGTTTAATACAGCAACCTGCTGCTCTATGTCAGTGTTGTTTTTACCAACATGAATACATTTTAGACAATATATGACCAGCTGTCATTGCTGCTGTTTTTTTTCCTCTCCTGCTGCTTGACAGCATATTACTTTTGCATGTAGCCTTTTTACCCAGTATGCCTCGAAACACCGACGGAGAGATTTCCAGTCACCTTGAAAACCAGGATTCCTCTTATTACTTTTTATTAATAAAATTCAAAAAATAACACTGTCAGACTGGTGCACAGGCACATTTTTGAGAAATATTACTTTTTAACAATTTTCACATGATGTTGTGACGTGAGACCTTGTCACACCTCTTATCATGAGACACATTGAGTTACTCAATTAGTTAAAAACTACAGCAACAAGTGCAAGTTAAGCAGTAATACATTTGACCACTTTCACTAGAAGTTTGTATACCTAAATGGTACAAATAGGAAGCACCAGATCTCCAAACTCCAGGACTTTGGGCTCAATTAGTTTTTTTCCCTAAATTGCATGTGTATGATATGCATGGTCAGCAGTGCAAGCTCTTTTAATGCCATGATGAGAAATCTTCTAATAAATGCGTGCTCTTCCACAGGTTCTGGAAGATAATGACTATGGCCGGGCAGTTGACTGGTGGGGTCTGGGTGTAGTAATGTACGAGATGATGTGTGGCCGCCTGCCTTTTTACAACCAGGACCACGAGCGTTTGTTTGAGCTCATCCTTATGGAGGAGATCCGCTTCCCCAGGAACCTGTCACCTGAGGCCAAGTCCCTTCTAGCCGGCTTGCTCAAGAAAGACCCGAAGCAGAGGTATTTGTCCAGACTGTTGCTCTTTGGGTTGTTGTTGAAGGTAATTATTGCATTCTGACATGATGTTGTTTGAACGGACAGGTTAGGTGGAGGGCCAGATGATGCCAAAGAAGTAACGAGTCACAAATTTTTCACCAACATCAACTGGCAGGATGTTGAGCAGAAGAAGGTAAGAGGAAGTGAAACTGCAGACACAGCTGCTGAGTCATTCTTCATGTCTGTTGTTTCTGAAACCTTTTGCTCTGTCGTGCTGATAAAATGCTTACATGATGAAAGATGAGACCAGCCCCTAGGTAAACTGTTGTGTTTATCTAAGTACCAGGAAGCCATGCAAATACTGCCAATGTTTTGAGAAAACTACCTGGCTTGTAGGTAACGGCCAGTATTTCTTATTAACCTTTCAACTGATCCATTAGGATTTTCTTCACATTTACTCAAGTGAGGGAAAAAACTTTCTAATCCCATTAATAGGAGTGTCCGAGTTAATGCCTGTTAATGCTACAATTTTTTTAAACAAAAAAAAGTGAATTGCCATCCTAGTATTTTTGTTTATATAATTGAAATGTGTGAGAAACCAACTCTGTCTGCTGTCATTCCTCCTTCATTTGGTGTTGGCAGAAGTAACGTGGTGCATGCTTGGCCTCTCTCTCTCTGTATGTCTCTCTGCAAACAGCTGCTGATACATTTCATGTTAATCCTTCATTTCTTTTACTGAAAGCATGCTCTCTCTATCCAGATGGTGATAGATGTATCAATGGCCCTAGACCCCTCAAATCTGTGTGGACATTTTTTTTATGTCCGGAATAGTCCCAATTTAATTAAAGTAACACCAGTCTTCTCTCCGCCTTAGCTGATCCCACTCTTCAAACCCCAAGTGACATCAGAGACAGACACTCGATACTTTGATGAGGAGTTTACAGCACAGACCATCACACTCACTCCTCCAGACAAGTGTAAGTATCTTCTGAGTCCTGATCCACCAAGTGTCTATGACTGAGCTCTGCTTGCTTGTATGGAATATGACGACTGATCTCTGTCGTCTTGTTCTTACAGATAACAGCTTCGACTGTGATGACCCCAGCCAGGAAGCACATTTCCCCCAGTTCTCCTATTCAGCTAGCATAAGAGAGTGATGGCATCTCTGCACCACATACACACACACATACACATTTCACGAGGCATAAATATCTGGGCATCCCTTACAGCCATAGAATAACCAGAGTCTTCCTCTCTGATGAGGTTTTGGTCCTAGCAGGGTCTAAGTGCCTCGGCTGCCAGCCGTATCTTTCATAGAATCCCCCTTTTACATTACGGACAAAGCCTGGCCACAGTGGCTGTGCTGTGTTGGACTGGACATCAGTACCTCATGTAGTCATCAGCATAATTCAACAACCCAATCAGGACTGTTTTTATTAGCACAGTCAGATGGCCTATCAACTGCTGCTTTTTCACACTCATTTTAACAATTTTATATAGTCTTATGAGAAGCCATACAATTACTTCATAGTGTCTGCAAGTGCTCTTCAAACTGTATATGAGGGAAGAAACAGTGCAGCAAATTGTTGGGTGTTTTTCCATTCAACCTATGTGTGTGTGTGTGTTTGTGTGGTCGTGTGTGTGTGTGTTTGTGTGTATGTATGTGTGTTTCCTTTATTTTCTTCTGAGAAAATGGGGAACATGAAAATCCAAACTGAATGTCATCCATACTTCAGATTGAATCTGTCAGAGAATGAGGTTTCATGGGTGCTTGCCTGATATGTACCAAGAACAACAGATGAATTGATAACACACAATCAAAGTGTCTTTAGAGAGTAAAGCTTTGACATTGTCCACGAGAGAGACTATCCTTTAACTGTATGCAATGAAAACAAATCATTTGGTCGGCTCTCATCTCAGAATGTGATTTTTTTTGTCAATTGTGACGGAGCAATTAATGGAAATTGGGAATACCTTAATGCACAAGGTGTATATGTTGTCTTTTTAAAACTTTCTGTTTTTTAATTCTGACACATTTTTATGTCTCTTTATCAGTAAAATGCACACCAGCAATGTGATTTCAAAAGCGTGGTAAGTACTTAGTGTGTAAAAGTAGGCCTGATTTTTCTCTAATGGCCCATATTCATATTGTAGCTGGAAACGTCCAGTTTAGTTTTTCCTGAATATCAAAAATGTGTCAAATGCCTCATCAGTTTTTCTTTTGTCCGGTTTACTTTTAACATTTTAGAGCTTTGGCCTTTTGCATTTTATTTTGTAACCTTCGAACCCCAAGCCTAAAATCATTGATGGCTTGAGGGATAGAGGATTGCAATACGTTTCTACAGTAAAGAAAGAAAGGTTGAACTTTTTCAGATCATTGATTGTTACAAAAATGTAAACAAACTGGAATCAGTGTATACAATGTTTTTAAGTGCCCACAGGTGTTACAAAAAGTGGAAAAATAGAGCTTCTTCCATGGTTCTAGATATTTATCTGTTAGCATTTTTACAGCCTTTTACAAGCACAATTTTTTTTACTCTACTCTGCACATCAGCTGTAGAAAGCCCTGCAGGTCAGCCAAAACATTCATTAAATTTTGGCTTGTGACTGTCGGTCAAATGTGAGTCAGTTACACCAACAAGTGCAGAATCTTTAGCTATTTACAGATTCTTGCATATTTAATTATAATATGCAGACTTAAATGGTTGTGATGAAATTCACTGATTATTTAGATTTTTTTGTCATGATGCATTCAGGATTCATTGAAAAGATTCCAGGTTGGTAGAAAGCATGTATTTCATACCTACCAGTGAATTTTAGGGTTCAGAGGATTATCTCTTCAATGCACCACTTTACATCATGAACAGGATCCATTGTGAGACAGTGCAATGGTGACCTATATAATATTAAGAACAAATGAAATCTGGTAGAGTGCAGTATAGAGGCTGGCAATACTGAGTGTCAATGCTGTACATGAAACTGCGCCTTACGTTATACTGGTGCTCCACTGTCAAATCACTGGCAATAAACACAGAGCTGGTGCAGACAGCCTGTTTCTCATAGAGCCTTCTTCTATGTGCTGCTCCGAAAGCATTTCTGTTCTTTTTTGTTTGTCTTTTGGTTCTCTCTTCTCCCCTTTATGTCCCCTCTCCCTCCCTCTATCCTGGATTTCCTCCTTTATGCCCTTAAAAGAAGCTGATAATGGTTGAAAGTAATGTATGTTTTTCAGTTACATTATTTTATTCCAGCAATTCATTTTTATTTGTCTGTGAATGTAATTCTAAGAGACAATGATCCATTACACCTTTTAAACTGTCTTAATACATCCTAGAGTGTGCGTCTTGATTCTTTTCAGCATTCGATCAGAAGAGGCAGTGATGATGAGTGGAAAATGTAGATTTAGAATTGGCAAACACAACTTGCACAACACTTAGCAGTAAATTTGTAATGAAGAGGAATGGGTTGTGTTGGCTCACTCACTTGTGTGAGAATATACAGAATATGCGTTTGTCTGATCTGATCTGCAGTCACATGGAAAGGACACACCAGGCTGGGTTTGAAACAGATGGAAGCTGTGCAGGAGGATCTGAACAGACAAAACACTGTTATGCTGTGTGACAAGGAAAAAGGTTCGACATCTACCAGCACTGGTTATAATGTTCGTTTTTTCAGGTTGTGAAAGATTGTATGTTGGATTACCTGCTGTGTGATACTCTTTGATGACATCAGAGAGTAGGATCATAGTTATTGATAACACTGCAGTCTCTCCATGCAGATAGCTGTCCCTGCCCTCCTCTGCCCTGTCTACTGCTTATATAAGCAGCTGTGAAACTCCACCATTAAGATATGAAGTTCATGATGAGCATGAGGAAATGTTTTTAGGAGCTCTTAAAAAGTTGTTTTATGTCACCTGGTGGATATTTGTTAAGTGAATCAGGTCTGATTGGAAATCTGATGAAGCTCACCACATAGTGCTCCACGCACATTTTGGAGCTGTAGTCCATACGTACACATACAGTCAGTAAACACGGAGAGAGGCCCCCCGTGTCATGTTCAGTGGATGGAAGAGCTGTGCTGTTACGTAATGGGGTAACGCATTTCTCTCTCTCTGCTTCTGCGTGTGTCGCTGCTCTGCGCTCCGGTCCAGACAGACGCACACGGGAGGAGCCTCACGGTGCTTCCCAGCAGCGCTCCCTCAGCGGACGAACATGTGCTGCCGGGGAGCGGCCACGCCTCCACCCGCCTGCCTCACATGTTGCAGCACACATCCTCGCTGTCTCCTACGCAGCGTTCACGACCTGTGGGAGTGGAAGGATTAAAATGTAGTCAAGGTTTTCTTTCTGATAAGGATGATCAGTTCTACATAGGACGCAGTTTGAAATACATCTGATCTGTTTATTACATCTGGTATAGGTTTGTTTGTTGCTATTAGCACGGCTCCAGCAGCTTTAGTATGTTCTTCAATTACACATGTCTGCTTCTGTGGAGTGGAATCACCTGCTGCCTGTGCGGCACGGTCTGCTTACAACTTACAACAAAACCCAGTCCAGTGGCAGCCTACCACAGCGCAGCTTTCACGTGGCCTGTCCGACGTCACCCCCGAAACACGTGTCTCGGCACGGAATTGGCCAAATCTCTGGCGTTACGTCACCAGGGAGCTCATTAATATGTAACAGCAGGCGTGGCTTACGCAAATGGACATGATGGAGGTTTTCAGTAGACCGTCAGACAGGCCGTGTTTCCTGGAGCAGGTCTTCGGTGTGGACAGCAGCTTCATCATGCAGCAGTGCATATATTAGGTGAACCTCTCTAATGTGTGCGTGTGTGGGTGAGAGAGTCTCTGTACTTTGTGCGTGTGTGACTGAAGTGAGAGCTTCTGTACTTTGTTGGTGTGACGTGCTGTGTATGTGTATTTATCTTGTTTTCATGTAACTCCAGCAGCTCCAGAGGAGGAGGAGGAGGAGGAGGAGGTGTTCGCCTCCGCACACTCCAAAGATGAAAATGCTTCTTTTCCCGCGGAGCTGTGTTTTCTTGTTGCGTGGATAAAACACTGACCGGTGAGTAAGTGTTTCAAACTATCCTAACTTCAGGCTGCGTGGTGCGCGTGCACTGTGTCGTCAGCTGTTGTCGGTGAACTCTTCATATAATAACGTGTTAATACAGATGATGAATGTGGCCGCATGCGGGTTTTACAGCAGGCTCGTGTTGTTCCACAGCAGTGTATTATATAACATTGTTGTCGGGGGCGGGACTTAATAATCATGACATGGACCATCTTATCAAGCCCCCCCCCCCCGCACCCTTGTCGCCGTGTGCACGCTGACATGTTTACAGAGACGCGCATGACGGACACCAGCGCTGCCACGAGTGGACGGACCCTCACTAACCTGTCACCCACCAGTGCACGCGGAGTGGTCGGATAAATAAAGTTATGAAAGTATTGATATAGCCCTGAAGGATTGAAGAGTTCTACATTCAAAAGTCAGCTTTGTTTTAAACTAGTATAATTAGGTGGTTAACTGTAGATAACACACCAATTTAAATGTACAGAGGTACATTTCTTTTGCCATCAGCAGATTTTCTTCCACTCTACACATTTCTTTATTGACTGACATGCTTTGTGTAGGTTGTACGGTATTTGTTGCCATGGGCTGAAATATGAAACATTAAAGAACACATTATGTGCTGGTCCTGTGGACAGGCACTCAGTCACAGACAGGTCATGTCCATGCTGCTGACATGTGGATCGTATTTATATCCAAAGGAACCATGAGGCTGTTGTTTAGTTTCTGTGTTACTCTTGCTATGGACCGGTGACCTGTCCAGGGTTGTACCCACCTCTTGCCTATGACAGCTGGACTCCAGCCCCTGTGACCCTGTACATGACAAAATGTGTTTTTTTATTTATACTCTTATATATGAATTTAAATCATTTGAAAAAGGATTTCCTCCTTATATTATCTTATCTTATTTTAGATGAGTTAAATAAAGCATTACAAGTTAGATATTGTTGTGGCAGGTGTTTTCATTTTGAGACCTGGTGTAGTGTGAAACACTGGTTGAACAAACATGAGTTCAAAGAGAAAGTCATAAATGTTCTGTTGCACTGTGAGCAGTGTAGACTTGGTAAACAGTATGATACAATATGTCAAGACGTTAGAAACAACAGAAAGGTTTCAATGTTTTATGTAAATAGTATTATGTATCTAGAATTAATTAATTAATGTAACTAGAATTATATTATCTAGCACTTCTTCTTGTGACTTTCTTCACAATATTCAGTAATTTCAACAGTTTAATTTCGTTTTTTCAGTCGTGAAATGCCAAAGGAACAGGGACATTTCGGGGAGCGCGCTGCCCGGAGCTCCTCTAAGAACGCCAAGGATAGAAGTAACAGTGCCACTCTGCGGGCATCTCAGGGAAGCGCCCACCGAGAGTCCACCGGAATGGGGGATGTGAGCAACCACATGCTGCACTGCAGTTCTGAGAAGGACTCCGAAAAAGACTCGGGGTACTCAGGTGAGCTGAACAGGTCGGGATATGACACACACCCTGTTGATTCAATCGGATAAATATGAATGTGTTTCTGCCTGTCATGGTGGCAGTGCCCATGGTTCAGATTATCACTGTTGATAGTATATATCGGGATATAAATATAGGTATAATTTCCCTGTTTTGTATTTATTAAGTGTTTCAACCAACTGATGCATCTGACATTTAACATCAAATATTAAAAGAAGGAATTCTCAGTGTCTTTTATAGACATACTTTGTGTTGGTGCAGTACATGCTGTGTGTCTCCTCAGAGGCAGGCTCTGACTCTGTGCACACTGATGTGGATGACCAGCGCAGCAGTGTGAGTGAACCTCAGCTGGATGGCAGCAAAATCTCCAACAATACCAGCACAAATGCTGCGGGCCCCAGCATGACCCCTTATGAGGAGCTCACCCCCATTTACGTCATCAAGAACCTGGTGGTCAAACCGGTGAGATACACACTCACACATACTGTTTGCCATTTCTTAAAGATATCATGAAAAATATTTTTTAAAGTAATCACAAAATAACTGGACTCTTTATTATGTACACCTGCTAGTACCAGGTTGGAGCCCCTTTTTGTCTTGATGAACTGCCCTGATTTTTGATGGCATAGATTGAACACAGTGTTGGAGACATTGCTCTGGGATTTAGCTCCATATTGACATGACAGCATCATACAGTTGCTGCAGAGTTTTCGGCTGCACATCCATGATGCAACTCTCCCGTTCTAGCACATCCCAAAAATGCTCTATTGGACTGAGGTCTGCTGGCTGTGGAGGCCGTTGTAGAACAGTGAACTCACTGTTATGTTCAAGAAAGCAGTTTGAGATGATTTGAGCTCAGTGACATGGTGCATTGTCCTGCTTGGAGTATTCATCACAGGATGGTGCACTGTGCTCATAAAGAGATGCTCAGCAACAATCAGGTAGGCGTGTAAAGGATGCTCACTTGGTATTAAGGGGTTAAAGTGTGCCAAGAACACCTCCCCCACACCTTTACAGCAGTAGCAGCCTGAACTCTTGAGGAACTGAGTACCTGAACTCTAGGAGGCAGGATGGATTCATGCTTTCATGTTATTTACAACAAATTCTGATTCTTTCATCTGAATGTGGCAGATGGAATCAAGACTCATCACACCAGGCTACATTTCTCCAGTCTACTATTGTCCGATTTTGCTGAGCCTGTGTGAATTGTAGCATAAGCCTGCTGTGCTTAGGAGTGGTGCCTGGCGTGGTCTTCTGCTGCTTCAGGGTTTGATGTGTTGTGCATTCAGAGATGGTATACCTTGATTGTAAAGAGTTGTTATTTTTTGAGTTACTGTTGCCTTTCTATCATTTGGAAGCAGTTTGACCATTCTCCCCTGACCTCTCAAACCACCAAGTCATTTTTCTGATCATTCTCTGAGATGGTTGTGTGTGAAAATCCCAGTAGATGAGCAGATTGGAGATTTCTGAAATACTCTGACCAGCCCATCATATCATCTTCACCATGTCTAGATGCCTGAATGCATTGAGTTGTAGCTAAAGATAAAGTAGCACTATATTTGAGGGTGCCTCCTCTCTCCTGTTAAATGACCCAGGTATTGTTTGCTACATTGCTGCTTCTACTTTGTAACTTTAACCTTCTTTCCCATCTCTTCCTTTTCTTTGTTCTGTTATTGTTGCTCACATAAAACCCTGCTCACAACCTCCTGGTGATACAGTCTAGACCAGAGCAACTTCTGCATGGCCCCATGGCATGGGGCGGAGGTTGGCATAGCCTGGCCAATGCCAAAGCACCCACTCAGTTGTTACTGATCCAGCAGACAGCAATGCCTGCCCCTTCTTCCTGCACTTCAACACATTTGTCCAGTCCTCCACCACAAAGTCACAATAAAAAAGGAGGCAACCACAGCAGCAAGAACTCATACCTGCCTATCCTGAATTCTTACCCTCGCATAGCCCCCCACCCTAGGAAGGAGATCCATGAGGGCAAAGGTACCACATGGTTTAAGGGGAGTAAAGAGAGCGGCAATGATGGCCAGAGCCAAAGTAAGAGAGTGTGCACTGAGGAAGAGAAGAGAGAGGCTGTGTCTACCACCAGCCACCTCCTGATGGCCCAGCAGCCGTATCAGAAAGAGGGCCGAGCACCTTCTCAGCACAAAGGCTCCTCTCACTGCTCGCTGTCCAGCCACGCTTCCTCCACCCAACATAAGTCCCACCACTACCGACAAAGCTCAGGCCCTGACACTGTGAGCTCACCCTCCATCTCTAGCTCCCAAACACCTTCACCGCCTGCTTCCTCTGACTCTCCCTCGTCCTCCTCTCCTTCTTCATCGTCTCCTTCATCTTCAGCAGCTCACAGCCCATATCACCTGCCTCTGGACAAATCGAGCACACGCCAGCGCCGTTTTCTCAACACAGCAGAAATCCTCAACCAGTCAGGGCTGCTGGCTATCACACTGCGCACCAAGGAGCTGCTGAAGCAGAATGCTGCCACAGAAAGGGAAATCACCCAGCTCCGTCAGCATACGCATCTTCTCTGCCATATAGCCCAGTCTAGCCAAAACGGGAGCCCCAAAGGTTCAGACAGCCTGAGCAAACTCCTCCAGGCCATGAGCGAGTCAGGCTCCTACCCATGCTTAGACCTGCACAACTTAAAAGTGCTCAGCAGCAGCCACCTACAGGGCAAGACCGAGACTGACACAGAGAAGGATGACAGCCCAAGAACCACTACACATGGCAGCCCAACACAGGTTGTGTCTTTACACAGCATAGAAAATGGGACATCACCACCCTCTCCACTCTTTGCACCTTCACCGGATACAGAAGGAACAGAGCATGCTGACGGACCTTTGAACCCCATAGCCACCTCCCTCTCTGTTTCTTTCCCTGAGCAGGGACACACACAGACAGGCACAGACAAAGACCTGAGTGACCTCACTATGTTTCCAGAGAGCTCAACATACAGTGACTATCTCCTCTAGAAAAAACATGTACAAGAATCAAGCAGATCTAGTACTGTAGAGCATGGGTTTGAATTGTTTGAATTTTATAAAACCAACGGAAGTTGAACCTATGTAGGTGGCCATTTTTTATCTATATTCTTGCCTTCTGTCGACAGGAGACAATTAAAAAACATGTCTGCTTAAATATGAATCAAGATTTGTTGTCTACCACTCAGGTGTGTTGCGGAAGTTCTGAGTGCAGTTATTTAAAAAAAAAAAATCCAAATAAGAGTTTACCTGCTTTAGTGTCACAGGCCTTATATGTGTTTTAATGCTTCTACTAGCACCCCTTTTGTTTTAACATTATTACCACAGCCATCAGCATTGCAACGTGGCAGCACATTATTTTACTGTTACAGTGTTGAAAAAGTAATACGTTTTTTTCTCCTTTGATTGATGTGTTTGTTACAGTAGGGCAAACTTAATGCTCCCAATGCCTTACTGTACATTATTGCATTTTAGATCATTACTGGTGATCTGAGGTTTGGTGTACTGAAAAAACAGCAGGTAAACCAATGCCTCAACAACAGCCACAATCATCATTTATCTTCTATGAATGTAGAGCAAATATATAATATAAATCCACTTTATGCATTAATTGCACGTTTTCTTTCTCACCTCAGCCTCCAGAGGTTTGATGATAGAAATGTATTTGATGCAATGATTCAAATTGACTGACAAACACGCCATTTTGCAGTGATGGTTTAATAACATCTGCATTGTATATATTCATTTTTGTCAAAGTAGGTATACAATTCTAATCAACTATACATAGCGGTTCTCGCTAGCCAACATTTCAAGTATAACTTTGGGTGGTAGTCAGTGATCACACCAGTTATATTGTGTATGATTGGTAAGAGTATGTGTTCTCTGGTGTTGCTGCTCAGAAAGTGGCTTTTCAACATTTGGCTGTCACACCTGAGAATGTAGCTCATGGATGTGTTCATTGATCATCTTGTACAGACATGTCAAGCTCCTGATAAAACAGTCCAGTAGTTGGCAATGCCTCACTATGTTTTTATTCTATTTTTCTCTTAGTTATGACTGAATGATGGGTGTGCTTGAGTGTGTATGTAAATCTGCATTTGGATGTAGACATTTAATTTATAGATTTTTATTAATTCTAGATTAGATTCTAGATTGGATTGTAGATGTTGGGCACTGATCTTCATCGCCGTCATCAGGTAAAAGGCATGGATGTGCTTTCTGACATGTCCGTATAATAAATCTGCTTATTGAAATTGTGTCTTTTGTGCTGATTAAGAAAAACAAGCATGAGATGAAATGCTAAAAAGTAATAAGTATTATATTCTAGTCTTGTGAAACAGGTACTTTTACACACAATCCACTGTATAACTGTAGAGTAAACTGGCAACGACACATAATGCCAGATATAAGTAGATAGGTATGTCATCATTAACATAAATAATTCAACACTTTCTGTTTTAGTAAAACAACTTTTAAAACCCTTCTGAGTCGACCATGTTGTATACGACAATATGCGATGTGAAAGAGACAGAGCTCTGCTTGGTTCCAGTGTTCCTCATCTATCTATGCAACATGTGGACCATGGAAACCTAACTTCACACACAGGTATATGTCATTGCACAGTATCCACCGCTTGCATGATAGGCTAGGTCCCCTGTTTCACCAGTAGAGGGCAGTGCTGTGAAAGAAACCTGAGCTATAATGCCTTCCAGAATTGCCAATTTAGCCAAGCCATGTAAAACTAATGTATTTTTACTTGTTAACTATTCTTAGGCTCAAAATGATGTTAAAGATTGTAGTGGCTATTTTACCAGCCTTCAGCCACTCGGTTGAGTGCAGGGGATGTTGTTTTCCTACGCGCTGATATTTCCAAAATGAATCGTTTGATGCATCATAATCTTTGGGTGAGGTTACCGTTTATTGTTAAAAAAACATATTTGGTCATGATTACAAACGGACAAAACAGGTCAGCTAAAACCCGTACGACCTCCCCGCTCCCAGACCTGTCTGATCTGCTCACCTGAATCACCTGTGTTCATTTTAAGCCTCACCAACCCTAAGCTGCCATCTAGCGACAAACAAAAGCAATTACAGGTTAACTTCATGGCTCCTACAAAGATTATGTTGTAACATTCGGATGTAGTGTTTTGCTCTAAACCCAACCCAGCTAAAATGATCTAACATGAAACGGTTTGAGTCATTTTAATGTTGAATGTCCAACTCTACAGCAGAAATACAACAAACACACAACATGTCGACAGCACAAGCCTCCTGCCTGACCTTCCACTGCATGACCTGTCTGAGGCTGTAATAATCCCTGAAGCTTAAAAGAAGATCAGGCTGCAGAATTTTAATGTGGAAAAGTAGCAAACAGCTGTGATGCATATAACAGATAGAATGTCAGTCAGATAAATAAGTAGGATATAGGTCCTCTGTGTGCCTTGTGTGTTTTTGTCTACATGGCGACGTGTGTGTGAGTGAGTGAGTCAAAGCTGCCCGAAGTGTCCCAGACTGCAGCTGCCTTCTCCATGTGTTGTTCCATGTGTAAAAGATGTGGAGTCAATTTCCATTGCATCTTATTGGAGCTGAGGGGAGATTTTTGTCCCAAACTAATGCCAGAGATTACCTTGCTGTCTATGCTCTACCCCTGATTTGTTTTTTCACTCTGGTCCTCTCTCTCTCTCTGTGGCCAACAGCTGAAGACACTTTTATTTAGACAAGCTTTCAGTTAACTGGGTTTTATTGTGTTTTTTACTATTGTTGAATTTTATTTTGAATGTTTTCTTTGCACCTTAGTTTACTTACTTATTTATGTACTATTTGATTCTCTAGTTATTTCCTTCTTGTTTGACATAATTGCCTGATTGCTATTAAGCCCTGAATGGCTGCCAACATTTCAGTTCAGATAGTGTAGTGTGGCACAATAAGGATATATGCTGTTTAATATGATTCATTTAGCCCTCATCCCCTCTACCACCACCTTGTCCTAAAAACTGCCTCAAAACTCACCTATACATATCAGAGCAATAATTTTTGGCGATTGTAGATTTTTCTTGAAGATGTTTCTCTGCTCCTCCAAGCAGCTTTATCAGTTCTATCTGTTTGGTGGGGAAACATGGTTTATATGAGCTGGAAGTCCTCAGTAGGTGGATCTGTGTGAAACTCAAACAATAGTTTTAAATGTCTTCATACTTACCTGTGTCAAGTAAACAGAACTGATGAAGCCGATGGAGGAGCAGAGAAACATCTTCAAGAAAACTCTACAAGTCCAGATGCCTCACTTTAACCCTTTGAATGAAAATGACTTCTTCGAGTAAACATACTAAGCATTATAAACTTGTAATATATATGTGTATCAAAACATGCATATTTGAGCAGGTGTGTAAAATTGGCAGAGGTTTTAATAGCTCTGGTTTACGGTTTAAAAGCACTGTATTACAAGGCACTTATGCCTTTTTATACAACTAATGTAACACGTTTTAATGGACATAAAGCTTGAAATGTGTGGAAACATCAAGTGTTATGTTCACACTAAACCAAATGCTGTGTGGCAGAGACAGAAGCCAGGATGTCACTCTGGAATGATGGGTAATCCTTGTAGTGGCGTGGAATGTGCAGGGTCTCGACGCAGGTCGAGGTCGTGACGTAGCTCCCTGTGACAACCTCAACAGAGACTTGCTGTCAGTAGCCCCCAACCAGTGTTGGGAAGATTACTTAAGATATGTAATTGGTTACAATTACAAGTTACCCCGTTAAAAATGTAATAGTAGTGTAACTATTTTACTTTAATTAAATTAATTACTTTATCAAAGTAATGTAACGAATTACATTTGATTACATTTTAATTACTTTTCTTAATTTTGAATGAATGCTCTCAACTGTTCCATAGTCACATTTTAAGGAATGACATAAATTTGCCAGATATGATCAGGTACTTTATATGTGGCTGTAATTGTGTGATTGTTCTTTTCATCCATCAAATGTACTACCCTCCATGGTCAGGCTCATTTCTAACATGCAAATGTTCTTACATCACCAGAACATCACTGATGTCTTACCAGCTGGTGACTCAAGGAGGACGTCAAGCCTGATTTATACTACTGTGAGTTAACGGCGTTACCTCCACGGCAACGCAGAGCCCTACACGTTGGCTTGATGGTGGTAGCTGCAACATATTTCAACAACAACATATGGCTCTCTCTCGGTTGCCATTTTCCACTGAAATAGGAAGTGCCAGAGACCTTCACGATGCCATTCAGTGGAAGAAACTTGCCCCTATTCTAGCGGTGAAGCACAGTCTTCACATCCGTTATGTAAGAGATAGATCATCATAACATTTCTTCTCTTATATTTGCATATTCCCCTACTTTTGGCTGTTCCGTCAGGGGTCGCCACAGCGAATCATCATTTTCCCCCTACATTTAAATAATAAAAGAAATTCTTTTCTCATGAGTAGTTTATTTTGACAAACGAATCTTTATTCAAAGACAAATGATTTAAAACCTTTTTTTTTTAATTTGAGTACAAACATTTGTGTATTCTCTGGTAAAACTTTTGTAGGCTCTTTGCTCTTTCTTTGTTTGCTTTAATGCTGACGATGTACATATATTTTGTAAACATAAATAAATTAATATATATAATTAAAAACACAATAAAACAACACATAAAAGTAAGATATATGATAATGATTAAAGGTTTTTTGTTGATATGTGAAAGGAGGTTATTACATTGAAAAGTTTATATTGCAGGACAACTACAAACTAAAAATACAACACTGATAATTTATTTCCCTAAATAAGATAATATAGGCTTTGGTATGTTTGTGAACACACTGCAAAGCTCACAAACTCCACACAATATGTACAAAAGCCTCTGTACTAATTATTAAAAAAATGACCTTATATATTAGAAAAGTTTACCTTAAGGTTGTAATCTTTGTTTTTGTATCTCAAACTTTAATATGGTAATTAATATGTGTGTACAATTTTATCACAAGGAAGTAGTTAAGTAGAATACCCTAAAGTGGAACAACCAAAATGATCCTGACCTACGATCGACCTTCAGTGCTCTTTTAAGCACATTTGTTTACCGCACACACAACAGCAGCGGCGATAGCAGTAATGCCGGAGCTGACAGAGGAGTCCACTGGTTGTGTCTGGATTTGCTTCTGTGTCTTCTTCCTGCCTCTGCCCTTGAATGATTTTGCTAGATGTTTCTTGTGGTGCATGCATTGTTGCTCCTGCTGTAGTTAGATTCACCTGAACTGTTTGATTAGCTTTGTCGCAAGTTGTCAGTGTCCTGGACTCGTCTTTGATTCGGAGTTTCTCAATCTCACTGAGCACGGAAACCTTAAGTTCTTGGAGGGCTGTGTGTCTTTCAAGTGATTGGTTGTCTCTTACCCAGTCATTTTGTGACAAGGTGTCCTTAGTTTTTTCTAAATTTGTCTTCTCCGCTGTTGTCTTTTCTTGTGATATTGTTTTTTTGACAAAGTGAGTGACAACCTTTATTCTTTTCTCTAAGTTGTTTTTCATCTCAAGACTCCTGTGCTTCATATGATTGATCTCCCGTCGTTCCACTGTAGTAGCTTTCCAGATCTTTCGCAAACGATCACTTTTTGACATTTCCACATCTGTTAAGTCATCTTTCTCTGCTAACAACTTGAATGGTGTAGAATAATTTATTTTCTCTACATTGTCCTCTTCATTTTCTCCTACTGTGGCTAGACTTTCCCTCACCGACTTGCAGTACCGACCCTTATGTTCCTCAGACATATCCTGATGTTCAAATTCATGAGTCTGGATCGTATTATCTGAATACAAACGTTCTGGATCTTTCACTTTATGCAAATCCTTTGTTCCAACATCCTGATCAAAGAGTGACTCTTTGCCTAACACCTCAGTCTGCACTGCCTGATCTAACTTTCTGACCTCCACATGTTTCTTTTCTTGTTGTATCTGGTTATAGTGAGCAATAATCTCTTCTTTCTGCTTATCAATTTCATCAAACTTGCTTTCCAATAAAGAGATGACCTGAAGTATGTTTCCCTGTTCCTTCTCTAACTTGACCTTAATCTCTCTGAGACTGTCATGTATCCTTTCATTCATACGTGAAAGTTTTCCTTTAATAATGGCCAATAATTCCAATGCACTGTCAAGGTGTTTGTGTCTGAGTTTAAGATCAGAAAGTTCTTCAACAGTCCACATTCTATCATTAGAAGACGTGCCTTCACCTTGATGATCTTCTGTAATTTGAAGCGGTTGGACCATTTCTTGGTTCAGCTTATCAGGGAGGCTATTGCTGAGAGATTGCCTCTTTCGAATCTGACATTCTGAAGTTTTTATCTTGTATTTCTCTTTCTTTATAAATTGTTTGTCATGTTCTATGGTGTCAATTTGTTTCTGGATGTCAGACCTCATCAATTCCAAGTGCATTTTTTCTCTGCTCAACATCTCGGTCTCTCTGTTCAGATTTTCTTTCTGTTGGATTAGCATTGGTGCCAATTGATTAAACTTTTTTCTTTGGAGGTCAGCTTTTTTCTTCCATTTATTTTCCATGACTTCTCTGTGAGTCACCATATCTGACAGTAGACTTATCATAGCTTCCTTCTCTCTCCCCAAGGTTTCAGTGTAAGAAGCCATGTTTTCTTTCTGGTCATTGAGGGCTGCAAGATTTTCTTCCAGTGTGGAGTGCAGCTGCAGTGCATCTTCAGTGTTTTGTTGTAATTTGGCCATTTTAGTTTGTACACCTTCTCTCATCTTTACACTAAGATCATTGAGTTTTACCCTCAGAATTTCCATTGCTCTCATTTTATCAATCATTTGATCTTCTGTCATTCTCAGGTCAGATCTTTCTCCTTCAATTCTGTCTTTTTCACTCAGCAGTATTTCTCTTTCTTTGTCAATGTCAATCTTCATCTGAGAGACCAGTTCTTTGTCTTCATTGAGACTCTTCATGGCAGCATCAGCCTCTGCTTTCTTCTTATTGGCAGTCTTTCTGAGATCGTCCACTTCCTGTCTGTCTGCTTCCATAGACTTCTGGATGGTTTCCAGTTCCTCTCTTTGTCTTTTTACCTCCTCATTATTACGTTCTTGTTCTTTTTGTCTTGAGGTAATCACATTCATGATGTCCTCCAGTTTCTCTCTTTGTGTTTGAAGCTGACGTTTCAGGACTTCATTGTTCTCTTTCTCACTGAGTATCTCATCAAATAAAGTGTCTGCATGTTCTTTCCTGTTTTGCATCTCAGTCCTTGTGATTTCCATCTTGTTCTTTTCTTCCTTTATTGTTTCTTTCTCTTGTTCTAACATGTCCATTTGTTTTTGGATGTCAGACCTCAGCAGTTCCAAGTCCATTTTCTCTCTGTTCAGCACCTCACTCTCTCTATCCAGAACTTCTCTTTCCTTTTTCAGGTCTGTTGTCAGTTTATCAAGATCTGGCCGATCAAGGTCAAACTGTTTCTTCCATTCATTTTCCATGACTTCTCTGTGAGTCACCATATCTGACAGTAGACTTATCAGAGCTTCCCTCTCTCTCCCCAAGGTTTCAGTGTAAGAAGCCATGTTTTCTTTCTGGTCATTGAGGGCTGCAAGATTTTCTTCCAGCTTGGAGTGCAGCTGCAGTGCATCTTCAGTGTTTTGTTGTAATTTGGCCATTTTAGTTTGTACACCTTCTCTCATCTTTACACTAAGATCATTTAGTTTTACCCTCAGAATTTCCATTGCTCTCATTTTATCAATCAGTTGATCTTCTGTCATTCTCAGGTCAGATCTTTCTCCTTCAATTCTGTCTTTTTCACTCAGCAGTATTTCTCTTTCTTTGTCAATGTCAATCTTCATCTGAGAGACCAGTTCTTTGTCTTCATTGAGACTCTTCATGGCAGCATCAGCCTCTGCTTTCTTCTCATTGGCAGTCTTTCTCAGATCTTCCACTTCCTGTCTGTCTGCTTCCATAGACTTCTGGATGGTTTCCAGTTCCTCTCTTTGTCTTTTTACCTCCTCATTATTACGTTCTTGTTCTTTTTGTCTTGAGGTAATCACATTCATGATGTCCTCCAGTTTCTCTCTTTGTGTTTGAAGCTGACGTTTCAGGACTTCATTGTTGTCTTTCTCACTGAGTATCTCATCAAATAAAGTGTCTGCATGTTCTTTCCTGTTTTGCATCTCAGTCCTTGTGATTTCCATCTTGTTCTTTTCTTCCTTTATTGTTTCTTTCTCTTGTTCTAACATGTCCATTTGTTTTTGGATGTCAGACCTCAGCAGTTCCAAGTCCATTTTCTCTCTGTTCAGCACCTCACTCTCTCTATCCAGAACTTCTCTTTCCTTTTTCAGGTCTGTTGTCAGTTTATCAAGATCTGGCCGATCAAGGTCAAACTGTTTCTTCCATTCATTTTCCATGACTTCTCTGTGAGTCACCATATCTGACAGTAGACTTATCATAGCTTCCTTCTCTCTCCCCAAGGTTTCAGTGTAAGAAGCCATGTTTTCTTTCTGGTCATTGAGGGCTGCAAGATTTTCTTCCAGCGTGGAGTGCAGCTGCAGTGCATCTTCAGTGTTTTGTTGTAATTTGGCCATTTTAGTTTGTACACCTTCTCTCATCTTTACACTAAGATCATTTAGTTTTACCCTCAGAATTTCCATTGCTCTCATTTTATCAATCAGTTGATCTTCTGTCATTCTCAGGTCAGATCTTTCTCCTTCAATTCTGTCTTTTTCACTCAGCAGTATTTCTCTTTCTTTGTCAATGTCAATCTTCATCTGAGAGACCAGTTCTTTGTCTTCATTGAGACTCTTCATGGCAGCATCAGCCTCTGCTTTCTTCTTATTGGCAGTCTTTCTGAGATCGTCCACTTCCTGTCTGTCTGCTTCCATAGACTTCTGGATGGTTTCCAGTTCCTCTCTTTGTCTTTTTACCTCCTCATTATTACGTTCTTGTTCTTTTTGTCTTGAGGTAATCACATTCATGATGTCCTCCAGTTTCTCTCTTTGTGTTTGAAGCTGACGTTTCAGGACTTCATTGTTGTCTTTCTCACTGAGTATCTCATCAAATAAAGTGTCTGCATGTTCTTTCCTGTTTTGCATCTCAGTCCTTGTGATTTCCATCTTGTTCTTTTCTTCCTTTATTGTTTCTTTCTCTTGTTCTAACATGTCCATTTGTTTTTGGATGTCAGACCTCAGCAGTTCCAAGTCCATTTTCTCTCTGTTCAGCACCTCACTCTCTCTATCCAGAACTTCTCTTTCCTTTTTCAGGTCTGTTGTCAGTTTATCAAGATCTGGCCGATCAAGGTCAAACTGTTTCTTCCATTCATTTTCCATGACTTCTCTGTGAGTCACCATATCTGACAGTAGACTTATCATAGCTTCCTTCTCTCTCCCCAAGGTTTCAGTGTAAGAAGCCATGTTTTCTTTCTGGTCATTGAGGGCTGCAAGATTTTCTTCCAGCGTGGAGTGCAGCTGCAGTGCATCTTCAGTGTTTTGTTGTAATTTGGCCATTTTAGTTTGTACACCTTCTCTCATCTTTACACTAAGATCATTTAGTTTTACCCTCAGAATTTCCATTGCTCTCATTTTATCAATCAGTTGATCTTCTGTCATTCTCAGGTCAGATCTTTCTCCTTCAATTCTGTCTTTTTCACTCAGCAGTATTTCTCTTTCTTTGTCAATGTCAATCTTCATCTGAGAGACCAGTTCTTTGTCTTCATTGAGACTCTTCATGGCAGCATCAGCCTCTGCTTTCTTCTTATTGGCAGTCTTTCTGAGATCGTCCACTTCCTGTCTGTCTGCTTCCATAGACTTCTGGATGGTTTCCAGTTCCTCTCTTTGTCTTTTTACCTCCTCATTATTACGTTCTTGTTCTTTTTGTCTTGAGGTAATCACATTCATGATGTCCTCCAGTTTCTCTCTTTGTGTTTGAAGCTGACGTTTCAGGACTTCATTGTTGTCTTTCTCACTGAGTATCTCATCAAATAAAGTGTCTGCATGTTCTTTCCTGTTTTGCATCTCAGTCCTTGTGATTTCCATCTTGTTCTTTTCTTCCTTTATTGTTTCTTTCTCTTGTTCTAACATGTCCATTTGTTTTTGGATGTCAGACCTCAGCAGTTCCAAGTCCATTTTCTCTCTGTTCAGCACCTCACTCTCTCTATCCAGAACTTCTCTTTCCTTTTTCAGGTCTGTTGTCAGTTTATCAAGATCTGGCCGATCAAGGTCAAACTGTTTCTTCCATTCATTTTCCATGACTTCTCTGTGAGTCACCATATCTGACAGTAGACTTATCATAGCTTCCTTCTCTCTCCCCAAGGTTTCAGTGTAAGAAGCCATGTTTTCTTTCTGGTCATTGAGGGCTGCAAGATTTTCTTCCAGCGTGGAGTGCAGCTGCAGTGCATCTTCAGTGTTTTGTTGTAATTTGGCCATTTTAGTTTGTACACCTTCTCTCATCTTTACACTAAGATCATTTAGTTTTACCCTCAGAATTTCCATTGCTCTCATTTTATCAATCAGTTGATCTTCTGTCATTCTCAGGTCAGATCTTTCTCCTTCAATTCTGTCTTTTTCACTCAGCAGTATTTCTCTTTCTTTGTCAATGTCAATCTTCATCTGAGAGACCAGTTCTTTGTCTTCATTGAGACTCTTCATGGCAGCATCAGCCTCTGCTTTCTTCTTATTGGCAGTCTTTCTGAGATCGTCCACTTCCTGTCTGTCTGCTTCCATAGACTTCTGGATGGTTTCCAGTTCCTCTCTTTGTCTTTTTACCTCCTCATTATTACGTTCTTGTTCTTTTTGTCTTGAGGTAATCACATTCATGATGTCCTCCAGTTTCTCTCTTTGTGTTTGAAGCTGACGTTTCAGGACTTCATTGTTGTCTTTCTCACTGAGTATCTCATCAAATAAAGTGTCTGCATGTTCTTTCCTGTTTTGCATCTCAGTCCTTGTGATTTCCATCTTGTTCTTTTCTTCCTTTATTGTTTCTTTCTCTTGTTCTAACATGTCCATTTGTTTTTGGATGTCAGACCTCAGCAGTTCCAAGTCCATTTTCTCTCTGTTCAGCACCTCACTCTCTCTATCCAGAACTTCTCTTTCCTTTTTCAGGTCTGTTGTCAGTTTATCAAGATCTGGCCGATCAAGGTCAAACTGTTTCTTCCATTCATTTTCCATGACTTCTCTGTGAGTCACCATATCTGACAGTAGACTTATCAGAGCTTCCCTCTCTCTCCCCAAGGTTTCAGTGTAAGAAGCCATGTTTTCTTTCTGGTCATTGAGGGCTGCAAGATTTTCTTCCAGCTTGGAGTGCAGCTGCAGTGCATCTTCAGTGTTTTGTTGTAATTTGGCCATTTTAGTTTGTACACCTTCTCTCATCTTTACACTAAGATCATTTAGTTTTACCCTCAGAATTTCCATTGCTCTCATTTTATCAATCAGTTGATCTTCTGTCATTCTCAGGTCAGATCTTTCTCCTTCAATTCTGTCTTTTTCACTCAGCAGTATTTCTCTTTCTTTGTCAATGTCAATCTTCATCTGAGAGACCAGTTCTTTGTCTTCATTGAGACTCTTCATGGCAGCATCAGCCTCTGCTTTCTTCTCATTGGCAGTCTTTCTCAGATCTTCCACTTCCTGTCTGTCTGCTTCCATAGACTTCTGGATGGTTTCCAGTTCCTCTCTTTGTCTTTTTACCTCCTCATTATTACGTTCTTGTTCTTTTTGTCTTGAGGTAATCACATTCATGATGTCCTCCAGTTTCTCTCTTTGTGTTTGAAGCTGACGTTTCAGGACTTCATTGTTGTCTTTCTCACTGAGTATCTCATCAAATAAAGTGTCTGCATGTTCTTTCCTGTTTTGCATCTCAGTCCTTGTGATTTCCATCTTGTTCTTTTCTTCCTTTATTGTTTCTTTCTCTTGTTCTAACATGTCCATTTGTTTTTGGATGTCAGACCTCAGCAGTTCCAAGTCCATTTTCTCTCTGTTCAGCACCTCACTCTCTCTATCCAGAACTTCTCTTTCCTTTTTCAGGTCTGTTGTCAGTTTATCAAGATCTGGCCGATCAAGGTCAAACTGTTTCTTCCATTCATTTTCCATGACTTCTCTGTGAGTCACCATATCTGACAGTAGATCTTATCATAGCTTCCTTCTCTCTCCCCAAGGTTTCAGTGTAAGAAGCCATGTTTTCTTTCTGGTCATTGAGGGCTGCAAGATTTTCTTCCAGCGTGGAGTGCAGCTGCAGTGCATCTTCAGTGTTTTGTTGTAATTTGGCCATTTTAGTTTGTACACCTTCTCTCATCTTTACACTAAGATCATTTAGTTTTACCCTCAGAATTTCCATTGCTCTCATTTTATCAATCAGTTGATCTTCTGTCATTCTCAGGTCAGATCTTTCTCCTTCAATTCTGTCTTTTTCACTCAGCAGTATTTCTCTTTCTTTGTCAATGTCAATCTTCATCTGAGAGACCAGTTCTTTGTCTTCATTGAGACTCTTCATGGCAGCATCAGCCTCTGCTTTCTTCTCATTGGCAGTCTTTCTGAGATCGTCCACTTCCTGTCTGTCTGCTTCCATAGACTTCTGGATGGTTTCCAGTTCCTCTCTTTGTCTTTTTACCTCCTCATTATTACGTTCTTGTTCTTTTTGTCTTGAGGTAATCACATTCATGATGTCCTCCAGTTTCTCTCTTTGTGTTTGAAGCTGACGTTTCAGGACTTCATTGTTGCTCTTTCTCACTGAGTATCTCATCAAATAAAGTGTCTGCATGTTCTTTCATGTTTTGCATCTCAGTCCTTGTGATTTCCATCTTGTTCTTTTCTTCCTTTATTGTTTCTTTCTCTTGTTCTAACATGTCCATTTGTTTTTGGATGTCAGACCTCAGCAGTTCCAAGTCCATTTTCTCTCTGTTCAGCACCTCACTCTCTCTATCCAGAACTTCTCTTTCCTTTTTCAGGTCTGTTGCCAGTTTATCAAGATCTGGCCGATCAAGGTCAAACTGTTTCTTCCATTCATTTTCCATGACTTCTCTGTGAGTCACCATATCTGACAGTAGACTTATCATAGCTTCCTTCTCTCTCCCCAAGGTTTCAGTGTAAGAAGCCATGTTTTCTTTCTGGTCATTGAGGGCTGCAAGATTTTCTTCCAGCGTGGAGTGCAGCTGCAGTGCATCTTCAGTGTTTTGTTGTAATTTGGCCATTTTAGTTTGTACACCTTCTCTCATCTTTACACTAAGATCATTTAGTTTTACCCTCAGAATTTCCATTGCTCTCATTTTATCAATCAGTTGATCTTCTGTCATTCTCAGGTCAGATCTTTCTCCTTCAATTCTGTCTTTTTCACTCAGCAGTATTTCTCTTTCTTTGTCAATGTCAATCTTCATCTGAGAGACCAGTTCTTTGTCTTCATTGAGACTCTTCATGGCAGCATCAGCCTCTGCTTTCTTCTTATTGGCAGTCTTTCTGAGATCGTCCACTTCCTGTCTGTCTGCTTCCATAGACTTCTGGATGGTTTCCAGTTCCTCTCTTTGTCTTTTTACCTCCTCATGATTACGTTCTTGTTC
Organism: Parambassis ranga; assembly: GCF_900634625.1. Lineage (NCBI taxonomy): Eukaryota > Metazoa > Chordata > Actinopteri > Ambassidae > Parambassis > Parambassis ranga. Next base: position 20,156,959 of record NC_041034.1, read on the forward strand.
TTTTTGTCTTGAGGTAATCACATTCATGATGTCCTCCAGTTTCTCTCTTTGTGTTTGAAGCTGACGTTTCAGGACTTCATTGTTGTCTTTCTCACTGAGTATCTCATCAAATAAAGTGTCTGCATGTTCTTTCCTGTTTTGCATCTCAGTCCTTGTGATTTCCATCTTGTTCTTTTCTTCCTTTATTGTTTCTTTCTCTTGTTCTAACATGTCCATTTGTTTTTGGATGTCAGACCTCAGCAGTTCCAAGTCCATTTTCTCTCTGTTCAGCACCTCACTCTCTCTATCCAGAACTTCTCTTTCCTTTTTCAGGTCTGTTGCCAGTTTATCAAGATCTGGCCGATCAAGGTCAAACTGTTTCTTCCATTCATTTTCCATGACTTCTCTGTGAGTCACCATATCTGACAGTAGACTTATCAGAGCTTCCTCTCTCTCCCCAAGGTTTCAGTGTAACAAGCCATGTTTTCTTTCTGGTCATTGAGGGCTGCAAGATTTTCTTCCAGCGTGGAGTGCAGCTGCAGTGCATCTTCAGTGTTTTGTTGTAATTTGGCCATTTTAGTTTGTACACCTTCTCTCATCTTTACACTAAGATCATTTAGTTTTACCCTCAGAATTTCCATTGCTCTGATTTTATCAATCAGTTGATCTTCTGTCATTCTCAGGTCAGATCTTTCTCCTTCAATTCTGTCTTTTTCACTCAGCAGTATTTCTCTTTCTTTGTCAATGTCAATCTTCATCTGAGAGACCAGTTCTTTGTCTTCATTGAGACTCTTCATGGCAGCATCAGCCTCTGCTTTCTTCTCATTGGCAGTCTTTCTCAGATCTTCCACTTCCTGTCTGTCTGCTTCCATAGACTTCTGGATGGTTTCCAGTTCCTCTCTTTGTCTTTTTACCTCCTCATTATTACGTTCTTGTTCTTTTTGTCTTGAGGTAATCACATTCATGATGTCCTCCAGTTTCTCTCTTTGTGTTTGAAGCTGACGTTTCAGGACTTCATTGTTCTCTTTCTCACTGAGTATCTCATCAAATAAAGTGTCTGCATGTTCTTTCCTGTTTTGCATCTCAGTCCTTGTGATTTCCATCTTGTTCTTTTCTTCCTTTATTGTTTCTTTCTCTTGTTCTAACATGTCCATTTGTTTTTGGATGTCAGACCTCAGCAGTTCCAAGTCCATTTTCTCTCTGTTCAGCACCTCAGTCTCTCTATCCAGAACTTCTCTTTCCTTTTTCAGGTCTGTTGCCAGTTTATCAAGATCTGGCCGATCAAGGTCAAACTGTTTCTTCCATTCATTTTCCATGACTTCTCTGTGAGTCACCATATCTGACAGTAGACTTATCAGAGCTTCCCTCTCTCTCCCCAAGGTTTCAGTGTAACAAGCCATGTTTTCTTTCTGGTCATTGAGGGCTGCAAGATTTTCTTCCAGCGTGGAGTGCAGCTGCAGTGCATCTTCAGTGTTTTGTTGTAATTTGGCCATTTTAGTTTGTACACCTTCTCTCATCTTTACACTAAGATCATTGAGTTTTACCCTCAGAATTTCCATTGCTCTCATTTTATCAATCAGTTGATCTTCTGTCATTCTCAGGTCAGATCTTTCTCCTTCAATTCTGTCTTTTTCACTCAGCAGTATTTCTCTTTCTTTGTCAATGTCAATCTTCATCTGAGAGACCAGTTCTTTGTCTTCATTGAGACTCTTCATGGCAGCATCAGCCTCTGCTTTCTTCTCATTGGCAGTCTTTCTCAGATCTTCCACTTCCTGTCTGTCTGCTTCCATAGACTTCTTGATGGTTTCCAGTTCCTCTCTTTGTCTTTTTACCTCCTCATTATTACGTTCTTGTTCTTTTTGTCTTGAGGTAATCACATTCATGATGTCCTCCAGTTTCTCTCTTTGTGTTTGAAGCTGACGTTTCAGGACTTCATTGTTCTCTTTCTCACTGAGTATCTCATCAAATAAAGTGTCTGCATGTTCTTTCCTGTTTTGCATCTCAGTCCTTGTGATTTCCATCTTGTTCTTTTCTTCCTTTATTGTTTCTTTCTCTTGTTCTAACATGTCCATTTGTTTTTGGATGTCAGACCTCAGCAGTTCCAAGTCCATTTTCTCTCTGTTCAGCACCTCAGTCTCTCTATCCAGAACTTCTCTTTCCTTTTTCAGGTCTGTTGCCAGTTTATCAAGATCTGGCCGATCAAGGTCAAACTGTTTCTTCCATTCATTTTCCATGACTTCTCTGTGAGTCACCATATCTGACAGTAGACTTATCAGAGCTTCCTTCTCTCTCCCCAAGGTTTCAGTGTAAGAAGCCATGTTTTCTTGCTGGTCATTGAGGGCTGCAAGATTTTCTTCCAGTGTGGAGTGCAGCTGCAGTGCATCTTCAGTGTTTTGTTGTAATTTGGCCATTTTAGTTTGTACACCTTCTCTCATCTTTACACTAAGATCATTTAGTTTTACCCTCAGAATTTCCATTGCTCTCATTTTATCAATCAGTTGATCTTCTGTCATTCTCAGGTCAGATCTTTCTCCTTCAATTCTGTCTTTTTCACTCAGCAGTATTTCTCTTTCTTTGTCAATGTCAATCTTCATCTGAGAGACCAGTTCTTTGTCTTCATTGAGACTCTTCATGGCAGCATCAGCCTCTGCTTTCTTCTCATTGGCAGTCTTTCTCAGATCTTCCACTTCCTGTCTGTCTGCTTCCATAGACTTCTTGATGGTTTCCAGTTCCTCTCTTTGTCTTTTTACCTCCTCATTATTACGTTCTTGTTCTTTTTGTCTTGAGGTAATCACATTCATGATGTCCTCCAGTTTCTCTCTTTGTGTTTGAAGCTGACGTTTCAGGACTTCATTGTTGTCTTTCTCACTGAGTATCTCATCAAATAAAGTGTCTGCATGTTCTTTCCTGTTTTGCATCTCAGTCCTTGTGATTTCCATCTTGTTCTTTTCTTCCTTTATTGTTTCTTTCTCTTGTTCTAACATGTCCATTTGTTTTTGGATGTCAGACCTCAGCAGTTCCAAGTCCATTTTCTCTCTGTTCAGCACCTCAGTCTCTCTATCCAGAACTTCTCTTTCCTTTTTCAGGTCTGTTGCCAGTTTATCAAGATCTGGCCGATCAAGGTCAAACTGTTTCTTCCATTCATTTTCCATGACTTCTCTGTGAGTCACCATATCTGACAGTAGACTTATCAGAGCTTCCTTCTCTCTCCCCAAGGTTTCAGTGTAAGAAGCCATGTTTTCTTTCTGGTCATTGAGGGCTGCAAGATTTTCTTCCAGTGTGGAGTGCAGCTGCAGTGCATCTTCAGTGTTTTGTTGTAATTTGGCCATTTTAGTTTGTACACCTTCTCTCATCTTTACACTAAGATCATTTAGTTTTACCCTCAGAATTTCCATTGCTCTCATTTTATCAATCAGTTGATCTTCTGTCATTCTCAGGTCAGATCTTTCTCCTTCAATTCTGTCTTTTTCACTCAGCAGTATTTCTCTTTCTTTGTCAATGTCAATCTTCATCTGAGAGACCAGTTCTTTGTCTTCATTGAGACTCTTCATGGCAGCATCAGCCTCTGCTTTCTTCTCATTGGCAGTCTTTCTCAGATCTTCCACTTCCTGTTTGTCTGCTTCCATAGACTTCTTGATGGTTTCCAGTTCCTCTCTTTGTCTTTTTACCTCCTCATTATTACGTTCTTGTTCTTTTTGTCTTGAGGTAATCACATTCATGATGTCCTCCAGTTTCTCTCTTTGTGTTTGAAGCTGACGTTTCAGGACTTCATTGTTCTCTTTCTCACTGAGTATCTCATCAAATAAAGTGTCTGCATGTTCTTTCCTGTTTTGCATCTCAGTCCTTGTGATTTCCATCTTGTTCTTTTCTTCCTTTATTGTTTCTTTCTCATGTTCTAACATGTCCATTTGTTTTTGGATGTCAGACCTAAGCAGTTCCAAGTCCATTTTCTCTCTGTTCAGCACCTCAGTCTCTCTATCCAGAACTTCTCTTTCCTTTTTCAGGTCTGTTGCCAGTTTATCAAGATCTGGCCGATCAAGGTCAAACTGTTTCTTCCATTCATTTTCCATGACTTCTCTGTGAGTCACCATATCTGACAGTAGACTTATCAGAGCTTCCTTCTCTCTCCCCAAGGTTTCAGTGTAAGAAGCCATGTTTTCTTTCTGGTCATTGAGGGCTGCAAGATTTTCTTCCAGTGTGGAGTGCAGCTGCAGTGCATCTTCAGTGTTTTGTTGTAATTTGGCCATTTTAGTTTGTACACCTTCTTTCATCTTTACACTAAGATCATTTAGTTTTACCCTCAGAATTTCCATTGCTCTCATTTTATCAATCAGTTGATCTTCTGTCATTCTCAGGTCAGATCTTTCTCCTTCAATTCTGTCTTTTTCACTCAGCAGTATTTCTCTTTCTTTGTCAATGTCAATCTTCATCTGAGAGACCAGTTCTTTGTCTTCATTGAGACTCTTCATGGCAGCATCAGCCTCTGCTTTCTTCTCATTGGCAGTCTTTCTCAGATCTTCCACTTCCTGTCTGGCTGCTTCCATAGACTTCTTGATGGTTTCCAGTTCCTCTCTTTGTCTTTTTACCTCCTCATTATTACGTTCTTGTTCTTTTTGTCTTGAGGTAATCACATTCACGATGTCCTCCAGTTTCTCTCTTTGTGTTTGAAGCTGACGTTTCAGGACTTCATTGTTGTCTTTCTCACTGAGTATCTCATCAAATAAAGTGTCTGTATGTTCTTTCCTGTTTTGCATCTCAGTCCTTGTGATTTCCATCTTGTTCTTTTCTTCCTTTATTGTTTCTTTCTCTTGTTCTAACATGTCCATTTGTTTTTGGATGTCAGACCTCAGCAGTTCCAAGTCCATTTTCTCTCTGTTCAGCACCTCAGTCTCTCTATCCAGAACTTCTCTTTCCTTTTTCAGGTCTGTTGCCAGTTTATCAAGATCTGGCCGATCAAGGTCAAACTGTTTCTTCCATTCATTTTCCATGACTTCTCTGTGAGTCACCATATCTGACAGTAGACTTATCAGAGCTTCCTTCTCTCTCCCCAAGGTTTCAGTGTAAGAAGCCATGTTTTCTTTCTGGTCATTGAGGGCTGCAAGATTTTCTTCCAGTGTGGAGTGCAGCTGCAGTGCATCTTCAGTGTTTTGTTGTAATTTGGCCATTTTAGTTTGTACACCTTCTCTCATCTTTACACTAAGATCATTTAGTTTTACCCTCAGAATTTCCATTGCTCTGATTTTATCAATCAGTTGATGTTCTGTCATTCTCAGGTCAGATCTTTCTCCTTCAATTCTGTCTTTTTCACTCAGCAGTATTTCTCTTTCTTTGTCAATGTCAATCTTCATCTGAGAGACCAGTTCTTTGTCTTCATTGAGACTCTTCATGGCAGCATCAGCCTCTGCTTTCTTCTCATTGGCAGTCTTTCTCAGATCTTCCACTTCCTGTCTGTCTGCTTCCATAGACTTCTTGATGGTTTCCAGTTCCTCTCTTTGTCTTTTTACCTCCTCATTATTACGTTCTTGTTCTTTTTGTCTTGAGGTAATCACATTCATGATGTCCTCCAGTTTCTCTCTTTGTGTTTGAAGCTGACGTTTCAGGACTTCATTGTTCTCTTTCTCACTGAGTATCTCATCAAATAAAGTGTCTGCATGTTCTTTCCTGTTTTGCATCTCAGTCCTTGTGATTTCCATCTTGTTCTTTTCTTCCTTTATTGTTTCTTTCTCTTGTTCTAACATGTCCATTTGTTTTTGGATGTCAGACCTCAGCAGTTCCAAGTCCATTTTCTCTCTGTTCAGCACCTCAGTCTCTCTATCCAGAACTTCTCTTTCCTTTTTCAGGTCTGTTGCCAGTTTATCAAGATCTGGCCGATCAAGGTCAAACTGTTTCTTCCATTCATTTTCCATGACTTCTCTGTGAGTCACCATATCTGACAGTAGACTTATCAGAGCTTCCTTCTCTCTCCCCAAGGTTTCAGTGTAAGAAGCCATGTTTTCTTTCTGGTCATTGAGGGCTGCAAGATTTTCTTCCAGCTGTGGAGTGCAGCTGCAGTGCATCTTCAGTGTTTTGTTGTAATTTGGCCATTTTAGTTTGTACACCTTCTCTCATCTTTACACTAAGATCATTTAGTTTTACCCTCAGAATTTCCATTGCTCTCATTTTATCAATCAGTTGATCTTCTGTCATTCTCAGGTCAGATCTTTCTCCTTCAATTCTGTCTTTTTCACTCAGCAGTATTTCTCTTTCTTTGTCAATGTCAATCTTCATCTGAGAGACCAGTTCTTTGTCTTCATTGAGACTCTTCATGGCAGCATCAGCCTCTGCTTTCTTCTCATTGGCAGTCTTTCTCAGATCTTCCACTTCCTGTCTGTCTGCTTCCATAGACTTCTTGATGGTTTCCAGTTCCTCTCTTTGTCTTTTTACCTCCTCATTATTACGTTCTTGTTCTTTTTGTCTTGAGGTAATCACATTCATGATGTCCTCCAGTTTCTCTCTTTGTGTTTGAAGCTGACGTTTCAGGACTTCATTGTTCTCTTTCTCACTGAGTATCTCATCAAATAAAGTGTCTGCATGTTCTTTCCTGTTTTGCATCTCAGTCCTTGTGATTTCCATCTTGTTCTTTTCTTCCTTTATTGTTTCTTTCTCTTGTTCTAACATGTCCATTTGTTTTTGGATGTCAGACCTCAGCAGTTCCAAGTCCATTTTCTCTCTGTTCAGCACCTCAGTCTCTCTATCCAGAACTTCTCTTTCCTTTTTCAGGTCTGTTGCCAGTTTATCAAGATCTGGCCGATCAAGGTCAAACTGTTTCTTCCATTCATTTTCCACGACTTCTCTGTGAGTCACCATATCTGACAGTAGACTTATCAGAGCTTCCTTCTCTCTCCCCAAGGTTTCAGTGTAAGAAGCCATGTTTTCTTTCTGGTCATTGAGGGCTGCAAGATTTTCTTCCATTGTGGAGTGCAGCTGCAGTGCATCTTCAGTGTTTTGTTGTAATTTGGCCATTTTAGTTTGTACACCTTCTCTCATCTTTACACTAAGATCATTGAGTTTTACCCTCAGAATTTCCATTGCTCTCATTTTATCAATCAGTTGATCTTCTGTCATTCTCAGGTCAGATCTTTCTCCTTCAATTCTGTCTTTTTCACTCAGCAGTATTTCTCTTTCTTTGTCAATGTCAATCTTCATCTGAGAGACCAGTTCTTTGTCTTCATTGAGACTCTTCATGGCAGCATCAGCCTCTGCTTTCTTCTCATTGGCAGTCTTTCTCAGATCTTCCACTTCCTGTTTGTCTGCTTCCATAGACTTCTTGATGGTTTCCAGTTCCTCTCTTTGTCTTTTTACCTCCTCATTATTACGTTCTTGTTCTTTTTGTCTTGAGGTAATCACATTCATGATGTCCTCCAGTTTCTCTCTTTGTGTTTGAAGCTGACGTTTCAGGACTTCATTGTTCTCTTTCTCACTGAGTATCTCATCAAATAAAGTGTCTGCATGTTCTTTCCTGTTTTGCATCTCAGTCCTTGTGATTTCCATCTTGTTCTTTTCTTCCTTTATTGTTTCTTTCTCTTGTTCTAACATGTCCATTTGTTTTTGGATGTCAGACCTCAGCAGTTCCAAGTCCATTTTCTCTCTGTTCAGCACCTCAGTCTCTCTATCCAGAACTTCTCTTTCCTTTTTCAGGTCTGTTGCCAGTTTATCAAGATCTGGCCGATCAAGGTCAAACTGTTTCTTCCATTCATTTTCCATGACTTCTCTGTGAGTCACCATATCTGACAGTAGACTTATCAGAGCTTCCCTCTCTCTCCCCAAGGTTTCAGTGTAACAAGCCATGTTTTCTTTCTGGTCATTGAGGGCTGCAAGATTTTCTTCCAGCGTGGAGTGCAGCTGCAGTGCATCTTCAGTGTTTTGTTGTAATTTGGCCATTTTAGTTTGTACACCTTCTCTCATCTTTACACTAAGATCATTGAGTTTTACCCTCAGAATTTCCATTGCTCTGATTTTATCAATCAGTTGATCTTCTGTCATTCTCAGGTCAGATCTTTCTCCTTCAATTCTGTCTTTTTCACTCAGCAGTATTTCTCTTTCTTTGTCAATGTCAATCTTCATCTGAGAGACCAGTTCTTTGTCTTCATTGAGACTCTTCATGGCAGCATCAGCCTCTGCTTTCTTCTCATTGGCAGTCTTTCTCAGATCTTCCACTTCCTGTCTGTCTGCTTCCATAGACTTCTTGATGGTTTCCAGTTCCTCTCTTTGTCTTTTTACCTCCTCATTATTACGTTCTTGTTCTTTTTGTCTTGAGGTAATCACATTCATGATGTCCTCCAGTTTCTCTCTTTGTGTTTGAAGCTGACGTTTCAGGACTTCATTGTTCTCTTTCTCACTGAGTATCTCATCAAATAAAGTGTCTGCATGTTCTTTCCTGTTTTGCATCTCAGTCCTTGTGATTTCCATCTTGTTCTTTTCTTCCTTTATTGTTTCTTTCTCTTGTTCTAACATGTCCATTTGTTTTTGGATGTCAGACCTCAGCAGTTCCAAGTCCATTTTCTCTCTGTTCAGCACCTCAGTCTCTCTATCCAGAACTTCTCTTTCCTTTTTCAGGTCTGTTGCCAGTTTATCAAGATCTGGCCGATCAAGGTCAAACTGTTTCTTCCATTCATTTTCCATGACTTCTCTGTGAGTCACCATATCTGACAGTAGACTTATCAGAGCTTCCCTCTCTCTCCCCAAGGTTTCAGTGTAAGAAGCCATGTTTTCTTTCTGGTCATTGAGGGCTGCAAGATTTTCTTCCAGCTTGGAGTGCAGCTGCAGTGCATCTTCAGTGTTTTGTTGTAATTTGGCCATTTTAGTTTGTACACCTTCTCTCATCTTTACACTAAGATCATTTAGTTTTACCCTCAGAATTTCCATTGCTCTCATTTTATCAATCAGTTGATCTTCTGTCATTCTCAGGTCAGATCTTTCTCCTTCAATTCTGTCTTTTTCAATTACCAGTATTTCTCTTTCTTTGTCAATGTCAATCTTCATCTGAGAGACCAGTTCTTTGTCTGCATTGAGACTCTTCATGGCAGCATCAGCCTCTGCTTTCTTCTCATTGGCAGTCTTTCTCAGATCTTCCACTTCCTGTCTGGCTGCTTCCATAGACTTCTTGATGGTTTCCAGTTCCTCTCTTTGTCTTTTTACCTCCTCATTATTACGTTCTTGTTCTTTTTGTCTTGAGGTAATCACATTCATGATGTCCTCCAGTTTCTCTCTTTGTGTTTGAAGCTGACGTTTCAGGACTTCATTGTTCTCTTTCTCACTGAGTATCTCATCAAATAAAGTGTCTGCATGTTCTTTCCTGTTTTGCATCTCAGTCCTTGTGATTTCCATCTTGTTCTTTTCTTCCTTTATTGTTTCTTTCTCTTGTTCTAACATGTCCATTTGTTTTTGGATGTCAGACCTCAGCAGTTCCAAGTCCATTTTCTCTCTGTTCAGCACCTCAGTCTCTCTATCCAGAACTTCTCTTTCCTTTTTCAGGTCTGTTGCCAGTTTATCAAGATCTGGCCGATCAAGGTCAAACTGTTTCTTCCATTCATTTTCCATGACTTCTCTGTGAGTCACCATATCTGACAGTAGACTTATCAGAGCTTCCTTCTCTCTCCCCAAGGTTTCAGTGTAAGAAGCCATGTTTTCTTTCTGGTCATTGAGGGCTGCAAGATTTTCTTCCATTGTGGAGTGCAGCTGCAGTGCATCTTCAGTGTTTTGTTGTAATTTGGCCATTTTAGTTTGTACACCTTCTCTCATCTTTACACTAAGATCATTGAGTTTTACCCTCAGAATTTCCATTGCTCTCATTTTATCAATCAGTTGATCTTCTGTCATTCTCAGGTCAGATCTTTCTCCTTCAATTCTGTCTTTTTCACTCAGCAGTATTTCTCTTTCTTTGTCAATGTCAATCTTCATCTGAGAGACCAGTTCTTTGTCTTCATTGAGACTCTTCATGGCAGCATCAGCCTCTGCTTTCTTCTCATTGGCAGTCTTTCTCAGATCTTCCACTTCCTGTCTGGCTGCTTCCATAGACTTCTTGATGGTTTCCAGTTCCTCTCTTTGTCTTTTTACCTCCTCATTATTACGTTCTTGTTCTTTTTGTCTTGAGGTAATCACATTCATGATGTCCTCCAGTTTCTCTCTTTGTGTTTGAAGCTGACGTTTCAGGACTTCATTGTTGTCTTTCTCACTGAGTATCTCATCAAATAAAGTGTCTGCATGTTCTTTCCTGTTTTGCATCTCAGTCCTTGTGATTTCCATCTTGTTCTTTTCTTCCTTTATTGTTTCTTTCTCTTGTTCTAACATGTCCATTTGTTTTTGGATGTCAGACCTCAGCAGTTCCAAGTCCATTTTCTCTCTGTTCAGCACCTCAGTCTCTCTATCCAGAACTTCTCTTTCCTTTTTCAGGTCTGTTGCCAGTTTATCAAGATCTGGCCGATCAAGGTCAAACTGTTTCTTCCATTCATTTTCCATGACTTCTCTGTGAGTCACCATATCTGACAGTAGACTTATCAGAGCTTCCCTCTCTCTCCCCAAGGTTTCAGTGTAACAAGCCATGTTTTCTTTCTGGTCATTGAGGGCTGCAAGATTTTCTTCCAGCGTGGAGTGCAGCTGCAGTGCATCTTCAGTGTTTTGTTGTAATTTGGCCATTTTAGTTTGTACACCTTCTCTCATCTTTACACTAAGATCATTGAGTTTTACCCTCAGAATTTCCATTGCTCTCATTTTATCAATCAGTTGATCTTCTGTCATTCTCAGGTCAGATCTTTCTCCTTCAATTCTGTCTTTTTCACTCAGCAGTATTTCTCTTTCTTTGTCAATGTCAATCTTCATCTGAGAGACCAGTTCTTTGTCTTCATTGAGACTCTTCATGGCAGCATCAGCCTCTGCTTTCTTCTCATTGGCAGTCTTTCTCAGATCTTCCACTTCCTGTCTGTCTGCTTCCATAGACTTCTTAATGGTTTCCAGTTCCTCTCTTTGTCTTTTTACCTCCTCATTATTACGTTCTTGTTCTTTTTGTCTTGAGGTAATCACATTCATGATGTCCTCCAGTTTCTCTCTTTGTGTTTGAAGCTGACGTTTCAGGACTTCATTGTTCTCTTTCTCACTGAGTATCTCATCAAATAAAGTGTCTGCATGTTCTTTCCTGTTTTGCATCTCAGTCCTTGTGATTTCCATCTTGTTCTTTTCTTCCTTTATTGTTTCTTTCTCTTGTTCTAACATGTCCATTTGTTTTTGGATGTCAGACCTCAGCAGTTCCAAGTCCATTTTCTCTCTGTTCAGCACCTCAGTCTCTCTATCCAGAACTTCTCTTTCCTTTTTCAGGTCTGTTGCCAGTTTATCAAGATCTGGCCGATCAAGGTCAAACTGTTTCTTCCATTCATTTTCCATGACTTCTCTGTGAGTCACCATATCTGACAGTAGACTTATCAGAGCTTCCTTCTCTCTCCCCAAGGTTTCAGTGTAACAAGCCATGTTTTCTTTCTGGTCATTGAGGGCTGCAAGATTTTCTTCCAGCGTGGAGTGCAGCTGCAGTGCATCTTCAGTGTTTTGTTGTAATTTGGCCATTTTAGTTTGTACACCTTCTCTCATCTTTACACTAAGATCATTGAGTTTTACCCTCAGAATTTCCATTGCTCTGATTTTATCAATCAGTTGATCTTCTGTCATTCTCAGGTCAGATCTTTCTCCTTCAATTCTGTCTTTTTCACTCAGCAGTATTTCTCTTTCTTTGTCAATGTCAATCTTCATCTGAGAGACCAGTTCTTTGTCTTCATTGAGACTCTTCATGGCAGCATCAGCCTCTGCTTTCTTCTCATTGGCAGTCTTTCTCAGATCTTCCACTTCCTGTCTGTCTGCTTCCATAGACTTCTTGATGGTTTCCAGTTCCTCTCTTTGTCTTTTTACCTCCTCATTATTACGTTCTTGTTCTTTTTGTCTTGAGGTAATCACATTCATGATGTCCTCCAGTTTCTCTCTTTGTGTTTGAAGCTGACGTTTCAGGACTTCATTGTTGTCTTTCTCACTGAGTATCTCATCAAATAAAGTGTCTGCATGTTCTTTCATGTTTTGCATCTCAGTCCTTGTGATTTCCATCTTGTTCTTTTCTTCCTTTATTGTTTCTTTCTCTTGTTCTAACATGTCCATTTGTTTTTGGATGTCAGACCTCAGCAGTTCCAAGTCCATTTTCTCTCTGTTCAGCACCTCAGTCTCTCTATCCAGAACTTCTCTTTCCTTTTTCAGGTCTGTTGCCAGTTTATCAAGATCTGGCCGATCAAGGTCAAACTGTTTCTTCCATTCATTTTCCACGACTTCTCTGTGAGTCACCATATCTGACAGTAGACTTATCAGAGCTTCCTTCTCTCTCCCCAAGGTTTCAGTGTAAGAAGCCATGTTTTCTTTCTGGTCATTGAGGGCTGCAAGATTTTCTTCCATTGTGGAGTGCAGCTGCAGTGCATCTTCAGTGTTTTGTTGTAATTTGGCCATTTTAGTTTGTACACCTTCTCTCATCTTTACACTAAGATCATTTAGTTTTACCCTCAGAATTTCCATTGCTCTCATTTTATCAATCAGTTGATGTTCTGTCATTCTCAGGTCAGATCTTTCTCCTTCAATTCTGTCTTTTTCACTCAGCAGTATTTCTCTTTCTTTGTCAATGTCAATCTTCATCTGAGAGACCAGTTCTTTGTCTTCATTGAGACTCTTCATGGCAGCATCAGCCTCTGCTTTCTTCTCATTGGCAGTCTTTCTCAGATCTTCCACTTCCTGTCTGTCTGCTTCCATAGACTTCTTGATGGTTTCCAGTTCCTCTCTTTGTCTTTTTACCTCCTCATTATTACGTTCTTGTTCTTTTTGTCTTGAGGTAATCACATTCATGATGTCCTCCAGTTTCTCTCTTTGTGTTTGAAGCTGACGTTTCAGGACTTCATTGTTCCTCTTTCTCACTGAGTATCTCATCAAATAAAGTGTCTGCATGTTCTTTCCTGTTTTGCATCTCAGTCCTTGTGATTTCCATCTTGTTCTTTTCTTCCTTTATTGTTTCTTTCTCTTGTTCTAACATGTCCATTTGTTTTTGGATGTCAGACCTCAGCAGTTCCAAGTCCATTTTCTCTCTGTTCAGCACCTCACTCTCTCTATCCAGAACTTCTCTTTCCTTTTTCAGGTCTGTTGCCAGTTTATCAAGATCTGGCCGATCAAGGTCAAACTGTTTCTTCCATTCATTTTCCATGACTTCTCTGTGAGTCACCATATCTGACAGTAGACTTATCAGAGCTTCCTTCTCTCTCCCCAAGGTTTCAGTGTAAGAAGCCATGTTTTCTTTCTGGTCATTGAGGGCTGCAAGATTTTCTTCCAGTGTGGAGTGCAGCTGCAGTGCATCTTCAGTGTTTTGTTGTAATTTGGCCATTTTAGTTTGTACACCTTCTCTCATCTTTACACTAAGATCATTTAGTTTTACCCTCAGAATTTCCATTGCTCTCATTTTATCAATCAGTTGATCTTCTGTCATTCTCAGGTCAGATCTTTCTCCTTCAATTCTGTCTTTTTCAATTACCAGTATTTCTCTTTCTTTGTCAATGTCAATCTTCATCTGAGAGACCAGTTCTTTGTCTTCATTGAGACTCTTCATGGCAGCATCAGCCTCTGCTTTCTTCTCATTGGCAGTCTTTCTCAGATCTTCCACTTCCTGTCTGTCTGCTTCCATAGACTTCTTGATGGTTTCCAGTTCCTCTCTTTGTCTTTTTACCTCCTCATTATTACGTTCTTGTTCTTTTTGTCTTGAGGTAATCACATTCATGATGTCCTCCAGTTTCTCTCTTTGTGTTTGAAGCTGACGTTTCAGGACTTCATTGTTCTCTTTCTCACTGAGTATCTCATCAAATAAAGTGTCTGCATGTTCTTTCCTGTTTTGCATCTCAGTCCTTGTGATTTCCATCTTGTTCTTTTCTTCCTTTATTGTTTCTTTCTCTTGTTCTAACATGTCCATTTGTTTTTGGATGTCAGACCTCAGCAGTTCCAAGTCCATTTTCTCTCTGTTCAGCACCTCAGTCTCTCTATCCAGAACTTCTCTTTCCTTTTTCAGGTCTGTTGCCAGTTTATCAAGATCTGGCCGATCAAGGTCAAACTGTTTCTTCCATTCATTTTCCATGACTTCTCTGTGAGTCACCATATCTGACAGTAGACTTATCAGAGCTTCCTTCTCTCTCCCCAAGGTTTCAGTGTAACAAGCCATGTTTTCTTTCTGGTCATTGAGGGCTGCAAGATTTTCTTCCAGCGCGGAGTTCAGCTGCAGTGCATCTTCAGTGTTTTGTTGTAATTTGGCCATTTTAGTTTGTACACCTTCTCTCATCTTTACACTAAGATCTTTGAGTTTTACCCTCAGAATTTCCATTGCTCTCATTTTATCAATCAGTTGATCTTCTGTCATTCTCAGGTCAGATCTTTCTCCTTCAATTCTGTCTTTTTCACTCAGCAGTATTTCTCTTTCTTTGTCAATGTCAATCTTCATCTGAGAGACCAGTTCTTTGTCTTCATTGAGACTCTTCATGGCAGCATCAGCCTCTGCTTTCTTCTCATTGGCAGTCTTTCTCAGATCTTCCACTTCCTGTCTGGCTGCTTCCATAGACTTCTTGATGGTTTCCAGTTCCTCTCTTTGTCTTTTTACCTCCTCATTATTACGTTCTTGTTCTTTTTGTCTTGAGGTAATCACATTCACGATGTCCTCCAGTTTCTCTCTTTGTGTTTGAAGCTGACGTTTCAGGACTTCATTGTTCTCTTTCTCACTGAGTATCTCATCAAATAAAGTGTCTGCATGTTCTTTCCTGTTTTGCATCTCAGTCCTTGTGATTTCCATCTTGCTCTTTTCTTCCTTTATTGTTTCTTTCTCATGTTCTAACATGTCCATTTGTTTTTGGATGTCAGACCTCAGCAGTTCCAAGTCCATTTTCTCTCTCTTTTCCATTTCCATTTCACTCATTTCTGTCTGTTTTATCCTCTTCAGTGCATTGGCCAACAAATTCTTTTGGCTTTTAATTCCCATCCTAATGTGCATCACTTCTTCCTTTTTGCGGTTGAATATGTTTGTCTGTACCTGCAGTTGAGTTTTTCCTTCTTCAATTAATTCCTTTATAACTTCACTGTGTGTCTTAATGTCTTCATATTTTTCCGTACATTTCTGAAGCTGATCACACTGCTTTTGAATTTGATTTGTATCTTCTGATATTGCAGACATCTGCAATTCTGTAATCCCTCCTTTTTTCTCATTCTGTTCTCTGTGTAACTTTAGCTTTACAATCTCAAGTTCATCCCTTTCCTTTATTATCCTCTCCAGTCTCTGGTCGAGTTCCTTTTTCTTCTTCTGTGTTTCCCTTTTGAGGGCAGCTCTTTCTTCCTGAACTGAAGTCAGAACATGTTTTGCTTCTTGTTCTTTTTGAATGCCTTTTCTAACTATTTGTTTGTTTTCTCTTTTTTTTATCTCCAGCTCTGATAGCAACACTTCCATCTCTCGTCTTTCTCTGGTAACCTTCTGTAGTGTCATATAGACCTCCTGGTTTTGTGCCACTTCCTCTGTTCTGGCTTGTCTAATCACATTTTCATCCATTTTTATCTGAGATTTTAATCCCCTCATGCTGTCCTTTATATTGATGTTTCCAGCTTCTAATTCTTTGAGAGCTTCTCTTTGTCTTTCTAAATGAACATGTATGTTTCCCAGAGTTGCCATGTCTGTCCTAATCATTTCCAACTGTTCATGGATCTTTTTTCTCATATTTTGAAAGTCAACAATAAAATCAATAAATTGTGAACTTTGGTGTATCATTTCAGTTTCTGTGTAACTTTTACTTTCCAAACTTTGTTTGTCGTGTTCCCTAGGCAAACTCTTGTGACTCTTCTGGTCTTTGACATGCAGATTCTCCTCAGCCAGCTCTTCCTTCTGACGATTCAATTTTATTCTCAAAACTTCTATCTCATCCCTCACCCTAATGTTTTTTTCCAGTCTTTGGTCTAATTCTTTTCTTCTCTTTTTGGTTTCTCTTCTTAGTGATTTCTCCTCTTGTTGTATTTCATTCCAAATTCTTTCACTCTGCTCGATTTTTCTCATACTTTTTCTAAACATGCGCTCACTTTCCTTTTTTTTAATTTCCATCTCTGATTTCAGCAGCTCCATTTCTCTTATTTCTTTTTTTGTCCTTTGCATTTTGTCATCAAGCTCCTGTTTCTGTCTGTCAATATTCTCCCTTAAACTGTTCATCTCATTTATTGCTGCTTCATCTTCCTGTCTCAATATTCTCACATTACTTCTCTCTACTCGAATCTGCAGCTTCAGTATTTCAGCCTGTTCTCCTTCTGTCTTTTGGCTCACTTTCTCACAAACTGCCTTTTTTGGATGCTCAGTTTCATGGTGTTCTTTGGGTAATTCAGTCTCTTCGCTATTCACATTTTCAGTTTCCCCAATAGTGATTGTAACCTCTGGCCTCTGACACTGCAGGTCATTAATTTCCCTAATAAGCCTTTTAATCTCTTGGCTTTTTTCCTCCATGTTCTCCATAGCATACTTTATTTGGTCCTTTATTTCCTTCTCATGTTGCTTGAGTTTGTGTATCTGTTTTTCCAGTTTTTCCTTTTCATTTGCATTTATTAGTAATTCAGTCTGATCATCATATTTTTCTTCATGCATTTCTGTCTGTATTTGTAAGCAAATGTTCTCCATAGCCTTTTTGTGCACCTGCTTGTCTGTTTCTTCACTTTGATGCTGACTGTCTGTGGATATAGAAGGATACAAGGATATTCCTACTTTTGTAGATCTATGTTGGGCTTCTTCTTCAACAGCTGCCATTCCAGACGACTGATGAACAAGGACGTCTGTCTGTATTTCTTGAAGATTGGATGTATTCACAGAAAAAGTCTCTCTGACAGCAGACTGTGTCAGTATCCATCCATTGACACGAGCTTTCATGGAAGTCAGCTTGTGCTTCAAAAAAGAAAAAATGTTTTCAGTTTCAGAATTGTAACTACTAAAACATTAAACACCCATGTTCCTCAAAGGAATATTCACAATTCAGATCTTTTGTTGAATTAATATATCATATTTTGAGTCTGCAAAAAAGGACAATCCTTATGTTGTAACAGTGACAGGACTACTCATACATCTTGAGTTGGTTACGTTCTGCTGCATGTGGCAGATCTGGATGTGTTTTCGAACACACAACATTATTTTACATTCATATTGATGGACATGGCCATTGCCATCTTATCATGACACCAATAAAGTCTGACTACAGAGGTGGATGGGCCTCAAGAGCCCTGGGTTTGAGTCCCCAAGACGTATTGAAACCTAAAATACATACACTACAGGCCAAAAGTTCAGAAGCAAGGCTAATACAGGCCAAGCATATGGAAGCAATCTTTTCTGATGTTTTTTTGTACAAATTTGATCTTGCTTCAAAACTTTTGGCCTAGTGTATCAGATCAACATTTCTCTAGAGAGAAAAAAATGACCACAGTTTTCCTTCAAAAGGACGGAGTTATTGCCATATAGTGCAGCGGGCCTTGCTGCGTCACAGTTACTGTACACAGTTTTAGCTGGGAAACACACATATAGGTCTGTTACAGCTGGAGTAACTGTTTCCATGGTATTTACACTCATGTTGAGCTGTCTCTTGAATTCTGACCATATCACATATGGAAGTTCACATATATATTTTACTGTAAGGCCAAATAACATCTTTATGAAAGATCTGGCCTTTAATTTGATCTGTAACTTTGGTAGCTTTTAGTGTAGCATTAGGACAAGCCTAAGATGCACAACTGACCTCTGACATTTTGGTTTTTAGAATTCTCATGATGAAAGTTGGGAAATATAACCTTCCGGTAAAATACAGCTACTATATATGTGTTTGTAATCATTGTTAAATACAATAATCCTGGCATGTTCAGGAGGAACACAGATCCAGATCAACAGTCCTTTCATTTATGAAGTTGCCAAAAGTAGAACAAAAGACTTACCATGCATTCTTGGACTTGTTCTTTGTTCTTTCTCATCTCCCGTTGGCTTTTGAGCATTTCCTGATGCGCGTTGTTAACTTCCACAGCCGTTTGTTCTATGTTAGCTTTCGCCTCGGCCATCTTTAGCATTATGGTCAGTGTAGCTTCCAGTTTTTGTTCAACCTCCTGCCTTTGCTGCTGCATCTTTATCTTCATGACTTCTAACTCATCCCTTTCTTTCAGAATCTTCTCTTGCTGGTGTTCAAGCTCACGTTTCCTTTTCCTTGCATAAAAATTGATCAGTTTGATTTGGCTCTTTTCTTCTTCTGTATCTTTTATCACCAGAGGAAGCATCTTTGGGTTTTTTTCTTCAGTAGTCACCCTCGGCATGTTAGATGTTGTGTTGGTCCCATAGCCACTGTTGTCTCTACCAAACATTATTTCTCTAGTTGTCTGTTGAGGTGTTCTCTGCTGTTCATCATCTCTCTCTTCTCTTTTCACTTCTTCTTCATCTTGTCTCTGCTGCATACCTGCTTTAGCTTTTTCAATCTCTTCCTTCATCGTTCTAATCTCGTCCTCTTTTCTCCTGCATGTTCTCATCATTTTTATCAGGTCTTTTTTCCTTATTTCAATGTCACTGCTAATCAGTTCCATCTCCCGTATCTCCATCCTAGTCCTTTGCGACTTGTTGTCCAGCTCCTGTTTTTGTTTTTCAGTACATTCTTTCACAAATTTTATTTTGGATATGACCACCTGTCTGATGTGCTGAAGTTGATCTCTGTTTTGTGAAATGTTTTTGTTTATCTTCAGCCCTTCCTTTATGTTTGCTATGATTTTCTCTATTTGTTCTTTAGATGTCCTCACTTCACATAATACTTTCTTGTTCTTGTCAAATAAATGCTCACTGTCTGCCATCAGTCTCTCACATATATCCTGTTCTGACTTCATTTGCTGCTTGGGTTCATGGCATTCCTTACTTACTTGTGGTCTTGTCTGGTCATACTTGATTATTTTCAACTTGTGTATTTTATTGATTACGTCAGATTGCCTCCTGTCCAGAGTTTTGCTCTCTTCATATATCTCAGCTTGTATTTTCAGAAGTTGTGTTTTGTCTTGGGTAGCTGCATTTTTGTTTTCTTGAAGTTTCTCAATAACATTTTCAGTCTGTAATTGCAGTCTTTTTATCTGTTCATGCAGCTCCTGTCTTTCATACGTGAGTCTGTCAATTTTGTCCTGTTGCTGCTCTGTCTTTTTCTTAAAGAGATCAATCTCACTGCTCTCCCTTTGTGTCTCTTCTATTACTTCACATGATGATTGGATTGGTCTTTTCATAGCTTCCCTTTTGGTTTTTATGTCAGCTTTGACTTGTTTGTCCTCTGATTGCACTGTGCTTTCTTTTAAGTGCTCTTCTGTTTGTGTCATCTTGCTGTTCTCTTGTCTTTGTTCTGTGTAAAACAAAAGTGAAGAAAAACATTTATTTAAAATTAAATTATTGTTATCTTGGAAGACCACATTAGTCAACCTTATACACCGAAACAATATTTGGTGTAGTTTTCAGCTAATTCAAATTACCTCTCCCATGCTTTTTTTTCACTTATTGTTCCATTTATTGATAAAATTCATCCAGAAGTATGCACCTAACTGAAGTTAAATAGTCAACATTATTGTTTTTTATTGCTTTAATATGTAAAGTCCTATTAAAGTGACAGATTTAATTTTAATTATTTTCACATTTCATTTTAACCTGCTTTCAAGTCTATTTTCACCTGTGAGATTGCACCTACATGAAATGAACATTCAGTTTCTCAACAGTTTACACCTGTGATACTGTACTAGTAGTAAAATACTACAACTTACACATTGGCTCAAGCACACTAACAAATGACTGACATCAGCTATACAACACATCAAGGAGACATTCATAAAGATACATTCAAACAACATGATGAGACAATCATTCATCATGATCATATCGATCATATATCTACATTATATACATACATTATATGATTATATATCAGTATTCTGTTATTTAAAACAAATACGTCTGTTGTCTTACCTAAATTGGCTAGGAGCTCTGGGTCTTGCCCTGAAAATCTCTTCTCTCTGGTTTGTGATGTCCCTTCTTCTGCAGCATAATATAACACCCTTATCTGTTCTTCTGGTGTCAGTAACATCCAGGCCTCCATGATGGTTCCAGGTGCTCTTACTCCAGCAATAACCTGCTTTCTGAGCTCCTCCAGGATGAGATCCACTACACACAGTATAGAGTTTAAAGAGGAGAAATGTGTACCTTTAGTGGTCAGTATTAGTGCTACTTAGCTGTGCATTCTTCACACAATCCTATGTAAGTTTGTTGAAATGTTGTATCAAACTCACCGGGATCTCTTAAATCTGCCATGTTTCCAGGTTCCAGATTCCAAAGTGTTTTCCATGAGCGGACAGTCCTGAGGAAAAAGTATTTAACTAGCATGTATAACACACCGAAGGCACCGTATTTAAAACATATTGCAAATAAAGCAATATATTAAACCAGTGCAAATGTTTTTTTTCCCTTACCTCAGTTTTCTGCTGTCAGAGTTGTGTAGAAACATTCATTCTATAATATGTAGCAGGTGTTCTGACTGCACTGTGCTAAGCAGCTTTGATGGTAGGCAGACTGGCTCTTTAATCTTCAAAACACTGGTTAGGTATCTCCTCTCACCACACCTCTGTTGACCACCAGGTCTGGTTATCAGAGTGATTGCATATTAAGTGCTGTTTGGGTGGTGTGACATCATCCTCCCTGAGTCTGGTCTCAGCTGATAAGGGTGGAGTCCATATTTGGCTTCAAGCTCAAAACTTCTTCAGCTCCTCCAGTGTATGTCAACATTGACTAGTAAAATATGAATTGGGGAAATTATTGCGCTATATAGGAGTGTGTTTATTGGAAAATACAAAGTAGAGATTTAGATTTAAGTAAACACTCTGACTGTATATCCATAGTTTCTTTATATCTATAAATACGTACGCTTTTTTGTTGCTGGTAATTTTGTTGTTGTTAATTAAGGAAATTAAGTTTCCAAACCAGGGGCCTGATTCAAAAAGCAGGTTCAGAAAAAATTATTATGTAGACCTACAGGTTTACTGTTTAAAAAAAAGGACGAAAATCAAACCAGAGAAAGAGTCAATTTCAGGAAAACCAAGGTAACTATTCTGTCCTTGTCACACACACTGGATTTTTTTTAATTATTGTATTATGATGACTTCTTCTATACCACCCAGAGCAGTCAATTTAATACAAATTATTAGGGCCCAAGCACCAAATGGTGCGACAGCCCTATTGAAATGCAAGCATTTATTATTACACGTCATTCTTGTTCCGCCCACGGTATCGCGATTTTGACCCCCTGAACGTGCTCAAAAACTCACCAAATTTGGCACAAAATTGTCCCGACAAAAATCGCAACTTGACACTGTCGCCATTGGTGGGCGTGGCCGCATGACTCTGCAGCGCCCCCTAACGTGTGAAAATATTCACCGCAAGAAGCTACAGACTCCAATTTAGTCTTAAAACGCTCATTAGATGCTGCTCTATCAAACTTGTATTCAGAAGTTGGAGTGGTTTTTGAGCTCTCCTCTGCTGTTACCATGGTGACAGGCTGACACACAGAGGCATACCTTTGTATGCCTCTGTGTGTCAGCCTGACTTGCTCTAATTCTCCAGAAATTCAGAGCAATCCTTCACATCAGTATTCAAAGCAATGCTTCATCTGCAGCAATCAAACTTGCATTTTCTTCAGGAAATGCCCTTTTCTGCTTTCATAAAAATGTTTTTGTTCGCTTTCTTTTTTGTTTGTTTGTTTGTAGTATTGCTTCTTGCACCTAAATGTAGAGTTGCAAACCTTACAATCTAATATCGTTACTTTATCTTGACGTCACGGTGCTCTTTGGTTGTTTCTTGGTTATTATTACATTATATATATATATGTTATATATATTATATAATATATATATATTATTATTCACATTGTATTTGTCTTTACTACAACTACACAGCCTACTGTTTTATCAGTTTTTTTGTATTCAAATGATTCTACTAATTGATAGCCTACAATTCACCTTTGTTTATTGAAACGGAATAGATGAGAGGATGTGTGTGTGTGTGTGTGAAAACAGTACTCCAACAGGGCTTATTAACAAAAAAACTACTGTTACAGAAGGCAGTCCAGAATTATATGTAGCACCGCTTACCCCACCGAGCATATTTTATTCTGATTTCTCAAATTAACCAGAGGTCTAAAATCTTAGCCTGCCAGACATCCTTCAGCAACCTCACTTTACAACTGTTTACAAATGTACCTTTCTACGCATGCTTTCAAATGGCTCATACAGTATTTACATGGTCTCTCTGCAGAGGCATTGTTGAAGTACACTGCCCTCTACTGGTCAGAATGACAGATATTCTTATAAAGTGTACACATGCTTTTAAAATTGTTTCTTGGCTGTTTGTAGCTTCTGTTGATTTACAGTTAACCCTATATACACAAACATTGGGATTTTGATGTGTCAAACAGCTTCTGGAACCTTTTTTGAAAGTCATTTTTTGTGTAACTACAGAAAACTGTCATGTAAATATAGGTGCAGGACATCTTTTACTGGGAACAAAAGACAATTCAAATAAACTCGCACTGATGTCTTCATGCAATGCTAAAACCTGGCCTTTACTGTCATGGCCACTTCTAAGCACTGATTGTTAGCTGTGACAGTGAATTGAAACTTTGAAATAACCCTTGCTGAATGAGTAAATGTCTCTCCTGCAATCATCTCTTCTCTCCTATACTATCTCCCTAATAGCTGAATAAACTCCTGTTAGCATGTCTATGTCTGTGTGTCCTGAGAAGCACCAATCCTTCACTGTTAAATAATTAATACTAAAAACATTAATAAATACAGATCATAAACTGCTTAGTTATTATATTTGCTGTTTGGATTTGTGCCAATGCACATGTCCCCAATGGTTTTTGAACAGTAATCCCTTGAAATAATATATGTGAGGACTATATAGTGAAAACCTGCCCTGATTTGGTCAACATCACAGATCTTTTTAACTGCAGTGTCCTGAGGGTTTGGAACATTATTGATTGAATAGCTGCCACTCATTGAACGATTCACATGACATTCACATATCAGCATTGTACATGCACCCATAGTAACATGTATACGTGTTTAGTGTCCAGTGAAACATTTTGCATATAAATTCTTAAAAGATTAGTTTAATTATTGCTTTGTGGATATTTGAATTGCTTTGTGGCTGCAGATGACAATAAGCTTTAAGCTGTGCTATAATATACATGCAATGGTAAATGTTACATATTACTTTATTATTTCATGTTGTTGTACTTTTGTATCTTTGTTTGTTTGTACAGTATTGTGCAAGTTTGTTCATTTGTGTATCACTTCGTTTCTATTCCTTGTAATGGTTTGTCATTATTGTTTTCATAGTAAAACTAAATAAATAAATACATAAAACAACGTTAGAGTCCTGCACATATTTCTAACACCCACACTGCTTCTTGGTCATTTCCGGTTATATGGATTCGGGAGTGGCCCTTCCCCTGTCACTCCTCTGTGGCTGCATCAAGAGCCCAGCATGAACACAGGGCAGGAAGTCAAGCCAGGGTACCTCCAAAATAAAAGCTGCTTAATGTGCCCCGATGTAGTAAAACAGGGAAGAACAATGTATTGCTAAAAATAAAGCATAAAAAAGTAAAGTCAGTTGGAAGTCACACACACAAAAAACAAATCTGAACGCTAAAGGGCAGTAATAAAACAATATACAGCCTGCTCACGTTTCATACATATAGCCTACTGACGTTGCCACGGGGCTTTCATTTTATGTTTGTGTTTGAGACCGGAAGTCGTTCTTCTTTCCGAGTGTGTCAAACTTGATGCTGCTGTCATCCCCACACAGCACCAAAGGGTGTCTGGTCGCGTCTGTCGTTGCGTCGGACGGTTCCTGGAAAATATTGCTTCATACTCCCACTGGCCCTCCTCCCGCTGTACCACCGAAATCAAGCAGCCGGGGTAGAAGCAGGCAAAACAGGAAGCTGTATCCCGGCTTCAAATTAAAGGAGGAAACTGTGCCACTGCTGGGTGGGAGGAACATTGCTGGTGGATTTGGTTAATTTAGAACACTAATGTGAAGGAATACATTTTTGAAAAGATGCGTACTGTGCGGCACAAGTTAGTAAAATGTAAATGACTTTGTTTGTCGACTGACGTTTTATTTTGAAACGTTTGCCCGGATGTGGTATTTTATAGTAGATGACTTCACGGAACATAACGAGATACAAAACAGTGCACAGACCTCCCCGCGTCGCGTTTTTCCAACTCTTGCGACTGCTTCTGAGGAGCAGCTTTTATCGGACGCCTGTAGAATATGGAGGGTTTCTGGTGAAGTAACAGGACTACAACACGGCGGATACTTTCTGTGTAAACTCTCCTGCCCTGGACACTTGGACACTCCTTGTTTTCTGTGCGCTGGATGTGGGCCGAGTTTAGCAGGGATCCCAGCAAACATCCCCTGGTGGTTTGGTAAGTTAGGACGAGTGTTTCCCCTGTAACGATCCATGAGTGTGGCTGTACACAGATATCAGATTCTCATAGAATCAAGCAAAAGAAAAACTATGTAAGAAAGAAATCAACACTACAAGTATCACCAGAGCAAGTTATACTTCAGCTCAACTAGCACAACAAATCTGCAGTGAACATTTCCAACTAGTCCTTGATCAAACTACACAACTAAAAAGGCTGAGTGTGACCCGCAGTTTGTGTAATCAGGTTACAATGTCACTGTGCAGTTCAGGTCATACATTATGCATGTGTGAAAAAGACATGATTATTGTATTATTCCTCAGATTATACAGCTGCCATGTCCCAAACAACACACACACAGTAAAAATGAACATCTGAAGTGACTTGTGATTTGTACCATCAGTCATCACCACTGCTCTGTAGATGAAGGAAACCCTCCTCACATTCAACATCACACACGAGCTGTTCTGTCTGAGAACTGAGGATTCTTTGAACGCCCTCACAAACCTCCGACAGCAGATAAACCTCTCAGAGGAATCAAACAGATTTCAGCTTTCTTATGTTTTACGTCCACAACAATATAATTATATGAATGGTGTAGGAGCAGGTTTTCCAAATGAAAGCCGGTGTTAATTGCTGTTATTGACATTTACTTTACTTTTCTTGTTTTGTTTGCCTCGTGTAGAAAATGGCAACTGCCCTCAGTGGCCGAAACCCTGGTGGACGTGGACCGAACAGAAGCAAAGGACGTATTTTAGGCTTCTTTGATGCCATCCATGATGCAGTGGGACCACCCAAACAGGCAGCTGCTGACCGGAGAACTGTGGAGAAAACCTGGAAACTTATGGATAAAGTTGTAAGTTTGAAACGTGTGATGAAGTCTGGTGTGATGCCTGCCAGATGTAGGCACAGTCTTTGTTGCAGATGCACATGGAGAGGTGGAGCCGGTGCTAATACAGTGCACATGTGTTCTCTTTTTGTGTGATGCTGGCATCACTGTTTGAGAAGTGGCTGAGTGAGTAGATACCTGCATGAAAATCTGACCCCGGTTCTTTGAACAAATATGAACTTACTTTTAGTCACATGGTGAGTCAGGGCACTGCATGCAGACAAATAGTGAGGGTCCAAAAATACTGTATATTGAGCTGACAGTAGCACTTCCGTTCGTGTATAGTGGACACCATGAGACAGTGACAGTCATTTCTACTGGGCCAGCAAACCATAGTGTGGAAGGGATGTAGATGCAGCTGTGATAACTCAGACTCAAGAGAGTTTTTTTGTTTTTGTTATGTCTAAACCTAGCCAAAGAGGGAAAATGATCTAAAACACAGAGACAAACTGAAAGTAAGCATCGAGTGAAAACGAAACTTAAGTGCAATGGTAACGGCACCTGACAAGACTCAAACCTGAGTCTCATGGTTCAAAATGTTGCATGTGGACCTTCATCACCCCTTCTGCCTCCAGTCACTGACTGTGTAACACCCTTAGGTAGGGACAAGGGATAGTGTCTATGTAAGTGCTACCTTTGGTCTACCATATGTGATGCTGACCATGCATCCAACATGTAACAAGCTGACTAAATTGCCTTAGTATTACCCTAGCATAGCTACGTTTTGGTGCCTAAATCAAGCACTGAATAACGATATTGATGATATTTTTCCCTCAGGTCCGGCTCTGCCAAAATCCCAGACTCCAGCTGAAAAACAGCCCACCATACATCCTGGATATCTTACCTGATGCCTACCAACACCTGCGGCTTATACTGGGGAAATATGAAGAGAACCAGAGACTCACACAGCTCAGTGAGAATGAGTACTTTAAAATCTACATTGATAGTCTCATGAAGAAGTCCAAACGGGCCATCAGGCTCTTTAAAGAGGGAAAAGAAAGGATGTACGAGGAGCAGTCCCAGGACAGGTAAGATACGACCAAAGGCTTATCTTTTTACTTCTCTGCTTTATGAAGGCTTTTATAGAGTGGAGTGTGACTGTATGATGCTTATAAAGACACAGTGGACAGTTGGTGACATGAGGCATTAAAACAGCATCAGTGGCACACTTAGGAGAGTGCACTGAGATGACTTGGGTCCAAGGCTGTGTGCAGACACATGCAGGTTTGATGTGTTTGGTGTACGTTGCAGTTGTCATTGCTTTTTTGTGGCTAGAAGGGAGATGTGTCTCATGGTACTGAGCTTCTTTTCTTACTCACTGAAAACATGGTTGCTGAGGAAAGATGGCAGGCAACAGAACTAACACCGTATTCACATTCATATGTTTTTTAATTAGTAATGTCCATTGCAAATAAAAAATCTATTCACTAAACTGGGCACAAGGACTCCAATACAAGTGTTTTGAGTGAGTGAGTTTTTTTTTCTACAGACTGAACCATAGCTGATCTCAATGTTGAAGGTCCCTGTTGCTGGTTTAGGCCCATGGGTGTCACAGAGCACATCAGTCAACAGTATAGTACACCTTTGAGACAATAGAAACCCAAACATTGATAGGTTTAGAAAATGACCACATAGACAAAGGGAGAGGAAGTGAAGCAAAAACAGACCAGAGAGAGGCACATGTGGTTACTGAACCTGGACATGTCAAAACCATTAAATGCCATCGAACAGACAGAAAGGAAGGGGGCCATCAGTGGAACAGCTCTGCTTCCCTTTCATCCAAAACAAAAAAAACACCCCTGCACTCCACCCACATCTGAAGGACAAGGGACACTGAGGTGGGACAACTTGTCTACTAGAGGAGAAAGACTGATTTGGAAAGCAAAAGGAGATGTAAGACACTGACATTGACAGCCCTCCGAACACAGCTTTATGTACACCCAGTGACACCTGAACTCACATCTGACCTCAATGACCTTTAAGATGCAGGTTGCTAATCTCATTATTGAATAATTACACTTGGTAATGATTTGTTTTGTTAATAGTAGCTAGTGATGCCTCAACATGGCGGTGCTGATGTACTGTTAGAAGAGTGATTATGGTAATAACGACAGTGACACTAAGTGAGAGATTAGCCCAATTTCCCAGGGTCACAGGAATCACACTTAACAGCACTGTGCTTTCCAAAGCTCCACAGTGAAACTGCAGTAACTTGGACATACATTTTGGTTTGTGGCCTTGCATCACATGTAAAGAATCTTCTGTTAGCCTGATGTGTCAGACATGAGCCTGACTGACTCAGATCACTGAGAGTGGGAGGTGGATATGTGAAAGAGAGAAGAGAAAGCAGTGGCATATTCAGCAGAAATATCATTATTGGTTATCTGATGCCCTTTGACTGTACGCTTATCTCACAAGAAAACTGCATATATGTTCGGATGTTGTATTGCTGTTGTAGCCAAGTGGCTGACATTGCAGATAGGAAGTAATACTCAGAAAAAATGGATGAGCTGTATTCAGCTGTGTCCCACTGGTGGTGCAGTGCATTTCCGCATAAAGATGCAACAAAATGCAATTATGCAAAAGAACACCTTCACAGTGCTTTTGCCTAACAGTCTAAACTACAAAATCATTAAAATATCATTGTAAAATTGTAAATTCTACATTTGTGATGCTATAACTTTGTAGAAATTTTGTGTTTGTACATAAAAAACAACCACAAACAGTTATTAATTCATAGCCATTCATGTTGTGTGATTTGGATAAATGTGGAAAGATATTCTTTTGTGTGATTTTTAATTAATCTTTTAATTTAATTCATGTAAAAATCAATGTTGTATTGTAAAACAATAACCTCATTAAAAAGATGATCATCACTTTCAGACCTTCCATCACATGTGCAGACTGAAGCTGAACAGCTGTCTAATGACATGAAAGATGGTTTTAGATGAAGGATGCGTTCACTTGCTCTTCAGTTTGCTGGTGGCCTTACAGGTTTTACAAATTTACAAAGGAGGTGAACTGTTAATTTTACTGTTAATTAATTTTAAACTGCCAACAATGGGCAACCAGCCAATCACATAGTGGATTTCTCAACAATAACTTTGTCTTGGGTTTTTTTTTTTGCTAAATGCATTACTCTCTGTCGGTATTGGCTGCATCTGGGAATGTCAGGAGAATAAGACAGGATGAATAGAACATCTTAACATTATATTGGATGCTAGTAAAATACATTTAGATTGATGTTATATCATTTTTTAATATTCTATGCATCTATGCATAGACTAATGAGCTCTTTTGGATGGCCATGTGTAGCGCTGCACAGGGAAAATCCCCATGCACTTTACATCCTGTTCATATATTTCCTCTGTAGTTTTGCTCTGAGAAAGGCATCCAGCAGTTTTTTTTAATCTGTGTATGAACTTCTGTATTCTTTTTCTCTTGTTGCCCCACATTATCACCTGCCTCTTTACTCCAACATCCAACAGACTGCCTGTCGGTTACATTAAAAACTATTTTAACAATGTTTAGAACAAACCCTGCACATCGCTGTTGCACTTAGGGTATAAGAGGATCATGCAACTACGTATATAGTCTTTCAGAATTCTATTTTTTAGTATTTCAGAGCTGAAATGATCAGTTATAGCATTTGTTCATAGATAACCTTGATGTAGACCCATTGAGATCAAAATCTCATTTGCAAGGGTGACTTGGCAAGGAAGTCAGCAGCACACACCAGAATAACAAACAATAGATATGGATAGTATAGTCTTTGAATGTACCAGATGCTAAATATGTGAAGACCTGAATGTTGGTTTAAAGGTTTTCTTTTTTCCTCTGCAGCTACATGTATGGCTGTCCTACCCTGTCACTTGCATACATCAAGGCCCTAAATCCGATTTTTCACAGTCCGTATTGCTGGCAGGCTAAATTATGCGACCTCCATATAACAACCAAACGGGCTTTATTATAATTAATTTATTGCAACATTGGTAATTATTAAAAATGACTAGTGAATCTGTTTTTATTATACATGTCCTGGTTTGGTCGACGGCCATAAGTTGAGTATCTCTGTATTAGTGTGAGCTGGGTGAGCTGTTACATTGTGGGCAGGTGTGGGCAGTGAAGTGTTTCAGTAGCTCCTTTGGTCTCCTCCACTGCGTTTACACCACAACACCCAGCCTTATTATCCTCACCTCATTGATGCAGCCTCCAACATCTGACTGTCGGATCCCCTGTCTCACTACGTCTATCTTTTGCATGCGATGGTACAATTAATTTGAAGATTAAAGGATGCACAATTTGCAAACAGTTGTAATAGAGGTTAGGACTGCACAGTGTGTCTCTTGGAGTTAATTGTTTTTGACCCTGTCTTTGACACTTACACTGGAGGAGCCTTTTGAATCAAATTGCTGTGAGCCCTCATGTAAGTCTGCAGGCTGTTTTATTTAATAAGGCAAGTTTGTTCCCTTGACTCTTTTTTTTTTCAAGATCCCCTTTTAATTAGGGTCTTATTTTCCTGAACAGATCTTTGGCACTATAACACATTGGCAATGACTAAACTCCTACTCTCTGTATTAGTTAAGTTGGATCAGGATCAGAATCTGCTTTAGTGCCAAGCAAGCAGTGCATATGAGGAATTTCTTTCAGCATATTGGTCCAAAGACATGTCAATAAATGCATCAAGAGAAGGTAAAGAAGGAAACGTTTGGAGAGACAAGAGCAAAGTAGGAAAAAATATGTGTGGTTAGTTATGGTTGGGTTGTTATATTTCAAATAAAGAGGTTTATGCAAAGGTGTGCAAAATAGTAACTATACAGTGTAAGTGTTGACAGTGAGAGTATACAAGTGTAAATATCAAGAAATTGTATTACATGAATAGAGACTTTAGATGAATGCAACATTTAGTGTCTATGAATTAATGAGCCCAGATGGGAAGAAACCGTTGCTGAAAGATGACCTCAGGTTTTCATCTCGATGGGCTGCAGCCCGCAGTGTCCTACAATGTTCAACAGTCTTCGACAGTTTTTCCTGCCACATCAGGGTCTGGAAGAGATGGCAGATTGCAGTCAGTCGCATCCTCAGCAGAACTGGCGACGCCCTGCCTTAGTCCTCGGAAGTGGCATCAGTTAATCAGATAGGGATGCATATTTCCTTATTAGTGGAATTGGAGCACGAAGCAGTGGACTGAGGTGTCACACAGTATGATACGAGTAGAGAGGGTGGTGTCATCTTCTTTAGGAGATCGTCTGGTGATTGGAGGTGCAGGTGTTGTTTAGTGAATCATCCCAACATTAGATGAGGTCCATCGGTCTATCCTCTTATGTTGGCTGCTAATGGCCTGGTGTGATTCTTTATTCAGCCAGATCCATCTTTTCTGAGATCAAAACCTCTTCTCAGGAGAGAGACCTGCTGCCACAGCATAAAATGACATTGACTAACAGCAGCACCGTGGCTTCCATAACTCACTGCTGCATAGGATCAATTCCCTGCATGAGATGTCATTTACTGGGACTGAGCTGTAAAACATCAGTGCTCTAAAGGAGCTCTGCTTTGGTATAGAAAGCTCAGAGTTTCTACCAAAGGTCTTTTTTTCAATCCAGTGAAAACAGACATATAGCTTCAAGCAGAGTAAGAAACCAAACAGCCATGTGCTCCTTGGGTCTGCTACCTACAGTTAAAAAATGTTGTCACTCAAAGTTCTTTACATTAAGCCCCGGTATGTCTATTATATTTTACAGGCCAGTTACGAGCACCATGAGATATTTTAAGAAGCTAAACAGCAGTAAGACGGCAGTGAACATGTGGGCACACTGCAAACACTGACCTTTCTCACAATATAGCTGCTGCACATCTAATATAATTTGCACAGCAGAACATTTTATAGCCAGCCTGACAAGCATGGCTTTAGCAGCTTCCTAAAGTGATTGTCTCTAAATCAGCTGGATTAAAAGTGCAGTTCTTTTGCCAGGAAGCAAGTGTTGCCGATAAAAGACAATCTGACCTCCCCTCCATCCTCCATCCATCTGCATTTCTGATGGGACAAAAGGAAACAAGCCCATCCAGCTACCCTGGATCTGAAATCCTCTGTCACAAGCCATAGAGAAAGTAGTATGAAAACAAGGACACATTGTCGTAGTCTCTAACGTTAGATGTAGTCCAGGTCTTTGTCCAGGAAGTGGACGTTGAGGACCTTATTCAACAGCACAGCTACAGCCAGATGGGGTTTGTTTTTTCAGCCTAGCATTGCTCTGTAAGCTGCCCGTCCATCTTAGAGTGAAACTTTATCTAAACTCTAAATGCTTCTACTGACTTTGTACATTCAGTGTGATGATCAGTACATCATAATTCCAGATTATTACCAATATTCTGCCCAGTAAAACCTTTTCAACCTTTTTTAGTTCAAGCAGAAAAATTGGATTGCTAAAAGAGAACATGTTTTTTTTCATTATCAGTTGTTTTTCTGTATGTCTGATTCCTGTTAGTGGAGCCTGTAGGCGGACGGATGGAAGTGATGTGGTTAAATTACTGAGCTGTAAGGACAGGAAGCATTTCCTGCATGTCTTAAAGCGGGATTGTTGCACTATCAATACTTTGCAGATACAAACTGGTATTTCTTCTGTGGGCCTGTGACATTTTGAACATGGAATGTAGTTCTGTAGAAGTATCTTACATGCCAGCGCACGTCAGTACGTCACAGACGGTAGTTATGCTTTGAAGTGATGATGTCACACGCTGCTGCTTGGAAAACTTTAAAAGACTGAGCCTGGATCAGATGAGTAATCCTCCAGAAAGTTGAACCATCTGGAGAGGAAGTGGATCACCAGAGGAAGAATCACAATCACAGACTCAGCAAGAGCAAGTGTGTGTGTGTGTGTGGGCGTGTGTGTGTGTGTGTGTGTGTGCGTGTGTGTGTGTGTGTGTGTGTGTGTGTGTGTGTGTGTGTGTGTGTGTGTGTGTGTGTGTGTGTGTGTGTGTGTGTGTGTGTGTGTGTGTGTGTGTGTGTGTGTGTGCGTTTGTTTGTTTGTTGCTAAGCTTACTCACTGTACCCTGAGTCAAGACTTTGTGTTAGTGTGCTGACACACATTATGGAATGGCCACAAAGGAGTATCCCCACCATGACTCAATCAACTTAAAACCAAATGTTTTACAAATGTACTCATAAATTTACATAACCTACAGCAACCTTTCAAATAATTGACAGCATCATCTGTGGTGGTGAATTATACGAAGTATTTGAACTTCGTTACTGTGCTTAAGTCAATTTTTCTGTATTTATACTTTACTTCAGCATAAATATTAGTGCATACTTTAGACTTTTCCTCCATTGCATTCTGCAGCTATTATCTATACATTCTACTCCACTACATTGTTTATTGCTACTCGTTACATTTTATGAATACAGTTTCACCAAATGTTGCTTCGATCTACACAAAAATATGTGTTGCTATCTCTGATGTTTAAACCAATCAGGTGGCTCTATCAGCTCCAATGATAGAGCTGGTGTTTTCAGCAGCACAGCAGTGGACAGACTGTGTCTGGCCTCCTGTCCTTTACAGCTTCCTTATCATTGGACATGGATCCAGAGTCAGCCTCCACTGAACTGAGCCACCACTTAGCATATTTAAAAGATGTTTGAATTCTCACTGTGTGAGTACTTTTAATACTTTAAATACATTTAAAAGTACACTACCGTTCAAAAGTTTGGGGTCACTTAGATTTATTTAAAAAAAATAATATTTTTTTTCCAATGAAGATAACAATAAAGTAATCAGACATACAGTCCAGACATTGCTAATGTGGTAAATGACTATTCTAGTTAGTAAAGGCTGATTTTTAATATATACAAAGGTACAGAGGCCCTTTTCCAGCAACCATCACTCCTGTGTTCTAATGCTACATTGTGTTAGCTAATTGTGTTAAAAAGGCTCATTGATGATTAGAAAACTCCTGTGAAATTATGTCAGCACAGCTGAACTGTAAGGCGCACGTCACACACAAAAGGTTGACAATGCAGTTGTATTGTGAGCACAGTCGTGGTTACCTGGCCTAACGAGCTGATAATGCTCAGGGAAGAGGGCGCACAGCCTGACAATAGATAGAAGATCAGTGCAGCTGACTGTAGCAGACCTCTGGTCTGTGTGAGTTTAACTCTGTGAACGTGTGGATGACTGCAATAATACATCCCGTCTCCCGGTGTTTAATGTGCGCGAGCCGCTGTAACTCCGTGATCAATACTGGGATTAGTTTTTATCGCCACCTTTTGGACAGACACTCTCCTCTGTGCGGCTGTTTGCCAGCTGCATCTGAAGAAGCTCTTGGCTTCTCCACATTCATCACGCCCACAATAAATTCCGACCAATCACAGCACGGTTGACGCACAGCCTTGAGAGAAAAAGTTCTGCCCGGGCCATGTGCACAAGAGTGCTGCACGGCGGTCCGAGATAAAAAATGACGTCATTTTGTGGGCGTAACGTCTGCAGGGGGGAGGGAGTTCTCTGTTCTCGCGGAGTATGGATGCAGCTTTATGCTGATCAGAGAAGCTGTAGGACTGGCCTGGTGACCCCAAACTTTTGAACAGTAGTGTAAGCACCTAAGACAGGGGTCGGTTTTTCACAGTAATGGTCATACTTGTGCAAGCTGTTTTTTTCCATCATGAAATACATTAAAAGTAAACATCGCTCGTGCCAGATGAGAGCTCGCAGTCCTTCGTGAAAATCATCTTTCAGCCCTGAAATGGATACAATATGCTGTGCAGTGAAGTTCAAGAGCAGAAATCACAGTAACCAGGCGAAAGAAATAATTAAACAAGCTACATACATATTTTTATATCGGACCCTGAACTAACGTGTTTCATATTCAGGTTGACTACTGTGGCCTACGGCATGGAAGAAATGAATGACGGCACACTTAAATCAAAATAACATTTCTTGTTCAGATAAATATTATCTATATCTATCTATCTATATTATATACTGTGTTGGGGAGTAACGGATTACATGTACCGACGTTATGTATTTAGAATACAAAATCTGAGTAACTGTATTCTGTTGCAGTTACACTCTAAAGAGATGGTAATCGGAATACAGTTCCATTGTTGAAATCAGTGGATTACACGACGGTCACGTGTTTATTCACTCTGCTGATGAAACAAGTCACGTAAAAAAATCTTTTCTTCTTACAGCAAAGATCCTTCACACAGCAGATGTCTGACTCCTTATCGCTGGTCTCATTGTGTGGTCATATACGTTTGTATGACAGTAATAGTCATTCAGTGAGAGCTCTTACCGTCAATACAACATCTTTGATCAAAGCTAAAGTTTTTGGTTCATGTCGGCAAACTGGACAGAAAGCTGCGGGGGACAGAGAGGACAGAGCAGCTGGACTGATGGGGGTCAGAGGATGGGGATGAAGCGCTGCGTGCTTAATGCTCCTCGGTCATGATGCCGGTACACTGTTAGCGTCACTTGAAGGAGTGAACTAGTTAGCTATTTAAGTACATTTAAGTACATTTAAGTAGGAACGTGTTGCTTGCCGTCAGCTAGTTTTATACATGGGTCTGTTTGATGTCCATATTCAAACACTGTGTGTAAAATGACTTTTGGTTGCATTGTTTAAAAATATATTATTCTGTCATCATTACGTTTCAGTTTCTCTCAATAGAATAACATTGATGTGATGCAGTCAGCTGGAACATTTGTTTTATTGAATGTTTTACAGCGTCCTTTGTAGTAAACAGGGGCTGATCACTGCATTCAATCACTTAAAATGCAATTCAATGTGTGAGTAATCCAAGTATTCAGAATACGTTACTCAGACTGAGTAATGTAACGGAATACATTACAAATGACCTATTAGGGCATGTAATCTGTATTCAGTAACTGAATACTTTTTAAAAGTATTCTTCCCAACACTGATTATATATAGATTAATATTACCTTCAATTTAGTCTATTCAGTGGGAAACTGGCACAAGTGGCTCTTTTAACGCTGAAGGTTGCTGACCCCTGACCTAAGACTTTCACTTAAGTAGGATTGTTGATGTAGCCCTCCTTTACCTAAGTATATATCTTGGTAGTTAACTGTACTTTTACTTAAGTACCAAGCTTCAGTTCTGCCTCCACCACTGTATATGTCAGATAATTAGATACCATCATGTAAACTGATAGATGTGGCATTTTTGTGTGGAGTGACTGTATAGGTTCTTTCCTTGCCACTGTCATCTAGCGCCTACAGACAATTTAGATGTTGAAAACCATATAGAGATAAAATTGTCTGTCAATTGTCTATTTCCAAAGACGGGGAGGAGACAGCCTTTATACAAGGCTGTATAAAGGCTACAAGTTTTAGAGAACAAAGCTTTCAGGATTAATATTTCCTCCATTCACCACCTTTCTTACGTCTCTGGCTTGATGGCCTCAGCTGTCTTTGTTTTATATGAGTTGCTTTTAAGAGCTCTTTTTCCTATGTGTCTGACTCTCTCTGTCTTAATGGGCAGTGCACTGTAGCTCTTCTGCGTGGCAAATGATTTGCCTGAATAATTAATGCTAATGCAATGCAACGCAACAATTTGATCTGAGACTGTGCTGACTGAATATCCTTCTCCTCCCATATTCATGCTTTGACCGTGCCCCTCCACCCTGTTCACTTCTGTTTTTGTCTTTACACTCATCGCACACGTTCGTTCTCTGCCAACATTCATCCTAGCTGCAGCTTATTCAGTGGGTGCAGCAGCATGTAGGAAATCTGATAGAAATCCATTTGTCTGATGGGCTTGAAGTCATTACAGCGCCTCAAGGGTACCGTATCTTTGCACAAACACACCCAAACACACATGCAGAAAAACATGAATGGCCCCTCCTGGTCTTATTTAGATCAAAAAATGGATTAAGTCTAAATCTGAAAGCCCCCATCCCCCGCCCCCAAGTCCCTGTTTCCCAGCTGCGACCTTTAACCTCCATGCATATAGCTATCAGTCCCAGACTACCCATGAATATCAAGAAAACAAATTATTTTAATCTGGGCATTGTCACTGTCTCCCTGTTGACCACACCCTGTCCTCAGTGTCATAGTTGATTTGGGCTGTCACTGTATCAGATTTTCACTACACAAATATCATGGCCAAAATGAATAAAAAGATATGATCCTGATATCTATAAAGAATTTAATAAAAGGAAATGTCAAACTGTGTTGTATTGTTTGTTTGACTTAAACTTCCAGCTGACCTGAACTCCTGGCTTTCACTCACCTCTTTGATTTCTGCCAACAATCCAAGGAAATGACCTCTCACTAATGTAACACACAGCAGGAGACTGTGCGGCAGATGTCTTCTCAAAAGTGGAATTCAGCTTGGTTGAGGTGGTGGAGGATGGTGCCTTATAAAGCAAGAAGAAGAGGAGCCAGAGAGTTTATATCTTAAAGCCTTAATACCATTTAAAAAGTAAAAACAATGAGTTGCATAAATCCTCCGATCCTAGATAACCATAGTGAAAGGGGCAAAATAGTTTTTGTACCAGGCTGTACGTGTTTATTTCTTCTGCAAAGTCGGACATTTTATTTGAGATCTGTATACAAATATCTTGCTTTTGCCATCCTAGTGGCTTAACTTATCAGCCCTATGGATCAACGCTTGACAGTAATCAACTTCACATGCATCCAATATCCAAAAAACAGTTCCAACAGTTTCCACAATACTACCATGTGTATTATTTCCAAATTTCATAATTTATTACACTCAGGCTTCAGATAATGCGGTGCAAGAAATGGTATATAGTAAAAGAGACTAACACATTCATTAACAACACATACATCCCTGTCAAAACATGATATAGAACACTTTTGTCACAATGACCCAAATGTTTAAGAGGTTGTTCAGTGTCACGGAGAGCTAGAGGAGCAGCAGAACAGATATTGTTCAGATGACAGGAAACCAGTTTGAATGGAGATAGTGAGCGGTTCAGAAGCTCAAGCACAGGTGTCACCACAACAGCAGTGTCGGCTGGTGTCAACAAGTTTGTGTCTGTATTGTAAAACTGCAAGATATGATGTCATTTTGTGTGAGGCTGAAATAAATTCACATTATTGGATGTACAACTTATATATGTACATAAGGGTCAACAAAGCATGGCTGTATCAGCTACAATATGTTTTAAGCAGCCAGTAGTTTCTGGCCACCATGCTCCCCTCTGACTCGAGTACATTAGCCCAAATGAATGGACTGGCTTTCCTGGGGCGCTTGTCAAACCACGCAGGTTACACAACCAGGCTGATGTGATAGGGCATGGCAAGGACACATGAGGAAGTCTGACTAACCATACCACTTACTGCACACTGCACACTGCTGGTGTCCAGTGTTTGTTTGTCATAATGCTGCAGTCTCATAACGCTGTTACCAAGTAGAATGCTTGATGCCACAATGTGCTGCACAGCTCAGAATACATACTGTTTATTTGGGGGTGTTTGGGAGCCGAGTCCTCCTCCACAGCAAGCCTCGAAATTGAGTTCAAATCACAACCCTTATGTAAGCATCTGCAGCCTTTCCCTCTGCATCCCAATGGAGAGTTTTTGGCTGGTCCTCGGTTGATTAGATGCCTAATGGTGACTGGAGGAGCATGAAATTACTGAGACGGGCTTGGCTCTGTCTGTGCAGGCACACACACAGGCTGTGTTTGTTACCACCAAGGGACAGGACGGTTACTCTCACTTATAACACTTTACCCTGCTGTTCCCAGCTTTACTTTAAGTCTCTGCAAACGCAATACATTCAGATTCAAATAAGTTGTTAGTCTCATCAAAAGTGATAAGATTTGGTTTAGAAAAAATTGTGGTCGGCGTTGTGAACAGTTTGTGCTTAATGCAGCAACAGCCACTGACTGAGTCATACCATCTGCCAGCTATGTTGTGTCAAGCACAAGCAAAAGCTAATGTAAATGTTTCTTAAAGTTGTCAGAATAATTTTCCACTCTGTGTCCAATATGAAGCTTATGTTGCTCTAGTTTTTACTCAGAGGATACAGTAGTGGTCTTCTGTGACAGCCTGTGGGGAGAAGTCACAGCAAATCTTGTAAATTTGCTGTCTGAATCAGAACTACACACACACACACACACTCAACAACATTAACATAATATTCTCCATCATTTTGGAGCCATCACTTTTACAGATTAGAACTCAAGGGGGAATTGACTGTAATGTGCTCCTGGTGCAGAAGCTTCAGCACACACTGAAGGATTTTCTCCCGGTGAAGTAAAAGCATGTGGGAAATCACACATATACTTGGTGAGGATTTAGAAAACTGTGTTAAGGTTACAAATAACTCTTCTTAGGGAAAATCCTCCCATCTGCAGCAGGTCTCTGCTCAAGGCAACTACAATGTGAATTGAAGTTATTTGAGGTGACATACAAAAAGAACACCTTGTCTTATACATTTATATTTAATTGAGGAGATATATTGTCCACCGAACCCCCAAACATGCCAGGTGGTTAAAAAAAGAAATAAATAAATTTTACACTGGTCCCCTATAAATTTATAATGTAATATCTGGCTGCTAACTTCTATATTCTTATGTCCATAGGACTTTAAAAAAATGCAAAAAAATAAATAAATAAAAATAAAATAAAATATTTGCATCTTGTAATGAATGAATGAATGAAATAAAATGCTGTGAGTTATAAAAATAGAGTTATAGGTGTAATGTGTCTTTTTTTATCTATATTAGTCAGTGTCTCATTTGTATTAGACTGCACTAACTCCAGTTATTAAATACTATAATAATATATATAGTTGGAATAGTAGACTAGTGGACTGGATTTTCAATATATAAAGCTAAATTATGAAAATTATTTATTGTTGCAAATACTGAAAGTGTATACATGGCACAACTCTGTTGCTGGTAATAATTATGACTTATTTTAGTTATAATTATGACTTCTGTTGGTGTTATAAAACTGTGTCATTCAGAATACATTTATGGAAATTGAAAAAAATGACACACACACACACACACCCTCACAACCTCCACACACATACTGTTACTAACATGATTAACTCAGTGAAATAATTGTTCTGTGAAACTGGTGTATCATGGAGGTGCGATCAACAAACTCTCACTGTACAGCTTTGAAAGAAGAATTAAAAGTTTGGGTGATGTGCTCAAAGTACAACACACACACACACACACACACACACAAACCGTGTTATCAGCACCCCACAGCCAGTGCACCGTCTTTGTCCCACACTCTCACACCTTGAGCAAAGTCACCCTGTTTAGTATGTTACTCTGGAGTGTTTACGAGCCGCAGTCTAATCTCACAGGGAGCTGCAGACAAATCCCTGTCCCAGAGGAGAGAAAGAGGAGAATCACTAACCCTTCACAAAGAATAAAAAAAAACCCTCCTGGGGTGTCCTTCACTCGCTTCAGGATTTAGGAAAATTGCTAACATTTAGTGTGTGGCTGCTGTGCTGTCAGCTTTAGCTGTCCATGTCTCAGCTGTTTCAGCATTAATCTTAGCTTCCTAATGATTATTTTCACTTCAATGAAAACAGTTCTGCTCAGTTTACTGTAATTATTTCTCTCTGTGGCAGTGTTTAATATCTAGGTCTTAATGCAGTTTAAATTCAAGTGAATATGTGTGCACTATGTAGATGGAATTAAACATCCTGACTTATAAATTAAAAAAACATTTCTCATATTTCATTGTCAGCAAAGTAAAAACTGTTACATTGATTTTTACTAAAAATGTAATATAGAGGGATTTTTTTCTTTTGAATTTGCTACAGCCTCAGAGAAGAGGCTGTGGCTGTGTGCCAGCCACTTCCTGATTTGGTGATGCATCCCTTGATGGACCCAGTCTATGGAGGTGTGGCAGTCAAAGACAGTAAAGGCTAACGATTTCTAAATGAATGAATTGTTACCTGCAGTTAATACGAAGAAGTGTGACCTTTACTCTGTTATGGTAACTGAAACAATTTTGCGATATGTTGAGGTGCAAAGGATCCTTCGCTACCTTCGTTTACATGTGAAGGAGCCCTAAACACATAAAAAATGAATCTTTAAAAAGCTTCGGGTTCTCCCTTAGGTTTAAAAAGGGTCATAGAACTACAACATCCACAGTTCACTTATTTACCTTATTGCCATTGCCAAGAAGCCCTTTCCCTTTTTTCTTTCTACCATGGTGATGAGTCCCACACCAAGCATGGCATTTAGATGTGCTAGTAGTAACCATACACTGTTAAAGCTGTGCTGCGTGTCTGATTCACCCACTGTCCCTTTCTTTCCTGCAGGAGGAACCTGACCAAGCTGTCTCTGATCTTCAGTCACATGCTGGCTGAAATCAAAGCCATCTTCCCTGGAGGACAGTTCCAAGGGGACACTTTCAGGATCACCAAAGCTGATGCTGCTGACTTCTGGAGAAGATTTTTTGGAGAAAAGTAAGCTTCTCTTTTCTTCTTGGCTTTTTTTTGCTTTTGCAGCTTGTTTTGAATTCACACTCACACTATTTGATAGATCAGAGTTTCAGTCAGTGATGAGGGAGTGTGTTTAGATGTCCCCTGGTTTTTGTTTCATCAATCCCCTGACAGTCAGTCACATGCTCTGTGTCAGTATAATATGATCACTAGAGGGTTGGATGTTGGAGAAACCTACAAGAACTGTCAAACTGCCCACACAGCCACACCCATCTGAGAGCAGCTGATGTGTTCGGCCACTATTTGTTTTACAACCGACTCAAATCATGACCTCTTTCTTTCAGCCTCTCCCAAACTTCGTCTGATTGTCTCACAGTAAAGACGATTCGAGCTGCATTCTCAGCTTTGCATTTTGCCTCTCACATTTGTTTGTGGTTTTGGGGAGTGAACAGCAGTTTAGATTTATCACTTCCTTTGTTTTTTGAGCAAACAGGTGGTCTGTTTCGGTCTTACTGATGTATCCGTTGTTTGATGCGTCCATCTGCTTTGACAGATGTCATAAGTTATAAATAACTACTATGCTAATGAATAGTTTAAGGCTGTGTTTAAAAGTGGATTTATATCTGACATCCATCCTTGTCAAACACGCAGCTGTGGACTATATGTCATCAAAATAATAGAAACCTGTGTCATATGCTTCACACCTGCTTTAGTGAAGTGTAGTGCTAGAGTATTGAACCCCCCTATGGCAAACTTGAAATTCATTTTTATTTGGATTTTATGTAAAGAAGAAAAAAGACAGAGAAAGAGAAGAAAAAATAAAAAAATAAAGTAAACAAAAACAAGATATGAAGCCGACATGGCTCTGCTAACTTTCTGTCCACAGCTGCTCCAAACAGTCAAAGAAAAGGATGTATGTTTGTCACCAAGCCTGTGAGGAAGGCACCTATACCCTCCGTTCTGTTTCCCACTTCTCTCAGTTACCACCCAGTCGAAGTCATACTCAATCATTCAGTCACAGCCCAGCCCAGTCAGCTTCAGCAAATGAGCTAATCTCATTACATATGATGTCTCTCACATCAATGCATGTGTTCAATATCAGTGTGTGGTATATTACACTCTTTAAGTTAATTAGCATCTCCTTGAGGTGCAGCAGCACATTAACCTATGATTCAATGTTTCGTGAGAGATTACTATCGAAATGGATTCTGCTCAATTCTGGCAGCTGTATGGAAAAAATGCATTACCTCAACCAGCACCCTTCAAAATCGACCCTGCACCACCCGGCAGCATGGAGCACAGCTCACAATGTAGCAGCAACGTCTACACTATGCTCTAATCTTACACATTTTAGCTAATGTTCTACATTTACAATACTTAAATCCATCATAATATTTACTGCCATGAAATGTCATTTTTTACAAATAAAAGTATCATTATGTTATTCTCAAACATATCTAAAAGGTGCTTGGATTTTTACTGTGAAGGGTGTAATAATGTTACGATAACTTTTAAAGGCACTACCTGCAAATGTGACCTGCAAACTTGCCACATAATTAATTCAGTAAATTGTCTTGTCTTACTGCAGTGATTCATATATTTCAGTTAGTAACTCAAAAATTCTTGGCCTGCATCAAGCAAAGAAAAAAAACTTACCACATTTGACAAACATGAAATCAGATCATGAAAACGTATTTTCACATGCACATTGTGATGATAACTCGAAGGATAAGGATTAAACAGCTGTGTAGTACCCTACTGCCCACAGGACCAGCCTGGTCTATGGTTGCTGCCGTTGGTCAGATCTGGGTTTAGCTATGTTGCTGTGGCCCAAATATTAGATAAGCTTGCTACCTAAATGTAATGATCAGATATTTTGATATTTTTGAAGATAACACTGAGATATTTTGACTCATGGATTGGCCACACCTCTACTGGAGTCCAGACATGAACCAATTAAGCGTTTTAAATGCCATCAATGCCACATTTTTAAGCCCTGGTAAAGACAATTCTTTTGATGTGTGAGAGGCAGATTTTTAATTTTTTTTTATCAGGGCTGATGAACCGACTGAGAGTCATATACTGTGGTTTTGTAACCTCAGAACATTTCTGAGAAAGGAAGTGGAAAAAAATCTCATTCAGGGAATAGATGATCAAAAATGATTATGTGAACAAAACCTGACAACCTGTCATGAAAATCCGAGTGCATGAAGTGTTTGATGACAGCACTAACACAGTCATTTAGTTTATGGAAATGATGTGCAGGATCTGTCTGGTGTATCATTTGAGAGGTGTGATTGTTTATGGGGCCAGCCTTGTTTGAAGTATCAAATAAGAGCAGAAGGACGCATTGAAGGTTTGGAATGAAAAGGCCGGGTTCAGCCTGTGGAGATCTCTCTCTCTGATAATGAGCTGTCCCTCGGGTGCTGTGGTGTTGGGGCGTTTAACTTCAGTGCAAGCAGACGTCTCTGTTGGGCCTGCAGATTGGTGTTCATGTTGACAGAGCACAGCACCATTGATTTTACACCAGTCTGCCTCCATGCTTTCACCCATGGACATTTTTCTTACTTGTGATGTGAAGCCTTATTTGTCTTGCTGGATTACATCTCAATTATTATGTGCAAATCTTTTTTTGTTATATCTCCATATTAATGAATTCAGCTTGTTGAGTCATACATACAAAAAAGAGCAGACTGTAGTGCGTTTCTGGACAAAAAAGCAGAACATGGTTGCTTGTTTCAGAACGCACTATGTTTAGTGTCAGTAGCAGTGGTGTATTTTAAATTACTGCTGGTGCTGCAATAGAAGCTTGTAACTATGTCAGGAAGTATAGGAGTGAGAGTTTAACTTTGTGGCTTTGAACTAAAGGCCACTGAGCCCGATGATATCAGTAATCTCATGTATCTGGTAATTTGACATTTGCCAGAAAGAAAATCACCAACATATGCCTTTGTTACCACAGCTCTATCAAATGAAAGGTCACATGTCTCACTCCTACTCACTTTTTACAACCAGCCTCTATAAGCTTGAAGAAAACGTTTTCTCTGTTATTATTTGATCTAATCTGAAGCAGAGGAGGAGCAGGCCTACTCCAGCTTTGAATGTGCAATTCCTTACACACTGTGTCTCTTTACATTTAGATCAGATCAGATGCAATAGTAGGTAAACAAGGCTTTATCCTACAAGTATCTGTGTCTTTAAAGATTGAACATTATCTTGCAGGACGATAGTGCCATGGAAAGTCTTCCGACAGTGCCTTCATGAAGTACATCCCATCAGTTCGGGACTGGAGGCCATGGCCCTGAAATCCACCATCGACCTCA
Organism: Parambassis ranga; assembly: GCF_900634625.1. Lineage (NCBI taxonomy): Eukaryota > Metazoa > Chordata > Actinopteri > Ambassidae > Parambassis > Parambassis ranga. The sequence continues at coordinate 20,201,131 of NC_041034.1, forward strand.
CCTGCAATGACTATATCTCTGTGTTTGAGTTCGACATCTTCACTCGGCTCTTCCAGGTTGGTCAAAATTAGTGTTTTATGTTGTTGACACACAGGTGGAGAAATCTACAGCGGTCCATTTGGATATCCAAAAAAAAACAAAAAACAACCATAGTGGTGGTGTTTGGTAACTGAAGTGTTACTGTGTGAGAACATACAATACACATTTCATATTCTGTCTGTTGGCACTGCTTTGTTATCCACCGCTGTTAGCAGAATTTACACTTTAACACCACTGATTGACTTTTTTTAATAGCAAAGAGCTAAAAAGGCAACAAGCCCGGTGCATTGCTGGTGTACTCCCTCTTTGGCATAAGAAAAAACAGGACCCGTGTGCTCTCTGTGGCCCCTCACTTATCTGCTTTATAGATACTCAAGATGTATTATAAGTCTGTCTTTTCAGTAGCAAAGCGTCACTTTAAACTATACTGAAGTATTTCTAATGTACATGTAAAAAAAAAGGTCAATTCGTTATGTTCATAAAAATTGTTTAGGATATTAACCCCTACAGTGGCATGGAAAAATGTTGTATTTAGTTACATTGCAACTGATGTATAGTTGGATAAGATTTGACAGTGGACAGGTGAGAGGGTCAGACTGTAGCTAGGTAGTGGGATTTTTTATTTTATTTTGTTTATGCTTAAAAAGAGACAAAAACACTAAACTATAGTTTCTAACTTAGCATTCTTCTGTAAGGGAGAAATCCTTTGTGCCATTACTGAATATCTGTGTACATCACACCCAGCGACCCACTGTGTGACATAGTGGGTCGCAGGGTTAAAACCTACTGCAGTGGTGTGATATAAAGATTTGATAGAGTAAGTCGAGAAATGTAAATGTTTCCTCTTGTTTACAGATTTCTGGCTTTAGGAGTGTGTGTATCTTGTAAAATGGCCCTGTAAAGTAAATACAGTCATGGACTAGGTGTTGACCATTTACCATCTGCTTACTAAGAGGCCCATTCCAGGTGGGTGTAGCCCCGTGTTCTAACTCATGCCCTGGCCGAGTTGATTCACTGGCCAGGAATCCTGGTGGGAGGCAGGCGAGGGTTCAGGAGGGCCCACATTACAGTAAGAAGATTTGGATGAAATGAGAAAATGTGCCAAACAACTGACGTTTATAATACTGCAATTTTCCATTTGGATGACTCTTACTGTTTAAGGCTGGGACATCATCCAGCCTAAAGCTGGAATCAGCAAAGTCACAGAGTGGTCAGGGCTCTCTCTGCTGCCATTCCAGCCCAAAGTATTTGCAGTGATAGTAATTAGAAGTACTCATTCCAGTATCCATGGTATCTTCTTCTTTTGCCAAAGCAGTTCCACAGTGAGCTCCAGCTACCAGGCAGGGTGAAGGTGGATGCTGTGACACTTGGCACCATGTTGTGGCAGTTTGCAGATTTACGGTCCTCCAGCACAGCCCCACAGCTTCAGCTTTTAAATCAGGATTCATTTTCTTTGCTCATTCTCACCTCATGCGTCAGGCTTTTCTGGAACTCCTTTTATGAAGTCTTTCCTGTCAGCACTAAACAGATTCTACCCCTCAGCAGTAATGTTAGTTCTTTTTGACATCAAATATTTTGGCATATGTGTAATTCTGTCCTACAGAAAACCCCAAACCAGTTCTGGTGCCAATCACTACTGGCTGCCTCTTGGCCTCTTTATTCTGCTCCAGTCATTTCATTTACTTGTTTAAAGCCAGCCATATAATTTAGCCTGAGCTGGCTCCATTGCTTTGCACTTGTGTGTTAAATTATGCCTGTTTGTTTATAATATGCAGATCTGTTTAGTTAAAACAACACTGGGTGGTGTTTTTCAGCCATGGGGATCAATTCTGAGGAACTGGAATTTCCTGGCAGTCACACACCCCGGCTACATGGCCTTCCTAACCTATGATGAAGTTAAAGCTCGTCTGCACAAGTACATCAACAAGCCTGGCAGGTATGTGAACTTTGTCTCTCCTTTGACATTGTAATAGGTATAGATATTGTTTCTTCCTGCCTGGTGGTGTTCATTACTATGGCAGTGCACAAACTGGGACAGAGTAATGAAGCTGTTAAATGATTCTTCTGATATTTGCTGGATGTTACTTCATATTTTAGAGTATATCCTGATATCACTATTTAATATTTTAGTTAAATTTGTGTGCACTTACTGGATGTTAGGGGCGGATGCATTATTCATCAGAATAATAAGGTTTAGCTGCAAAGTGTCATCACAGTAACACTTAATTTTTACCTCAGCAGTACTCTGCAGGCACTTCTAACGCATAGAAATCAAAGAAAAGCATGTGTTTTGGGTTGAGTGTCAAATTTTGAGGTAACTTTGTATAATGATCATCTGATCAGAACCTTTTTACATGACTATGGACTATGAAAACTGCCTGCTGCCACTTTAATGAGCCATGAAGCCAGAATCTATTCATCTTGGACCTGACCTGATGCCTTCCTACTCGTCACCTGCAGCTTCTTTGTTGTTTTGTTGTGTCGGCACATAACAACTGTCAAGTTGCTGTTTCAGGATCCAATTTTTAACCAAGCATTCCCTCACCGTCAACCCTTCAGTCTGCACATATGCTCATGAATATTTAGGTCTTTGGTCACTGTAACAAACAGCCTCAGAGCTCAGGCTCAAAAGCAGGAATACAGAATGTTTATGAATTTCCCTGTGGGATTATATGTGTCATAAACAAGATTTACTGTGGTTCCTCTGAGCTTGAATCCTAACACAGCTTCCATAGCTTATTATTAATAACCTACACTGATCAGCACTGACAGGTGAAGTGAATTACACTGATTATCTGGTTATCACGACACTTGTCAGTGAATGGGATATATTAAGCAGAACGGGAACATTGTGTCCTCAACGCTGATGTGAGACGCAAGAAAAGCTGGCAAGCAGAGGAATTAAGTGACAAGGGCCAGAATGTGATGGCTAGATGACTGAGTCACAGCATCTCCCAAACCTGCAGCTCTTGTGGGGGTGTATATGAAATGTGTTATATCATTGTTTCAACACAGTCAAAATCATTTTTATAGAAAAACTACCATTTCAAGCAAGTAAAGCCGATTTAGGCATGTAAGCTTAATTTCATGAGTTTTCATGACCCTCATGACTTTTTTTAACTTTACCTTCTGTTAGAAAATTTTAATAGCAAGCTCTTATCAAAGCAATAGGGACCTCAGACTCTCTGTGCTCCAGGCCTAATTAGCATCACTTATAAAAAAGGGACTTTTTTCTGCATAAAGCTGAACTATTGAAACTGTACCTACACAGTTTCTGATCAAATGCTATTTTTTCCTACTCTGTGGCAGGACTCTGGTTTTGGGCGCAAACTATGTTGAGAAAATAGTAGTGATTTATTCCCAAGTCTTCTGCTGAGCCATACATGCCCTGTGATTAGCAGACCTTATGCAGCGGCATGGAAGCAGAGATAATAACAGGGCAGGGACCGTGTGTGTGTGTGTGTGTGTGTGTGTGTGCATTTAGGTGAGCAAACTGTAGATTTGCAAGACTGACTAAGCAAATGTATAGTGTGTACTAATCCCACAGTGACTCATGCAAATACCATTTTTATGAACCAACAGGAGAACAAACACACTCATTGGCACACGCTTAACACACAGCTGTGTGGGTGAGGGGAGTCATAGATGAGCTGCTACATGTTAGCACGTCAGCTCTCTCAGACACACGCGTAAACACACAAACATGCCTATGCGTTCACATTACATAGGCACATTAGGTGTTGTAAAATCAACTTAAAGTGTGGCCATTGTGCTGGTGACTGTCCTCTACAAAGCTTTCCCACAGTGCAGTACATAGCCTTCAGCATCAGTGAAATGATCAGTCTGTCTTCCCACAGCTCTCCTCAGTGAGAGCTGTGCTGGATTTAGCGGGATGCCTTTGTTGCTGGTGGAGGTGGGATCATACTGTGGTCAAGGCTTGCTCAAAGCCCACTACTTGTGTTGGTGTGCAGTTTAGAAAACCTCCTCTTTCTCTTTTTTCATTTCAGTGTTTTCCACCTTTTGCTGAGCTGTTTCCTTTCTATGGTCTCATCCTTAATTAAATCTCATCTGTAATTTAAATCACAGTTTTGCTCCACTTTATACACTGTACCCTGTTGATGTGTACAGGAAAAAGGCTGACATGCACATACACTACCGTTCAAAAGCTAGGGGTCACTTGGAAATGTCTTTATTTTTAAACTTTTTTTTTTCGATGAAGATAACAATAAAGTAATCGAACATGCAGTCTAGACATTGTTACTGTGGTAAATGACTATTCTAGTTAGAAAAGGCTGATTTTAGAGAGGCCCTTTTCCAGCAACCATCATTTCTGTGTTCTAATGCTACATTGTGTTAGCTAATTGTGTTAAAAAGGCTGCAAAGGTGGTCTACAACCACACAAGTGCACACAGGTAGTGCAGCAGAGTCTGGAGACATCCTCCATCATGACCGGATTGGCGGTGGGTCAGTAATGGTGTGGGAAGGCATTTCTTTGGAGGGTCACACAGCCCTCCATGTGCTAGCCAGAGGTATCCTGACTGACATTAGGTACCAGGATGAGATACTCAGACCCATTGTGAGACCATATGCTGGAGCATGCCCAGGTGTTGTAGGGAGGTCATACAGGCACGTGGAGGCCGCACACACTGCTGAGCCTCATTCTGACTTGTCTTGAGGAACTTCCACTCAAGCTGGATCAGCCTGTGATGTGATTTTCCACTTTTATTTTGAGTATGGTTCCAAATCCAGACCTCCATGAGATAATAATTTTGATTTACATTGATCATTTTTACACTATAAACACACCATGTGGTCATCATCATCTATGATGGTACAAAGATGTGGTGACATTTTTTGTCCCATTTACTTTCCATTAGTGACTGCCTTTTCATCAACAACAAAAGCTCATCAGTGATGTACTTGCTAGAGGAAACAATACAATGTGAATAGAACTGAATATATTTTCATATTTTTTTTCATTGTACTTCTGAACATAGTACAATGAAAATGGGTGCAATTCTTAGGTGCAGATAATAAAGATACATAATAAATAGATACAGAAATAACCAAAGGTCCCAGCTGTCAGTGAGTCAGAGGTGTTCCCAGTGTAATAAAAAGGATTTTACAATCAATGTGAGCATGTTGACATTCAATAACAGCTGTGTTAGTTTTGTTTAATTTGCAGTTTGTGTGATTGGTGCATATCTGTCCTTTTTCAGTTACATCTTCAGACTGAGTTGTACACGTTTGGGCCAGTGGGCCATCGGCTATGTGACCAACGATGGTAACATCCTGCAGACCATTCCCCACAACAAGCCGCTGTTCCAGGCCCTCATTGATGGCTACAGGGAGGGCTTGTATGTAACCCACCACACTCTCTCTTCTTCACACTCACACAGTCTGTATTGATCATTTGTCTTGACTTCTCCGCTGTGAGTGAGCTGTGTTCAAATGAGAAGTCACTGTGTCACTTAACTCTGAAACTTGCTAGATTAGACGACATGTTTTATGTCTCAGTCACACAAGAGCATCAAGGCTTTCTTGGCCATTTGCTTTTATCATACCAGATAATCTGACAGGCCCCCAGACAAGTCAGACATGCTTCCTTCACTTTAGTGCACAGTGATCAGTCAAACATGGCTGAGAGTGTGGGGTGGAGGGGTGATCCCCTTTGATCAGTGAGGAGTCGAATACTTTCAGCTGTCAGTTATCATGGGTTAGAAATAAAAGCTGAAAGTTGGCCAGAAATCAGGATTAATAATGAAAGTGTAAATAACAAAAAAAAATACTTTTGTAACAAGTTTAAAATATATTTCAGGCTACTGAAATGATCATTGTGTGTAATTCATGCATTCAAATAATTCTAATACGACGACACTTCAAATATGTTGTCTTGTTGTGTGTTTCTAATTCACAGCTACTTGTTTCCTGATGGTCGAAGTTACAATCCTGACCTCACTGGTTTATGTGAGCCAATGCCTCATGATCACATCAAAGTGACACAAGTGGGTTTGTGTTTGTGTGTGTGCTTATGTGTGAGTGACGTAGCTGTTTAGCAGGAGGGGGGACAAATTCCATGCACACTCAACAGAGGAGGAAGTGAAATGAACCCTGTGACGGTTTTTATTTAGTTATGGTAGTTGTTGTGAAGTCATTTTAAAACATCAGGTGCAATGTCCACTGATGGTGATAGCTGTGGGCTGGCAAACGCATCCCAAACTTTGTGTCAAGGACAAAGTTTTCCTTTCACTTCACTCTTGTGGGTCCTCACATGACAAAGATTTTAACACTCAGTGATAGAATGATGCTGGTTCTGATGCACACACTTCTGATCCCCCCTGGTCTATATGCTTGTGTCTGCTGTAATGAACTGGACCTGATGTCTAACAGCAGTGTGTCCTACCTTAACAGGAGCAGTATGAGCTGTACTGTGAAATGGGCTCAACCTTCCAGCTCTGCAAGATCTGTGCTGAGAATGACAAAGACGTCAAGATCGAACCCTGTGGACACCTGATGTGCACCTCCTGTCTCACAGCGTGGCAGGTACTGTAGCATTCACTCTCTCACCTCTCAGTATAATCATATGTTTCAATGTCAATGTTGCTATATTTGTAGATTTATATAGTCCAAATAATAAAGAATTAAAAAACAAGTAACAAATGCTCCAGCAAAATGAGCCTTCAGTCTCCTTCACCGCCTCCCTGGTTCTAGCATCCTTGGATCTGTCCTCATCACATTTCCTCACATCAGTGTGTAGCGGAAGTGAAGGATGCAAGTGTGTACTCATACCAGTCAAGTTTTTGTTGCTTCCTGCCTGGTTCTGTATGTGTCACAGCCCATTACTGCGCCCGTGTTTTAGAAGATGTGCCAGTAAAGTGTGTTTATAATTACCTTCCCCTAATGAATCATTAGCATATAATTTATATTATTATCATCCAGTCCAGAGACTCCCTGCTCTTGAGATTGTTCTCCAGACATGTACAGGTTCTGCACTGACCCTGATGTCAGTGATCTCTGGCGAGACACATGCATTTAGTCTGCAGACCTGGGCACATGCCCAAAAACCTCACAATCAGGAGCTTCGGGGTTCTTTTATAATAGGATATATTATATATAAAGGAATCCAAATTTCAAAGGGCTTTGGACAGAAGACATGTTTGGTCTGATTTGATGACATTGTGGACCACCTTGCATATCTCATATTATTCAGGTTCTTTTATTAAAGCACACTGTTTTGAGTGCAGTTTTTTATTATTAATAATCATTTCATGTCACAGGAGCTGAGGTCGTACTGAGCAAACACACTTCTCTACAGCTTCAGTCTGTGTTCAGCTGTAGGTTTAGCAGATGAGTGCAGTATTTCCAGAACCCCTTCCCGTGCTCTACAGCACCCACATTAGTAGTGTTTGTCATACTTCCTGTTATGACACCTCAGCGTAGTCCTGCCTCCCCCACAACCTCACATAGTGATTCAGTGATGGATATCCGTGAGACTTTAAACTCTATTTGCGTGCTTTAGTAATGAAGAATTGTCTCCTATGTTAGCGAAACAGTGAGTCAGAGAGAGGGAAACCTCCCACCCAGGACCCTCCACGTCATCGACTCAGTGGAGGTTCCCTGACCCATCTCTCACTCTGTGTATTAGTCAGCTGGGGTGGAACAGACATCCTCACTCACAGCTTCCTGATGATGTATCTCTTTCCACATCCTGTTCACTGTGGGGGGGCATAAGAGGGTTCCCTTCTTCTGGCTCTTTTATCTTGAACCAAATGTTACTCATCTGTAGCTTTTAAACACAATACAAATGTTGGCACTACAAGCAAAGTGAGAATGCTTCTACTAATACCAAAACTAGCTCAGATCATTTAGAAATGTGAGTGACAAACACACTTAAGTTCAGCTTTGCTGAGCAGTTTTGGCTCAATTGTGTACAACATTCCTGCTTCACTGCAGTCTTCACTGAAAGCCGCACACTGCCAACTCAGCAGCAGCTAGCTGGTACAGCTGCCAATGGAAGATGAATGGAAATACTTTGACTTTTTTGTCCATACACACACACACTCACACACAAAACTCCCGGAGGGGTGAAAGTAGTATAAAGATCTATTTCACAAATGACTAAGGGTGCGTGTTATCACCCTGTTTGGTCTTGGTCTTGTCTGTCGCTAAACAGTATTGTTTAATAACTGCCCGCTCCTTCTCTCCTTCTCCCACCTAAATTAAGATTAAGTTTCAAACAACCCTTTGGTGTTTCCACTGTCACATCTCCACCATATGGCTGCTGCAAATGCAGCTTTCTTTTCTGTAAATATTGTCTGCCTGTGACTGTGGGTCTAGAGTCAGTTAAGACATGTACTGAAAACCAAAACTCTTTTATATTCTTTTATTTATGACCTCTGTGTGACAGGGCTGCCATGTGGAATATGTACATGTGGCCAATGAATGTTGTAAAGTTGCAAAACAGATGATCTGCACAAGCATGTGTCTAGTCTTTGCCTTTCATAAATGGGGTGAGGTAGTAAGATATAGGAGTACTGAAGAACCAGTAATTTTAACCATGTGGATCCCAGTTATGTGCAACAACACCCTTTCATCCCAGCAGCAGCAGAGTGGTTCCTGATGTTCCTGAAATACTATCACAGATTTATCACATTTAGTTGGTATGTAGGTTTTATGTGTCACCACTGCACAATATCCTTTTTCCTCTTTTATCCCTGCAGGAATCCGATGGCCAAGGTTGCCCTTTCTGTCGCTGTGAGATCAAAGGCACAGAGCCCATCATTGTGGATCCTTTCGACCCTCGAAATGAGGGCACCAAGTGCTTCTTCTTGGACCAGCACAGCTGCCCCATGTTGGACCTGGATGACGAAGAAGACCGGGATGACTGCCTGGTCATGAATGGACTGGCTAACATCAGGAAGGTAAAAACATGCAGTACAAGTAATAGTCAATAGTAACAGTGTGCTCAATTATTTCTTCAGCCTCTTCTGAAATATGTTCAGATAATTTACCTTTAAGATATTTTATGTTTATGTTATTAGTAACATTAGTATTCAACATCTGAAACCAGCATGATTTGCTTGAGAAAGGATCCATCCCTCATCCAGATGATAATTAAACCTGTGATAAACTGTCTCCCTCTTCCTCAGCACTGCGCTGAGCGCCAGAACTCCCCCATGGTGTCGCCCTGCTCTTCACCTGTCATCCAACACAGGAAAGCCCACGGAGGAGACCCCGGCCACTGTGGCCAGCACCTTAGCCTGCCCCCTGTCCCACCAAGACGCGACCTCATCCACAAAGGAGGCATTCGCTCTCCATCTGCTAGCCCCACCGGATCCCCAAAGGTCAGACATCAGCAAAAAGGACTATTGCTCTCTGCTTATCCTCTCTGACTGACCCTGTGACATGAAGAGAATAGGGCAGGGCCATAGAAGGGCATCAACCCAGCAGTACCTGTTGCTATGTGTGTGAGGAAAACTGCCAGAGCCCACCAAAAGGGACCTCCAGTAGGCCGTTGGTGTGCATGTTTCTGACTTCTACCAAACTGGTAGAAACAGATTATGTGAGGATGGCATGTAGGCCTAACTTCCTGTGCTCACAGCCCAGCATCATGGAACTTACACTGGTATTCACCAGAGAACACTAAAAGTGGCAGGTCTGCCAGTGGTGGCAAGTATGAAGTAGTCTAGAGACAACATGCTGAACGTTACGCTACCTGTAACATCATCCAAAACATCTTTGGATGTTGGCACTTCTATATTATAGCCAGTGGTACTCTGACCACTGTTAAGTACCAGATTAAAGTCCTCAAAGTGATGGTCAGCTCTTCGACTGGTGCAGTCTGCCCTGGTTTCATCTTGGTACAGAACAGTGCCTGGGGTCATGTGGCCAGACTGTGTAGGTTCTGGATGATAAAGGCATTGCTGCTATGACTGGTCCTTACGGTAGCCCTGACCCAGTTTAGTACCTATGGGTGACGGGGCATTCTATGATGCTGAGGACTGCTACAGGCTGTCCAGGAGCTCACTGATACACTGATCAGGAGAACCCCCAGGACACCACCCACCGCCTCGCAAGGGACATTGTTAGGCACATGTGGGTCATGCACACTGCTCATATCATAAGTTGCTATGATAAAACTGAACCTTGTGATTTAGATTTTTCACTTTGATGAGTGTGGTTTCCATTGACTGCTGTTACATCATTTTATTCTCAACATGCTGTTCACTTCAACAGCATGTTGTTACAACAGAAAGTGGTCATCAGTTAAGATTTCAGTGGAAAATGAGTTCATTGAGGTCTGTATGATCGGGCTTGCTGATTTTCTAAAGTTGCGTGTTGTAATAATAACAGATGACAGTAGTCCAGTCCAGTGTTCAGGACCAACATTCATAACCTCAGCTTTTTCTGAGCATTTCCTCCAAACTCATAGACAAATATAGCTGGGTGTCATGTATACAAACCTCATTTTATTGCACATACTGTAGGTGATCGTATTTTCTGCTTCCAATAGGCAAAGTCCGTCAGCACCTGTGTCATGTACATGCTGTTATCTCACTGTGGGGAAAATAAATCAAACAGTAACAGTTAATAAGTGAGGTTTACATGCACTCTGCATGTGAGTCCTGCCTATGTTTAAATTATTACACAATGACTTCATTGCATGTACAAATATTTGTCTCTCCACCTCTCCAGTCTTCACCAGGCATGTCAAGGAAGCAAGACAAGCCTCTTCCAGCCCCGCCCCCTCCACAGAGGGACCCACCTCCACAGAGGGACCCACCTCCACCTCCACCACCTGAACGTCCCCCTCCTATCCCCCCAGAGACACGTCACTCATGGCTGTCCTGTCCCTCCTCCCTCTCTTCTTCTGTCACATCAACTGGAGCACAGTCAGACTTTGAGACTTGGTGTCCCAATGACAACCACTTGGCAGATCCCCACAGGACTGAAAACCAACTCCAGCTGGGACCCAGCGGGCTTTCTCACCTCAAAGGAAGACCACTCAGTTGTCCATCTGGGGAATTTGGCAGGATACATCACAGAGTTGAGGGGGCAGGAAACTTAGAGAGCTCCAAGGTAAGGCTGAGATGTTGTGTGAATATACTGAATAAGAGAACCTACACTGATCAGTGGTTCAACACCCCCCCCCCCCCCCCCCCCCCCACTTCGACCTGCAGGTTCTCCTAGCTAGTGTCAGCTCCAACATTTGACCTTCCTGGTGATGTCATAGCTTCAGCTCTGTCTCTCAGGTTCTCAGTCCCTTCAATGGATGCACAAGCAATGAATACCTGCACAGCTTGCTTGCACGCTAAGTAAAAGCTTTTTTACAAAAGAAATGAAATGAAAAATATGAATATTGTGCTCTCTTAAGTTTCTGCATGTTTTGAACACAATTAATTATGCAGATCTTCAGTTTACACTGCATTATCTGTAGCTCCAGGGTACTGCTCTGCAGAGCCAAAAATTGTCTTTGAATATTAAATAAGTCAGACTGGAAGAAACTTTACTGAACCAGCCTGCAGCTGTTTTACAGTCTGAGTACGAACCAGTGCAGAGCATCCAATACAAACATGAACATAAGCACATCTGTTCTCATACAGTATGCAATGAGCACAATCACTATACCCAAACTTTTTAAAATACTTTTTAGGGTTAAAACATTATACTTGTCCTTTATCGCTTTTTTAACCTTAAATGTTTGTTCAGGTCTCCTGCATGTTTGTTGGTTGTGGTTCACAGTCCACTAAAACAGTCTGTGGGACAGACAGAAAATTGAATCATTCATATTGTGATAAAATTATGATGAGTTTACATTTCCGGGTATTATAGCCTCTTTACAGCAGTGTTTAGAGCTTTGTTTAGCAGTCACCGGTGGAAAGTTGACACATGTTTTCATTTTATTTTTCACGTCAAGTGAATAACAATTTACCACTCTTGTCACATGGAGAATACGAGTCTGTTCTAAGGGTCACTCTGATAAGAAATGCAGCATATATTCATTCTAAAAGAGTGAATATATAATAAACTAAGCTAAATGATGCAGTCCCTGCTTTACCTGCTTGGACTGACCCTTTTTTTACAGAGACTCTGCCTCCAGAGTGCAACTAACAGAGTAATTGTTGAGCACTGGCTCACTTTTTTATTTAAAAGCTGCACACACAAGATCTCTCACCATGCTTTTCATCTGGACCGGCCATCTGCGGAGAACTGTGTCACTTTTCGGTATTTCCAAGAAGCTGTAAGAAGTTATTTAAACTGTGTCTGGATTATACAGTTAGGAAAAAAATAACTCTGTAAGTTTGCCTGCTAACAAAGAAATGATCAGACTATAATTTCAATGGTAGGTGTAGAACAGCCAGAGACAGAACAATATCAAAAATACACTTTTAAAAAAGTTATGAATTAATTCATATTTTTATGAATTTAATGAAAGTATTTGATGTGACCAGGTGTATCTGTGTTACCTGTGTGGACACTAAAATCTCTACAAGTATGATAAAACTACACAACAGACTTCCATACCCACTGTGTCTGTGGCAAAGCAGAGGGACAAACAATAGTAAATACAGACAGTGTTGCAGAGACAGAATGCAGGGCAGCACTGCATGCACACAACAGGAAGTCCTCAACATACTGTGGGTTTTTCTTGACTTACTGCGCTTATTAAACTTGGACCATATCATGTCTTCACACTGAAACCAATACCAATATCTGCCACAGCTGCAATAATGACTAACCTTTGACGGTTTTCTGTTCATTATGTCCAGTTTTAATCAAGACAACTGGACTCGTGGCCTGGATGAATAGAGCATACATACAGTATGTTTTTCAGTTTGTTGTCCAGACTAGGACATAGTGATAATTAAACTTCAATAATGTCCTCCAACACTGTAACCAGGAATGGACACATGTCTTACCAGCTATACCTGCTTTTTCTCTGCAGCCACTGGGGGCTGGAGCCTACCCCAGCTGTCACTGGCTGAGAGGCAGGGTATGTCTGGACAGGTCCGAGTTGTTCGGAGACAACAACTCACACTCACAGTGTGAGTTGTTGTCATTAAAAAGCACCAGATACTTTTACATGCATTTCTGTGGACTGTGAGGGAAACCTGGAACACAGAGAAAACTTTACACACTCCACACAGGGTTCAAACCTAAGCCTGTGAGGTGAATGTGCTGTGGTTTGTTCATCAGTTGACGACATTTACATTTACAGTTGATGCTTTATGTGTATTTTCTTCTCTTTTTGTTTGTGTGTGTGTGCAGCCCTTCTCTAATGGCATGCAAATCAGTGATGAGTATGACATCCTTCCTTCACGGCACTCACCAACTCAGCCCCCACCGGCCAGTTGCCATATGTGAGTACACACACACACACACACACATGGAAGAATTATACAGTGTGATATAGACATTTTTTAGGACATATCCAGTGAAACAGTGCGTGGATGTGAGATTCTGGACAAACTGTGAATCATGTGCAGCTAAACCACTGTAACCTCAGCTGCGTATTTCCTGTATTAGGAGCAGAGCGGACGATGATATTAATACATGTGTGGTTTGTGCTTTAAGGCAGACTGTGGGCAAAGCAGTGTGAACACTCATCATTTGTTAATATTTTCAGCTCTTATACGTCTGGCAGCATGTTTATGCTACTTCTGACCTGTTGTGGTTTTCTAGTGAAATATTCCTGTTTTCTTCATCTGTCTTGTGTGTGTGTGTGTCTGTCTGTGTGTGTGTGTGTATACTCCTACCAGTGAGGTCTCATAGCTCCAGGGAGAAAGTCTGGCTTTGAAAAATGATGGCTGACTGTCTAATGGCCTTTTAGCTGCAGCAGAATTAGATTAGGTGTTTCTGTGTATCAGGCAGGGGATAGAGCTGTCACTCTGGATGGAGCCTGAGCTGAAAGGCAAAGCTCTGTTGATACTTAAAACAATTTAGTGTTTAGCATGATGCACGCACACTCTATGCAGCTGACTGGCAGATCAGAACTCTACAAGCACAGGTTACATTCACAGGATATGTTTATGATAAATGAAAAATGTTCCAGTTGTTACAGCAGATGATTATTAGACTGACTGACTATGACGGACAGTTCTTTTACTATTACTTTGGAGGCTGACAAGGCTGTATCCTCTATTCGTTCTATTCGTTTTGGCCAGTTCTAAAAAGACTTTAAAATGTTCACACACTCAGAAAAACCCTTATTATTATTCGTCACAGTCCTTACATCACAAATTAACATATGGAGGATTTACAATGGTTGCATAACACTGCACTCATACTAATAGGACATGAATACAGCTGTTAGGCAGTGGAACATCAGCAGTCAAATAGCAGCAAATTAAACGTTTGCACTGCAAACACTATACACGATATACCACAGAGTTATGAGCTCACAAACATTCAGATTAAAACACAGAAAGATGAGGAGAGATTCTCATACTGGCTGACCACAGGGAGACAGTAACTAAATTAAACAGAAAAGATGACTTTCACATTTAGATTAAAGGGCCTTAGTACTCACACAGCATGCAGTCTGCAGGACTTCTTCCAGTTCCTGTTATTTCCTCCTTTGTGACAAAGGAAATTACATTTATAGATCAATATCAAATTTCAAAATGAAGCGCAAACAAACGTATTGTTGTGATTGACTGGATGTATTAAATTCTGTTTTAAAGCAATGTAAGCAATTATCACAAACCATTCTGCACAGACAGCCTCTGAGGCTAAGATATATTACAGAGTGGAATATATAGTTTAGTGACCTGGCGTGAGGGTATGTATACAGGGATGGATCTGCAGCTAAGGCCTCTGTAAGGTCCTTCAGTCCTTCATCTCAGACCACCATCGCTCAGCCACAGCTTCTGTCTCTGGTGTGAACCTTAATATGCTGTGTTGAGCTTCTGTAGGTCAGTCTTACCGTGAAGATCAGTGACTTCAGTTGAGTTCAGCTGCACAAATGAAACTAATGTAAAAGGTTTGGGTAACACAATCTGGTCTTCTTCACAGAGCCTCCAACCCTTTTAGCAGCCCTGCTGTAGAGCGACAACAGGGGCTGGATGATGACTATCAAATCCCTTCATCCAACCTCTGCCTGAGCCAGGCTCCCATCAGCATCCCTGTGCCCAGCAGGTACTGAACTCACTATGTTAGTACAGTGTGGTGATGCTGCTTTCAGCAGGGTTTAGTTAGGCTGCTCTAAAACACAAATACTTCCCGTCTGTGCAGGCACTTGGAGAACAGCTCTCCAGAGCCCCCTGTCGAGGAGAAGAAGAGCCGCGCCCCTGAGCTTGGTGAGCTCATTGTTAGATCACTTAAGTCTAAAATTGGAAAAAAAGAATGTGTAATCTCATCCAATTACAGAAAAGATTGAAGTAAGAAAGTCATTGTACATGTTAAACCTGACATTTTTGTTCCCTAGAATCAGTCAGGGCGGTGGCCTCAGGATCAGCACACAGCGGCCTCTGCCCCTTCAGCAGCAACAAGACACCCTCTGACTATGATATCCTGCTTCCCCCACAAGGTACGCTCCACCAGCCAGAACAGGATCCCACCCCCACCTCTACTCGCTCAGACTGGTCCCAGTGTGTCTAAGCTTCAGTCTGTCTCTACAACCACTGTTAAACTTGATATACAGAAGTATTTTTTCTTGATCTCTGTGAACCCTTCAGTGCAACTAACAAGCCAAGATTGAATGAGCCAATAAGGACTCACACACGAAAAATCCAGAGTATTGGCCAATCTGCAGGCTTTCTACAGCTGATCTGGTCTGTAGAGACTCTACGATGCACAGAGTTAAAAATCATTAGCATGAGGTGCTTAGATCTTTTCCCATAATAGGTAACACCTGTGGGCACTGTGACAAATGTTTATACATTTCAGTGTATTAATATATATGTAAAATGAATATTTAAAGAATTGTATCTTACCTTTCATCTTTTTTTAATGATTTGTCTTTCCAACAGTGTTATACTGCAGCACTGTGCTATGCACTATGCCAAACTCCTGTAGGACAAAAGATCTGTTTGCCCAAAAATAATTTTAATAAGACCACAGTCTACAGATTATTTACCCACCATTTAAATTTCACTTACGTGGCAGTCTGATGTCCTCTAAGCAGCACTGCACAGTCAAATGTATTTATTTAAAACAACAGCTTGATGCTTTGTCTTTGGTTTCTGCCGACCTTCTTGCATCTCCTCTCCAAAACCTCCTGTCTGGCTTTTCCCTGAAGGGCGGCCTGCCAGTGTCTCCTCAGCATGTAATCCCATTGGTAGCACACATGGTTCCGACTTAGTCAAACGCCTCTTTGCTGAACAAGTATAAACTGTGAGTCGGGGCAGAGTACAGAGCTCAGTCTTGTCTGTGTTTTTTTTTGGTTTCAGCAGTAGAAGACCCATTCAGTGGTCGGCCTCCATCCCAGCCACCTCCTCCACCTGTGCGGCACAGCTTCACCGACCTGACTTCTTCCTCACCGTCCTCATCCAGTAACTCCGCCATGCTGTCCTCTGACATTGTGCGACCGCACAGACCCACATCTGGACACGAACACTTGTTGTTAACCCCCGGTGAGCTGCCTTGAAATAATAGCCTTATTTTCTTGGGATGAATAAAGCGTTTCTATTCTAAACACTGGTTGTATCTGAATGACAGTACAGTCTGTCTGAGTCTCATTCTGAAAATCTTATTCTCAGAGGTTTATGAAGCACATGACTTTGAGAGTGACTGTGTTGGCAGGCTTGTTTATCTTGTCTGTCTGTGTCACCTTTTGTCTAGACGCAGTGATTGACATGCTGAACAGTGCTGCTCCTCTGCCTCCAGCCAGACTGCACACTGACAGTGTTAAAGGCTCCAGAAGCTGCTGTGACGACCACTCATTACCCACTCATGGTACAGTTACAATAAACAATATCCATGTCATATCTCTTCCCCAACATAGGCAGGTTCTCTCACCTACCATCTTATTAGGACACTGGGTGGCAGCTTCCTCTGCTGAGTAGTAGGTTTAGGTTAAATTCTGTAAATGGTGCTTTTCTACCTACAATCGGATCGAACCGCCAACCTTACGGTTAGTGGAAACCTACTCTACCACCCGAGCCTCCATAGAATTCTGCAATGTAATTTTATTTTGTTTTATATCTCAACTACCTTTAGTTTAAAAATCTAATCACACTCTCCTGCTCTCCCTCCTAGTTCTGATGGACTGTTTGCAGGCCCCTGCCAGGCCACCCAAACCCTTCCCCAGGAAGATCCCTCCTGACACAGGAAAACCCCACAGCCTGGAGTCTGAGAATGAAGATGCAAAGATCGCCAAGTTGATGGGGGAGGGTTACTCCTTTGACGATGTAAAGCGGGCGCTGATGATTGCCCAGTACAAAGTGGATGTGGCTCGAAACATCCTGCGAGAGTTTGCCTTAGTGGCCCCAAGACTGAACCTCTAGTCCTGAGAGATAATTAAGGGGAGCACAAGGGATTATTTATTCTGACCGGCCTCTGCTGGGGAAAAAACAAATCTGCGATCCACGGAAAAGGATTTAACAGGAGAGTTACATTTTTTTGCTTAACAGTAATGACGACGCACAACAAAGTGGCTAAAACCAAAATACAGCAGAGAATTAGAAAAGGGAGGCAGAGCGTCTGTGAATGATTCAAACCTGTGAAGCATGGAAGAGGCCTGTTGTTTACAGTGAGCCGTGCTGGTGCTGGCCTCTGGTGTTCCTGTATGTCTCGGGGCTTGGACTGTTTTAAAGCCCTAATCCTGCTACTGCTGCTACTGTTCCCTTCACCTCCTGCCACCTTTCAGACCCCCTAGCAGCTTTTATGCTCACATACACAGCCAACAGCTGGAGTTGTTTTTCTTATAACAGCCAGCAGGGGGAGCCAGACTCCGTTATTTCTTTTTGTCTCCTCCATGTCTCCTGTTTCATACACTTGCTGCCCTCATTTGTGACTCACAGTGCACTGTATAGCATATGCCTTATTAATAGACATATAGATAGGTGAGCTGTTGGACTTACTGTCTTATTTGGACAGGAAACTGAAGCAGGAAGTGTATGTGTGTGTGTTTGTGTCTGTACAGGCAGTGAGCCTATGAATGTATTTGTTCTGCATGAGTGAGCGCTATACCTTTGTATGCCATTCTCAGGCCCTGGTTGCCCTCAAGTGATTGCGTGGTGGAAAAAAACAACTTTTGTCTGTGTCAATAACCAGACCAACTGTGCATGCATTTCAGCTCAAGCACTTAAATGACAGTCTGCTGTGTGGATTTTCGACAACAGGCGAGCTTGGAGTCAAGGCGTTCCCACAGCCTGCAGTCTCTGCTTCCGTTCATAGTTTGAGACCCACATAGGTCTCAAACAAAACAAAATAATGCAGAGCATTGGAACCATGAAATAAGTCACTGTGCACCTTCAGTGTGCAGGACTGCCCCTAACCTCAGACTGTTGAATCAGCTGTGTTTCCCCCCTGATGGCTGCAACACAACTCAGAGAAAGACACAAGAGTCCCACTTTAAAATTTGTAAAACATTCAGTTTAACAGTTATCCATCCATTAGTTGTACCGGCTTCACCTGCGCAGTGTCGCAGTGCTGCAGGAGTCTAGCCCAGCTGTCACTGGCTCACACCTGGTGACACCTGGACAAGGGATACATGTTTTTTCCAGTGGTGTTCCACACCTTCTGACCATTTTTCCTCCTTTATCCTACAGAATAGAATAGAATAGAATATACTTTATTAATTCCTTTGGGAAGGTCCCTCTGGGAAATTTGGGTCAAATTCAAAGAACATCAAACATCAAAGAACATCAAGCCTGACCTTCAGCTAAATAACCTTGTGAAATAGTATATTACATTTTTGTTGGAGGAATGATGATGCTGTGCTATCATGAGCGGTTTCTGATGCTATAAAAACCTTCATACCACAGACATTCTGTACCCTCACTGATGTAATGATGTCATTTTTGATGCAGCCACTAGGAGCACAGTGAAAGTTAATCAGTATTAGCTTATCTGCCAATATCTCCCTTTTATTGGCCAATAGTACCCCCTATCCTGGACAGGTTGCCAACACACAAAGACAGACAACCGTCTCCCTCCGCCCCCCCACTCACATCCACTCACTAAATAAATTAACACTTTAAATGTGGGAGAAAGTCAGAATATCCACGCAGGCACAAGGAGGAGTACCGCACAGCTTGCCTTTATGCAGACCATCTGAACTCATCTTACTTCCACAGAGGTGTGTCTGAACTGTGTTTCAGTTCTGAGTGACCATACATACTTCTGGTCATTGCAGTTGGAAGTTACTGTGACAGAAATGATGTCTAAATCTCTGGCATTGTATCTGCTATACCTGCTGTACAACTTGTATTATTTGCCTTCCTTCCTGCTGTTTACAGCTAGATAGAGTAAGAAAAGACATTTCTGTGACAGCGAACCTGCTGAAGTGTAGATACTAAAGATGAGTGCATTTTATTGTCTGACAGTACAATGTGATTTTTATCTTGATTTGATATCAGCCTTATATGAACAGCTGATGCAGCAAACTGAGCTGTTGTGTGCGTGTTTTTTGTTTTTTGAACAAACAGGGTCATTCAGAGGGATGTTTGTGCTGTGAAACAACTGTCACCACACACACAGACAGAGCAGCACTGACCCATTTTCACCTCCACACACATGTTTTATTTCCCGCAGCCTGCATCAGAACTCATTAGAGGCTGTGAGTTCTCGTCTGTCTGCCCCCCCTCTGATTAAAGCAGATGACACACGTTTCTGCTCGAGGATCGAGTAACGCATTCAAACGCTCACCAGTGAAGGCACTCTGCATTCAAGCCTGAGATCATCTGCAGGTTTGTCATAATTCAAATGTGACCTTAGACATGTGAGGGACAGCAGGTGAAGAGGAGGTACATGGCTCTCTGTGCTGCACGGTAGCAGCACAGGAGCAAAATAACTCTGTTTATTGAGGAAATAGCTCAATGATTGTGGTCTTAAAGTCAGGGACCCACCCCCCACACACCACCACCACCATCACAGAGGAAGAAAGAGGAAGCATTAGCCCCTCTGTGGATTCCTTCCTTTTATTTTAAGCAGCACTTTAAAGGGGAACACCACTGTTGTTTAAAATGTACGTACAATGTGAGTGCTTAAGTCATAATTAGAGCTCATGTGTGAGAGGTGGAAGAGAGTGTGATCTGTGTTATCATCCGGTGCAGACAGAGCTTCTCCCAACAACCATAAAAGTACGTTAATTTAACAAAAAAAAACATAATTAAGCCCTCAGATCATTCTTAGTCATCGGCTAAAGCAGCTTTATCGCTCCACTGAAAACAGAAGATGGAAATTCAGGACTCACCGAATGTATTTTCATTCAGCAGTCAAGCCATGTTTTTTGTGGTGCCAGTGCAATTCGTGCTGAACCCGAAAATGTCCTCAGAAAAAAAGTCAGCTGTCCCCTCCCTGCTCAGATCAGCACAGTAACTTGTGCCTGTTTACTTCCTGTAGCCACACAGAATTAAACTTCGGTGGAATTCCCCTTTAACCTGAAGCTTCATTTTGCACTGGTTTGTTTTGACTTTTGTCAAACTTGAATGATTCTTAGCTCAGATTGTCCATTCCATTGCACTCCCTTGTGAAGGGGGTAAGTGGCCTTAGGTTGAAAAAAGGGCAGTTTTTATTTTTTTGATTGATTCCATTTTTTCATATTAATGTGCTCTGGTGACAAAAAAAACAATGTGTTGATAATATGTAAAGCATAGAATAATGTACAATTAATTTATATATTTTTAATGCTTGATATGTTATTTTCATGAATAAGTAAATAAAAAGTCACAATTCCTTTGTTTAATTTAATGCTGTGGGTCATGTTTCTGTATGTGATAACCACCTTATGTTATATGGAAGTAAATCTGTAAAAAATAGATTCTGAATTTTAAAACCTTTGAATTTCAAGCACTGATTTTTTTTAACACTGAAATGACATGTGGATTTTTGCCACTATATTCAAGGATGTTTCAGTTTTCTAACCCTAATTTTCACGTCTTTATTTTTTAATGAAACAAATTCTGAAAAAATCGAGGCATAGCCTGTATTTCAGTGCTCAAGTTCAGTGAACTCGAACCAACTTCCAGCCAATTGCGTTACGGTTCATTGGTCACGTGATAAGATTTGCAAATGACCGAAAACATTGGCGCTATGACTAACAGCAGCACTGTGACTTTAAAGACGGTAATTTGCCGGTCTTGTCACGTGACCAATGAACCGTAACGCGATTGGAGGTTGATTCGAGTTCATTTTGAATCAATGGTTACCCGGAAGCTGCGTCTGAATAGGCTGTTTGAATTTTGGACTGAAACATGCATTGAATTTTTTTTTATTCTGAATTTGTGAACATTGAAAACAAAAATGACAATTTAATATAAAACTCCAGTGGCTTGACTTTGGTGGCAGAAATTCACATGTATAATTTTTCAGTGTATCAGTGTTCATGATTTAAGACCTAAATTCAGAGGCTGCTTCCATATTATTATAAGTTATGTTATAAGTTATTATAACTTCAAGGAACAACAAAAATGGTTCAGCCAACTTTTATTATGACCAGACAGTAGAACACCACTCATGAGCCTTAACCCCTAACCCATTAACCTCTGCTTTTAAGAAGTTAATCATATGACACCTTCGGCTGGAGCCACTGTGGTCTGGTGCTGGGGACATCAGCAACAAGTCCACAACAACAGCACATGGAACAAAAACAAGGCTGTAGTTGAGTTTGTGAGGAAGTTTCACAACTTCATGCTGCATGTGTCAAGAGGTTCCAGAAGTTTAAAAGCAGCTGTGTGTTGTGTCCACAGTCCAGTCGTTCAGATAATGTGTTCTTCTTGACCTCAGTTAACTGGTGGAACTCCAACAGGTCATGTGATGGGATCCATACCAAAATTCATACTTCCTGCTTGAATCCTGCTTTGAAACACATCTTTTGTTTAGAAAAGTGAAAAACTATTCCATACGCAGAGAGAACACTCAGACATCCAGTGACCCTCATCAACACCACACATGTATCAACACAACCTTTTTTTCAAAATGTACACTTTATTGTCAACAACAGTACAAAACAAAAGTCTGTATTTACAACACTACTACAGTCATCTCATCTTACCCTCTTTGGTTTCACTGCTGACCTGATTATTCATTAAAAAAATGAACTTGGTGCTTAAATATGTTGACCTACTGCTTTCATCTCCAGCCATCCCACCATCAGGGCACACTACTACTGTAAATGTGAAGCTACTCAAAATACTATAATGACACAAGAACCCTTCTTCCCTTTGTCACTCTCTTTGTGTGCAGTTTAACACATCAAGTGGTTCTTTCACCTCCCATGATACAAAAACTAAAATAATAGAACTAATCGTTTTGTGTCTGTGTCTCGGAGGGTGACATTTAAAATGTGGGATGAACCAAGAGAAACTCAGAGTCGGCATCTTTATGCATCTCAGCTCATCTGCTAATCTACTGTCATCAGTTTGGCTCATTATTATTATTATTATTATTATTATTATTATTATTATTATTCTTATTATTATTATTAATAATACAGAAGAAGATGAGAAAATGAGCACAACTGAGCTATACATACTGTATAGTCTTCACCATTTCTATACCTGATGATGCCTTCTATGGATTCTATTATTTTTTTAATCGTTCATGTTGTAGTATAGCCATCCAGGTAGGTTGCATACAGAATATAAATACATTAAAACACATTAAAAAACAGAGCATTCAGGAATCAGTAGAGCTCTTCCAAATAAAAAACACGAGAAGCTAAATGAAAATGCATAATGGCAGCAGTAGTAGTGTAAGTGAATCAAAGATCGTTATCCTTTTCTAGTGTCTTTTTATTTTAGATACAAATCTTTCTTGAGACTGAAGACCACAATTTATAAAAACTGTGTAATTCCTCTTTTTTACTGTGATTTGGCTGCATTTTAAAAAAGTTTGTTTTAGGGGGGTTAAAGTTACAATAATTTAAAATACTCAACGTCCACCTGATTGCTCATTTCATGTTGTGGTTGTACTGCTCCATTTGCCAGTGTGTAAAACCAGAGAACATAAGTCAGGAGGTGAAGAGATGCTGAGGTTATTTTCTCAATAGTTTGAGGACAGCAGGGTTACATACAGCAGTGAAGTGTCTTTTCTCTGTGTACTTCTGGACATAGGCTTTTTCCACACAGCGCACAAAAAACATACAAAAATAAACATAGACATGCTCAGTCAGGGCGCACGCATAATTTCAATTAGTTATACAGACCTTAAAAAGTGTACGAGGAATTTACATTCTTTGAAGAAATTGAAAAAGAAAAAAAGAAGTCCTAAAGGAGAAAAACCCACAAAACCCCACTGCACAGCCTCAGAGAACCTTTAAAGAAAACATAACGGGCAGCATTCACCAGGAAACACACAAAAAAACATACAAAAAAAAAACACAAAAGGACACAGTAACACAAGGCAACCTCAACGCAGGGTTCAAACAGTGAGGCGGACCAGCAGGCTGTGGGTGGGACTTCATGGGAGATTGCTGTGATTTCTGCTGCTTATGTGGAGCCTGATGGAACGCTTCAGCAGCCAGCTGCATTCGGGTGGTGCAGGGCCGCTTTCAACAGAAATATTTACAATCAATACAATGATGCAAGGCTGTTAACTCATAACATTCTGTCATGTTCTTAGCTCCTGCCCATCAGCCTGTTAGTACACATAAATCAGTACTAAGCATAGGCACACTATCTGGTATGTTTTCGTTTGTATGTACCATATTGTCCGGACTATAGGTCACACCTTTTTTCGTGACTTTGTGACTTATACTCAGGTGCAACATGTTTAAAATATATAATTTCATGTTTGTTATTTTCGCACTGACAGCCGATAGAGGGCACTCTAAGCTTGTCTACCTCCGGAGTTGGCAGAGTGGTTCAGCAGCGACACCGAGGATAAAGAATTCAATGGATTTAGTGGTTTGGAGTGAGATCAAGAGGCTGATAACCTGTTTTGTTATTTAGGGTCTTGGATTTGGTCAAATAAATTTTCCCCAAAAATGCGACGTATACCGATATATTTTGTTTTTCTTCTTCATTATGGATTTTTCGGCTGGTCCTGGCAGACCTATAGTCTGAAAATATAATATCTGTGTATCTGGAATAGAATAGAACATGAGGCATCATTTTTCTCTGGATGATGTTGCTATAACCAGCTCCATTTGTTATCCAGATTATCTAAACTAGCAGTTGAAAGTTCAGGGTTCATTTAAATAACCTCCTCAGAACTCCAAATGCTAACAAATAATGCAAAGAGACTGAATTGGTAACAAGCTACTGACACAGAGACATGGAAACCACCCTTCTAAACTAATAGAAGTGAAACTGTGAAGTGGAAACACCAATAATAACTCTACACACAATGGTCTGAAGGAAGCCTACGACCCACTGAGCTCTATGTGAACGTCACATGTAATGCATGTGTGGAGCCTCACCTCTTACCTCTGTCCCACGCTGTATGACCGGAGTGCCTTTTACACAGCGTGATTGTTTTCTTCTAGCTTCTTGCTCTCCTCAGATGTCCCCACCTCCTTCTCACCAGTTTTCCAGCTTCCTTGTCTATGGTTGATTACAGAGTTGCAAAAGATGCATGATGTTCTGTGCAGTGACCAATCTTCAATACACACAACCCATGTCTGCATGCTCTCCAATAGACGTACAGATACATCCACTACTGACCCTGCATCCTCATCTGTTTATCTTAGACACGGTGCTGGTGATCATCAGACAGTCTGCTAAGAGATACTATGTCTGTAACCGTCACCCCCCCAGCCTGCTCATTATTAGTCTAGATTTACTCGCCGGGGTACAGCAAACCAGCATAGTACTATTATGACTTCGATTAAGATGTATGTGTGTATGTGTGTTTCTCTACCTTGAATTCTTCATGTAGAGCCAGTAGATGAGTCCCACCACAGCAGCAGCGATGATCAGTCCTGCCACGACTCCCACGATGAGCTTTGCCTGGTCAGGTGAATCCTCTGGAGATTCTGTAAAGAGACAGCAGCACTGGGCTCAGCTGCAGTAAATACTCACAGAAGGCTTTCCACCAGAGCAGGTCACACTGCTGCACTACTTTATAGTTGATACTGAACAGCATGCAGGGTTTCCAACTTCTAATTAAGACATTTTTAAATGTTAACTTTATTATATTGAGTACTTTCCTGGACTGAAAAACAATGACCTCATGAATATGTAGGACTGTTCACCTGTGTGAACTACTAATCTGCAATCTTTAATTCTGTCTTATTATTGAAATGTGGAGTAAGCCTGATGTTCAGCATGACAAGCAAGTGTGAGCTGGCCACCACAGTGATGTCTTCTCATGGTTGAAATGCATGGAGCTACAATGAGCTGAGACAGTTGCTCTTAGGCTCCCCCTATATTTGGACGTGCAATCTTTGGAAACAGCAATGTACACAGACAAACTGCTCTAAAGCTTTGGCTTACAGCACAAACTGAGGAAAGGACGACCACTAACACAGCCCAGCATCAAATACGCCTGTGACAGAGCACTGCCACTGACTGCAGAGGGACAAACACAGTATTTACACAAACACAGTTACATAGTCCTGGTGTAGGTGCTGTAGACCTGCTCAGGAGGAAATAGTATCATTTTAAAGGAATGCTGCCATTTTGTGGTTGCATGTTTGTGTGTTTTCATCACCATGCTGGCTGTTATATACTTTTTGCACACTCTTGTAAATCTGTCTGCCTAAACAGCTCTTCCGCATGAGGGAGCCAAGGGAAGACAATTAATAAAGACAAAACAGAGACATTCTAAGACACAGGACTGTTTGCATGTGAATTGATGGAAATGGGTGTTTATTGGGTGCATAATCAGAGAATCTAATAAGACTCTTATTAACAATCTGACTGACAATCCAACAAGATTGAATTTCCCCTTGTGAATCAATAAAGCATCTCTCTCTCTCTATCTAACAGAGCCTGGTTTATTTTGCCATTTTTCACCATAGAATAGTTTGATATATTTGAAAAAGACTAGAAAGTAAAAAATAAAGGTAAAAAATATCTTACCTCTTCCACTGGTTTCCCCCTTAAAAACTGAAATTAAACATAAATAAATTAGAACTCATAAAAAGAATAAATTCAAACAAAACATACACATGCTCTTTGTATAAATCCAAACCAAAATTTTGCACGCATCCAAAAAACATAGAAGGTTGGCCAAGTCCGGGCTCAGCGGATAAAATCAAAGGTTTTTTTATAAATGTGCCTCACAACAAACTGAAACTTGGAAAGCCACAATAGCTTCTAAAAGCAACAATTTACTATGCTGTCAGAGCATGTGCCAGGCCTGGAAAAAAAAAGCGAGACAGTTTTAGCACCCCAACAAACATGAAATCCAGCCAAACGCAGGAGATGGTGATGGAGGAGGAGAGACAAAGGAAAGGATTATCACAGACAGGGGAGAAGAATGACGAGAAACAGCAATGGCACAGCATGTATGTATGAAACCAAAGCATTCACTCTTAGCCCTCCACATTCTTTTGTGTAGGGAAGGATAAGACACATGTCCTCATGTTCATGGACGTGATGTGACATACTGTGAAAGAACAAAGGTCGGGCATTGTATGTTTGGTTTGTATTCAAACAACTTCATGTGACTTTGCCTCTAAACTGCTTCAAGAGCAGGGTCCCTTTATAACTGCTCTCCTTTATACAAAACAAAAATACACAAGAATCTAATTTGGACTCACTTAGGTCAAGGAACAGTGAGCAACACACATGATCAGATTTTGAACACTACTGTAGTGTATGTACTAATTATAACAGTGTGATTAGTGCTGTCTTATTCTTCTTATGCCAATAATATCCAATAGTGGAGTGAAGTGTGTAACTTTCTTCACATGTGTAAAGCTGACACTAAGCCTTGTCTCTTTGCTGGCAAAACAGATTGTCTTGGGTCTGGCAAAATACTCTTCCTCCAGTGAACAGAGCTGTTATTAGAATGGACTCCAAAAAGCATCAGCCTGAGCTCTGACAAGCAAACACAGCCAGCAGAGCTCAAGTAAAGCAGCACCAGTGGCACAGGAGGGAGGGCCACTGACACAACAACTGGACGGAACGTTTGGGTTCAGCCCAGTGATAACACAATATCCCATTTCAAAGTGTGCAGATCAAGAATGGGTCACAACCCCATGGGCTTTTTTGTAAGTAGCAAACATGATGTCACCCCCTCATCCCCTCCTAACCTCAGGAAGGAGTGGCATAGCTGAGAACTATGGATCTTGTGGATGTGGGTAGGTCTTACCCATTGGGGCACACATGATTGTTATGCACATAGCATCTGCATTGTCAAATGGTACACTGTCAGAGCTTGGGGGGAACCTGTCCTGGGAGTGTGATTAGAACCTGGACTGTAAGGGTTTTGTTACCATACTTCACTGGCCAAGGCTGATGAGCAGTGTATGTGATCTGGTTTTATAAAGACTAGATATATTTAACCAACAGCATAGAAATAGAAGCAGAATCACATGTCACAGAGAGCAGTAAAAAGAAGCTTCATGACTCTGGCTGCAAATAGTTTGCACTGGCAGAATCATGCCACAGCCTCTTCAGCAGCAAGTCATACGCAGCCTGTTTGTGTCCTACACAGATGCACAGAAACTCATTTTGGGAAAAGTTGTCTTTGATTCCCTGTTTTAAGGAACATTAGAAGCCATGCTCAGAGAATGGTTCTGCCCAGAATTCTACTTGTATTTATACATTTACTCTGATTTATCCCTCTGTGTTTTTATGCTTGATTAAGCTGTTTGAAAAACACAAGGCAGAGCATTTTTCTGTTCAATGCTGGAAAACTTGCAGGGGGATCAAAGGAAGTAATTGCAGAGGATGAACTTACCAGAAGATACATTGATGCTCATAGCATCCTCTCCCAGCTTGTTGTGGACACTGCAGGTGACTGTAAGGTTCAATGTGGGGATCACAGTGATTGTATTGATGGCCTTGCCATTGTTGTAAATGGTCTCCCCCTGCAGGCACAGCAAAAAGGCACCCGCAGGAATGAGTGAGGAAACACTGAAACCTCTGTGGCTGTACACACATTACTGACTTGGATTTTATGGGATATTTTGTCAGGTGGTAAACAGTACAATGGTGAGATAATACTGCAAAATGATGGCATCAGAGAGGAGCTAATCAGAGATGATGATCACAAACCTGAAGAGCAAACTCATTCTGAACGTTAAGTCTTCTATCTTTCAAATTTGAACAAAGAAAGGTTCCCTTGCTGTTAAAGCATTCCCTCCATCAGCCTACCTGTGCCCTACAGTAGTTCATTCTCTCATTGATTAGTGAATCATGTTTGGCAAAATGCCCCCCCCACACAGTGTGGAGAGGTTAAAGTTCAAATTGTAATGTGTTCAACAGTAACATTATGTGTAACAGGGCTTCTTAAAGACCGTTATTTATTAGACTGTACACATAAAAATCAAACTTTGTTGAACTTGTTGGATTAAAAGTGTTTTGGTTTAAAAAAAAATCTGCTCCTCACATTTCTCAACAGCTGTTCATCTGACATAGCTTCTCTCTTTGCAAATGTACAGAGAGATAAGAGAGAGAGGGCTCATTCATTAGGATGAGCAATATTTGCCAAAAAATATGAAAAAAGGTTCTACTGCCTTTGCATAAGACACAGAAGCATTGATAAATAGGGATTATTGTTACCTATCTTGATGCATGATATCATTTCATTTGCACTCATGTGCATGTTCCACCTCAGTGTTTACTGAATATCTCCTGACTGTTATTTGTTTATATTGTCAATACGTGAGCGTTTGTTTTGTAACAATGAAAATGTATCTGTATATGTTGGAGTGAGGATGATTGTGGGGCAGATAAAACCTGAGGAATCTAAAAGTGGACCAAATGTAGTCTAAAGTGAATACTTGATAAAAGGCTGCAGTCTGCTGGATGTGTTTCACATCATCTTCAAATATTTACACATGTTGAAAAAGTCATTAAAAGCTATTGATGTACGTAAACTGCTACGTAAGCAGCTGTCTATCATCAGCTGTGCATTGTGAGATGTGTGAAACATCTACCGTTTATTAACATGTAGATGTAGCTAATGATGCATTACGGCTACGGCAGCTCACAAAAGCTAATCCACTTTAATAATTTGTACTGATTATCCAGACACGATGCAATACTATACAGAGCTCTGCATAACAGGGCAAAGCATAAAAGCAGACATGATGAAAATCTTAGTAGTTTTCTTACATTACAAGAGCAAAGTAAACTGTGTGGATCCCCACAGAGCACTTTAATCACTGCACTCTCGCACTGTTTGCTCTTATCCTTCATTTTGCTGCAGCTTCTTGTTCTTACCACATGTCTGCATAGAAGATACTAAACACAAGCTTACAGTTGTGTTGCTGATGCTCCACTGGAAGCTAGGCTGTGGTACTCCCTCAGCTTCGCATGTCAGGACTTTGTGTTTGGCATCCGCAGCATGGTTTTTAGTCAGGCTGATGATCACAGGCTTTCCTGCAACAGACACATCATGATGTTATATCATGATGTTTAATTGAGAAGAAGGCTACGGTCTGCATCACACATCCCATTCAGTCAGCATACACCTTAGGTGCTGTTCTATAATCTATAATTGTTTATAACACACACACACAGGTACCTTCTACGACTAATTCAAAGCTCTGATGCTTTCTGAGGCCGGTCATGGAAACTTCACACATGTAGAATCCTGCATCCGCATAAGTCAACTTGCTGAACTCTGGCTCCTTCACGGTTTTTCCATTCTGAAAGTCAGAATCACAGTCAGTCACTAATTGCACTAATTCTAAAATAAATGCATAAAGTAACACATGTCATGTTCATTTCCAGTTGGTCTCAGCTGGTTCCACCAAGGAAAAAGATAGACATTTATAATTGTGAGATGTCAGACTCCTCTGGGTGTCTGTTTATGTCTATTTGACTGTGATGATCCTCTAATCTACATACTATTTTAAGTGGGCTTCTGTGTGAATGCTGTCAGTGTTGGATGAATTTCAAGGGAATGACCTTTGCTCATATAATCTGTGGTTAGCATACAATACAATCAGAGCCACAATAATCTCTCAACTGCACAACCCGATGTGAACAAAGCTGTTGGCAGCATTGTTTAGGCTTAGCTAGAATCTACATTATGTTACAGTTTTGCTGTTTGCAGTGACTCAGATTAGAGAATTGTCTTTTTTATGCAAATGTGGCTAAAAAGTGTATGTCAGAAATAAAAAGTTAGACAGGTGTGACACAGGCTGAAAATAGAAGAAGATAAGGACACAGAAATGCCTCCTCTGTGAAAACAGAATCATTACCTTTGTCCATGACACTTTAGCATCACCTGAAGCACTCTTCTCCATCTTCACAGAAAGGCTGTCCCCTGCTTTCTTCACAACCCTCCCTGCAGGATCCAGACTTAGGTCAATGTCTGAAAGAGAAAATGGATATGATTATATTTGTGGAAGGTCTGAAGATAGGTTGAGTGTCTATTTATTTTGATGCCTGTCATCACAGCATTTTCTGCACTGTAACATGCTTCAATCCAATGTAAACACAAGTTTAAATGTAAAAATCATTTCATAAAACTTCCAGTTAGCTACAACCAGAGCAGCTTTTCTTTCTACAAGTGCAGGTGTTATTGAGATATACTCACAGAAACACACACTTCCACTTCCCAATTTAGAAAGCTATTGTTTTCCTTTCTCAGCTGCAAACTTAATTTAAAAGTTGGGAGCTGAAAAAAAACACTTCTTTGTTTAAGATGTGTGAAATGCAGTGGAGCTGCTGCATGGGACACAGAGGAGGGAAAATCTGTCAGACTTATTTTTTATTACAATCATAGAGCCTATTTGAACTGAAGACTCAGAAACATACACCTGGGAAGAAGGGAGTAATTACTTGTGGGAGCGCTGTTGGATGGTAGGAGGGGAAGCAGCTTATCTGTTGCCTGAGCTCCCGGGCCCACCCAAACACTTTGTCACTTTTGCTCATTCCATGTCAGAAATTTCTAATTAGTTCTCCTCATTCCTGCCAGGCACTCTGCACTACTCCCTGCCAGGCTGAGTTCTTAAAGTTTAAATTTGATTACCATTACACTGCTCCCATGACTTCATTTACAGTGAATAAAAGTGCCTTGTTATATATAGGAAGTCAAGAAATTTCAATCAAGGTAGAAAGGGTATTTTGGGGAGTTTTGGGAGAGCAGCCATTTGTTGGCTCAAGGCAAAGGCAAATTGAGGACAACATTTGGAGGGTTTTTTTTTCTTGCTGTGGTACAATATGCTTAAACTGTGTACGTGTCATGAGAACTCACAGCTAACATTGACACGGTGGGAGGCCTCCAACGCTTCGTTGTCAGTCAGTGAACATTTGTAATCGCCTGCAGCCGCTCTGTTGATGGCAGTCAAAGTGTAGTTTGATTTTTCCACCAGCGTTTTCTTGCCCTGGTAGATAGAGCTGAGATTAGCTGCCATCGGGATATGCATAATGTGAGAAAGAAAGACAAAAAGGAAAGAGAGAGACAGAGATGGAGAGAGAGAGAGACAAGGAGAGAGAGAGAAACAAACAAAAACCAAAGAAGTCTGTGACACACCTTGATGTAGAAGAAGAAGGAGGTCGGTGGAGGGTTTCCATCGCCGTAACATTTGAGCGTCACATTATCGCCCTCTACAATGGGCCCATTGGGAATAATTTGGAGCTCTATCTTTTCTGATGGGTCTGAGAGGAAAGCAAGCATGAGTGTTTACTTCACAGACATCCACTGTCAAAAAATCCTACTGGATAAATTTAACCACCTAGTTTTTTTGCAGCTATACTGTATATAGCTAAAAATACAGATAATTATAGTTATGTAGAACTAATACAGATTGCACATGTACACTGATTTTTATAAAGCCATCCCACACTCCAATATATTCTTTGTACTGAAACTGGCTGCCATTCAGCAAGAGGGTGCTTGCAAGACTGTCCTCTGTAAAGAAAAGGGTAAGAATGGAGCTGAATAGCAAAAATAACTACATTGTTTTAGCCACGTATATCATAAAATGGTGAGCATTGCATCACTTATTATATGCCACCAGCTTCACAGAAACCCCATTTATGGACATATAGGATATATAGATTTTTTTAGCATTATCTTCCACTCACAGTGAATAGGGAAGGGTTTCAGGTCTATGTCCTGTCTGATCAGCTTATGTACGCTTTCACAAGAGAAGATGGCGCCAGCGTCCTCCTTTGTGGCTGCATACTGGAGGGTGGAGGAGGTAGTGGATAGGCCTGTCGCTGGATCCAGTTTCAAGCTGAGGTTGGTGACAACAGCTAGACGGACGGAAGATGACAGGCACACAAACAAAAGCACAGAGCCTAGTTAGTGCTGCACATATAGCTGTAGGTCAAACAGTATTAACAAACAGCTGCAAAACAGGATGGGTAGGGTGTGTATGTTTGCATGTTTATAGGGAGTCAGTAACAGTTTTGCATTGTCTTTAGTGTCACAAACTCTCTCATTGTTCTCACTAGAATCAAGTTACCATCGAAATTAGCAGTGGGGCCAATTCAGAGCCAAACACGTGAACATGCAGGCATATATGTCTGCATCCTTAAGCAGCATTAATAGTACAATTTTAAATGTCTGTTGCCCTGGCTAAACATGTGTCTACGGGTGGCTGTCCTGCAGGGGGATATCTGTATGACTCCAACTTGTGTGGCGTAACTGGATCATTTTTGGGTGTGACACCAAACAATATGCAATGCACTACCTTTTCCATCCACTACCAAGGGCTTTCCATTCTTCTTCCATGTGAGAGTTCCTGCAGGGTTTGCCTCTGCCTCGACACAGGTTCCCACCTGAAACAGAAAGGCAAACCAAAATGTAAATATTATTTCTTCCTATAAATAATAACTATAGAGGAAGTACAAAAACACCTCCTGCCACTAACATTCTTACAATGCCCATTTTAATGGTTACTCCTCTCCAGGGCTGTAAAACGTAACGTCCACTTTTCACTGTTAACAGCAGAATGTTGGACGTACGCCAGAAAAGACAAATGACCTTCTCATTCAATAATGAATTACTTTTTGTTTTGCAAAGCATGTTGTCTCCCTTTCTCCTTGTTACATCTTCATGACCGAAGGTCAGCAACGGTAGCAGAGATATGCTGTGTGTGAACCAGATAAAGAGTGAGTCATAAGAACATTCCTTTTCCCAATCATGCTGGGGCTTCATATCCTGTATACCGAGTCAGTGAACATTCACCACAAACCAATATTCTGCCAGTAACTGCAGCGGTCACACAGCTGTAGTACCTGGATGTTTTCTATCTATCTATAACAAATAAGCAGGTTTATTCTCATGTTGTTTGTCCAAGATTACACTTAGATTACTTGGTCTAAATCGAGTCTAAAAAAGAGCAACAAGTTGGACCAGCTAGAGAGGTTTGTCCAAAGATAGTGATCTACATACTGCAACATTTTTAGGAATGCTTTGATGACAGATGTCAAAAGCTTCAGTATCAGTAGTTTTTAAGTTATTTCACAACACCTGTACCTGGACCATGATCCTTTTCCCTGAATGGCTTGCACAGTGTGCGGGCTGTCTTCTCCTGTTACTAGTGTAGCTCCTTTTATAAGTTGTAGCTAAAGACTTATCTTTTTTATCAGGACAGGAGATTCAGTCTCTGTTTTATCAGCTGTGGTAAGCTACACTGATTGCCTGGAAAAAAGGCAAATTTCAAGAATTTGATCCACACATGAACATGAGAAATCATATTTTCACTTTATGTAAACATGCACTGTGTGAAGGCATCCAATAAATAACCTGCATAGTAATATAAAGATAAAAGGTAACACGGAGTCAGATGATTTTTGGCAGAGCTATGAGACCATAAACACCATCTAGATTAACATATTCATGATAGCAGCAGGTGGCACTTAAACCACCACAATGTATCACAATGCTGAATAATATCTTAATGATATTAATGCATTGGCATTTGCCTTTTTAGCAATGTGGCAGTTTATTTTTTTACTACGAATACCATTGGTCAATTGGTCAGAACACTGTCACCCATGACTGAACAGAGTGATTGGCCTGAAGGGAGTGAACAGTGCAGTATTGTTGTTTGGAAGCAGAGTACAGTAAACAATGAATACATGTTTCCTCTGAACAACAAGTGTACAAATCCCTGCAGGTATTTTGTGATATGTAGCTTAAAGAACTTTCTTTCCACTATTGATATGTTGGTGTGTCGAAGCATAAAAATCAGAGGTGTTGTTTTAGATGTTGATAAATGTTGCATTTAGATAAGCAGAACAGATGCTACGGAGTAACATAAAAGTTAAGGATTCAATGCAGCACTGCTGGTTTTGAAGGTGATTTTGGAAAAAGTATTTTGGAATTTCATTTTCAGTTCAGTTCAGCTCACCTGATCAATCTGATCTTAAAATCTGATCAGGCATTTCATCAGTACATAAATTTTCCAAAATTTAAATTTCATCTTTTTCAGCATTTCAGCTTGGATCCCAACATCAGGGCAAAGAGTGTCTGTCATGATCCTTAGCTTTGTTGCATTTCTGGCTTTTTGGTTTAGTCTGTTATTTTCCTGGTATATTTAGTTTTTGCTCTTTAAGATTTGCTTTCCTTGCGTATAAAGTTTTATTTTGAAATTCTGCTTCCCCTGTGTGTGCTTGCCCCGCCCTAATGTGTTTCACCTGTGTCTTGTTTTCATGTATTCTTGTGCGCTGTCAGTTTGTCCTGTGTTTGTTCTGTTGATGTCACCCTGTGTCACTCCTGTGTTTTCTCTGGCGTCTTCCATGTCATTAGGTTTGTCTGTGTGCTCTGCTCTTTTGTTTGCTTACTTTTGTATTTTTTCAGTGCGATCAGGTTTGTTTCTGGATTTTTTCAGCTTCACTTTAAATTAAGGTTTTTGTGTTTTTGCCTTGTAGTCTGCAAAATAAAAGTCATATGTTTATCCAATACTTGGACATAATCCGCATAAATCTAACAAATTTCAACTTACTTGCGCTTTAATTGAACAGCATGGTTCATTTCATGACTCATGTTAATACTACACATATACAAACACCTTATGCCAGCATTCAACATGATACCTCAAATTTGGAATTCCGCTTGAGTATAAAGAAGCTGCTCCCTCCACCATCTTCATTTGAGTTCTCAAACCCACTCTACATTTCTCCCTGCTTCTCTCCCCTCACTACAAAATGCACAAAGCTTTTCAATAGTACCTGAATTTTTAGGTGAGAATGCCAATAGAGACAGCGGTACTACTTGATCCATAATAAATGTGGATATGCAGCATGCGGTGGAAGAAATGTGCATTGCTTGCAAGAGAGAGGAGGTAGCTGACCACTGTGAAAGTAATGCCCACATATTTTCAAACATTTTTCTTTTTTAGACTGATACTCATACCTGTGGAAAGCTGAGGGAATAAATAAAAACAACAATATAGAGACATTCTTAGAGGAGAATTCAGATTCAATATCTATGCATTATTAAAGCCTGGAGAAACATACTTTCTCATTCTGATATTAGCCGTGGCTTTAAATCAGTGCTCTCACATATAAGTGCATTAATAAAAACCAGAGAAGACATCTTGATTCAGTCATCTTTTCTAGCACAGTGCATAACATTTCACTTTAAAGTAAAAAAACCACTGTGACACAGTTAGTTTGTCTCAAGTTAAGAGCTGAAGGTGAAGTAGCCCTTCCTGAGTGGAACTGTACTCTGCAGTCAAATAAAGGGCCATCTCACAAGAAAACTGTTTTTATCAAGGCAAAAATGTCAGCATGGCCTTGATGACAGTAAAAAGACTTTTGTCATGTCCACTAACTGAATATTAACATCACTGTTGGAATGGTAATGTGTATCAGTCTATAAGTTCAATGGCAGGTTTATTTGAACAGTGACAGACAGAACAATACCCCAAAAATGCATTTCAAAAAAAGTTATAAATTAAATTGCATTTTCATAAATTTATTGAAAGTATTTGATCCTATATCAATCAGCAAGATTTCTGGCTCCCAGGTGCATTTTATACAGGTATTCATAAAATAACTGCCAGTGTCCCTCGGTCTGCAGCTCCATGCAAGATGTCACCGCGTGGAGTTTCAGTGATAATGAGAACGGTGAGGAATCAGCCCAGAACTACTCAGGAGTAACTTGTCAATGATCTCAAAGCAGCTGGGACCACAGTCACCAAGAAAACAGTTGGTAACACACTATGCTGTGAAGGACTGAAACCCTGCAGTGCCCCTGAAGTCCCCCTGCTCTACAAAGCACATGTACAGGCCTGTGTGAAGTTTGCCTCTGAACATCTGAATGATGTTGTGGTCAGATGAGACCAAACTCCAGCTCTTTGGCATCAACTCGCCATGTTTGGAGGAGGAGTAATGCTGCCTATGACTCCAAGAACACCGTCCCCACCGTCAAACATGGAGGAGACATTATGCTTTGGGGGTGTTTTTCTGCCAAAGGGAACAGGACAACTGCACCGCATCAAAGGAGGATGGATGGGGCCATGTGCTGTCAAAGCTTGGTTGAGAACCTCCTTCCCTAACGCGTTACGGGTGGGGATTCCAGTGAGACAATGATCCAAAACACAGCAATGGATCGATCAAGAACAAGCATATTAAGGTCTTGGAGTGGCCTAGTCAGTCTCCAGACCTTAATCCCATAGAAAATCTGTGGACAGAGCTGAAGGTTCGATTTGCCAAACATCAGCCACCGAACATTAATGACTTAGGGAGGATCCGCAAAGAGGAGTGGGACAAAATCCCCTGAGATGTGTGCAAACATTGTGGCCAACTAACAGAAACGTCTGACCTCTGTGATTGAAACAAAGGTTGTTTTATGAAGGGATTCAAATTAATTATAGACTGATCATTTCTTTGTTAGTGGGGGAAAATCAGGATCTCTAGGATGTCAATGGCTGAGACCTTACCCAGAATGAAAAAGGCAATGAGCAATTCATGTGTCAAATATTAAGTTATAGTTTAGTTATTATTTGTTATTCTCATAAAATAACACACTAAAAAATAATAATCAGAATCTATCTGGACTCCAAATATGGTACAAACACAAAAACATCCTGCATGAGAGTTAGTGTTTTCAGTGTCCTTTGTTCTTCTACTCTTTACTTCCTCAAACGCCTCGGGCTACTGACCAGCCATTCCAAAGATAACTCGAGCAGCACTGTGTTTGTCATGTTACAGGAGTGGAATTTACTGTGTACTTACAGCCATTTATGACAGTCAAACAGTAGTTTCACAGAGAGGATAAATATTTGCATTCAGAACATAACTGCAAATGTGTCACAGTCCATGAAAACATTACTTGAGTCCACAGACTTATTGCCATGTGTATAACTCATGAGGCCAACGACAGTAAAAATGAGCAGGCCGTGGCGATTCTTACCGTTGTTAGTTTTCCCTTCTGCAACACTTCAGGCTTGTCCATAATCTGAACTGATGATGGTTTTTCTGCAAATACAAAAGATCAGAGTTATCCACAGAATTTGGCCTGTAGTGAGAACTGTAAAATGGACCAGTTCATCCAAATGGTTTGCTGTATTCCCACCTAACCCGATGTTAATATTCAAGCTGTAGAACATAATTTTAACATGGCCCCTGTTAACTGCACCTTAATTTTCTCTCTTAAGCCTACTGAGCTAGTTTCTTCATGTCCTATTTCACGCTTGAGTTTGCAATGCTCATTAGCTGGTGATAGATGAGGGAAATTCAGTCAGAAGAGCTATCTTTTAAAACACAGGAGTAAACAAAGAAGCAAAAACACAGTGGATAAACAGCTTATTTTAAGTACTTTAAAAGGTTTTTAATTACATTTGATACATGCTGGTTGTTAACTAGGGTGAAATTGTAAATATTCACTTGACACTAAAAAAAAAATAAAATAAAATAAAAAACATATCGAGTGAAGTCCTGAGAATGCCTTTAAACTTACTTTGGACGCTGACAGGGATGGGATACTCCACGAGGTTAGATTCAGATACCACCATGCAGCTGAACATCTTTTGGTCTTTAAGTGTGGCCTTGGTGATGAGCAGACTGTTCTTTTCATCAATGCTGACCCGCTGGGCATATTCATCTGTCGCCAGAACTGTATGCTTTGTAGAGCGAGCTTGTTTGATCAACAGATCACCAATAACGCCATCACCTTTTTCCTTTA
Source organism: Parambassis ranga (assembly GCF_900634625.1). Lineage (NCBI taxonomy): Eukaryota > Metazoa > Chordata > Actinopteri > Ambassidae > Parambassis > Parambassis ranga. The sequence goes on from NC_041034.1 coordinate 20,239,486, forward strand.
GTGTGCCACAGGGACAGAGAGGAGACAAACACAGTAGGATAATGTCACTATGTCACAGTTGAAAGGTAATTTGTGGAGAGAGGTTTTTGTCTAGCATGTCTTTTTCTAACCTCAATATAATGTAAAGCATTGCATCTACATGTGAGCACTACACAGTACAACAGGTGCACACATGAAAAACAAGAAGTCCATGCGTGAAGCGTGTCCTGCTGACTAGGATCGTGAGGTGGTGAGACCCTGCCCTTTCTCTGTTTTTTTTTTACAATCTTTAGGCAATGGGTGTGAGGCCCCCCCCACCCAATAACAGCATGCAGTGTGATCAGGTTACATTATACAGTCTGTGTTTGATGGTGGGCGGGGCTGAGCTATACACACACAAAGTGCAGAGGATGGAACATTTGACTGTGCAAACAAAATTAGCTAATGTGTCATCTTCTGACAGTTGTTTAGAGTTATTGTTCCTAATATTATATTTCTGCTATAGGTTGTTACTGTCACTTCCATGAGGACAGTCCTCAGTTCATACACTGAGGCACATGATGTCCCAGATCATATGTGTGTGACATCACCTCCCTTCTTCAGAAGTAGTAATGTAAACATTTGTAATCCCTATATGGTCAAACAGCAGACAGGTTAACACTGAACAACGTCTTAATGTACTGGAGATGCTTTAGGATAGTTTTCTATATATTGCTGTCACAAAATCTTTTTCTTACAGAAAGAGAAATGGTGTAAAACCATCAGTTTGGTACTTACATATTTCCACTTGATGAACATGACATCTGCTGGCACTGGAGCTCCACCATTACATGGCACAACAATGGTCTCCCCGTACAAGGCGGTCACATTGACTGTACCCCACACTGCAACACACAGGCAAGGTGACAGACCATTATTATATTATGTTATTAATCATTAGCATGTTTATATGCTAATGATATCTAAACAGAGTAGAGCTGCCATAATCACAGAGTGTTATAAACATCTAACACCCAGACAGGCAGCAACAAAAAGAATTGTAAAAATAATTCATTCTAAAAGCTGAAAGAATTCTTAAAGCGGAGAAGCAGAAACTGGAGCCCATGATCAGTGTTGATGGCAGAAATAACAGAAAGGTAAAATGAAATATGCAGTTTATATAACTATTATCACTGACTTCTCAGATACTTTTGAGGGAGACTCTAGTAAGACTGGACAGCTTTTCAGAAGTGTAAAAATCCTAAAATAAACAAGTGTTACCAAAGCTACATCAGACTATGCCTCCCATGATGTCTGGTGTCAAATGTGCTAAAGATCAGAGTTAGCAGATCTAACACTGCTCCATGAGGATCCCAGCACCACCACAAAGCCCTTTTCTTTCTTCACATAGTCATGGGCATTAAGATAGAGCAGTTTCTATGGTAGCTCAACCTCCCGTGCACCGTGGGAGGAAGTAGAGAGGGGGTGGTGGCAAGATGGATGGACAAGGGTTAAAGCAGAATGGAGGGACGCTAAGGTCTTCACGGTCCAATAGTTTCTGTTTGAGCTTTTAGCCAAACAGGCAGAACAAGAAAGATCCAGTCCAAATTCTGATCATTCCAGAGTGATGAGAAAACGCCCGAGTGCTACTGCTAAAGTAGCTGCATTTGTTGTTTTATTTATATCCTCAGCTCTGACTTCTGCTTATATGTCTCAAGTCTCATATCCCAAGTTATTTGGGTTTGACAATAAAAGTGAAAAGTGAATGCAGCCATTTCTTTCTCACTGTTACTTGTTGGTCCCTGTCACAACAAATGATGGTTTTCATTGATACGATTTGTTTAGTAATTATTGGTAATATAACATGCTGAATACATCAACTCTCCCAACTTCCTTTTCAAAGTAATCATGCACACATTAAAGGAACTGTGTCTACTGTGTGCAACACAATTTATAGTTTAATAAAGAGACTCTTCTCTCTGGTAATGCAAGATACAAGTCACATGGGAATTCGGCTCAAAGACTCAGCTATATTTACCATCTCTGAACACAGAACAGTTATGGAGAAGTAAACAAACTGTCTCAGGGAACACAAGCTCAATGGTTAATTATTAGAATCCATGTGCTTGAAAACTTGTGAGTGCAAAGAACTAAAGTGGCACTGCAAAAAAAAGATCATCTAATTTTGGGAGGTATGAAATGGCTTAGTTCGTTTTCCTGTTTCACCTCTTGTCATTGAATTCAGAGGATTATTCCTGTGACTACAGAAACTAGATTTGTTTTGTGATTTGTTCATTACCATGGACTGTATAGCACCTCAAAACTGAGGCCAAAGCCTCTGACATCTGGCTGGTTACAGCGTAGGCCCCCCTTCTCCTCCATGTAAGTGGATGGAACATGGACCAAACTAAAAACTAAAAGCTTAGGCCTTTAAGATGTCTGTTTGAGTCTGGGCAGGCCTTTGGACAAACGCTGTTATCATATTAAAGTTGAGGTGTTTGTGTTACAATGGGCCTTATCAGGGCTGCAGGAGAAGGTTACATCTCAGTGCAGGCAGGACTTTGTGACAGTTGCTGCTGCCTTTCACATATTCTCACTAGAAACACTGCTGCAACAGATACATGTGTCATATTTAATACCTGTCAAAGACATGGGTCATTATAATAGTATAGACATTAATTTATAAACCATCATGTCTGGGCAGTGTCAGGTCATTACACAGTTAGCTAAGGGAGCCAGGAGCTGCACAACAGGGGCATTGTCCACACAGGAGGGGAAGATGGACCAGCACATAGCTTCCCTGATTAAAAACTGAAAATAACATGGCACAGAAGAAAAATCTTTATTTGTCCAAGTGGGGAATATTTTTACACACATACTCATATACCCAGAGCATTGGTGGATGATCAAATATTGATCTGTGTGTGTTACAAATATAATGTCTGCCTTATCACTTCGGTCCCACTGCTGGCAGATTGAGCATTTTTGAACTTGGAAAACATTCATTAAAAGTTGTGCAGTTAAATTACTCAAGTAATATTTCAAGTTTAATTCATCTGATTATGAAATGTTCATCTGGCATGACAGAAAAACTGTCAGTACCTGTTGCTAGAAAGTGAGATTTTTACTGTACTCTCTAGGGATGCAGCACTCTGTGAAAACCTTCTGGTGGGTAGTTCAGTTTGTCTAATGCAAAGCTACTTAGGATTTTTACCCCCCCCTTTTTCCCATCATGCTTGGTAACCACCTTTCACAAACAAAAACCTGCAGCCGTCTCTGTCCTGAAGGCACGGTTGTGTTTGCTCTGGCAGCTCCACCACAATAGTTCTTATCTCACGATTATCCAGCAGCTGAACAATGTGTTCCAAGTGAGATGAAAACAGGCATTTCTGGGGTCTCACCATCCGGCACCTAACTGACACAGCTAAGTCAGCACTTGTTTTCAGGATTTTTATTGCACATTCACAATCACTCCAGCTGAGATTTTTTTTTCCTTTCACAAAAATCACAGTGTGATAGACGCAGAAAATAAATGTTTGTTTGACATTTATGCTAAAAAGCAAAGATGTTTATGCTCTGCAGCACACTCGTAAACAACCGCTTACTTGAGGTCAGCATAATGAATATACAACAGCTATCGCCTCAATTACCTCACACCCTTAATTTTTGTTGATATAACCAAAACCAGTCCAACAATGCTATCAGTACAATAATTCAATACAATAATAATTAAAAAAGATTAAGATTAAGAAACCTTTATTAGTCCCACAATGGGGAAATTGCACTTTTGCAACAGCAGATACAGACAGCAAAGGATAAGTTAAGAAAAGATATATACATTATAAACAAGTCATTTAGTGTCATGTAGTGCAGGAAGAATGAAACTAAACATAAATAAGCACATAAAGATGTGCCCTTCCAATAAATCACCCCTATTAGCCAAGTCTACCAAGCTAAACTACTACTAATAGTATTCAGAAGACTGAAGACCATGAAGTGGCATATATCCTCAATGTGTGTTTGTGCATGTATGTATGTACAAAACATGAGCATGTCTTCATGTTTCCTGCATACTCATTCAGACTCATTTATCAAATAGGCAATACTGGCATTCATGTGTAAAATGCCACCAGGAGTCTCTGTCAGGCTTGGGATAATAAAGGAAGTAAGTCTGCTGCTGCTCACATATCTGAAATGTTAGAGGGCTAGCAACCGCTCAAGGAAAGAGTTGATTAATATGCATTAGCATAACGTGTCCACTTCTGTCTTAATTCTGGAAGCATGATGTGAAAAGCTTAACTTTGCTCTGATCACAGAGATAGGTGGAAAATTTCAATCTGCAAGCTAGACTAAGACTGGGTTTGTGCTGGATTACCATGTGTAGAATTACAGTGGTTCTACATAGCCACCATAACAGAGCAGAGAAAGACAGAGCCTCAAACAGAACCAACAAACCAGGGATCATTCTGAATATTATAGACTGCAAGAAAGAGGTGTTAAGCGTCATCAACCTAACTCCCCAATTACTGCAAAAATACGCAAAAAAACCAACCCATCAGACATGTGTGAGGATATGAGCAGAACGAGCTTGTTCTGCCTGTGTATGGGTGCCTATTTGCATGAGTCATCAATCTGCCATGCCAGTGATCAAAGGCAGACTCCAAGTCAGACGGCGGGCTGGCTAAAAATGGCAGTTCGGTTGAGTGGAGAGCGGTCCTGTTGACTGTTTGACTCTGTGAGTGTCATCAGTGTACACAGGTAGGAGGAGGTGTTTATACTTCACCCACACAATGTCTCTTGTCAGACCTCTTTCCTTTCCACTATTGACATGTGTCTGCAGTGATGAAGTGATGGAACCTAAAATGCAATACGAAGGCTGGTCTGCACAAATATGTGCTCCAGTGGGTGCACCAAAGGCCAATGCATCCTGACTTGTGTTATGTGCAAATGGGCCTTTCTGGCTGGTGAATGTCCTTATTTTACTTTCTTACTACTGCAAGAATGAGTGATGGGGCCCTTTGCCAATGTCAAGATGTTATTTGTCTCAATTTGTGATGATGCATTATAGTATTATTAAATTAATATTAAATCAAATTTGCTCAACCATAAGTGACAATGACCGACTCTGTGGAGGCTTTCACAGTCAGTCATTGTCCCAACGCCATGGTCCCAACACCATGGTCCCAACAAAGAAAAAACATCTAAACTGTGATGTTATGAGCTGTTAGCTTCTGCACAGCAGAATTTGAAACACAAATAATGACTGATTATAATTAATGAATAATTAATATTTAGAAATACAGAATTACGCAGCATGGAAGTGAGGAGAAAAATTAAACTTCTTCTTCTTCTTAGCCCTCGACCCTACCATCAACACAACAGGGGAAAATAAACAGCTGGCAATTTTCAGTCACACATAATGGTCTTCACCTGGCAGGGACACAGTCATGCCGCCCTCCTCGCCAAATGCAAAAAACGAAAGCTGTAATCTTATTTTGGGAGATGTAATTGAAAACAAGCCAGTTTGCTAAGGCCAGGAAGTGTTAGCGAGCAGATGGTAATTAGCTGAAGCATGAGCCATGGATCAGATTAATGCCAGGCGCCGGCACATTAGCGCTGTGTCAGCAAGGGGAGACATTTTGATCTTTAAGTTTATATTTTAATTTTAGATTTTCTGGCAAATGTAAGGTTCCCTCTCTGAATGGAGACTGCCTCCCTCCTCCAAACCCAATCCTCCTTTTAGCATTCTACCTTGAACTACGATAATTCACATGCTTCCCCACCACTGAAAGGCACTGTGTGGCATTTTGATAAGATCCTCTGCAAGAGAGGATGAAATGAATTATTCTTACCAAGGTCAAATGACAAGTGTATGGAATGAAAACATCTTGAATTGGCTGCTATAAATGACTGTAAGAAACATTTTGATGACTGCACAAACATTTTAGAATCTTTTCCACAACACGACTGCAACCTGAGAAGTCTTTCTGTATTGTCTTTCTTTAACCTTTGAGTGATGCTGGATTGAAACTGAATGGATATGGATTAACTCTCAGATGATGGATACAATAACAGCACTTAAAGAGGACAGTCCTGTGCCATCTGCAGGGTTCCTCACCCCTGTGTGAATCTAAACCTCTAGAGGCCTGCAGTCAAGCTGTGAGGGTCAACGCCAGTAATGGATTGGGTTGCTGGCACTTAACAGATAAACTGTCACCAGCATAAACGGCAATCAAAGGGCCATATGTATATCGGAGCATATGTCAATATCTGCCAGCAGCACCATCTGTAACTAAGCTAAAATGACAACGCTGAATTTGGTAGTCTGAACTTGGGTGTCATGTATACCTCTCACATTACCAACCGACATTTGTTCTAATGTCTTACATGATAAAGTAAAAGGTCCATTTTGACTGACTGACAGATTGTCTCACTGCAACAGCTTTTTGTTTTGTTGAAAAATCACAATAACCATGGAAAAAACAATACTTGTTCGGTGCTCCGTAGGTTTTGCTCCCACATTGTTGAGCAGAACTACTCAAAACAAATGTTTCTTGTGTCATTTAATGGCAAGACAGAGCCTTCAGTCAATGGGCACAATGAACAGCAGTCTTTTAGTCTGACAACAATTCGGTACACAGTACACCCAGGAATAACTGTTTTTAAACTGCCTTTACTGCTGTGTCTTACAAGATGGTTTCAATCAATAATACACTTTTTTGCAGACATGAACAGACCCAAAATGATTTTGTGGGAGCACATTTTTTATATTTCATAATTGTAGACTCAAATGCAGCCACCATTGCCTCTCAAACGTATTCTTGGCAGTTTTGCAGTGGAAAGGCTCATTTTAAAACATTTTCGGCCTAACAACTTGCAAGGCACAATATGGGAGGCAGAGGTGTGACCTTTGTACTGGTACTTCTAATAAAATCATGTCATAAATCTAACATGGTGTGACCACTGCTGAATCCAGCGATGCAAATTATACCTAATCTATGTTAGGTATAATTTGCATCATTGGGCCAGAGAGGATCCCCATACTCTGCCACGTTTATTCCTTTTGCCCTTACTTGTCTTACACCCTAATTCTCAAATGTACACAGTTGTGTTTAATGAATTCTAGCTGCACAGACTACAAACAGAAAATGTTTGCTGGTTTGAACCGGTCTCATGGCTTATATCAGTGTAATAGCAAAAAGAAAAAAAAACAAAGAGTATAAGCAAGGAAACAAACCAGCCACAGGCTGATGAAGCAAAATCAAGGCGAGATTTAAAGAGCAAACAGGAAGTAGAAATGGAACACTGGAAAGCTAGTGCACTACAAATAAATGGTTGTCTCATTTAATGCGAGCTTAGTGTTGCGATGTGAAACGTTCAGCTGGCGAATGGATCAATTTACCAGTAGCTGCCATGCTTTATGGGAAGGAACTGTTACAGGCCACTGAATGAACCCAACACACACAGTGATGGCTACCTGACGAAAGTGTGGCTGTGCTCACCATTTTGACCATTATACACTATCTAGATACTCGGTTTACTGCAGGGTGCCATACCTAAATGTCAGTATATATAAAAACCAAGGACTATGATGATGACAGTGAACATCTTGTTTAGTGAAGGAGGCCAACAGATCAAGTTAGGCTGAAGTTTCATAATGTACAGATTTAAATCAAACCATATAAGCATTTTTTATGCTGTTGTCTCTTTAAAGCTGCCACAAAAACACAAGTATAACCTCTTCACAACAAGAGATGCTCTGCCTTTGTCTTTCTCCTGCTCTCTCTCTTTCTTTTTTAAATGCTTTTTCACCAAACTTAACGTGTCCTTCCTCCCTGTGCACACTGATTCAAAGTGATGTGCTGAAGTGATGTGCTCAATTGGAGGTTTAAAAGTGAGTGACTGTAACCCTAAGGTAACTAGTAATCTGCATCCCATCTGCCAACCCTGCTTCCTCTGTCTGGGATGCGGAGTTTAATTTCTCACCTCATGAAGGAAGGAATAGGAATACCACGATGGATTCTGCTGTTTTTGTTGTTGGTTCCTGTAAGCTACTTATTCCTTTTGTCCGTCGTTAGTTTCCTAACAGAGGGGGAGGCACTCGCTGTGGCTTACTATATCTCACCACATGCAGGCGCACACATTCATTCAGGGTGCATTAAAACACACCCATGTACAGTGTCCATGTGTGTACAGTTAAAAACACAGCACGTGTCATTCACTGTCTTTATCACTGAAGGTTTTTGCTTCAGTATTAAATGATGAGAGGAGAGGACAACAGCAATGCTGTGTTTAGGTATCAGCGAGCACGATACATGTGTTAATTAAGAATTAATTAGGAATACCTTTATTAGTCCCACAATGGGGAAATTGTGTATGTGTACAAAACTGAAATTCACAAGCTCGCAGTGAACCAAGGACTGTGGATGCTGACGTGAACAGTTCAATTAAGAAAACTAGGAGAAAACCAGTGACTTGTGGTATGAAGGTCAGGACAGGCCTGGAGTGTCCCAGTGGATTCCTCTGGCTGTGGCCAGGTTTAAATTACTAACTATGACCAGCTGTAGACAACAGTTTTATTTAGGCAGACATTTAGTGCATTCCTGCTTGCTCTGTCTTTCCCATAAACACCTATGTATATAAAGCTGCAAACAATGTCGTATACCTCACTCAAGTGCTGCCAATAACTGATTTGTGCAATATTCAAGCATGCTGAGAGTGGTAATGGCTGAAACACAGACCACATCGCACCCGACTGGACAAAAAAATGCATAGGACAAAAACAGACACTGACCACGTGCACTATATATTCTCCCATAGGTTATTCATATAGAACAGAAGGGGTCCTTACCATCGAGCATTCCCTTTGAACCACACAGTAAAAAGGAAGACTAGGAAAAGTGGATCATCTGTCCTGTGTCCCAATAATCTCACTGTCATTAATTGATGTTATTATAATGTGTTGTTTTCTAAAGTCTGACTGTTTATGTGACTGAGCATTAGAATTGTAGATAAAAGAGACAGGGTACAACCAGTCCCAGTTAAAATCTCCAGCAAATCTCCAGTCTTTGTCTTAATTTCAGATATACTGGAAACATACACTCCCTGAACTAGGAGGTATAAATGCTCCTAAAACTAAGATTGTCATACAAAAAGTAAATATTTCCTCTCACAAATCCAAAACATTGACTGTATATAACTGTGGAAGAAGCATCCATAGCATCTCCCATGCGTTTCTGAAGAGCCGTTTTGAGTTCCTGTGAGAGTCCAGACCGTTCCAATTTTGGCACCATTAAAGTTCGCCTGCTTAGTTCAAAGTCTGCAGTGTCTGGAGAAAGAAGAGATCACCACTCAAGATGAGTTTTCACGCTTTTTTTCCCCAATCAATCCATGCATCTCTTGCTGTGCTAAATGATAGGTTATCAGTGGTACCTCACTGAGCAGAGCAGCTGCCTGCCATTATAGGCCAGGCTAATTAACGGTTGTTAGTGTGTGGTTAAGTGTATGTGTCAGAGCTGCCCCCACCTCTGACACATACATACAAAGACACAAATAAGTGCACAACCTCCATTTCACAAGCTGCAATAATGCAGACATTTTATAGAAACCCACAAACAGCCCTGCTTGAAGGCACTCCACAAACATTTGGTCATATAGAGCAGGCTGGTATTAGTGACAGTTTTGTTATACTGTCAGTAATTTTACTGTACCCACATCCTCCATTAAGGAAAGAATGCTCTTAGCAGTGTAAATTAAACTATGCATTCAAACGTGTTTTTGCAAATTGATGAAGATCTTTCAGGTCATTTACAATCATTTACAATCTAATCTATTGCAGAGGCATTGCTAAGACAGTAGATGCAGCAGAAACACCCAAAGCAAAATGTGTGTTTGAATAACAATATAAAAGTGCACATTTCACCTTTTCTTCTGATATTTTAAAGTGAAACGGTACAAAAAGATAGCACACTGCAGCCATCAAAGACGTTTTTGAAAACTGGACCACTGTGCACTATAAATTGTTTATGTCAATAGTTTTAAAGTTATAACCTAAAACAGACTTAGTGCTACATAGTGCTGTTACACAAAGGCTGTGAATGTAATGACGATCGTGGTCCAACAGTCCTATAATGTAGCGAATGACTATTTTCCCCCAGGTAAGGAGAGCTGACACAAGAATACTGCATTGAGTTGAGTAATATAGCTGAATCCACTTGCACTGTATCTCTGCCTCCTTCTACACCCAGTGTAAAAATACAAACTATGAAAGAGGAAGAAATAAGGCATTATGATGTCATGCATTTTATAGATACACTGCCAGATGGCTCTCAGAATCAGACACACAACCCATGCTCACATAGATGATGCACTACAAGACGGCGGCTGGTGGTGAAATTGATTAGGTGGGCTAAAAAAAAATAAATGATAGCCATAGAATAGCTAGTTAAAGTAAAAGCAATGATCTCATTCACTCTCTCACACACACACCGTTTGACAAATCTTCACTAGAATGAGTGGAAGACATGCATGATGATGGATCTGACACTGGACCCTCAGTAAAACAATGAACAACAGCACAGCTGGCATTACAGAGGCCGGACGGGGCTTTAAACAGTTTATAAGTTGGGGCCTACCTTATTTTAATAGAAGTTAAGATGTTAATGATCATGTTTATGACCAAGTCACTAGGGTCTGGTGTTCTGATGAACTCCCACTCGATACAGAACATAGCCAGAGCCTGTAGTCTGTCCTGTCCCATAGCATCTCCCTTTGTAAAAAACCCTTAATCCATCCAGTTCCTCCTCATTCATGCGCACGCCGTATTTCATATTTTTTCTTCTTCTTCTTCTTCTTCTTACAGCGGTAAATGGCGAGGGTGGAACATGATACCTGTCAATCATTTACACCCGGAAAATAAGTACGTATTTAATATAATATATAATAAGTAATAAATAAGCAGATTTGATGTACTCTGGCTGCAGACATTTTTAACTATGTGGTGCTGTCACTAAAACTAAACGTTAAAGTTATAACAATCTTTTGTATGTTATTCAGACAATAACTTTCTCCTTTCTCCTTAGGGAGGGCTTAGCCCATATACCAGCTGTCACTGCAAATATTGACATAACCCTGCGGTTAAGATACACACAAAAACAGGCATCAATTCATCTATGAGATATAACCACTGTAGGGTGGAGGACTGGATCATTTGAGTCCTATGAACTAACACCTCAAAAGAGAACCCAGGCCGGTCCCCTGTCCATCACATGACTGTACTTTATCTAGACTTTAACTGGGCATCAAGCTCACCGCCTGCAGCTTCTGTGAAAAATTCTTACAACTCTGCAGGTGTTACCACACAGCCCTATCATTACCCCACTACCTCCTCCCCTCCCCCTGCTTTAGTCCACCTCCTCTGTTGTCTCTTCTGTCTCTTTCAAACCAACTGTAACAGCCTTAATACATTCTTTGATCCAACTCCAATATGAGGCTGGTTGAGAACTCTGGAGCAAAGTGATGGACACTTCATAATCCCCTTCCACTGCGAGGACTATTATACACAAATCAACATGTATGCTTCGGTGCCTACCTTGTTCTCACCTCCCCATTAAAATCAAAACACTTTCTTCTAAAACAATAAGGCCTTTCTTTGGTGTGAGGTTTAGAGGCAGCTGAACAGCTATACAAGGTAGTAAGAGAGAGTGATAAGGCTCCGCTCTGTGTTTGCTTTTGCCTTTGGTACAGAAAATTAGACCTGACAAACACAGTACTGAGTCTGCACTCCCCCTAGATAACACTATCTTGGCACATACATCAGGGCACACGCTCTTCTTTTCTGTAAAGGGGTGTGAGGGAAAAGAGGTCTCTTTATCTAAACAAAGTCCTCGAAATTATAATGCACCTTGCGTCACCATGTACCGATGAGAAGATGTAATGTTGACTGCTGAAGTTTTAACTATACATGTCCTGAATTTCAAAAGGCTGTTACTGTCCAGCTAAATTCAAACACATATGATTTAACTAGCACATAACCCTCCAGCCCACCCCCAGAGGACTGCTATGGAGGAGAACACAACTGTCAGATGGGTCCCTGGCCTTGACTAAAAAAAATCTGCAGTCCCCTGCTACAAATCATCATGGCTCAGCATACCAGGAGAGTAAACATGGGATAAAATGTGTTTTCATTCCTCCAGCAATAACTACTGAGATTCCACCCATTCCCACCAACACCTGTCACCAAACGTGTTCTACACGGGTTACCTTAGACAGGAAACATGTTCAAACCTTGGGTATTCCTTTACAAACTGTTCAGATCCTGTGTCTCAGGTATAACTACTTGTTTGAAGCCAGATTTCACATCCTCTCCATGCATGCAATGAGTATTAACCAAGCAGCAACTTCCAGGGTTGAGCAATAGAAGTGTCATAAACTGCAGTTCCTGCTGGCTGCAAGAGAGTGGCTTGTGAAAAAGGGTTAGGGTTTCCAGAAAGTGTATTATATTCCAGTGTTGAAAATATTATATTGTTGAATTCCATGTGAAAAATTGCTCAACACTGCCAAGCTGCTTTGCCTTTTAGGTACATACACACTGAAGATGAAATGTTTAACAGGTGGCTGGTAGCCTCCTCCTTTCTCTGTGTGTGTCTCTCGCTTGCCATGAGTCTAAATAGATGCCATGGGTTATAAAGGTCAAACAAACTCTTCCCACTGTCTCTGAAGGGCCCCTATAGGGGGTGGGGACCTCTTCCTGACAGCTGCTTTTGTCATTACAGTGCTACCTGGGACTCAAGGAGATGAGGGCTGTTTGGGTGCATTTATCTACTTTTATGAAAAAAAAGATACCTCCTGTCCTTTCATGCGTGTGCTGTGGGTTAAGGTAAAGGAGGGACAAGAGCATATGTGATTAGGAAGTACAAAATCATAGAATGGATGCAAGTGTAAGCAAACAGTTGTACATACTGTGATAGAACAGGATAGAGCAGAGGTATTAATAATTTAAAGTTTAGTCAGTCAAAATGTCAGGTGGTTCACTCTCTTTTCAGTTCTGCCAGTTCAGGTATTGCATGTGCAAAGCAAACAAACGAGTTACCTAGATAGAAATGATATATTTAAGCTGTGTTTGTTTGAATGCTAATTGTTTTGTCTCTTATGTGTGATTTTTGCTCTTCCATGAAGAAGTGGTAGGAGCTAACTAGCTCCTGGTGTGCTCCAACCACCACACAAGTACAGGCTTTAAAAAAAAGGCTTTTACAGATAAATCCTCAGCTAAAGTTTTATGACATTGGATTTTGGATTTTGTTGGTGCTGACTCATGCATCTGTATTTTTGCATTATGGAGCAGGCTGACAGCGAGTAAATCACTTGGGAAAAATATTCATCTGAAAGAACAAAAGTAGCAGCTAATTTTGAGGTTGTGTTCAGCCTCAGCTCAACATTTCCCTTTGCCTCTCTCTGGAGACATTACTGTATGTTATTGCTGGTCCACTCCCTATGTGAAACATACAGATTTCATGTAAACATACCGATCAGCTGCAACTTGGCCTCTGAGTGCTCCTGAATGTAAGTGCCCTGCAGTAGAGATGGAAAGGCAAGCACCCTTGAGAATTGAGCTAATTTATTCTATATGGGAAAATGACCTCTGCTGCTTTAGCAGGCTGTTGAGGCACCAGTATGTCTGGACAGCAACGTAATGCTCATCATTGGAGGTGGATACAAACACAAAATCCTCTTGTTAAAAAAAAATAAACATGGGTGCCTTTCATTACCTACTGACTGTCTCATTTATAACATAACAACGGGCACTGATGGCTATTGTTTTCTGAGCTCAGGAAACAGGCTAAAACAGAGGCAAACATTTTAACCTCCAGCAGATGCTCTGTCTCGTTACTGTGGATGCAGTATTAACAGAAACGCACAGGGTCAACTCGTGGCAGCTCTTTGGGTTTATCAGATTGCATATTATTGGGTATGGCATGTCAAAGGATGCTCTCCAACAAATTGTTAGAAACTCTATCAGCAACTAAATGCTCCTGCTGATATAGGGGAAACAGACGCTAACAGAAGCGAGGCACGTTATCATGCTGCAGATAGAAACAACAAACACATCTTATCTAATGGAAACTGGTAGGACTAGATCTGAATATTCAGCTATCCAGATACTCATATGGTAGGTAGACATCTGAATTTTTGTTTTTGTTTGTTTGTATTTTTGTAAAAATGTTACTTATTTATTTATAATCTAATTTGTTTAACAGCAGTATTTCCAAATAGTTGATAACTTAGCTACACTATTTTTAACTACAGGAAAGAAGGGGGAAAGCAGCTGAGGGAAGCAGAAACAGACCGTGGGAGTCAGCTCACACACATCAGCTGCACATTTCTCCACGGTAGACAAGGAATTTCACCTTTAGAGTTCTTACTTTTTAAGTTTTTACACTGAATGAAGGCATGTCTATGTGCACAATATGCCCATATACACACTGTTTAGGATGTTTTAATGTCAGTAAACTGCTGTGAATAGCTGAAAAACCTTTAGAATATAAGCCTTAACAGGACAGAAAAATATTTTATAGCAAACAGATCTGGTGTTTCCTAACAGTAAAAAAACATCATGATTGCTCTGTTAAAGTTCTCACCTGTCTGGTGAAGATCTGTATTTAAATTCCTGTGTATTGTTTTATTCAGAGAGGATTAAGAATCTTTTGGATTTTAAGTAAAAACACAAAAAAACATTCTAAGTAAAAACATAGAATGGCATTCTTGTTATGGGAGCCCCCTGTCATTTCAAGGTAATAAGGGGCGTTGTGCACTATAATTTAAGAACAAATATGACACAATATAATGGATTATTATTTCATTATAGTTTACAGAGGTAACTGTTGGTTGGATTGGGTTTTTTAAGCTGTTAAACTCACTGACTTACTCATTTTTAATGCAGTTGCAGGTCTGACATGAACAAAGGCCAAACAGCTTTTAAGAAAATTAATTGACATCGTATGTCATAATAATGAAAAGGCTTCTTATATAATTGTTACTTTTTCTCTTCTCAAAATCATAATTATGGAATGCTCATGATAATTGAAATAGACTTCCATAAAGAGGTGACAGTGTACTGAGTCTGGCTATAATTACAGTAGCTGCAGGAATGTAGCCATTCATGTGTTTCAGGTTTATCTGAATCAAGGATGAAATAATGACAGAGACCAGCACAGCATGTGTCCTCAAGGTGATGGTAACAAACAGTGTGCCAACAAAGTTTTGGAATGGCTTGACAGACAAATGGTAAATTAAAGACTATGTTGGCTGCTGATGGCTGAATTTATTTCAGGTGAAGTGAAGATGATTCATTGGTTATGAGGAAACTAGTACAAGACAGATGCTACAGCTGAAAGACTAATGTCTGAACAGATGTGCACAGTTTGGTGAGGCTTTCTTTTCACCCCCCTCCTTTCACGGCAGAAAGTCTAATTCATGTCCAAGAACCTCAAAAGAAATCGCTTTGAGTCGTTGCTATGGGAAAACAGCACTACTCATTTTGAAGTGAACTGTTAAGATTCATGACTGTATCTCACAGTAGTGTTGACTGTTCATCTACCGAAGCACAGTGTTTGAAAGCTGATAGGAGGCCTGTTCAACCTGTTCAACAAGCATAAGCATGGCACAAGCATTGTTAATGAAAGTTTTACACTAACTGCTCTTACTCTTAAATTTATACACAAAAACCAAAGTAAATGGTAAGATTTTTTTTATCTAACAGTCCTCTTGGTACCATTTAGAGGTAAAGGCAGCTATACGCAGTTCTGCCAGGACACAGCATGTGAGCAAGTATCAAGGTCATGTTTTCTTCCATTTGATACTGCATCACCAACTAGCGGTGTCCATTTCCTACTCCAACAGTTTTACTGTTGAGGGGAAGCAGTGGCCCCCTGAACCCTGAAAGTAGAATGATGGCTAAGTTATTAACAAAGATGGTTACACACAATCCATCTCAGCAGTGTTTATAGATAGCACTGTACAGCCCCTTTAGTGTCAGACAGCTTCAACTGCAGTGGAAAACATGACAATAGACTGTGTTCAGTAGACCACACACGTCATGTCACTCATCTGCAAATCTATACATACTGTGATATCAATGCCTCCTATAGTATGTGAGATTCCCTTTATATGATTGCTTCTTTAATTGTTATTGTTTAAGTAAAAGGGGACTTAACTGCATAATTACATGTCAGATACATACTTCACTGCTTATAATTATTATTAATATTATTATAATTTTTCTCTATACTGACAGGTGCAATGTTTATCATTATAATAACTTTAATCTGAACATCTATTTGACATGGTAAAAAAACAGGTTTTAAAAAGGTCAAATAATATACCAATCCTTATATTTGATTCTAACTGCAACCTTAGAAAAAAAGGAGGGGCATGATTAAACAAAAGTGGCCCAAATTTCCACTAAATTTAAAAAATATATATAATATATAGTAATGACCTGGATTTCCTTTTACATTTAGTCTGCTGACAGATGAAACAGAGTAAAGATGTGCATCAACAGCAGCACTCACACCGGTGATTCATTGTAGTCAACCATTGGTTCTCTAAGCAAATTCTCATTCTAGTGTATGAAGTAAGACAGTGGAGGTGGGGGTACTATCTTTATGACTGCTCAGTCTCCCTTTGAAAAAGTCAAATTATGCCCTCGAGCACTCAAAAGTCAACTTCGTTTAGTCAGCTCTCTGCAAGTTTTAACCTGAGCAAAACATCCAGACAAAAAGAACGTGCTGTTCTTCTCAACATGGCCAACATTCCTGCTGGTTGACTCTAAAAGTACAGCATTATGTTTGACCTAGAACAAATGTGTGTTCACATGAGACTGTAGATGGATGAAGATATTATTTTTGCACATGAGTATAAACAGTCAACAGACCAATCAGAGCAACATCGGGCTTTTGACTAAACCAAAGCATCTCTCTTCAAAGCTGCATGTCACAGCTCAAGCCTCAAGAGAGCTGCAGCAGTAGACTAAAGCTGAAGAGCCTGAAGTTCTACCCTGCATTTTTGGCTTATTTGCATATCACAGTTTTTCTTCTTATGTGGATAGAAGCAATCATTTCTAACATTAAATACTTGAAATGACAGTTCTGTCCCCATCCTCCTCACCCTGCTGTCAACAGTTTTGAAGGTAATACAAACAAGGCAGAAGGATGAATATTCAACATGAAAACCAGATCATCATAGCACCTACAGTATGTTGCTAATAGGATGGACGGTGCATTAATCCAAACCTTAATAAAGCATTCAAGAGTTTTGAATTATATATTGAGTCTAAACAAAATAAATGAAAGTGTGTGTGTGTGTGTGTCCATATTTAGACTTAATAACTTTCTACAGTCCAACTTCTACCTGACCACTAGGTTAAGACTTAGAGGGCTAGAGGACTAGAGAGACGTAATAGAGTGGATCGGATGACTAGGCTGAACCTCTGCACTGTAACTGTGTGGTTTGTGTATGGAAACCTCTTAGATATTCATTTTTTTAACTTAGGTGGCCATGGTAGCATTCAGGAAAGCTGTGCCACCAGCCTCAGTATCAGCCTGTGTATGTCAGTCTACAAGCAGAGAGAGATAGAGATCTGCAGTTTGAAGTTACAGGCTGTGCGGTTCTGGCTGCTATCTTTTTTTCTTTTTCTTGCAGGTAGACTCACCTGAGAGCTCCTGATTACCTGCAGGTGTGAGCAGTCTACAAAAGCAAACACACCTCCCCCAATCTCTCGCTCTCTCCCACTCCTACAGTTGGTGTGGGAGCAGGTTTGGCTGCTCAGTTCACTCTTTTCTTTTTCAACCCCCCGATTTCAGTTAAAAAAATATATTAAACCAGGGGGGCCCAAACTTTGTTTCAGAGAAGGTCTGAGGGGCAACAGTCCCCAATGACCTTATATTAAACAATAAAAGATGTGTATGCTGTTATTTAATTAGTTTATTTCACACAGCGAACAAAATAGATGAACATACAAGTTAAATCTAAATTTACACCGGCACCGTGTGGCGCAGACATGAGCTGACAATGAAGCTCAGAACATCATGTAAATGTTACACAAGGAGTTAAAAGAAATCATTTCCCATTGATTTTGTATGATTTATTCTGTTTAAATAACACATTTTAAGACAGAAGCCACTATAAAATCTGCCATGACCACGGGCCGGACTCTGGTATTAAACCATTTTCTGTTGTTGGTTTAGTCATTGTGTTGCCTCCCTCAGGGCCAGGGTTTGTAACAAAGTATTCCTTCAGACGGACCAACCCCTTCTTATCAGTGGAAAATATGTTTGGAAAAAACCATGAAGCAGCTTTTAGTTTGAAAGAGGACAACGATTCCTGTGTCTTTACATCCTCTTGTAGTTCCCTCCTTGTTGATAACCTGTCTCACCCTAATGCGTTTCACCTGTGTCTAGTTATCCCTCATGTATTTAAGTCTTGTGCTCCCCTTTGTCTGTGTCTGTCTGTGCTGTGATTTTACTGTGCGGCCATCCTGTGGTATTCCTATGAAGCTACCCTGTTCCTGTGTCTCCAGTGTTTCCCCTGTTTTGTGGTTTGTTCCTTTCACCGTTTGTTTTGTACCTTGTTTGTGTCAGTTCCCTTTTTGTTTTTTGTTAGTTGGTCTTTTAATATTTTGTTGTTGGACTTTTCATGTGAACTTCCACATAACAAAAGGGACTGACTACTGCAGGGTCTGCTGCTAATACACATTGCTGTTGTCTGTTTCAAAGACATGGTAGTCCAGAATGAAAAGCTTGGGTGCTCTGACTGGTCCATGGGAGATCCCCCTGGCATTTCCTCAATAAGACAAGGAGATGTAGGAGAGCTTAAGGTGGTTCCTAAAGTTAAAAATTAGACCTTAATACCCCTCAGAAGAGAACATTGGTGTTTTTCGGGTTTGGACTTGATGCTCTAACTGTCTGCTCGAACATTGCAGCAGCACAGAAAAAAAGTACACATTATATAATCCGCCCTATTCATATGATCCCAACAAATGTACATTTGTTTGTGTGATTTTCCTCAAATAATTTGAAAAGTCAATAAAACTAGAGGTAAAATCTGATGATGATGTACCACTGGGCACCCAACGTTCACAATTATTGTGATATAACAGTAAAAAATGTCTATGCCTTAAGTCATTACTCAGCTCACAATTCTAAGACATAAGTAGGTTATGTATAATGATGCAGATATTATGAGTGACAGATGCCTTAAGTGATATAACAGAGCTGTAAAACAAAGATATTTTTCCAGAAAAAAAAAGATCTCCAGGGCATGTTTTTCAGTGTAAGATAACTTCTGCTATTAAAAAAGGCTCAGTGACAAGTAGGCCTGTCTGTGCATTGGTACTTCAAACACCATCTTGTGCAGACAATGCCATCTGTACTCTCAGCTGGGCATGGTGGGAGAACAAACAGCATTGTGGAAAAGCAGGTCTAAGATGGAAAGCTCACACAGTTCTATCAATCTTCAGGCTGATGTGACAATTTGAAATTATTAGCATCTCAGTTAAGGAACATGGTGAAGTGATATTTGCTAGGATCACAGATAACTGGCCACTGACTACTAAAGAATGACTTGACACACCCCAACAGCATGACTGGAAGGAGTGACTCCGTCCTTCCTGCAGGGTCTGAAACTGAAAACAGAACAATCCTGATACCTGCATAAACAGAAGTGATCAACTTACTACAAACTTTTGAAGCAGTTTTCCTGCAAAATGGGTGAATTTCATTAAAACCCAGAAAAAAACATTGCAAAGTTTGTGACACTTTTACCTGCCTGTTATATGCCAGGCTGCTGCAGAATAAGCAAGAAAAACAGGGACTATCATGAAAAGAACACCCACAGCTAGCCAAGTAAATTCACTGAGACATGCCCATGGCAGTAAACACAATTTTAAGACAAGCATAATGCCAGAGTTTACTGCAAGCTTTAACAGCATCCAAAGGAATAATCTGTCAATTACTGTGCAGACTGTAAATAAATAGTGCAGCTAAGAAGCATCTAAACAGGGGGGAACGGAAACAGAGAGAACGACTGACTAAGGCTCCCAGTTCACAAATCCCATGAATGAGCTGGGCTTTACACTGCTGACTTAACATGTAGTTGTACCATGGAACAGCTACAATCTTAATGTTTATGGGTGTGCTTAAGATTAAGGCCTTAAGAGCTATAATTTTCTCCTTGTGAAAGTTGTTGCAGTTAGAATAGCTTGTTGTTCCAAAGTTTTTTTTTTTGTACTAAAAAAAAAATTCCAGAGATAAAATATTCTAAGATTGGCTTGAACTCATGGTAACTATGTCACAAGTAAGACATACAGCCACAGCACAGAACAGAACTGCTGTCAACAATTGACACACTTTTCAAAGTTGTAGCTACTCTTTAATATCCAGCCAATGAATCACCACACATCACCAAGATGTTACAGTGTTTATCAGCCAGCACATGACACAACAACAGTTATGAAGCTGGAACAATATCCTTGAAATGATATGACACAACCGCTGACACAGAATAATGATCTAACATTCAGGTGTACATTAGATTAAAATATATGGTGCTATTAGCTTCTCTGACCCTCTTTCATCTTTACGCTTTGTTCTCTATTGGCTACACATCTGAGTGCCATCCCAGATAAGAGGGAGGGACAACCCTTTCTGTTCAAATCTTCCCTTCAAGTCTTTTAAGCTCAGTAAATACAGATCATAATGTTCTACTGCATAGCAATGGCAGACTTCAAAGCTGACATTTACTGGTAATCCCCTTAAAATGTATTAATCTGAAACTCCGGCAGATTGTGTGAGCAGGCTGATGAGGCCAGGAAACCTAACAGTTCTGGAACCTGCGCACAGATCTACAAGTAGCATCACATGTAACATGTTCTGTGTTGGCAACAGCCTAGCTTTGGCTGTCAGCTTTAAAACCAAAAGCCTGCAGCTTCAGTGTGTATGAGGTTTAGGATTACCACTAAACAGCATGTTAGAGGGATAACAATAAAGATTTTGGGGGAAAGTACAAAAACATAAATCTTTTGTGTCAAATACTGTTAAAAATAGTAATGTAATGTAAAATACTTGAGCAATGTTACAATATTTTATCATATTTTAGGTTATTTTGTTTGGGTTTATACAAAATTGTGTGGTGGTCATACATATAGTGTTTGTCTGATAGCAGAACAAGACTTTTTTAGTTTGAATCCCACTCAGTTTTTACTTCTGTATAAAGAAAAGCCCAACAGGAGAAGACCTTCTTCTCTTTGCAACCCAAGGTCAGGACTTTCTCTTCCTGCTATATTCTTGTATTCAACTGAGCATGCGGCCATTCTGAAATAAGGACGTTGTTTATTTAACAGTCTCTCTCTGGGAAAGAGAAGACAATTGTTTATGAAGCTGAACCCTCCTCTGTTATAAACTGCATTAAGTTTTGTTTACAATTTGTGCCATGGTTAGACAACCACCACTCGAGTAAAACAGCACCCAGCTATCAATACAGTGCTTTTTTTGAATTTTCTTGCTTTGACCTACTTGTGCTTCTTCCCTTCCTCTTTCCTTTTCTTTATCTTGAGGATTTACTTCCTAGATTTCTAAGAATTACTTACATAGTGATGTTTTAAACTCAGCCATTTGACACCAGTATTTTCTCTATAGCGTTACCTTTTCACACAGCACCACTTCCTCTATATACACTCCAAAATTAGAAGGAAGTATTTCACAATAGAAGGAGTCAGAAATAAGTCATGGCTGTTTCTGTGAATAATGCTAATTGAAAGAATCTGGTTGTGTATTGCACACTGTTGTTCTGTTGGGCTCGTGGAAGTTAGGCGGCTGAGTCCAAAGCATCCTGGTTGCTAATTTGCAACATTCAAGAGCGACAACACCATCATCTTGATCCTTACAAAAAGATCCAATGACAAGTGCTACAAACATATAGGCAGTGGACACTTTAGTTGGAAGTGGTTTAACACAAAAATGCTGATCTACAACTGTAGTGCTTTCATTAAGTATTAGGACGCTTCAGGGGAAAACACAAGATGAATGGCTGCTTTGTAAAGCCACTGCGACACACCAATTAAAAGTAGCAAACAATGTCAACATGACCCACTTTTCTGTCTCTTTTGGTGCCCATGGTGTCAGCTATGATTCTCTGTCAACAAGGCAAAAGTCACAACAGGCATTTATATCCTCTGCATGTACAGTGTTCAACCAGAACACACCACTGTGCCCTCTGCCCCAAGGCATATTTGTACCCTACCTACACATGCACAGTGTAACACAATCCTTTGGCATGCAGAAAAATGCCTCTCCATCAAATCCAGCTGTTTTTAGATGATCAGAATTAGTCTGAGGACTGACAACCCACTTGTGCATAAATGAAATATCGTGAAATAAAAGCTTGTGGAAGTCACAGAGCAGGCATTACACTAAGAAATCTAATTACCCTGGCCAAAACAGTGGCCATCGTGGCTGTTTCTTTAACGCCAAAATTGCTTAAGACTGGTTTAAAAGTGAATCAGATTCAAGCTGATGAAATATGTACCCTGTGCAGCTGCTTGTCAGCATCTGCATGGGGTGTATGTAAAAGCATGTAAAGAATAACATTACTCATGTATTTGTAAGTGTATTTCATAGCTTCATTTTTAGCACAACACACATCATCTGACCTAAACCTCCCAGGAATGCAGGTCAAACAACAAGTCAAATGCTCGCAGCTCAAATATCACTTATTTGTGGTCATAAACATGCAAGACTGTGTTTACTACAGAAAAATGACTGCACTGTGTGACAAGAACTAGTAGAATTAAATTCTGTCAACTCCCAAAGTTTTTCCACATTTGCTCATTTTATTTTATTCATCAATGAACCATTCTGGCTGAAATTCACAGATCATTTCTTTCAAGAGTTACCACAGATCTGTCTAGCCTAGGGGTAATGACTTGGTCATGAGAGGTTGCCAATACATTTAATTGTTGATTAGAAGTAGTAGTTTATGCAGTGGAGGTGACTAAACATTGATTTTCTGTAGAGGATGACAGAAGCAGCTAAGGAACCATGAAAAGGGAAAGAAAAGAAAATACACTTTTTCTACATGGTGTTTATTTTGATAGATTTGATTTATGAACTCACTGAGTAAAGAAGTAGCTGGATCATGAAAACTAATATCTGCTGATTGTACCACATATTCCACTTAGGAGTTTAAACATACGTCTATTGTGGGAAAATGCTTTGAATTGAGACAGTGAGCGGAGAGGAAGAGAGAGAGACAAAGAACACATTCCTTATTTTTCACTCGGTCAGGAAACTACATATTTATAACATATTTAACTTGCCCACCCACAGTTTACTGGTGTAAAGCACTGATAGACCAACATGATGCCTATTCAGTGGGTAACTGGGTGCTTCAGGGATTGATACTAATCTAGAGGCCTGCATTTCTTCATGAACACAAAATAGAAAAGAGTGACACAAATACACATGAAATGCGAACCTAGGTCCACAACTTCCAAGATTATTTTATCCAGGACTGAGTCAAAATCCAGCAAGGTATAATCTCCAGGGAGGGACAAGATATGAATAGTTTTCCACTCTCCTTCTCCCTTGTTTCTTTAGGGGCAGTCTCAGCTGTATCCAGCTAATTGACATCAATGGCTACAAGAACAACCACTAATAATTATAGGTCTCCAAGCCCTGTTAAGACTTCCTTTATGGCTATTGATTTTCTGTGTTTTGAGTGAGTCCTAAAGGGATCCCAGGAGGTTTCCCAGATTTCAGGTTTCACAACGGTGTGGTCAGGCTGGAATAACGGAAAACTGAGCCTCACACAGCTGCATGTCAGCCCAGAAAGGATCTTTTATTATTATTTTCCATGTTTTTTTGTCAATCGTGGACATAAATTGGCGACACAGTCTGTCAGTTATTTTGTGCCATTAGGATCATACTATCGCTGGACCTAAATATTGTCCAGATATGTGTTCATCAGTAGAATGTCTGTTTCTTATTTTAATTTCGGTATCCGCTTATCTTTACTAGTTGGCTGATGTATTGAGCAACTACAGGGTGAGCAGCACCTCTGCAGCCCTCTGTGAAACCCACAGCCATAGGCCTTTGGTTAGAAAGAACCTCTTATCTAAAGAAATAATAGTCTTTTATGCACATAGCACGTTGTTTTTCAAAATATAACCTATCCATTCCACACCCTAATCACACAGGCACACAGCTACAGCATGTATGTAAATATCAAACACCCCACACAAGGTCTTTTAACAGCCAATTAAAAATCATTTAAATTTTAATAACCTGAAACAGAAACATTTTAGTAGAAAGACTATGGAAGAAAGACTCTAATGGTATTATGAAGGTAGATTTCCCTGATGTAATTTGGCTAGGTCTAATAGAAGGACCCACCTCTTTTCTAGCTAAAACAATTTTACTCTGTCTTCCAGACAGGGTGGCAGCCAGAAGGATTCCCTAAGCAGAAAGAAATTCAGACTATCAGATGCTTCTACAGGCTGTCGCCATGCTTTAGGGTAGAAGGTTATGGCAATGTATTTCTTTACCCACACCAGCTTGCCGCACCAGCATTGCTGGCATTCTAGATTTTGTTTAGCATAATAAAGGAAGCAGATCTGCCTTTCAGTCCACGCTAACTCCCAAGCCTCCAAGCTTTCCTGTCACTCTCCATTACTGTCTTACGACACTCCTTAATAGATAATCTAATATTTCCTCAGTAACGAGGTTATTTTACAGGTCTTCCTGAGACCGATGCAGTGACAAAAACAGTGTGATCCTGTCTTCACGAGTGGCCCATCCATCAAAGGAGTATTACGTCTATGGAGGATAACAACATGACTGCTACACAACAGAAAAATTCCAAACACATTGCTTGAGTCCCTTTTGTCCATCAGCCACTGACTCAAGACATCAGAATGCAGAAGTGTGGCGACACTAGTTCTAGTTCCCCTAGCAGACATAGCATTTACCTTAGTATGGTCACACTTCTCACGGGTCTGTCAAATGACTTCATCCATGACTTTACCATGGAAGTGGCACTGTGAGTCATACTGCATCCTATGACACACTCATATCATATGGTATCATATGAGAGAAGGAAATGATACTGTGTATGTGTTTATGGGTGTAACTGTAATCATGATCTCATTTAGTTTCACTTTTGATATACTGTTGTTGGGACGCTTTTGTGAGTCATGGGCTTTTCTTGTTTCAGTAGCTACAGGGGATAACCCACTGGACTGCCCAGCACACCCAGTGTGATACTGTAAGTAACATTTCTCCTCACTGAGGACATTATTATAATAGCATCCCTGGGATTTCACAGCTTTTTAAAATGAAATTTGTTTGAGGAGAGTACCTTGTTTCTCCCATCTGTCAGCTTTTCAGAAATGGTAACTGGAAACCCCTGTATTCACCACAAACATGTTGTCATTCACAGTTGTGTGAGGTTGTTGGAATTGTTTCTCCAGGAGCTTGTGACCCACAAAGAAATAAGGAGAACCTTTAACCTTTTTTATGTGACAATAGCAAGTTATGGCTGGATTACGTGACTTGTTGGAGCAGTAGGAGGAGCAGGCTGTGGGCTTTCTGAATAAAAGAACAAACTAAAACCATCTGACAGAGAGATTTAAGTGGTGCTTCAAAGAGACCATGACCTTTCAGAAAAAAAGGCTACTGGGGTTGCTGGATGAAGGTAGTTGAAAGTAGCTGAACCACCCCCCTCCTCTCCCTGTCTTCAGACATCCACCCTGCCCATCCCACCCCTCCCCTACAACCCCGTCACTGACCCCCACAAAGGTATTTTCCCTCCAGAAAAACGACATGTCGGGGCAGTGCAGATAGCATTTCAAACCGTCCTATTCTCCAAGCTAAAGAATTTAAAATGCAACGGCATACCGCACCCATTATCTTGTCTGTCTGCTCCCTATCAGCACAATTAGAAGGGGTCCCCTGTTTGTGTCAAAACACTGTAGGTTATACCATGTAGGCAAGTATCAGCCATGTTCATTCCAGGGCTGTTGTTTGAACTACATACATTGTGACCAGGTAAAGTTGGACAGGCAGTATTGTGTTTTATCATTACCACTGTTTACAAACATAATAGCATTGTAATCACCACACACTGAGACATCAGCCTAATCTGCAAGCAAACAATTACTCCTTACAACCTCCAGGTGACTGCATGCATGGCACACTGCCTTTGTCTTGTCACTTAGTTTTAAGCAATCCCTCTCTGCTGGGGTCTCTAACAGGTAAAGTGAACTAAAGTGTCACTGTGACATTCAAATATGCTGTCAGCGTACAAGCTGGGGTGCTACATAAAATATTTCCACATCAGATCTTTTGTTGACATCCTAAATTTGTGAACCAAATGAACATGTGTCCAGAATACATAATGCTTTTGTGGAGCTAGCTTGTTATCTTAGTATCAGAGCCTCTTTCTCCTCATATTAGTTAATGTAACTGTATGTATGATATTGACCGAACAATGTTTACTATTCACATAGATGTTTTTTTCAGGAGCCCAATCTGTAGTCTCTCACATCTTAGCTGATGGTTTTCCATTCTGAAGTCACCCTGAGTCTCCCATGGCTTCAGACTTCTAAGTCTGAAAGTCCCGTTTGAAAGTGCTCCCCCTTTGATGTAAGGAATGCAGCAGATCAAGCTAGAAACTGACTTGAGCTGCTATCTACAGTGCTGGAATCTGTCATTATGTGAAGAATATGGATTTCATCATGAATGAAATGCGGCCTCTCCTGTGGAGCCACTGATCCAGAGCCAGTCCAGATAGCAGCCAGTGATTAAGATGAAGCCACTTGCTGTGCTGAGTGTCAACCTCCAATCACTCCCTCCCACTCACCTTCCACACACACACACACACACTTGTGTGCCCACTCAGCCACCAGCCCAACAGGCTGCCCGCCCAGTCCCTCTGACAAAGAGCAGCTCTGTGAGCGCTGAGACATGGCCAGTGACACAAGTCAGAGATAAGAGCCGCAGAAAAAACACACTTATTCAGATTTATCCTTAGTCAGTGACACAGGACACTGTCCTGGTGCCAGTGCTGGTGATAGCCAAGTCTTTCGAAGCCCCACCTTTGTTTTCTCACCCAAAATAAAAAAGATAATCACTATCAGCTTGAGAGATAGCACAGGGTCAAACCACTGCTTCCCAAAATAGAGCCCGGTGGTTTCTTCTTCTTCTTCATGAATATTCAGTGTCTATGAATGATCTCATGTGGTAATAACTGTGTTATTTCTGGGTAGTTCACGACCCAGTCACACGCACTCATTACACAAAACAGCAATTAACACACATAAACAGGTACTTGGGTTACAACTGAGGTTTAAACATCTACATCCGTAATTACAGACAAGCGTTCACCCGGAGTTCAGAACCGGCCGCATGACGCGCAGCACCGGGCCGCTGCCGCTGCTGCGGGTTATTAACAGTGATCAACAGTGAGGCTGTGAACACATGCTTTACTCAGTTTACCCACTACCTGCTTATTAGACACAACCGGAAGCGCTCTTCATCCATTCATTATTTACTCCAGAGGTAAGACTTGTTGTGTTTAGCCAATTATTTTATTATTGTTTTCATTTTCGCTATTACTATTTATAATGGTTGTTTTTGAACCCCGCGCGAATGTGTTACTAAATGAATAAGTTCCCTCGTCCCGCAGATATTAGCCGGCATGTACCGGTGGAAACAGAGCTTCGGACGGGCTATGTGCGCATCAGCAGCCCGCCAGCACCTGAAGCCTCCCTGCAGCCTACATATTTCATGAGGCTTACCTTGAGGAAGCGCCCCGGTGCTCATCACAGCCAACAGCAGGAAAACAGGCGAATACATCTTCTCAAAAAAGTGCGTTCAGCCTCTGTGGACGAACCCCTCTGTGGAGCTTCAGAGAATGAGGAGCTGAAAGTCACGGTGAGCTGAACAAACGCAGCCGGAAGCAGTGACGCTGCTATTTAGAAGAGGTGTGGAAAGTCCGAAACATTCCAAGTGTGTCAGTGCGGGAGTGCAGGTGAAGAGAGCGGGGCTGCGCGGGGGAGGCGGGAGCACGGGGCGGGGCCTGGGGGACTTTTTGTTTTAATGCGGCGTTGAGGTGCTGTCGGAAATGCTGCCACTCCGGGGTGCGCGTGATGCTCAGCAAAGAAAGCGAAAGGCTCCTGAGGTTAGGCCACTACTATGAGGTCTTTGAGGCATCCACGGAACATACAGAGTAGGCTGGTGATTAATGACCTTTAGCTTTAATGTTACAGTTCTTATATCCCCACTTTGCTTTGGGCAGACTGTAGCCAAAGCCACTATAAATCAGTTACAACAGCTTTTACATTGTGTTCTGTTTCAGGTCACATGTTGAATACAGAAATGCTATTAACTGGTCACTTGTATGAGAAGTATTGCTGAAATATGTTTTAAACAGCACACACACTATTATACACACTACACAACATGAGGTGGAGTTGATGCCAGAGTGTGAGCATATTTCACAAAGACCAGGCAAGGTTAGAACAGCCTTTACTGAAGAAAATCAAGAAAATCTCTAGAATGATAAGAGCAATAGCATTGAGAGTTGTCCTGGTGAATATTTAGAAGAAGGTGAACTCATCACCAGGCCTCCTGTGGTGTATACGAAGCAGCATTCCTGCAGCTTTATGTCAGAGATGAGCATTAGCAGAAGCTACTATACAATAATACTGAGTCATTTGTTGATTTTCATACAGGCAGGGTGGAGCAAGTAGGTAAATGAGGAGCAGGCAGCTGATAACAAACTCAGTGAGGATCTCTACTGGACAAGTGAGGGATGACAGGCCCTGCATGACCAATCACACAAAAGGTGCATCATAGCAGTTTAAATACATTTCCATAGATCTATCTATATATCCATCTATCTATCTACTCCTTCTGCCTTAGAGAATTATAAAAAATAAGAACTCTGTAAAACTGATTCTTTGTATTTTTGTGTTAGCTGGGGACAGATGAGAAAATGATTTGGACTGCTACTGTACAGAGAAAGAGTGCTCAAGGTTGAACAAAAAAATGGTGTCAGAAATACTCACAAACATGTCTGTGTTTAATGCACCAAGAAGAAGTTCTTGAGGCTAAACATCAGTTACAGTATAATACAATGTGCTGCATTTACATATGCTCTGAGGCACAGCACATACACCATCATTCACTTCAGATTTGACACTGAGCCGTGCAGATCACATGACTGTAACAGGAAACAATATTACAGTGTATTTATCAACATAATTATATTTCCACACTAACACATAGTATTCGCAAACTGTCACATTCAGCACATGTGGCTGAAGAAAACCTGAGAAAGATTAAAGTGCCCCCTGCTGGATCAACAGAGTAATTACACTATGTAGAAATATATGTGTGTGTGTGTGTGTGTGTGTGTGTGTGTGTGTGTGTGTGTGTGTGAAAGAGAGAGAGAGAGAGAGAGAGAGAGAGAGAAGGGGATGCACTCTGCGTTAAAGCCTCACTACTGCCCACCTGTGTTTGCTGGTTCAGGTTCAGTCTTTCGCTGTCTTATATAACACCTCTCGTTCTCTCAGTAACTGAGCAACTTGCTGATAGAGTTTCCCTTTGAAAGTATGGTGCTGTTTTCAGCACAACTGAAAAGGAAATTCAATCCTATTATTTTCAGTCTGAGTCAATCAAAGCTTGCCATGTAGATGAAAGTCAGTGGCAAACAAAGCACTGCCTGGCAGAAATTGGGGAATCAGTGAGCCGTCAGAGTCAAACTGGCAGGAATGGAAGGTAACATTCTTGTTCCTACATTTAGCAAGTATGTGACAGCTGTAAATGTAGAAATGTTTAATCAGGAAAGCAGTGATGATAACATATAGTCCCCACCATTCTCTCCAACATTTAGAAGGCAAAACTCTACAAAGTCACTGCATAATTATTAGATGTGACCCATGATCCATCCATATCTTTTTGACCCCATCCCAGTGCTGCTGCCTGGTTTTTGTTTTGTTTTCCTTCTTTGCTTTCCATCTTCCTGATTTCCTCAGGACAGCCCCTCCCTTCTCTTGGCCTGAGTGATACCACCAGTATTAAAGGATCTGCCTTCCAGTGCCTCCGCGCCCGTTCATGCCGTCATCCACTGTAGTGAATACCTATGCACTTAAAGCTTACCTTTTTTTCTCTTTGCCTACAGTTTCGTTCTGGTTTCCCTCATGGTTCCACTTTCCTCGCTACCTTCCTGGAGATCCCACTGACTAATCCTATCTTTTTGCATTATCTGGACTCTGTGGATAAATGTTTTAACTTATGCCCCTTATTGTGTGTCCTGCATTTTGGTAAAGGCCTTGTCTGAACTTTGTCTAAAAACCTGACACTATTATTCACTAACACACAGGTGTGTAGTATGTTACTTTCATGATCTTTTCTTTTGTCTTTTCCTCACTCCAGAATCACTCTCAAGCTAAAAGTGCTAGTTGAATTTTGATTGGTGTCCTCTTTGTATCCTCAGCTCTCTGGAGCCCGTCAGCCTTCCCTCTCTAGCATTGTGATCAGTCTACCCAGTCTCCTGCATCTACCTCCAGCCAGGGACCCTGCCCACGACCTCTTGTGTGCATACTGTTAATAATAAACTGTGTAAACTATCTGTTGTTGCTGTCTGTGTTTCTGTTTTGAACTAAAACTTAACTGATATTTAAAGGAATTTGAAACAACTATTGCATATGTCATAATTATGCACATGGCTTACATACATCAAAATGGTTGCAATGCCGAAGTAACTAAGTCTTAATGTCCAGGCCACAGTAGGCCTACCCAGTCAGACTTTAGACATCGATGTATTGTGTGACAGCTTTTAAAGTTAGCATGCTAACCAGCAAGCTGTATTCCATATTCTCACATAATATTCTTTGTAGCACAGGGTGGCCTATAGTGCACCAATGCAGGGTCTGATCTGCGCTCAGTCCAACCGGTTTTAGAGTTGTAACTATCACTGTTGAATGATTCCAGTATAAACTATGTGATCTCTGCTTGCTGTGGAGACAAGGGCTCTGTTCCTCCATGGGGCTCGGTTATGGGAAAGAGAGGAAACTTTTTTCTGTTCAGTAGTATGTGAGGGTGTCTATGCTCAGATTGCCAGTCAGTTAGTTCTAGACACACATCAGTCAACTACATTGGCTCGATTATTTTGTACTGAACAGATATACAGCTGTAATACATAATTGTTTGTTGCTCTGCTCTTACAGTATTCTCTTTAATGACCTTTTAAGTCAGAAAACATAGTAGGTTTGATTAAAACACACTATCATGATGAACGCATCTTCAGAGATATTTCCTTGAAGCAATAGTGCCCTTAGTGAAACTTTATTCAAAATTGTACCTTTAACGTAAAAAAACCCTTAACAAGTAGTTGTCTAAAACCAGGCAGCAGTCCTAGGTCTGACAAAATAAGCCACCCTGAAGCATAAAACAGTTCGCTGCACAGCCTCTATGGGGTGGCTCAAAAAAGTCAGTCAGTTCCCACAGACCCATCTCTTTACCCATATTTGGATTAACCATGAAGTCAGGCAGGCTCAGGCAGGAGCTGCTACACTGAGCTAAAATGATAAACCATGACTGACATCAAGGAGGCTTCTTTCATTTTTACTCACAGTCTATGATGAAAACAAATGAGGTGACAATTTATGAGCACTTACATTCATAGGAGCAATGCTTGAGACTTAGGCCAACGACTGCTGGGTAAAAGCACAGAGTGTCCCTTGTAATCCCAATACCCAGATTATATCAGGCGGATGGCCAAACGTGATCATACAAGGCTTTTGGACAAGTGAAAACTGATCCATGTTGGTGTGTTTATTCAAAGTTTATTCATTGTAAGCTCTGTTTTTGTATTAAAGAGCCCTCACAAAGGTCAGAGTAAAAAAGAGATTGTATATAAAGTGTCATACTCTGATTTCAGTGATACGTGAGCCTCCATTGTGGCATCATGTCTGCTCTAAATCTAGACACGTCTATACATGTATGCCTTAAGTAGTTTAATAGAGTTATTTATAAAGAAGTGTCTGATTTGTAACCTAATCCAGGGTTGTGCACTTATTGAATTTAAAGGGCCAGTGTTACCACCAGCCATCCTGTAGCCGGTCTCAAACCTTGTGTGCTTCCAGTCAGACCATAAACACAGGTATGAAAACACAAGAATAAACAATTAAAATGAAGGTCACATCATGCCTTTTATTTAATTTAATTTGTACATCCACCTTGTTTTATATTCTCATTACCCAAGCCAAACATTCCAAAAGAAAAACAAAAATATCAGAGATTATTGAGCATGTGAGGTCAATGTGCACATGTAGCACACTCTAATATAAATGTATATGTACTACCAACACTGAAGTCCACACAGTGCAGTCTTTTCACTCATTCTTTTATACTAATCTTTGTAAAAAAATATCTCACCCTAAACACTTAGATCACTAAATCAGTTTAGCTTTAAAAAATAAAACATTTTCTTTATAGATTTGATCTCACAGTACCCGCTTATGTACCAAAATGGTCTAGATAATTATGTTCCCTTCACTTCTTTCCTTTTTATGCTCTTCAAAGCCAAAGCAAAGAGTGCATAACACTACCAAAACATGCAAAGCATCTCTTTGTGCAAAGGTTTCTGCTCTCCACTTAACATTTTAAATCAGTCGATACATTTCTTGTATTACTACAGGCATAAGAAAAGTCCACCACACCACATGGATAAAAACACATTAAGGTGATTTTACTCTGAGTTTACTTCTACACCACACATCTTGTGAAAAAGTTTCTGTGTAGCGATCTGTTCAGATTTAAAAGTGTCTGACCCGTTTGTAGAGAAAGGCTGCCACGCAGATAACCACGATGACACCCATAGCCAGAATACCCACCACTATCCCAAGACCCATCGTGGACTCTGACTCTGAGTTACTGCTGGATAGAACTGCATAGACACAAACAGTACAAACATTTGTTATAAATCAGCTCACATTATCATCATAGATCATTGGAGATAATTGTTATGAAATATAATCATACCTTCCTCCTTAGATGCCAGAGCTAAAAGAAAAGATAAAAGTAAATAATATTACATCATTAATATAATGGGAATACATCACCTTGAACAGCTAACAGTAGACTCAGTGTTATGTGTCTGAATGACACACGACTCACATCATGGACACTTTGTCCACCACTCTTTAACTCATTGGGTTTAATTCTCATTAGGAGCCATTCATTTATTTGCACTGTTCACTTATGCTGTTCATGATTTTGTTAGGTTTGAACAGAAAATGTATTTGGTTTAGGACAAGAACTGGCTTTTGGTCTCTTGGTCTGTCTTTGGTTGCATGGTAATGACTCCCAGCCCATACACTAATATGATTTGCAACTTGAAAAGGTACAAGTGGTTGCATGGGATATAGCACCTCATTGAAGTTAACCAGACTACTCTTCATGTTGAAAACAGATGTGTCAGGTCTCAGGTCTTACTCCAATGAAAGGTAGCATGAGTGCATCTTCCATCTATATGTAATATCTCTTGGATTCTAACCCTGAGTACATGTTTTTTCATTGACAGTGAGTGTTTTCTGGTGTGCAATTTTGTCATGTCATGTTATCTAAGAAACAGCTTCTGTCTGAACTGCCTTGCCTTGCATAACCTCATCATATCAATAAAAGATACTGAAGCATCTTTTTTATGTTGTCATCTGCTGGCTGCTCTAACCCTTTCTGTACTTACAGTTCTCATTCTTGGTGACAATGGGCACTGCTGAGGATAGAGTGGTGGCTTCAGAAACTCCAGTTGGATCAACATCTCTCCTCCTTCTGTTGCGACATTGCTGCAGATGAAGAAGGATGGAATGCAATAGGTAAGGAAGTCCCGACGAAATGGCATGAAAGTATTTTCCTGTTACTGACCTTAAAGTCATTGCATGTGCTGATCTCACACAGTCTGGTGATACAGTGCAGGTAATAGGTGGACACTGTCTCATTCTGCTGTTCAAGAAACCTGAAGGCTGGGAAGGAGAAACGGGCGTGGTGACTGTCCCCATTCTCATGCATGGTGGTCAACTGGTCCTTAGAGCACCTGTATCATACAGTGACAAAAACAGAGTTAGTCTAACATGAACCTTGTCTCTTCAGAATGCGATTTGAAGACTTACGAGACAAACAGGTTGAAGAAGGTGGAGTTGGTAGGATGAGGAGATATGGAAGCATAGCACCGGTCCAAGAGGACATGGTATCTTGTTGGGGAAAGAACAAAGAATGTCAGCAACTTTAAAGCTTATATGTGTTTGTGCCTGGAGCCTATAAAGAATGTGTTGCGTGAAATGAGTGATATGCCTTACTGATCAGTCAGGTTAGCTGCTTGGACCTGGACATAGATTTTAGTTCTCAGCTCCAGGCCTCCTGATGGTACGACCAGACGCTTGGTGTAGTTTAAATCCTGTAGAATGTGTATGGTTAGCTGTATTACTTTGCATAGATGAACCAGAATATGACACTAAAATAGTGATCTTTCACCACCATGTTATGTCTCAAAAATCCCTCAAAATAAACATTGTGCGGGGGAAAATATTAAAATAATCGCCACTCGGCGAATGAATGATAATGGTAATAAATTTCATCATCACATTTCTTTGGTCTCAACTTACACTGAAGAGCTCCATGCTCAAAGTACTGATGAAGCTTCCATTGTTGTCCCTCACTGCAATGGAAGATGCTGACCTACATGAGACAAGGGAAGGTGTCAGGGAGGTGGTGTCAGCATGAAACATGTCATTCTAGACGTTACTTTACACCAGGAGATTATCTGTCAACAGAGGGGAAAAGTTGCTTTTACTGCTTTACAGGCATAATGTTGCATAGGCCATGAGAACAAAAAGGAAAGTTTACGTTTTAAAATATTTTTCCTGTTTGCTGTGTAAAAATGCCAGTTTTTTGCATTTTGACTTAGGTTTTATGATGAGGACAGAACAGAAGACTCAAATGGAATAAAGGCACCCATAAATTTAAATCAGGTAGGTAAAATAAGAATATCATTAGATACATTAGGTAATCATTAAAACACCTACCAGAGTACTCTGAATGTTCATAGATAATTTTACCTCATGGAACATGTGTAAGCATGTAAAACATTAAAGAGACTCAAGCAGAGGTCTTACACGTCCACCTGGGTGTTGTTGATGAGATACTCCAGAGGGTAAGCACAGGAGTAATAATATTTGAGCTCAGCGTTATAGGTCACTATCCCAGTAGTTGGATCATTGGAGCGTACCACACCACTCACATTGACCGTCTGGATGTTGGAGAAGTCAGCAAACACCCCTGTGCCGGCCGCGCTGGTGGTCTGGAGGCAACATTTTTGGTAAAAATCAAGAACACGGAAAAAAAGAGAGAAAAAGGACCACATTCTCTACTCCTGTACTAACCACAAAGTTGCTGCCACAAGCGTTGGTCATGTTAAGTGGGAAGGTGAACCTGACGACAGGTGGGGTGACAGTTTCGTCCAAGGTTCCTCTGCACTCTGCCTTGTTGAACATGTAGTTGAGGATGAGCAGAGACTCATTGTAGCCAGTATAGACAACAGGGCAGGCCAGGATGGCCAGGTTAATCGAAGTTGTACCACATTCTACTGAGATGTCGTTGTATTCTAGAAAAAAAAATAAGGTACATCACTAAGGTTGTTAGTGCAAGTAACAAAGCAAAATATTTCACAGTTCTTCTTTACTTTCTTTTTTAGTTCTTTAATAATCCTACATGTTCAAAATGAAGCAAGACCATCAGTTAAAAAGTGAAATGAGAACATGAGAAAAAATCCAGCATATACTACCTGGACGTCGGAAGTCACTTTGGCATGTTAGCTGACTGCTTTCCAACACCATGGAGGCCAAGACGAGAAAACCTAATAGATTCATTTCTTCCTTCCTTGGTACATACCTGTAAATAACATAAGGTATATATGTCAAAAATGTTTTTTTCTTTTTTTTGCATGTTATTGTTAGGCTTCCTGACGTGGCACCCACCTTCACTGTCCTTACTGCTGTTGTGGTTTCAATGTATTGAGTTGTGGGGGATCATTATATATATAGCATAGAGTCTTTCTTTGGATTGGACAGAAACAAGGTCAGTGTAGTTTGGTGTGTCCACCTTAACTTCACTGTATGGAAAACAATTCTTTGGTGGAGGGAGTTCCATCATACCTTAAGGGTGATTAGTGAAACCCTACACAGCAAAAGTCTTCATGAACGATGAGAAACAAAGGGTTAGGTCCTCCTCTTTAAAATACAGATTCCCTTAGAATGCTAACATGAGAACTCATGAAGTAAGTGTCCAATCCCTGGGGATCATACACAATACACTGATGCCCTTTTCAGACAAGAGTCAATGTAATAACAATAATGGCAATATCCCCTATAATGAATGAAAGATGATCCTGTTGCATGCAGAGAAATCTTTGTGGAGGTATGAGGAGCTGTTCACTGAATTTAATATGCTGTTTTGCAAAAGGTTACGCAAAACACCTTTAAAAGGAAATATGATACTTTTTAGGTATCATATGCCAAAAAATGACTTAAAATAACAGTTATTATTGAGTTATAATATGGCAATATTTACCATTGGCCACTATAGGTTAAGGACCTGTGACCTGTGACCTTGACTTAATACAGACTTGTAGGTGTTGTTCTCTAGCAGTGACAGCAGCACATCTTTGACACACAATGCAGCAAGTACCAAAAGCAAAAGTGAAAGAAATAAGATTGTTAATGTCTACAAAGCAGGAGAAGGATACACAAGTTTATCAAAGTGCTTCCAGGTTTCAAGAACTGGTGTAAGAGTGAGAGATGTGTGAAAAAGCCGAGAACAACTGAAAACAAAAGGATTTAAATATGTCTAGAATTAAAATGTCTAGACAGTCACTAGAATCCTGCACAGGAATGCACTGCCAGGTTGCAGACTAAGAAAGTCTCCAAACCAGACTGAAGTACACAAGGGACAACAGACAAAGATACTGGAAGTGTGTCATTTGGTCACATGAAACAAAACTAGAGCTCTTTGCTCAGAGGTGTTGCTTTCATTTGAAGAAAGAAAGGAGCGGTGTACAACCCAAAGAATGTGGTTCCCACAAGGTCTTGGTCAAATAGACTAGGAACCCTCAGGAGACATGGCTCAAATCTATTTAAACTGCCAAGCAACTTAGTAAATGAGTAAAAATAAAAAAAATGCTTATGTTTGTTTTAATTACTATTAAACTATGAATTACCTGATATATATGATGTATCAGTTATATTAACTGATATATATATGCCTGATATATGCCTGATGAAACAGTAATTATCTTATAATATCATCGCCCTCTATTGGTATTGCAGTGTTTTTGGTTTCTGGTTTTCCTCTGCTTTTTTTCAGGTGCTCTGTTCTGGCTGCAGCTTCCTCTAGGCAGAGTACCGGGCTGATTGGTCTCACCTGTTCCACACCTCCACTCATCTCCCCGCCTACTTAAGGAGTTCACTTGCCTGCCTTCCTCGTCAGTTCTTCCGTTCAGGTCACGGTAAACAGACTGACCTCCTTCCTAAGCTTGTTGATTCAACCTTCCTGCATATACTTACCCTTTTTTCCGCCTTTTAGGAGCCTCAGCCCTTATCCCATCCAGTTCCCCACTGCAGTTCTCAGAGCGCCAAGACTTTCGCCCTCGTGGTTGCTTTTTGTTACCTTCAGAAACTTTTCGCCCTCATGGTTGTTTTTTGTTTCCTCCAGAGAGTTTTTGCCCTTGTGGTTGTTTTTCGTTCGTGCCTTAAAATGAACCTATACACCTTTTCGCGGTCTCATCTCCGCCATCACCATCCAAGGTTGTAACCCGTCAAGGAATCCTGTTGATAAGACATGAGCATGACATTCAAACCCTTCAGCATGACCGAAATGTGTTGTTTGAACAAATTAATGAGCTTCGTAACCAATTCCAGGCTTTTGCCACGCAGTTTCTTCCTTTAGCCGCAGCTGTGCCAGGGCTGTCTAATTCCAACCCTACAACGGCACCCTGGGCAAGTGCCGGGGTTTCCTCCTCCAATGCCTAAATGTCTTCACTCACAAACCTCTCACATTCGACTCTGATCACTCCAAGGTTCTCTACATGGTTGGTCTCTGGAATGGGCTCAGGCGGAAGACGCTATGGCGACCATGGTCAGGTCGATTTAAAGATGTTTTTGATGTCCCTAACTGTGCTGGGAATGCCTCTCAGTGGATGCTTTCCGTATCCCAAGGCTCAGACTCAGTGGCAGATTATTCCGTTCCGCTCCAAACTCTCGCTCTGGAGGCTGGTTGGAACGAACCAGCTTTGAAAGGGGCCTTCCTAAAGTCACTGAATGAAAACATCAGGAGCGAATTAGCCTGCCGCGAGGAGCCACCCTCCCTGGATCCTCTCATCTCCCTAGCTATCCAGTTGGACTACATGACGGAGATTTGTCTCGTGACTTCATCCCGAATCAGACTCACTTCGCCATCGAACCAGTTCCCCACCTGCTCTCAGACGTGCACTAACACCAGCGCCATCTACTGTTGAGCACGAAGCCATGCAGCTGGGCAGGACACGCTTTGCCCCTGAGAAAAGAGATTGTAGGCTTAGAGAAGGAAGGTGTCTATATTTCTTCCTGTCAGGGAAAAAAGACAGGGCTCACTAGTCAGACTAGGGTTACGGGTGAGCCAAGCTACTGTCACTGCTAAACATAGAATGTCTCTTCCTGTTGTTCTGTGTCCACACTCTCTGTCTGTCTCCTTAGACTCTCTGATCGATTCTGGGGCCGACAACAATTTCATTGACGCGAGTTTCCTGCAGCAGCACGAATTCCCCTCCGTGCCACTAGAGGAGCCAGTCCGCGCTACCGCTCTCGACGGGCGTCTCATCACCACGCAGCACAGGATTGAGAAACGCATCAAACTCTTCCGTTAGAGGTAATCACTTCAGGAAGTGATTACTTTCTTTGTTATTGACTTACCGAGTGCACAGTTAGTTTTCAGCTATCCCTGACTTGAGCTACACAATCCACACATTGATTGGCGCAACCGTAAACTCCTTAGTTGGAACCCGTTCTGTCATGCTGTCTTCGCTCCAGCCACAACTAAAGTGGTAACTACTCCTGAACCTCTCAATTTAGACGCTGTTCGGCACTCTACGGCTTGAATAAATTCACCGTCCATAACAAATATCCTCTCCCCCTCATTAATTAGGCTTTCGAACTCCTCCAGGGTGCACGTGTGTTCACAAAGTTAGATCTTCGCAATGCTTACCACCTGGTTCGGATTTGCGAAGGGGATGAGTGGAAAACAGCGTTCAACACTCCCCTGGGTCATTTTGAGTACCTGGTAATGACGTTCGGTTTGACTAACACCCCTGCCGTCTTTTAAACGTTGGTTAACGACGTCCTCTGAGACTTCCTTAACCAATTTGTATTTGTGTATCTTGACAACATTCTGATCCTTTCCTCTTCCCTTCAGGAGCACATTGCACATGTCAGAGTAGTCCTCCAGCGCCTGTTAAAGAATAAAGTCATTGCTAAGGCCGAGAAATGTGAATTCCACTCACCATCTGTAAGTTGCCTGGGCTTCATTATTCACGAGGGACAGGTGGAGGCAGATCCTGAGAAGGTCAGAGCAGTTGTAGAGTGACCTAGACCAACTACCCGTCGTAAGCTCCAGCAGTTTTTAGGCTTTGCCAACTTCTACAGAAGGTTTATCCACAATTATATCCGCATTGCTCTTCCCTCTACTCAGCTCACTTCCACTCTTAGACCGTTTGTGTGGTCTTCTCCAGCAGAGGAGGCCTTCTGTGAGTTAAAGGCCTGTTTTACCTCAGCTCACAGCCTGATCCAGCCTGATCCCACTAGGCAATTTATCGCTGAGGTTGATGCATCTGACTCAGGGGTGGGGGCAGTCCTGTCACAACGCTCAAGACCTCTCATCGTCCCACTGCTGGCTCGCTCCGTCCTCTCCAAGTGCCCGGTTGTCCTTGGTCCCATATTGCCCTGGACTTCATCACTGGCCTTCCTCCATCCAATGGTAACACAGTCATCCTCACCATAGTGGACCACTTCTCGAAAAATCTGCATTTTGTTCCGCACCTCAAGCTTCCATCTGCCTTTGAGACTGCTCAACTGCTGGTCACCCACATCTTCTGGCTCCATGGCATCCCTCAAGACATTGTTTCCGACAGGGGTCCCCAGTTCACCTTTGGAGGGCGTTCTGCCGGGCACTGGGTGCCTCCGTGCGCCTGTCGTCTGGTTTCCATCCTCAAACGAATGGACAGACGGAGCAGGCCAATCATCACCTGGAGTCCACTCTGCGCTGTGGTGACCGCCAATCAGGGGACCTGGAGCTCTCATCTGCCTTGGATCGAATATGCGCACAATTCTCAATCCTGTGCTGCTACCGCCTTGTCACCTTTCGAGGCCTCACTGGGCTATCTTCCCCCCCTCTTCCTAGCTACAGGAAGGTCAGTGTGTCCTCCTGTCACCAAGAACATTCCCCTGAGAACCAAGTCCCACAAACTGTCTCCCCAGTTCATTGGTCCATTCAAGATTCTGAAAATCATCAACCCGGTTACCGTCAAACTGTCCCTTCCCTCGTCCATGAGCAAATCTGCTACCTATAGCCCTCTGCAGCCTCCTACCAACCTCCTCCTCCTCCTCGTATCATTGATGGCACCCCCGCCTACACGTTCTGGAGGCTTTTGGACGTGCGCCGCCGAAGCAGGGGTTTGCAGTATCTTGTGGATTGTGAAGGCTATGGTCCTGAGGAACATTCCTGGGTTCCCTACTTAAGGAGTTCAGTGACGTGCCTTCCTTGTCAGTTCTTCTGTTCACGTCACGGTAAACAGACCGACCTCCTTCCTAAGCTTGTTGATGCAACCTTCCTGCATATACTTACCCTCTTTTCCACCTCTTAGGAACCTCAGCCCTGGTCCCGTCCAGTTCCTCGCTGCAGTCTTCAGATCAGATGTACAGATGTTTGTACCTCTCTCTCATCCTCTCTGCCCTGTCTACCTCTTTATCTCCCCCTCTACCCAGCCGACTGTCAGCAGGAAGGTTCTCCTTATGAGCTGGGTCCTGTTCAAGGTTTCTTCCTGTTTTTCTTGCCACTGTTGCTCTTGAGGAGGTTCAGTCTCTGTGAAGCGCTTAGAGAATTTTGATTCTAAAATGAGCTATATAAATAAAATTGAATTGAATTGAATTATAGAAAACTAAAGTAATATAAGCTTCCTAAATACAACTAGTATGTATGGAAATGTTAACATCAATAGAAAAAGCATTATTTCATAATCAGTCTGTGATAGCTCTAAATGTCTTAATACTTTCCTGTGTTGGTTATTTTGACTTTCTGTTGAAGTTCAGGTGTGTCTAATGACTATGAGACAACTATGCATAGTTGCATACCCTATAAATGCCATAATACCCAACACAGGTAAGTATTACTTAGTATTAGTTATTGTCATGTGAGTCCCTCACAGATCCACCCACTGAGTTCTTCTACCACATTTATATGTAACAGAACTGATGAAGCTGCTTGGAGGAGCAGTGAAACATCTTCAGAAATCTCTTGAATGATGAGTATATACTCCATGCAGAAACTTGAGATGACCTAAGGCATATACAGTTATGAAACCTTGAACTAATTGACAGAATGCAACACCAGTAACACCATGGCTAAATACTCACGCAGAACAGGACTGGCTAGCATGCTGTCTTCTCTAGTTCTCTGCTGCTGCTGTGAAAAGACATGACAATGCCCTGACAGAAATCCTCTCACATCCACTAAAAACCTTTAACCTGGCAGACCTTACTTTCATAGACCTCAGATTCCTTCAGTGCTTGCCTCTACTGAACTATAGATAGATAAATGAATGTACATTACACCAGTTGAAATTACTCCATTTATGCAAATAAACTCCTTAAAAAGAAAGCAATACAAGAACGTGTGGAAGTGATGTTCATTGTAATGTCTCAGCTGGAGCCCCCCTCTTACCAGTAAAGTTTGAAGATGAAGAAAAAGTTAAACCTCTTGATAAAATTACCATACGTCAATCATGACACCAACTGAATGACAGGAAGTTATGGCAAGAATGCAGCTCAGGGATCAGACATTGTTTCTTAGACATATAAGAAAGACAGATAAGACATAAAAAAATGAAATACTGGTGAAAGGCTACTGGGACATTCACCCCCATTATAAAAATAAGATTCAACTAACTCTTGAATAATTCAGCGGTACAATAATAAGACATTTAAGATTTGGTCACTTTTAAGCTCTGACTCCCTCTCAAGCCAAACGCTTTTCTATCGGTTGAAGCCCTTCCATGAGTGGGTTTCTACATCACTTCATCCATACAGAAGTAGCCTGTAGAATACAGCTCACCAATGGGAGAGATGGTTTTAGTCCTTCCAACACCAGCAAAGTTAGATCAGGGAAAGGGGAAAATTCTCCATAGCAGCTCTGTCGAGATACTATAATGTTCTCCGGTGACTGGCACATATCCTGGAGCAAAGGAGAACTGCGGCAACACCCTACTCCCAAACACCTGCTTTGATTTCCAGACACAAAATCTCCTCCTCACTTTAAGTCCATAAGTCACTGCATGGTCTGTCTGTGACTGTCAAATCCGGATGAGAAACACCCAAGTCACCTAATACATTACCTTTTACAGGTGAATGAGTGAGCTGATAATAAGGACTGTAAAAAGTGCAGCTATGGTGCTTTTTGTCTCCTGTCAAACAAACCAGAACATGCTGTGGGTCAATGCTGTAAAACAAGGAGCTTTAAGTTTTATTTTGTTTGTTTGATCTTTTTTTAAATTATATAAGGAAATTTTTATGACCCCCTTATTGTAATAAACCCAAATTCTACCGCTTTAGTTATGGCCAGTGGGTTAGCAGAAATCGTTGTACAATTAGAAATGTGACACAGGGCAGGTTTTACAAGTCAAAGTGCAATATTTGCAAGATGCACAATTATACACAATTTGCACATATCAGGAATAGATCATCAGGAACATATTATGAACACATTTAAAATTTATACACAAGCATAAGGGTTCAAATTCAACTAAAAAAATACAAGTGTACTGCTACAACATTGTGTAAAATATTAAGTGAGACCTATCAATTGATTAATTATGAGGCTATCTTATACAGTTATATTAATAAATTAAATTTCAATCAATCAATATTATATCAATTTACTTGGGTTTGACCTTTAAGTTATATTTTTATTAGGTGATCTTAAATGTTGGCACCTAAGCAAGAAGTATAAGCTTTACTGTGCCTTGTAACCTGGTCCTGTGCCCTGCAATGAAAGCTGTATAGCTGAGGTATAGAATGAAGTTATGAGTGTCCCCTATCTGTTTGTTAAAGCTGCATGACAAATATTTAAATGCAGGTTGAGGCTTGGCCTCCCACATGGTTTAAATCCACCCTCCAAAAAAACATTGCTTTACTTCTACACTAATACAAACTGTACTGACCTGTAAGAGATCTAATTCAACACTCTACACGCACAAACATCGTGTCACATATTGTGTTTCCCCTCGTGTTCCATGGAAGGTTGTGCAGGAGCGGGTTGAGTTCAGGTGCTTAGTTAAAGCCTGGGTTGCGGGCTCCAGTCAGCGTGCTGATAGGGGTGATCTTGCCTTTGAGGAGGGTGAGGGAGAAGATGAAGAAGCACACACTCATGACACCAAGAATGATCACGCCTGAGATGAGCGCACTCGTCACTGTGTTCATCTGAAACACGGGAGCTTTCAGGTGGGCTAAAGCAAGACAAAGAAACAATCAGAACTATTGTCATTCCATCCACCTCTTCAACACTTTCAATATATGCTAAAAAATGAACAAAAACTGTACACAGAAATAGTTACGAGTGACACTCTGGGTATTTCTTGGATCAGTGAGTTTGATTGTTTTTTTTTTGGATCATGAGAAAATGACGTAAAGTGATGAGCCATCATCCACCCAACAGCATGGACCAGAGAATACATAAATATGCATTATAACAGCAAAGGTACCAATTTCTGTAGTGTTATTAGATCATAATAGATGAGGTATCTCTTTTACTCATCTAAAACACTAGTATAATTTGCAACCCATCTTGGCATTTTAATTTATTTATTATAAATAAAGAGAAACTGTCAACTACCAGTCTTTTCTTGTTATTCTGTGTTTCCTGGGGCAACATGGTCTATGCTCTGGCTGTGTCCATAATCCCCCTCTTCTTACTGCCCTACAGTATGTTTAGCTGGTCACACTTTTTGTAGCACTTCTTCCTTGAGCCCAGCACACCTCACATAAGACTGTTAGGCGT
This sequence comes from Parambassis ranga, assembly GCF_900634625.1. Lineage (NCBI taxonomy): Eukaryota > Metazoa > Chordata > Actinopteri > Ambassidae > Parambassis > Parambassis ranga. The sequence continues at coordinate 20,283,852 of NC_041034.1, forward strand.
ATGGTAGTCCTGAAAGTTTTGTTAGTAACTTTGTTTCTTGGGACTGCAGCTGGCTTGAAACTAAACAATGTTTAATTTGATTTCTGGAAAAGATTAGATACCTTGTGTGGCATCTCTTTGTGGGGGGTAGGTGTTTAGTCCACTGACTTGTCAGTTTTTTGCTTTTTTCTGTTCTATTTCAGATCACCCAATCAACAAGGACATTCTTCTGATCCGCTGCAACTGATCATCATGAGCCTATAAGGATGCCTGTTCTCCACCTCTCCCTCTCTCTCCCTCTCCCTCTCTCAGCCAGCAGGATCAGAGCACACACCATACCACATCCCTTAGTTAGGGTTAGGTCTTCTTTAATTTCATTTGTTTTTTTGTCACTTGCATTTTTGCTATACCCCCTCAGCCAGGGTTGTAACGGATAAGTGAGCATGTCATTTTTACCTTTGTGTATTACACTTTTTGTTCAAATAAACCCATTAAGTTGTGCTCCAGTCTCCCTATTGTTGCACAACAAATACATACATAAGGCCTCTATAGTGCACTCAATGTATCCCACATCATGACACCATACTTTTCATATAGTGAGTACAGAGCAGGAAGTAAGAGGGTGATTTTGGACACAGCCTTTCAATTGACCATTAATGTTAAATCTTCATCTTCATGGTTAGGGGTTAAGTTTTTTTCACAGTCTGTGCTGCTGAAGCACAAGCAGGTAAAATGAATGAAAGTAAAATGTACAGGCAGAACTGCTTATTACTAATTGGTCAGATAATAAGAGCGTTAATTGACAAATCAGATGGTTAATGGTTAGACTCTTAAAAATATAAATAAATAAATAAATAAATAAATAAGATTTTAAGGAATAGCACATATAAAGTGTTTCCACACAGAGAATGTGAGGGCTTACCCAGCTGAGAGTTGTTTGTTGGCGTTTCATCTGTGAAAAAAAGAGTAAAGGGCATTTAAGGATGGCAACAATGCACTGGGCTCAGTACAGGATATTTTACTGTCCAATGGCGTGTTAATTTCTAGTACAGTACATGAGACAACAGGATGCCTTCAGGTGCTGTTGGGCTATCTAGGTCTTTCAGATATTTTATCAGAGTCTCAAGTCTCACTCCAGTAACTTTCAGCATATCAGTGCAGATTCAAACAGCCACTCAAGACATAAGAAATAAAAAGGCTCATGCTGCTACGTGATTTTATTGTGTTTTATGTGGGAGAAATACTCCTCAGACAGTAGCAGTGGAACAAGTCAAGAAAAAGAGGTTGGGTGGTGGGAATAAGAAATGCAGTGTGTTCAAACTGTACCACTCCGAGTGATGATAGGCCCGGCAGTCAGGACGGCATTTCCAGATGCAGCGTTTGATTCCTTTCCATCCGAGATGTCTCTCTTTTTCCTGCTGCCACAGATCTATGACGAGGACGACAGAGATGGGATCCACAGGTGAATCACTGTTCCACATTTTCTCCATTTATTCTACTGATGAAATTGTTAATATATAAAGATTTACTGCATAAAACATGGACTCTGGGTGAATTCATGCTACAAGGAACACGTTCATAGATTACAAGGAGCCCTCTGTAGAACCTGATGCCTGTTATGATGACATGATATGGTGAGTTCTGTTATCTATTGCCTGCCCTGCAAGTGTCTGACAGTCTGTGACAGTCAGTATCATCATCAGGAGGGTGAATGTGGACCTCTATATGCAAAGGTGATCAGTAGTGACTGAAAACTCTTAAGACACCTATAAGTGGTGTCATGGAAGGTTTATCCATAATTATACACAGTATCATGGCATTCAAAAAAGTATAATGCAGATCTAATAATGTTCTCATGGTCTCATAGGAAAGCTACCATGAAGCAATATAGGACTTAATGGAATGTACCAAACAATGACATTGTCCATCAGCCTTCAGTATCACCGTCATAAAAACCCAGGACAGGACAGTAGCCTACATCAAGGCCTATATATGTAGATTTGTTTGTCACTGACACAGACAATAACCAGCGACTGCTGAAATACAGACTGTTATAATGACAGAACACTCTGAATGTTAGATCTAGTGAACTGTCCCCTCCTACAGTTTTTCTTGTGATAATAGATTGTTGTGTGTCTGTGTTGTGTGTTACTCACTGGCATGAGCATCGGACAGTCATCCGCCCGACACAGCTTGGTGACACAGTGCAGGAAGACGGTGGACATCTTCTGGTTCTTGTGCTTTACAAAGCGGAATACTTCGAAGGCAAAGCGGCCCATTTGGCTCTTCCCATTCTCAAAGACCGTGGTCTGAGGGTCTTTTTCACAGCTGGCTCAGGAAAGGAAAGATAAGACAGTATGATTAGAAAGGATAACAAGACAAAAATCAGATCTGTGTGCAGATTTGTGTTACCTAAAGAAAAGGTCATAACGGAGGTCGTCATTGGGATTACCGGAGGGGGTGGTGTAACAGTAGTCCATGAGAACGTTCCATCTATTTAACAACAGAAATGTTTCCAGCAGAGGTCAGGGAATTAAATATAGATTGTTTATGTACACAACATGTCTGTGGATGCTCTCATTATCCAGGTCATGTTATGTCCATGAGTTTAAATTGAGTCAACTGAACATAAGAAGTGAGAAAGTCACCAAGGGGAGTGGAAAACAATCCATTATTCCAGTGGGCTCGATTTAAACTCTTGGATGTAGATGTGAATGATATGAACCATAACTATACCCAAATCACACTTATGTAATTCTAAGTCGTGTTCTTAGGCAACGTGTCAGAACTATTGTACACAGCACACATATGCCTCTGCACGTGAGTCACAGGGAGCCAATGGGTTGTGGAGCAGAGAACTTTGACACCAGACACCATGGTTCATTTTCTGAGACACAGCTTCAGGGAAATTTAGAGAGAGACAGGGTGTCTCTATTACTTTTAACATGTTCAATATTTCAAAAATATGCTATTGTTAATTGACTTGAATTACTGTGCCGATACAAATGTCCTGCTTCTGACGGGAGATGTCTCAGTTTCCTTATAAGCTTAAACACCGTGCACTAGAACATATGTAAAATGACACAATAAAAGAAAAGATCTTAAAACTGTACATGGAGGTTACATTAATTAAGACCAACATCTACCCAGGGTTGACTCATTAGATGATTTGACAGAATAATTTCAAGTGACTAAAGAACTATGGGTAAGATGGTAAAGTAAAGGCAAAGATGCTCTTCATCACCACCCCGCAGGTGTGATCAAATGACCACAAGACAAAGACCTCACATAGATCACAGTCATGTTCAAGGTGAAACATCTGACTGTCTGACTGAAGTGAAGCTAAAGGCATTAAAAAATGTATTGTGAGTATTCTGAGAAATGGGTGAAGTTGTGACGATGGTTAAGTTATAGGAAAGCTGGGAAAAGTACAGGCAAGTTTCCATTGCCTGTTCAGACAGTGTTTGTGTTTAAATCACAGATTTCCACCATACTGACTTTGTGTGTGAGTTTGAGGTTATTCATATATTGATCAAATACCCCCCCAAAAAAGAAATAGAAAAAACAAATGTGAGAGTTTGAGATGGGCAATATGTAGGTCAGTGGTTTCCTTCAGATTGTGTTGCTGCAACTGTATCAGTTTACACCTGTGAGTATTGTTCAGGAGAGATAGAATGGGTGCGGGTCAACTTGTCAAAAGGTGAACAATTCAGACGCTGATCGATACGTTTTTCCAATGTGAATATCTCAAGTATTTTGTTCTTATGGTGAGTATAGAAGGTAAGGTGTTTTTATACAGTTAATAGAGAGCATATGATTGTAATTGTAATATGCATGTGACATGGCATGTGCAGTGGATACCTCCTGTCCAGGTTGCTGGCTTTCACAGCAGCAAACACCCGCGTCTTCAGGGTCAAGCCTGCCATGGGGATGGACAGCTGCTGAATGTATGATGAGTCCTGCACATAAAGCAGTTTAATGTCTCAAAAAATGTCCACATCAGCTTGACTAAGTTTCAGCATAATGCAAAAGAATTCCTATTTCAGCTAAGTTTACTATGAAGTCTGAAATAAACTGAGTGAATTTTATATCATTTAAAGGTGATTTGCTGCTGAAGCTCCATAAAAACAATGTCATTTTTGAACAGCCTCAGCTCGCCTGTGCAACAAGATACAGTAAGATAGACGTGAACTTACATTGTAAAGCAGCAGATTCAACGTGCTGATGAAAGTACCATTGCTTTCCTTCACTGAGATGGCAGCTGCTGACCTTCAAACAAGATACAAAAACACCAAAGGACTGAAAAAATGCCCTGAAAAAGGCAATTCAAACACATTCTCCACTTTTGGAAAATAAAATGTGCACTTACATTTTTAATTATAAAGAACAAACATGAATAATTTAGCTCTTCAACACGGCATCGATCAATCTAACAGCATAGAGCGTTCTCTGAATTTAGAAAAAAAAAACGCTACATGAACATTTAGCTTTGTTGCATACATCAATTTTAAAAAATATCATCTGGATCATACCCAATGTATTTTTAAAATAACTACATGTCACACATTAAACTTCTTCAGCTTGAAAAGGTTGAAACCTTGCCTGGAAGCCTGAAAAGATTAGGCTCCAAAGCTTTTTGTGTTGCGTTTTACTTTTAATAATTTGATGAATCATTTTCAGTTTAATTAATTTGACATTCTCACCACAGCTTCAGAAAGTGTAGCAGTGTTGCTATTTAGCCCCAAAATCACAACTGACTCACTCATTTACTTTTGATAAATCCCGCTGGGATCGCTGTACTCTCTGTAATCAGGTGTAAGTTGCCATGGTTACAAATCCCTTCTATGACATTATTTGGAACACATGGCAGCTGTTCCTGTAAAGCATTCGGACTAATATTAAAAACTTGTGTGGGACTTTCCAGTCAAAACAGCTGAGAAGTCGTGGAAGAAAGTGGAAGAGTGATACTTACGAGGCCAGCTGTGTATTGTTGACCAGGTATTCCAAAGGGTAACTGCAGCTGAACTTGTACAGCAGACCTGGCAAGTAGCTGATGATGGTTGGGGGGTCCGGTGTGTCAATGTACCCTGATATGTTTCCAATCTGCACCAGGGACAGGTTTCCATATGCGTTGGGTCCTTGAGCCGTGGACACCTGCAGCAAACAATCAGTGTGGGTACCACTCCTCTTGGCTCACTAACAGACCTCCATTATCCTACTGTGGCCAGAGGTTGATACCATCAGCCATAAACTAATGCATCTCACTAATCCCCATTTCAGTCCTCCTTATCTGAGAACAGAACCTCCAGAAGCTCCTCTGTCCCATCCAGCTCAACAAGGCACAGATATAAAGGAGAGACAGTTTACTCAGCAAAGACACTGTAAACTGGACTTTTCCCATTCGTCATCATGTCAGGGACTCATAGCAGCCCAACAACAACAGTTTGTGTTAAATCTCAGAATAAACGTCTTTATGTGACACATGTCTCACATGCGTTTGCCGGTTTGATGGGTTTGTCTGTAAAACTGTTCTTCTTACCACCAGGGCGTTGCCACAGGACTCCAGTGTTGCCAGGCTGATGCTAAAGATCACGACGGTAGGAAAGGTGTTGTTATTGATGAATCCTCGGCAGTGGGCATCCCCATGGCGACCATTGAGGGCCAGATCGGTGTCGGTGTAGCCAGAGAAGAGAACGGGGCAGAAATTGATCTTGAGAGTGATGGTCTGTACCCCACAGTACACACTGATATCCCTCTCCGCTGCAGTCCAAACACAATTATACACAACATTACGTTGATACAGTATATATATGGACAGGTGCATATATATATATATATATATATATATATATAAATATTAAATTAGTGTGAAATTTTAAATTTGTGAAATATGAATGCATTTCCTCTTTCCAAAAAGCTAATGTAAAGACATTCATACATCTGTTTGCGTCCAGTAATTGTGAATTAAAATGTAAATCCCCTCACCGGGGAAGCGGCTGTGAAAGTTGGCATCACAGTTGAATCCATTGAATTGAGTTCCTACTGAAAAGGCCTTACTAAACAGTAAAAGAATTAAAAATATATGTTCCATTTCAGCACCTGGAAGAGAGGAAGAAGAATGTAATGCAGCTCTAATTTCATTTAATGTAATTTATTAAAGCAGTGAATGCATCTCTCACTTCAGGAAACATGCACATAAAGCAGAAAGTGAAGCCGTTTTTTCAAAGCCATTCTTCCACAAGTGATATAATGTCAGACAGGATTATTTCCCCAAAAGATTTCTGTTATCTGGTAACAATCAAAGCAGTCAAATGTCACATTGAATTATCTGAGTACTTGCAGCTTTGGCATCAAAGTGATAAGAAACGATGCTGGATAATGCCTGTCACTTCATAAATTAGAATGGCTTATCTCTGTGTTCACATCTCATTGTCCCTCTTATCGCATAATTGTTGTCAGTCACAGATACAGAAGAAATGGCTAAATTAAAGGAGTAATTGCACCAAGTTTGTAGCAGATGCTGTTTGAGCAGCAGTACTCACCCTTCCTGAAAGCCAGCAAGTCAGCGGTTCTCCATAAGCTTGGGACAGACGATGGAATGGTCTGCACAGCATCACTACCCAGCAACTAGAAACAAGACTGGGTAGAGGGGGAATAAGGGATCCTACACATAAGAGATTCATTATTTGAACATGTCAACAAAAAAGGGCTGTCCAGAGTGAACATGGGAAAGTCCATCAAATCTGAATGTGTTATACAAATCCTTTCACATCTACAGAAACATGAGCAGGTTTTGAAGTTTCCCACTCATATCCTTTCGGCCCAATCTGGCTCTGTCACTGCTCACAAATGGTTTGACGCCGCAAGAGGTCCAGTAGCGGAGGGAGGGGGGTTGGGAGGAGAGAATTATCCTTTCATCGCTCCGGTGGACCTGGCCTGCTGACTGAGCCGTTCCTTTCTCCCCGGGCCAGTTAGGGAGTTCTGAACCTCACCACGCAGGCTCCCGGGCCCCGGGAGCCTTCGTGGCACTTTTCATGCTTTGTGTGTGGCAGATTTCAGTCAGCACAGCAGCAGGCATACTGCTCAGAAGAGCTGCGAGCTGCTGCCGGCCTCCTACCTGATCCCCAAAATTTGATTTTTGGTCAGAGGACTCCCATCACATCAGGAGGGACAGTGAGAAAAAAAGAAAAGTTCACACATACAGTTTCAGGGGATTGGGCAGTCCCTGCTGTCCCGTCTTCCATATGGAAACATGGATCCTGTGAACATGGAAGAAGAAACAGAGGTTTGGAGCACACAGAGGTTATTTGGTCTAAGCACATGTATTTTCCACTATAAAAACAAAACAAAATAAAAACAAACGAACCTTATTTAACTTTGTGTTTGTATCTTCCTGAGTCTGTCTGAGCACAGTAATAAGGTGTAATCTGCCTTTACCTGATTGGTCAGCTGATGACTTGTCCATCCGTTCTTTGAAAATCAATACATACAAATCAAACAACGCTGGTGATCCTTGGGCCACATGCTCTTCCAGTGCAAACCACTGGACAGTCTCTGCAGCTAAAGACACTCATGAACACTGAGAGTTTGGGAATGGAGCCTTCTTATTTGTAAGGACTTTGCTAATCCACATAAATTGTAATTGTAATTATGAGTATCTTGGCCAAGACCTGGAGACATCAAACTGCTTCAGTGCAGACAGACAGATAGTCATCTAGAGTGGCCCAGCACCTCAATTATCCACAAATCATTTCAACACTCTATATGCCTGACGGTTTCTGTGGTCTTATCAGCTGGAGGACATCTTAGTCCAAAGAACATGGAGGCTAAAGACGCCATTCAGAACCTTTCATCACCTTGCACAAACAGAAAGATTGACTGCAGCTCTCAGGTCTTCTTATAGCAGGATCCAGTGGTAATGTATAGCTTTGGGCATTTGTGTTAACAGCCTCTCATATTATGGGACATGTATGGCGTCCTGAGAAATGTGACGTTTTCTGGAAAATTGAGGTTGTTAACTGACTTCTTTAGCTGCTAGTTTTATCAGTGCTGAGTTTCTACCATTGTTTGAAGAAAGGAACTGATACATCCCAACAGTGACGGGCAGAATCTATACCCCACAACAGCACAGCTGAACAAAACAGAAAGAATCCCATGCATAAACACAGATTTGATCAAACCATATAGTTTCCTTTCACTTTTTTCTTTTACAGAACTGGCACAGCAAACACTATACCAACACGTCTGATGTTGTACAACTGGATCACTCCCCACTATTTGTTAGCTTGGCAATAACTCATCATGATCCTTTACATGCATTGTACACAATAAAAATAAATGACAGCATGTTAAAACATAAGTTCATTTTTTGCATGTAACTGGGCTGTGTATGGTTTGACTGCATTGGTCTTCAGTTGAAGGATACTAAAGGTAAGTAAACAGCTGATTTTTTAAAATAATTTTTCTGTAATTTCTTTAAGAATTATTTAATGGACACATACAACAGCTAAATCTATGTGCCACGCACACTGCAGGAAGTGAACATGAAAACAGATAAACAGCACAACAGGTTAACAACACACTCAGTGTGCATAGGTTATTTTGTATTGTTGTGAAAAATAATATAATGTTGTCTTTAATGCTGCAAAATCCATTTTACATACATTTACTGCTGAGGGAAGGTAAACATGTTTATTGAAGAAACGGTAATGTCACTATTTATAATTACATCATGTACTATCAGTCAGGAATGTGAGGAACATGATGCTGAGGATTTTGTTCTGAACACTGGAAGATGTCTGAGCCTGTTGTGTCGAACCACTGAATCCCCATTGGACAATGCTCCTGGCTTTAACTAATGCTGATGTAGATTTTCTTTAAACATGTTGAGACTACATTCCTGCTGCCACCTTCTGGCAAGTTTGAATTTTCCCCTGACCCAGGATGTTGTTCATCATATTTCTATATGTTGGGCTCTGTGTGTGTATTACTGCCTCCTGATCTTATTACACTCACCAAAATAATAGGGGTGCGGTCAGGTGCTTTAATTCCATTCTCACACTGTATGACGGTGTGACATACGGCTCATAAAGGTGCAAAGTTACATGTGTTCAATTAATTTTCTGTACATATGATAATGTCAGTAGGTCGAATGTATCATTGACATCAGCTCTGGTAGACAGATACCACTTGAAAAAGTTCAGAGAAGAAAACACCCAAATCTGATGAACTCTCTCTCGCAGGAAAAGATCTGAGGATCCTTTATATGCAGTGAAATGAATCTAGATGGGGTGCTGTCACACTGAGCTCTCTTCAGCAGGTTGAGTGGCGCACAAAATATTTTTGCGTCTTTGACAAAATGAAAGGGCAAGTCTCTGGGCTTTTGTGGACTACAATGTCATCACTTGGCATGCATACAGGTTGCCAGGTCTTTGCATCATTCTCAGGGTCCCTCAGAGAGTATCTCTGTATAAGCTTGTCCTCTCTGTTGACATAGCCATTATATACATGACAAATACATTCTTCAGAGCTGGATGTATTCTCTGCCTGAGCAATATAGCCGTTGAAATCACATCTTAAATTTCACAGGGCATAAATGGATTAATTGCACAACTGCACAATATGGAAACCAAAAACTGGTTTTAAATTTCATGTACCTTGTTTGTAGGGTCATGGAACTGTGTGGTAGCTGTACAACTGTGCTAGAGAGAAAAAAGTGTGGTTGTAATAAAGACAAAGTATGGAGAAAAGGCCAGAAAGCTATCAACTAACCCCGTGTGTACGTTTGAAAAGATATCTGTTTAAATGTATAATGCAGTCAGTGGTTAGTAAATACTACAGCAAGGAAATGCAAATCTAAAACAAAACAAACCAAAGGAAAGGCAAAGGTCATTTGCATATCTCTTTCAGCAACATGCACCTTCATGCTTTATACCAAAGGTCGAGAATGAAGCATCTTGTTCCCAAAGACAACATTCATCCATATATCTCAGCCGTCACCGGGTGAGAGGTGGAGCACACTTTGGACAGGTCACAAGGCCCAACACAAATATTACACCTGTGACAGGTGTGTGTTTACACACAACCCTTATACATTGTTCTCTTCATTTGTATGTTTTGTAAATTCACATGCCAATTTATAGCCTTATTTTAGTTTTAATTACATTATTTATTTTATTGTATCTGTTTATTTTTATATACTTGTGTTTGTGTTGATTGATTGTGTTGTACATAGTTTTTTCTTTTCTTGCTTCATTTGACCCTGACGTTCTCCTACATCCAGTGCTTCTGATCTGCTGGGGGCAACTTCAGATGAAGTGTTTTTTTTCATCCTGCTGCGCAGCCACTCTGTCCGTTTGTACACCCATACATACTTTATACATACATACTCACATTGCTCATTCTCACGAAGCTATCTTTCAGTCCCTTAAAAAACTCCATATAGGTGTTGATTCATTTTCAAGAAGGGGATTCCTGTTTTCAGTACACACTACATGAGGTTACACCTGTATGACTAAAAGCTCTGTGCATTACATCACATAATAATCCAGCTATTCATAAAATGAAATTCATTTTCCCACTGAAGTGAATGAACTTGAACTTGAAGTTGAAGTGCTCCTAGGTGTCTTCTACTTATTATGATGAGTCAAGAATCTAAATATATCATAGAGCACATACAAATAATGCTGTCTAATGTTGTAGTGGTTTCTAATGATACTGCAGCCATATTTGCATGTTGACCACTAGGTGTCCTCACAGTTGAAGCCATGTTCAAGGGCTGTAGAAAATCTGGGAATCTGGACAGATTCACTGTGTTCTCTGGTTCTCTGGTTCTCTGACACCATGCTATCATTAACATCATCACAGCAGTTTTCTGGGACCAGACCACATGAACGTACAGTCTTAACCCTGCTGTCAGCTCCCCCTGTCATCCAACTGGAGCTCACTGTTGTTCACTAACAAGTCATTGTAACTCCATGACTGATGCAACTAACCTCTCCTGTCTCAAGTTTCATTGCACTGTTTTTTAGTTCTTAAAATATTTATAATGTCCAAGTGTTTGTGGAAATCCTCACAAACAAATTAATGACAAATACACTCGAATAGGCATACCGTCCATGCTACAGGTACAGAACGCAGTTCAAGGCCTTTTTTCTGCATACAAAGTTATGTACAAAAGTTGTGAGAGGTCAGGAAGTAGACCCGCCATTTTCTTTCAAACCCCTCAGTCCATTTAAACGATGACTGAGACCCAGCAGGGGAGGCGCTGTTAAAAACTGGACAGAGTTCAGCGTGGGAACCAAAGAAGACCAGAAGGAGCAACCTCCGCATCAAGCCGACCGAAGACAACCGGAAGGGACACGTCCGGCTCCAAAATAAAGGCCCAAACTCAAGCGCTGGCGTTCAAACATCTGACACTAAATGATGGGCCACATCTGTATTTGTGGGTTGTGCGTCAAATTAAACAGTTATTTTTTTCAAAAACAAAAACTTTTAGTTTCCATATCTGTATTACGCAAACTTTAAGGGCATCACATAGTTTTGTAAATGTAATATTTTATGAATGTAACGGTGTTTATTTAGTGCTCAACAGATTTTGCCAGTACAATATCAGATTGAAACAGAATGCTGGCAATTCTATCTTTATCTTTATTCCTTTATTTAACGATGCTCCTGAATATTGCTTTTATTATGAAAAACTTACCCGGATGTAACTATTTTTATTCTCTCTGTCTGGCAGCGGAATGCAAGAAAGACTTGTACGGGAAGAGGAGCAGAGACCGTAGACGTGAGAGATCGATTAAAACACAGGTTCGTATTGAACAGACAATGAACATGAATGTTTCTTGTTGTATATTCTATTCGCGTATTGAAACTCACGCTGTGTACATGGTTTTCTGTTCTAATAGGCAGCTAGCTAGCTAGCTACGAGCCAAATGAAACGCCTGTCGTCGTCTCTTTATTTCTTATCAGTGTCTGTCTTGTCCAGGGTTATCAGGTGGCACTGAGGCTTCGAGGAGCGACACCGTCCATAATACCGAGGCAGCACTGCTCACTGCTGGGGTTAAAAACATTTCTGTTGCGGTGAAAGTATATTGGAGCCCACACAGGATGTCTGGACAAAGCATTACTGACAGGATAACCGCCGCTCAGCACAGTGTCACCGGCTCGGCGATTTCCAAAACTGTGTGCAAGGCAACCACGCATGAAATAATGGGTCCAAAAAAGAAACACTTGGATTGTAAGTAACCCTTTCCTCTTTGTCTGCCGCTGCTGTAACGGTAAACTTCCCCTTTCCCTCCAGTCTGAAGGTGTCTGTGAGGCCTGATCACCCTTCAGTAACTTACCCACTGGGGGAACACGACTTTCTGTCATATAACAAGATGTTTTGAATCATTAGCCAACAGTTCACATTACAGACACTGGAATGGTTTAATCAGTGCAGTTGCTGTGTAGCCTGGTTATGCTACAGAGGTGATTTATTAGTTATGTTGTTGGAAAATGCAAAGGCTATACTTTAAAAGTAATACTATTATATAGCTGTTTATCACACTTGTGTCTTTAGGTTCCATTCTTACAATGTTTGGGTGGATAAATCAATATCCCACTGAATGCATATCATCTGTTCATCTGTTTAGATAATACAGCTGTGGTCATGTCTGTCAGGGCTCTGTTTCAAAGTGTGCTTTATGTGAGACATCTGAAGACTGGTCTGTGAAACCCAGAGGCACTCCTTCCTTTTTGAAGAAAGTGACTAGTGAGGTTGTGGACTGTCACAGATCTGTGCTCAAAATCAATTGAATTCAGGAGCGAAACAGTTAAAACTTGAAAGGTTATGTGATTGCAACCACTGCCAGTGTATTTTAAGAGGTGTGATTACTAGATAGTAGCACTTCTGCCAACCTCCTTTCATGCAGAAATCGTGCTATAATGCCACAAAAACAGACTTTCTCATTATGCCGCTGTGCTTGTTTACAGACAGTAAATGAACAGTGAGTGCTTTAAAAGGGCTTGTCAGTGTTCCATAATCAGAGGTGTCTTAGTACTTTGACACAAAATGTCCAATAGATTCCAACACCTTCAACAATGTGTCTTAAAGGAACCTAGATGCAATGTTGGCCAACACACACCTGTGAAACAGTGGTCGACCGATGTGGTTGGTTAATTAATCCTGACATTTAATGCTATTTTAGGATGCAACGTTGGCTCAGTCAAAACCAAAATCGATTGAATTTGAGCAATATGAACAGTGTTTCCTGGATTGTTGATTGTTTCTGGTCTTCTAGTTTGACAATCTAACAAAAACAAGCTTTTAACTAGCTAGATTGGCCTCACAATCTTCAACTCCGTAGTAGTAGAAAGTTCAGCTCGTTCTGTGGTGTCAGTGTGTCCATTTTCCTTTTCTACAGCATAGCCAGCAGTATAGAACATTTTATTAACTATTTGACTGAGACTTGAACCTATGTAGATATGCCTCACTATTTACAATGGCTACGACTGTGTACTGGTAACATAACTTCTCACTCCCCCACAAAAGAGTATTTTCCTGTTGTTTTGTATGTTTTTCCTCAGGGCTTTAGCTTACCGTACATTGTGGCCTGTAGAATTACAAATAAGGAAAAGGTACATCAAGCACCAGAGACTTGTACAAAATGTAGTTCACTGGCAACAAACACGCAGTGTGCCTGCTATGCAAATTGGTCTTTGTAGTTCATTTGAATAGATGTCATCAGTGTGGTTGCTAAGAACATCTCACAGTGAAGCATAGAGAGGCTCACAGAGGTTGTTATTGACTCCATGTCATAGTGTCAGGTAGTTTGAATGGCATGATGATCAACCAGCAGAGAGTAGACGGTGTTGTTGCACCATCCTGCTCTCTTCTGTTGTTAATTGACTTGGCAGTAAATATGACATTGCTTAGTGCAGGTAGCCTTTTAGCATGACGTGGTATCCACTTTATTTTACCACCTATTTTTAAGGCCTGGATTGGGCAAAGTGCACTGTGTCCAATATTCTGGCTCATGGCTTTATGAACAACCATAGCTCTCAGGTAATTAGAGATAGTTACAATGTCACGTCCTAGTGACCTTCCTGACTCCAGACAACCAGACGTTGAGGTTTGTCCATAACAGTTGCTGCACTGAAGCCACTTCATCTGAATACAGTGTTGAAACACATTACCCAGCAGGAATCCCACTTAGGTATTTAGATTTGATGCAATGTGGTTTTCCCCTCAAATAATGCTTTCAAAATCATTTTGATGGCATATTAACCCATAAAGGTGTAATCGACATGTCCTCTATATCCTTAGCACCTGGACCAGCACTATGCACCTTGGTGTGCTTTGGATAGGAAAACATAGGAAAACTATAATACATGACCTGCTTGCTTTATGACCGGCATATGTCACTCTACTCGTTCTAAAATATTGTAAGCAGGGTGTCCGTGGGGTTTTAAACAGTATTAAAAGGTGATAAATTAACATTGAAAAATATAAGGCCATTAAAAGTGTTAAATCTTGTTTTAGAGGTATTATTTTTTTCAGACTCTGAGGTGTCCTATTTCGATTGAAATTCTATCTGCTAAAGTTTGCATTAGTTTGTTTAAACGGTGGGCTTTAACCATATCTAGATCCCCGTCTTGGTTTGCTAGGCATATCTTCAATGTCCAGTCCAGACATCTATTGTCGTCTTGGGCAAATGCAAGTTTTCTGACAGCTGGGTGGAAGACCCAGCATTTAAGGACTGACTCAGGCCTTGAAGTAGTGAATAACCGGCAGGCTTATTGTTCGGTTTGTAAAAACATTTCTCTGTCAACTGGATGGAAGCTTACACACTTCAGTCGCATATGCAATCCACTAAACATACATGCACGGTCGGTGAGAGCAAGTTAACTCTACCACTCTCAACTTTATGTGCTGCGGCACCACCACCACCACAAAGTGTAGTGCAACCAGCAACAACCGTTACTTAGTGAGTCTCTATCTACTCTGTTGTGTATAGCAGAGTACACATTACAAAAGGTTGTTGATTAACACGCAACTCAATCTCGTGATGGTTTAAAGGTAGTAGAAAAGGTATTAAAAAGTATTAAATTTGACTTAAGGATTTCTGTATATAGCCTGTGTAAGCATGAAACTAACTATAAGATTTAGTTATGTAGCTTGTTATTCTCTGAGTGGACTTTGGCAGAGCTGGAAAAGAAACCAAAGAGAATCCTGTCTGAGGAAATAAAGAAAAGAAAAAGAGAGTGACCAAGCAAGAGCCTGAACAAGAGTGAATATCTGACCGGCTTATGCATGTTGGTGACTTGGGGTCACTTGTGTTGTTTCAGACTAGCCAGTTACAGCCCCAATGAGTCTAGTGGGATTGCAGGTGAGATATAGTCCTCTGTGCCATCTCCACCGAGTTTGCTCTGAACTGTGGTTCACATTCTTTAACACTGGCATGCTAGATAAACACAGGGACATAACTTTAAGAGAACTCTGCAGTTAGCATATAGGGAGAAGTAATGGGTCAACAAACCAACCTCTCCTGCTAGCCTGAGCTTATTTACATGTTTGTTCAGAGTAAATGTGAAATGACCTCTGGGAAAATCTGCACCAGTTGGTCTAGTGCAATTTACACCACTGCAGCGAGTATGAAACTACAAACTACCACTCTGTATCAGCACAGCTCTGTAATGTATGGTATTTCCTCTACTGAGAGTTGCTATTGAAGAGTGAGCAGCCCAGTTGCATGTCAGCCTTTTTTGTACAGGCTAATTGCCATTATGTAAAGTCCACTATCACCGCTGTGGAGCAGCTCAAAGGTCTCTTAGAGGTAATGAATACATAAGTTTGCGGACCTTTGGTACTGGCATAAATACCTTTCCACAAGTTGGCAGAGTTATAAATGGACTGAATGTTATTCAGTGCATTATTTAAAAGCTGTAAATATGAGGGTTTGGCCGTAGCATCACATTTTAGACAATTAGTCATACAACTTGTAGCAGATGCATTGTATATCCATGGAAGTGTGTCTGTGCCACAGTAATGATCTTAGTCTGTTTTGTTTTGGCAGTGGCTAAACAAGAGACAAACACACATAAATTACATTATTTATCAAGATTATGATATTGTCGTACTCAAGAGCTTCCAATTACAGTAGACACTTATACTAACTGTTATTGTATCGATGCTGCATTAAGACTGTTAGCTGCTACACAAACTAAATATATTAAAAGTAAATATTTTAAAGGAAAGATAATAATATGTTTTCAAAGAACATTATGTCACAGTAAAGTTGGCCCTTGAATTTCCCCACAGGGATCTATCGATCCATCTGGTAAACCTTTATTGTATTCTCCCATGGAGTCCCAGAGGAATGAGTCCTAACTATTTTAGAAAATACAGTACTGTGGAATATGGAAGCACTCTGTAGATTACAAACTGTTTGCACTTTAAATTTCCTGACCAGTCAAATTAAGTGGAAACAATTGTGACTGAATGATCCTTTCATGCTAACAGGTCATGTAATGCCTTTAAAATGAAACCATAAACAAAAGCTTCATCAATGAAAACTCAACTCTTCCAGGTTTCTGAACATCCTCTACAGGTAAAGAACATAGTTCAGACAGTTAGTGTGTAGAGATGACCAGAAACCGGGATATCACTATCACGTGTACAGGGATATTAATAACCTGGTTACTCAAATTCCAAGCACATGACTTATCTGTCTTACTGTACATGAGCCTGTGTTAATTGAGGTTGTTAGTAAGGGAGTGGAGTTAATGTGTGTTGTCTGCTAAGGGAAAAGGTGCGTACATTTATCATTAGAGGGTAAGCTAGTGATGCTTTGTGATTTCAATATACATGTAGAGTTTATTGGTCTTGTATCCCAATAGCAGTTAAGATGATAATGGTTGTTCTTCTAGTGTTTCATCTCTCTCCATATATAGCAGCACATGTTTCATTCATGTCATAATGGCAGACACATTGTACACATCTGTATGTCTGCTTCCTCTCTCCCCACAATGAAGCATGTGACTGCAGTGGTATCACATGTTAGGCCTTAAAGAGTGCTGATGCCCTGTCCATCAGTTAAGCTGGGTGTATCCCACTGGGAGTCTGAATGGCCTCGAGTTTCAGTAGAATACAAAGAATTGATCAACAGTGCTTGACACACACACACACACACACACACACACACCTTAATCCTGCCTCCTGCCTCCTATCTCCTGCATCCTGCTCTGTGGTGAAACCTCACTGGTGTGGGTATAACTCCGTGCTTTGGCCTGCATGATGTTCAAAGTAACTGGATTGTGAGGGATAGATATTTCCTGAAGCAGGAAGTGTTCCTCTAGTTCCTAAAGAAAGCTTTGGATTGCCATGGGTAAACAGCCAACAGGAAATTATTACATAACCCCGCTCCCACCCAGGGCACTGGGGACCTGAGATGATCAAATGTGAGATTGACTCAGCTACATGTGATGTATTTCCTGGTGGTTGCTGATTACAAGCTGGATTTCAGTGACTGCATTTGTCCATTCGGGTGTCCTCAACACCCCAGATGTGTTATCATAATATTACCTAAAGATTACATTGGCATCCGAGCTGAGATGATTTTTTTTGGCTTTTGCATTATTCATGTAAAACCTCAAAACTACATTACATTCATTACATTTAAGACCTTGCCAAATGAGTTCATACAATGCTAGTGAGGACCATCAGTGCCAGTTTTAAATTTGTGGTGATATACTATACCCAATATATTAGCTATAAAGCCACAATAAATATGGAGTATTCTGTGACAACTGGGGGCTTTTTTAACCAGCTTTATGTATGTCATGTGCTTGGTTTAGAGAAACTTTTAGTTGTGACACTCAAGACACAGCACGACCTACTGAATTTGATTCTTGCTGAATTAATTTTACGTTATTAATTTATAGACTGATAAAGAGATGGTGCTTCTCTGGTCCACTTGGTATTTTGCTTATGCTTCATGTTAGACAGCCGTTTCATCCTTCATGAAGGCCTTACAAAAATGGTTGACATAGCTGAATTACTTCCATGTCCGCTATCCTGAAGCCAACTCATCTACAGCAGGATGTATGTAGCAAGAAAGAGTTACAGTACAGGTGCAATAAAAATGCTTACATGTATGTGTCCACTCTCTGATCAATTGCAGAGTACCACTTACTCTTACTTCCTCTTAGCGAAAGTGCTGACTCATCACTTCCTGTCATGTGCTACCAAATTACTATTCCTACTTATGGACCGACGATATATATAGATATCTATTACAATATAATCACTGTTTCATCTTGCTGTCATGTTTGCTCTGTACTGTATCATGTTTGTATCATGTTTGCTCCTCTCTCCCTCTCTCTCCTTCATCCTCTCTCTCTCTCTCTCTCTCTCTCCTTCATCCTCTCTGACTGGCAGCAGGACTGGTTCCCCCTTAAGCTGACGGGTCCTGCTCAAGGTTTCTTCCTCTTAAAGGGAGTTTTTCCTTGCCACAGTGCTCTTAGGGGGGTTCCTGTGAAGCGCTTTGAGACAATGTCTGATTGTAATATGCGCTATATAAATAAAACTGAATTGAATTGAATTGAATTGTAGTCAGTTCCAAAATCACTGAATTCAACTCTCTCTTCTGTCATTCCACCCCATGGACAGACATATTATCAATATTCCAGAAACTTCATTTCTTTCCATATCTTCATGGAAATCTTTTCTCTGAGTTCTACAAGATGCTCCTGCTTCCTCTTTTATTTCACATCTTCTGTGGACTTTTCACTTCGCTTCTGCTGTGTTTAAATATCTGTTCTGTTTCTGTGACCCTGTTATACAATTTTGAATCAAGGGCCTTTACAGTAGTAAAGTAAGCTCCACTACTACTAAAGTAGTAGTGGAGCAAACTTCCAGTGCCACAGAAAATGTATGCATATGCAGGAGTAGTGGATATTGATTAGTGATTTAGTATAACGCAATAGCTGCAAGCCAATGGTTGGCACCTCTATGCCTATTTTTTCATATTGGCAAACAGGCCATACTGCTTCTCCATTCTAAGCATATTTGGACATTCACTGAGCAAATATCGGACACTGCCGAATGAACGTGTACACCTACACATGGTAAAATGTGGCAAGGCAAGTGCCTCACTCCCTTTTTTAGAAACAAACAACAGGCATATATGTGCACATATTATTTAATCTAAACTCTGGACAGGCGTTATTACATTTTAATAACTTTTTATCTTTGTGTGCATGGAGAGAGCACACTCACATACAGCATGTTGCATCTGGAGAAGGAGAGAGTGGCAGCGTTGGTCTATGGGAACAGGGCGTAGTGGAGGGGGAGTCGCAGTCCTCATGTTTAAAGGAAATACAAAATGCTGAGTTGGATGAAAGGAAAAAAAACTCCATTATGAAACTGGTGGGGGAGTCATACTATGATGGCTGGTTATTATTATGGAAAAACAATTTTATATACATTTATGAATGTTATTGAAAAATATTTTTTCCTCTTTATGTAAGGTAAAATTGACCTAAAAAAACATCTCACTAAGCCAAAAACTGTGACCAAAACATCGAGGCACATGTTGAACCATGTTCTAACCTTGTTGTCCGAGATGTTTTGGAAGTTTCTACAGGAGCTTCACCAACATTTGAAGGAAAGCAGACAATATTTCATTCAGTTTTTTAGAAAAGCTGCTTCATGCTTTGGCATTTAACAGCTTCACTTCTGTTTCAGTACATTTTTAGGGAAGTCGGTGTGTTTAAAAATACATTTCACAGTTACTTTGACAAATTCTCAGGTAAAATCAACCTAGTCAGCGAAATTTGGCAACTGAGACTTCTAAGAAAACAGAGGTACAAGAAGCAAGCCACAGGTCTCCAACCAAAGCCACTGAAGCGAAGTGAAGCCTCTCTTTAAACAAGAAACGGATCTTTGGAGTAACAGCAGTAAACAAGAGTCAAAGTGATTTGCTGTGCTTTGTTTCATCACATACACAGTACACAGCAGTGTTTTAACACTTCCAATTTTCAGTTGAAATAGCCCACTTTATGGCTTCTTCATAGCAATGATCAAACTGTAGTGATTCAGATTTATTTGGATGCTATTAATTTGTTGCTTCACCACTAGGTCACACAATGTTTTTTTTGTTCTGTCTTAAGGCTTTATATCTTAATTAAAGAACCATAACTACAATAAACATTTAAGAGTATATTAAACTTGTTAGGCTCGGTGCTTCTTTGTCACTTGCAGTTGTGGGACACTTGCATACAGGAGCTGGTCAATATACTAGGAGATTTTTTTCCCAGTGTTCCTGTGTGTGATTAGTCATATTTACATTTCCATAGTTCTGTTATATTATAGTATAATACATAACTGCCAAGGTCTGCAGGTTAGTGTAATTTGTTCGGGAGCAGCAGTTGATGTTTGTGTGTTGTGGTATCACTGAGTTTGAACTCTCACACAGACATTTCAGTTGTATCTGAAAAGCCTTTTGTTGTCACATGGGTGGTCTATTGTTTATGTAAAAAGCAAAAAGCCTTTTGTGTGGCTTCGAACAAACACTGAGGAGGATTCATAGATCACCCATGTAAACAGGCCTCGGTGGGTAGCACCACCACCTCCTGCAACACAGTTAATGTTAACTATTAACTTTAACAAGATATTCCAGTTGCATTAATGTGGCTCTGTGGAGTGTGGCAGCTGGAAAACATTCTTGAATGGTTGTAACTGGTACACTATGTGCTGTACGTTGATATAGTTTACTGTGATCTTTCTTCCTTTTTGACAGTCCATTTGAACCTGCACTTCTCTCATTTAATTCAAATGTACAGTGACACCACAGCTAATGAAACTATGAGAAACATGCACTGGGGTTTAAAATGGAACATGGTGCTATAATGTTGGGGAGCCAGAAGAGGATCATCTCTGCTTGAATCTAAAATTCTGTTAAATATTTATTTACATTCTCCGCCAACACTGTTTTTGGCATCTGATGGATATGAATATTGAACAACTGGGCCTCTTGTCAACGCTTAGTCTGTCACATGATTTTGGCATATAAAACACCAGTTAGGAATGTAGTGGAATCAGACAATATCTGTCTTTTCCTGATGATGGCTTATTTTTTTATTTCAAATGTATTTGTGTTGTATAGTTTTATACCTAATAAAATGACCTGGTGGTAAACAAGTCGTTGAATAAAAGAAACTGCTTGTAATTGGTATATGCCTAGTCTTACTCTCTTGGTCTTTTTAGGCTGTTAAACTCATTCGTAATGGAAAAAAACTTTTTTTATTTTTCATTTTTTTATGTAATCTTTCCAAACCTTTTCCCCTACTCAGATAGTTTGTAATAGTTGATAACTTGGGATAACTGTAATAATAAAGTTTATTTTTTTAAAAATTTACTAAAACAAAACATAATACTGTCTGTTTACAGGAGCGCGTGTCAGCAGCAAACATATCTGAGATCATTATCTCAGAACATCTAGAATTCTAAAATAGTGTGTAAAAACACTGTGTATGTACATGGCAGATATTTTTCCAAGGTTTGGGAGTACACTTTGTCCCTTCACTTTTGTTATAAACATTACTTGAGTTCCTTGAATTGTTTTGCTGCTCTTCCAAGTTACTCCATTAGTTCTGTTTGATAGGGAATTCAGAATCGTATGTGGCTAAAGACTGTGTCATCTGTGGCATGTTATCTGGCCTAATACTTTGTGGTTTGTTCTGTGTGTGGGTTCTAATCTGGCTAACAGTTGGCCGATGACCCCTTGAGTCACCCACAGATATCAATAACCACATACATGCCTATATTCCCTTGCAAACAATTAGAACTAATGAAGCTAGGAGCAGAGAAACGTCTTTAAGAAACAAACTAATCCAGCAGCCGTGCTTTAGACTCATAGATTTTCCTTTTATGCTTTATTTTTTTTAGTATGCCGTTTACTTGTACAAAACAGTATGCTGCTATTGGTTACAGACAAGGTCAACCCAGTGCTGAAGAAAGATTCTGTGTGAAGATGTATAGTACATGTAGCGTCATGATGTCTGACTTCATTGATCAGTCTTATTGATGAAGGCAAAGGGGAACCAGGATGCATTCGCTTTCACTTCAGGCCAGATGGTTGTGCTATGCTAACTGCAAAAGTGTATTCCCTCTGTCAGTGAAGCGTATTACTGGTAGCTGCTGTAGATTCTTAGTTACAGCATACAGCAGGTGGAAAGCACACTTCCTGTTGTTTACCTTCCTTTTTGTTTAGATTTAACTAAGCTTTATTTGATTCATTTTGAATTTTCTTCCATTTGAGGTGAGTGTGTTTTTTACTCTTTTAAGTAATAAAGGCTTATTACTTTATTACTTCAGGTAATAAGGGCATTGGTCATAGGCTTGTTGTACCAAAACTTTGAAGAACAGTTTGTCTGGAAAGTGTCTGTTTACCTGAACTTTGGCTCCTCAGTTTTGCATTGCCCTTTAGTTATTTTAATGATTGTGCTCAGCATGGTGTTTTGAAAAGGACAGATGAAAGAAAATGAGGACCCCACATGGTGGAAAAAAAATCCACAGCAAACCTAAATGCTTGCTGTGCCGGTGAGGGTCTGTGCATCGATTTCTTCAGCCTCATTGACCCCCCTCTTCCTCCACAACCGTCTCTCTCTGTTATCCCTCAGACTTGATTCAGTGCACGAATGAGATGAATGTGAACATCCCTCAGCTGGCTGACACGCTGTTTGAAAGGACCACCAACACCAGCTGGGTGGTTGTCTTCAAGTCCCTCACCGCTACACACCATCTGATGGTCTATGGCAATGAGGTCAGCACTTTCTCTACCATTGCCTAATATAAATGTTTTACATTTTAATGTACTACATTCACAACATCTAATGTGTTGAGTATGAGATGGCTGGGTATCAGCTCATAGCAGTGCAGCAGTAGTATGCACACAAGCAAACCAGTGCAAGTTTAAGTTCCTGGTGTTGTTTTTCTTGCAGAGATTTATACAGTATCTGGCTTCAAGGAACACACTGTTCAACCTCAGCAATTTTTTGGACAAAAGTGGACTACAAGGTATTTCCCTACATACTATTCATATACTATACTATTCATTTTTCTGAATTCTTCTCTCTTTTTTTGTGTTTGTATCGCAGGCTATGATATGTCCACATTCATCAGGAGGTATAGCCGCTACCTGAATGAGAAGGCTGTGTCGTACAGACAAGTTGCTTTTGACTTCACTAAAGTAAAAAGAGGGTAAGGATCTATTTCACTTCTTGGTTTTCATAGCAACTGAATCCACAAAGCTTGGATTTCTTCTAGGAACAAGGGTTCAAGGAACATGGGTGTCTTCTTTGACATCCTTGTGAACGGGACAGACTGAACTGAATAGTATTGAAATATTGCAAAAGTGTAATTTCCTTCAAAATGTATTGCCACACTTTTGCTTAAAGTTACATCACAGCAGAAATATGGAGAAACTTCTTTTGGGAAGTTCCTGTTTTTGCTTAAATGTATCCTTTTAAAGGGGAAATTCTTCATTTTCTTAACTTAACGTTACTGATTATTTATTTAGCATTAAATAAGTAAGCATTCTAGTGTAACTATAGTTGTTATTAGTCTGATGTGGCATAAAGTGGGGGAAATGAAATATAATTTTAAGCTGAGATTTGGTCGTCTTGTCAGATTACACCTTTTGTTTTTTTAAGTGTACATGTAAAGCCTGCAAATGTTTCGTGAGAAAATCCTCAAATAACAAAATTCAAGACCAGAGCCCACATATTCCTGTGTTATCAGCAGCTTTGATGTAATCCCTGCAGTGCATTTTATAGCCTTTTGTGTAAGATTGTTTTGTTTTTCCTTTTTTTATAGGTCTGATGGCGTGATGAGAACCATGAACACAGAGAAACTGCTCAAAACCATCCCCATCATCCAAAATCAGATGGATGTGTTACTCGATTTCAATGTATGTACTCATTAAGTTTGCATAGTTTGGCATCTAAATCTATGCTGACACTTTTAATTTAAATCCCATGTTCTTAACTTGTCTCTTCTAGGTCAATGCCAACGAACTGACAAATGGTGTGATTAACGCAGCCTTCATGCTTCTGTTCAAAGATGCAATCCGACTGTTTGCAGCCTACAACGAGGGCATAATTAACCTCTTGGGTAAAAACATGTTTTGTGTTTTAGCCTTTTAGCCTTTAGACTGTGCAAGTTTGCCACCTGTACAATATGACTGCAAGGAAAAGCAGGTGATGGACAGTCCTCTTGGGTGAAAAAATGAAACAAGTCACTGCCCTTCTCAGAAACGACACAGAAAGCCTAATATTTTAGCATGACTGGCATTGTGGAAAAACCCTACCTTATGAAAATATGATGTGTTTACAGAGAAATACTTTGACATGAAGAAGGTCCAGTGCAAAGAAGGACTGGACATCTACAAGAAGTTCCTCACACGAATGACAAGAATCTCAGAGTTCCTCAAAGTTGCAGAGGTAAGAGGTTTCAGTTGAGGCAGTCAGGAATTACAAGGGTTTCTGGTTTCTGTGGGGCAGTTTGCTGTCTATTTAAATTCTCATGTCTCATTGTCTTTGTACTTTTCCTCCAGCAAGTTGGAATTGATCGAGGAGACATCCCTGATCTGTCTCAGGTAAGCTAAAAGATCATTTATGATCATCTTTACATTTACATAAACCAACATACCTCTGTTTTGGCTTTGCTTTTTAAAAGATCAGAAATGGCCAAATTTTGCGAATCAATATTATTAATAAAAAGATATTTATATTATCAATTAAAGTGATATAAAAATGTAAATAGAGTTTATAATTTAACACAATGTATTGCAACATGCATTTGCTTTTAAGTTGCACGTCGTCACAGATGGTTGTCATACAACTGATTCAGCAGAAATCGATTGATATCTACTGACTGCCTGTAAACCACTCTTCGACGTTACCAAAGTTTAAAAAATGTTTAAAGGGACAATTCACCCAATTGCAAGCTGATCAAAGTTTTTAGACTATGTACCAGCACGTTCAGCAACGCTTCGGCTGGTCCAGGTCAGTGCCATGTTTTGCCACAAGAATGTAGAGAGTTGATGAAATGCAGTGCTTACTGTGTTATATGCTTCTGTTTATGTAGCACCATAGTCAGACTACCAGATCAAATAAGTGTCAGTTTTCAGAAGACAGTCAAAGACTCTACAGCAACAGAATGTAGCATTATTGTACAAAAAATCTAAAGTGTAGCATTACTGTGTCAGAATATATAATAAGATTACTCTACAAATACAGTGAGTCATTTCCTGACCTTCATGAAAATAACCTACCGGTACAAAATTTGGCTATTGTTGTCCTTTCACAGGCTGCTCACTCCCTGCAGCTTAGGGTCTAACATGTTTTAACACCAGATGCTGTGCACGCTAGGCAGGCAATGCATGTGCCCACTATTGCACATACAAACACCTTACAGCTCACGCTCACCCTGACCTTGCACGTTGTACAGCAAATAAAGGTGTGATCAAGCATTGTTGTGCTAGTATGAGACAGTGACCTTTTGAAGAAGTGGTGCATTATGCACAGAAGTGCCTTTCTTTAGGCTCTGATTCCTCGTATAATTAAGAGAACTTGTTACTGTAGCAGATCAGACTTAGACTTGGCACTCTCCAGAACAGTTTTCTCAATATCTTGACTGTTACCACCTTTATTTTCTGTATTTCCTTCCTTCTGCCTCTCCATTTTCAGTTTACAGTTTGTGTAAGTATCTCGATCTTTTCTCTCTATTTCTATGTATTTTCGAATAGCCATTTGTGGATTGTATATGCACAACTTTTCATGCTTCAATGCTTTGTTTGATGTTGTATTAAGCGTTCCTCAGCCATTGAAACTTAATGTGTGTCAATGACATTCATGCTAGGCCCCCAGCAGCCTGCTTGATGCCCTGGAGCAACACCTAGCTTCTTTAGAGGGGAAGAAAGTCAAAGACTCAACAGCAGCCAGCAGGTAGGACAGCTTTTTTATTCTTCTGATCTGACTTGCTTTCATACAAGCTTACAACCCAGGCTTATGTTTGTTTGAGTAGCCCAAGCATTACAATGTATGTGTAATTGTTCTCTGTCTCACTTGGTTTAGAGCTAGCACCCTGTCCAATGCGGTCTCTTCCCTGGCAAACACTGGAATATCATTTACCAAAGTGGATGAAAGGGAAAAACAGGCAGCCCTGGAGGAAGAGCAGGCCCGCCTAAAAGCACTCAAAGTACACTCACCTATAGTACATGGCTTTCTGCGTAGTGCACTTTGGTCCACAGCAACAATGTGCAACTGGATTTGAGGATGGTTTTTGTTTTTTTGTGTCCTCAATATGAGGAAAAACATTGTGCTCAACCATTGTTAGTTTTTTTTATTTTATTTTAGTTAATGCGGCAGACTGTTGCACTCTCTTCAAAATGTGGTGAAAACAACTGAAAGATATTCTTGGTTCATGTTCATTCATTCTTTTGATATTTAAGAATCCACAAACAATAAAACTAAGCACTAGTGAGAAATTGACCTTGAGTCACACAAATCAAACAAATTATTAATATATTATACTATTAGTCAATCTTGATTTTT
The DNA here is from genome assembly GCF_900634625.1 of Parambassis ranga. Lineage (NCBI taxonomy): Eukaryota > Metazoa > Chordata > Actinopteri > Ambassidae > Parambassis > Parambassis ranga. The sequence continues at coordinate 20,310,435 of NC_041034.1, forward strand.
TTTTTTAATTAATGCAGGAGCAGCGTCTGAAAGAGCTCCAGAAAAACCCTGCAGCCACCACAGACTCCTCCCCTGTCTCCAATCTGGGTGGGACCATCAATTCTACCCCCGCCATTGACCTCTTCTCCACCCCCAGCTCCACCAACAGGTGAGGAAAAGGATTAGCCCATGTCATGTATTAAAAGTGAGCATTGTTTCATTGCATAGATGCTGCACACGAATGTAATTTAGTTTAGGTTAAATTTAAAAATGACTGACCAATATTTGGTAAGCTCAGGAAATGTTTTGTCACGGATTGAGTGACTGATCCTCCATTCACGTGTCTCCCTGTAGCACCGCCAAGGCAGCCAATGACCTGCTGGACCTGCAGCCAGCTTTCCAGCAGCCTCTCTCCACGACCAACACATGGGGAGGTCAGTGCTTCACTCCACACTTGTACTACAGACTGGATTAACTGAAGAGGGTATAGAGAACACCGGAGTGGCAAAAAGCTTTTAACAGAGTCAGTGACCCTCAAAACTTACCACTAGATCATAGACATTGACATTTGGCCAAGAATCAAAATTTCTAGACACGACAAACACAATTTTACTAGTAATAATTATTCATTTATTTCCAACCTTTGTACAGGAAACATACATGTTTCATCACCACTTAGAGCATAAGTCTGTGTACTATTGCTGCGTAAATATTGATAATATTAGACATTTAAATAGAAATTAAACAAAAATGCATGTAGCCGTTTCAAGTTTCTTCTCTCATTAGATTTTGTCTGTAAAACGATACCTCCATTTCTTGCTGATTTCTGTCCACAGTCAGTCGTACAAGAGCTCTTCATGTTTTTGGATTTACATTTTCAAATGTAAATCCAAACATTAGACATGAAGTATATACTGTGTATATATATGTGTGAAGATTTTTTTAGTAGCACAGTGAACACAGTCGTATCTTCTTAATTTTTACTTGTTAGATTTTTATCAGGCCTCTCTGCTGGTAACAGCTGACTTGAGGCATTATGTTGTCAGATTGTCTTCCGCTGGTCCATCTGTCCCATTTTTCTGAACCAATTTCTCAGGAACTGCTTGAGGGGGGTTTTGTTACATCTGGCACAAACAGATGAACTGATTAGAATTTGGTGATCATAGGTCACCTCATATGATACATTTTTTTCCATAGATCAAGAATTAATACAGACTGCAGAAAGAAATTCTCACATAAATGTGCAGTGAGGCTGTTAGACTTACATCTATACTGTTGGCTAATGTGCTCTTCACTACAGATATTATGAATCTTGATTTGCAGAACCATAAAACTGATTTCTTTTTAGGACTTATTTGATTAAATGTCATTTAAGTGCCTCCAGAAATCTTTGCTTGGCAGTGTGTCATATACCTGTACCACTGATCAGCAACATTACAACCATCTGCTTGATACCATCAAAAGCAGCACGTGGTCTGCAGCAATATTTAGGTTAGTAGTTCATGTTACAGTAATACATGTTACAGATATTAGTGCCCAGGTTTTGTTAGCAGAAGATTATCCAGAAAATCTGTCTCTTATTTTCTTTTCTTCTTCAAAGTGGGCATTCTGTTGCTATCTGATAAACAATAAACAGACAAATAAACAATTGCCAATATCTTGATCTGAGTGGTTGAAGTGAGTGATATATGAAGACAGAAGGTTCATGCAGTCTTCCAAGTATTCTTTTGAAAGTCTCTGTGCCTTTGCTTCACTCACATCAATTAGACTTAATCATTGACAGGTTGTCAACAAATCATTGTCCTTGATATCTTGTCAACACGTTTTGAGACACTTCCTGACTTCGAGTAGATAAACACAGTATTTTTGCGATTTCAACATCACTCACTATTCATCTCTCTAGATATAAACACAGAAGCAGTGGCTTTGATTCAGTCTCTGAACAGCTGTACCCGAATTAGGCCTAATGAGGAAGACATGAGAGATCACCTGTGTACACCAGTGCACGCTCCATATGTGCTGCTTGCTTTGGGGAAACAGAATCCACAAAATCTAGACAATATATTTGGTGTTTAACAGTGGACAAGCTTCACTAGAAGAAATAAAACTTACTAGAAATACTACTTTTATATATAGCCATTGTTGTCAGTCACACAGATATTTATGATTTCCCTGTTTTTCTGCTTCTGATGATCTACTCTGAGAACTGACCTGCCCTTTACAATCAGGTTCATTAATATTGGAAGATTTTCTTTTAGCATTTGGCCTACACCAAGATGTGCATGATGGCAGGATTCTGTCCATGGTTAGGAAGAACCCTGATACAATATAAAGCCCAAAGTCCAAGGCTTCACATCAAGGTGTAAACCCCTGTTCACACTCAACAACAGAAAGGCCAGGTCAGACACTGCTAGCAAAGAGCATAAAGCCTGTCCAGGTTTGGAATAAGACTCTTTGGACTGATGAAGCCAAGATGAACCTCTACCAGAATGATGGTAGAGAAAAGTATGGAAAAGAAAATGAACAGCTGATGATTCAAAGCATACAACATCCATCAAATATGGTGGAGACAGTGTTAAGGCATGGACATGTATGTCTGCCGATGCAACGCGGTCACTGCTGTTCGTTGTGGCTGCTGATAGAAGCAGCAGGATGAGTCCTGGATTACAGTAGATTCATTCTATGAGCCATCAACAATGTGTGTGTATGTGAGTGTATAAATATATGGCTAAATGGCTAATTTATTGTCAAAACCCTTCAATTAAAGCAGATCTTGACAAATTCAGTGTGGTCCTGTACAGAGGCAAATGCCAAACATCCTATTAATGACCTGATTGTATATGCCACCCCCTGACCATTGTAGGGACTTCATTTATGTCATCTAATTGTGTGACTGATCAGTGTAAAAGCATGAAGTGCTTTGTGCATGATGTGTGCATGATGTGGAGTACAACAGTGCCAATTTATCTTAGATCTTTAATCACTTGTGTGCTTTTCATATCAGTGTCATATCAGGAGGTATGTAGGTACTGTGGTTGACCCAGATAATTCTAGTATTTGCCTTAGATGATGATAATGTCCACAAGTTTAGGTTCCCTGATAAGTGATTTTTTTTCTATAATTAAGCTTTATTTTATTCTGAGCACAGATGTGTTGAATGCCATTTGCTACCTGTAGACAACTCTAATAATAGAGATGTTTAACCTGTGGATGACTTCAAAAGCTGCTTGTCTGGGCTAAGTCAGTGCGACAGAGTGATCTACAGTTATTTCAGCCAGTCTATTTCTAACACTGTTTTAATATCTTGTTGTCTTGCACGTCATCTTGCATGCTCTATTTGACTACTTCTTTTAACATTTCTCACCCTTCTCTTCACCATAATGTGTCTGTTCCTTCGTTTTTTTTGTGTGTTCCTTTTTCTCCCCCTTTATCCACTCAGATCCTTTCACCTCTGCTGCAGAAGCTGTGGAAGATTCCATTCCAAATTCAAACCCTTTCCTCACACTACCTGTTGTCGATGCTGTCCACTCATCTACGGCGTCGCCAGACGCTGGCAGTCTGTCCTGTAGGACACCAAGCCATGAAGTGTTTGGTGGGATTGTTTTGCTGCATTTTCACTCTTCTTTTACATGCTAGATTTTATTTTGTCCACACGTTACAGCGGTGCAATGATATTATACTGTAAGATCATCTTTCCTAGCTGAGGTTTTACTGAGTGAATTCACATAGCTATGTAGTGAATACACTGAACAGCAGGGGGAAATAGAGGAAATACCAAAGAGGTTTGGGTTCTGGTCAGGACGTACAGTTTTTGACACTTTTCCCATATCCATCAAAGATCTGGCTGGCTGCCTTATGCCAAATATTTGTTTCCTTCCTCTATTTGGGTAATGTTTATTTTGTTAGCCCTTAACATTCTTTGATTAAGGCTGTTGTGTTTGCTTTCTATCTTTGTTTGAAAGGCCAAAGCTCTTTGTTGCAGGAATGTCTGTCCTTATCAGCAACAGTTTTGTTTTTTCTCCAGATCATTACAATCCCTTTTTTGATTCAAGCCCTTCCCTGGCATCTGATCTTGATACTGCTGCACAGATAGAGACAATTATCACAGGTACTACAGTGGCTGAAAGCCTGGCTGACAGAATAGTCAGATGTTGCATCATGAGCAGCGATGTATTGACGCAGTGTGTCTTGGTGAAATTAGACTGTTGCTTCCTCCCTCTTGCTTTCTACAGAATGGGTGTGAGCTTGCATTGTTCTGTGGCTAGCCTCTAGTTGTGTGCCCCTTAATTTTGCCCTGTATTTAGTCTAGCCATGCGATGAGTGCTGCTGACTTCCTCTGTTTTTGTCCTGCCAATCCTGATTGTTGTTTTTCCTCTGTTTAAAAGCTATTCCTACAGTTCTTGGCTTCCTCGCTGCTTTCTCACTGCTGTTTTTTTTCTGGTCTCATATCTTCATCATCTTCTCCCCTTTTCCCTCCCACTTCTCTCTCCATCTGTTTCTTTGCCTGTCTGCTGTTGCTGCTGTGTGTCAGAATCCTTCTGTGGGCCATGCCCTTACAACACCAATTCGGTGTTCCAATCTGAGCCCCCTGCCATAGCTGGTCTATTCAGAGGTAGGTACACTCAGGCTAAATAAGTTTCAGAAACCCACCTTGAACTTAGTGGCTAATGTCCAAGCCCCCAAAAGTAATGAAGCAAGACGTTGAGGAGGTTTTAACCAGAGAATGTTTATAAACCAATTGTTAAAATACTGTAGGCAGAGTTTGTTGTTTCACTTCACAATCAGAGAGATGTTATATTAGACTCACAGAAACTAGTGATCAGACCAGTATCTGTGGCAATGGTCAGTTCTGCAAAGGTGGGTGCTTCAGAAATCATTGAATGTTAGATGCCAAATCAAACTCAAGTATGAAGCTATGAAATAAACTTTGGAAGAGAGGTGAACTGAAAGAATGAATGTAACTTTAGTCATGATACAGTACGCTATCATCTGGGTAAATGAAGTCCCTTCATTGATCACCAGTACACAATATGACAATCAGCTGCAGCTGTGCAGCCCTAACAAATGTAGACACACACACACACATCACACCATATGGGCCAACCTTTGCTTTTCAAGTGTGCTAGTCAGCCTTGGCCACATGTGACCCTGTTCCTGGTTCACTGCCTTTGTGATAGATGCTGATCACTGCAGACCAGAAGCAGTAGTTTTGAAGAGGGTCTGACCCAGTCCCATTACAATTTGGTCCCTGTCTAAATCACTCCATGGAAACAAGTTGTTCGAATAGGCATGGTAAATAGGTTTTGTGTTTGCTTGTGCTCCACCTGTTGTGTTGAAATTATATTTTTTACACCAGTTTTAATTCTTAGGTGTTTCTCTTTTCAGGGTTCACTGCCTCCCCAACACCCCAGCAGCCACAGAACTCTCAAGGCCTTAGTGTCGATTTTGACTCATTTTTTGGTAACAACACAAATGCCAACAACCTGGATTCTACAGGTAAGTGTTGTAATCTTGTACAGGTAGCCATGTACTCTGTCGCCACCTATCAGTTGAGGCACAAGTTGCATGTGAGTTTAATATAAAAGAAACGAGTAAACATGCAGGACTTGTTTGTCTGTGTGTTTGGTTCATGTGGACTATGAGCTTTCTGAGCATATTTAAAATCACAGTGTAATATACTTACGTTTTAAGCTTTTTGCAATTAATCCCATTTTCACATGTATTTAATTGAACAGAATTGCATGAATTGGAGAAAGTCACCCTGCTGTTGCTGTGTCCCACAGTGGGAACATCTGCCAAATATGTTTCGTTAGTTTATTCTTATTCATGATAAGACTCCCAATGATTATTTTTTTCAGTATAGCCCATTTCCACCACCCAAGAATCATCATCCTGGATACTAGTTTCCCTGCATGTCCCTGGTTGACCTTGCCTCTAGTTTAGTTTTTTTGACAGCAGTGAATTTCTTAAACTTGTATGTCAAGCACATGCCAGATGCTAGTTGTCAGTGTTTGTCATCTTTGAACATTGTGTCTTTTGCTCCTGCCATCTCACTGTGCTCTTTCAGATTATTTATTGTCTGACTGTAACTTGGGATTATAGTCACAATGACGTCACGTTTTTCCTCTGTAATTGAAATTAGTTGTTGTTGTTATTGAACCTCATGCATCCTGTCACAACAATGCATGGATAAAAAATATATAGTTAATAATATAGTTGCTGAAATAAAGGCCAGTGTACCAAGACAACATTTTAACACATTTTAAGTCACATTAATATTTAGGCAAGTTCAGAAATCACATTTACCAATTGGACAAAGTGAGCACTTATCCCATCGGTTCTCCACCTCTTTCACAATACATTTTAATGTCTTGGAGAACTTCTGTTTACAATTATGTATGTACAGTTTGATATTTTTAAAGGTGATTCCACACACAGGATCTTGGTTAGTGTTGTGATCCCTGTCTGAACATTATTTCACTGAATACCCAGGTTAAAGTCTATAGTCTTTCTTTAAAACCCTTTATACATCAGTTGTCTAGCAGTTAAATATACATCTGTGTAAATTTGTTAGCTTATATTGGCCTCCACATGGCCTTTATTGTATCCTAACTGTCATCATTATTTTGACGAGAATGATGTTTCTTCTTAGTTCCCCATTTAGCTCACTGAATCTCTGACACATTGTTTGTACACTGTCATTGTTTCAAAGCTGCTCACGATCTCACAACGCTTTTTATTTTTCTCTTTGCTTTGTCCTGGGTCAATCACCCTCCCGGGACCCTTGCGTTTTTGCATGGCCTATGCATGACTGGGTGAGTTTACTGGACACATTCTGCTCTCACACAGTCTTGGCTTGTTGAGTGTTTTTTGGAACCCTGCATCCTGCCTCATCCACGCTCAACATGTTCTCTCTGTTTGTGTCTTTTATGTATTGTTGTGTGTGTTTTGTTTTGTTTTTTTCTGCTTTATGTTATTGTCTGGTCTTTTCTGTCTTCATCTGTTCTGGACCCCTTTCTCTCACCTACCCCTTCCTTTTGTTCCTCTTTCCTTTGTCCTGCCCACTTTTGATTAAGATGTTTTAGGTGGCATCCTCAAACCTACAGTGGCGTCCTCACCAAGTCTGGATATGACCCTGAACGGGCAACAACCAAACAAACTAGTGTCCAACGACCTGGATTCATCTCTTGCCAATCTTGTTGGCAGTAAGTTAAACCCCCACCCTATGCCTGTGCCCTTTATTTCACAGATATAAATAATGTGCACATATTGCCAAATATTGATGAAGGGCCAAACTGTCTTTTGTCCTTTTTAGATCTGGGAATCGGGAATGGAACAGCAAAGAAGTAAGCACACAAAGTAATAATTCACTTCATATCCATGATCTTGCTTACTAAACATTTAATGTAATCACTGTAGTGACCTTCACTGGAGTCAGCCTGGAGAGAAGAAGCTGACAGGTGGAACCAACTGGCAACCCAAGACAGCTCCATCTACCACCTGGAATCCTGCAACCATGGTAAGCCATCAACATTCCTCAACCAGTATACTCCAAATGGTACATCAGTGACTTATTTATCATATGCTAATAGAGTGGTTCCCATGCAGCCTGCTCTCAGAGCTCCCTGTCCACAGCCAGGTGATTATGCCACTCGGATACTTCAGAGTAATGTCAGACCGTGCAGAGTTTTTAGGCATGAGTAGAAGGAATAGCAGTTGAGTCGCATGCTGCCAGCTGGCCGTGGAAGCACTGCAGCCTGCAGTAGCCAGTTACCGTTCAGTGACGACACATTTTAGAGGAAGGTTTTGGGCCACATATGGACAGGGAGGTGCTGAATACAAATGTCAATATCCCTGGAGGAATTGGGAACAAACAACCACAGCTAGCGTGCTGACAGGTGCAGCATAGATTGAGCATAGTGACTGTGCTTTGTTAATAATATCAAAGTTATGCTGTAACTGTCACCTTCTGCCAAAATCAATGATCTGATCAAGTTCCTGTAGCAGGAAAGGCCTGTAAATGTACTGATACCAACCTACTGATCACTCATCACACCCTGTCTTGAACAAGCTCTGTTGTGACTGTGATGACTAAAAAACTAATCTGGAAAAAAAGGTTTTCACCATTTTGCCAGGTGGACAGTCACCTTTGACCATTCAGAGTGCATTTATAGGCTTTGTGTGTTTGTAATACATAACATAATATGTCTTTGACTCCTAATATTTCTGTCTCTTGCGATGTGTAATTGTTCTCTGTGGTGAAACAGAGCGCCCTGCGTTTTCCACACTACGTAAGTCCATTCTTGCACATATGGTTTCAGTATCTTTTTGCTGTCTCAGCAACATTAACATCCTCATTCAGCTGCACCCTGTGTTCAAGTTCCATGCCACAATTTGAAGCTAGAGCTCACTGTCAGGCCTGCATTAACACTGCAGTCACAGCATGCAGCAGCCTGGGCTCAGTCGCCCCTCAGCTCTGTTTTGGACAACCTAATTATATGCAAATCTGGTTTGTTACAGCAACCATCAAACTTATTAACTGTAGGTCTAAGTCTTGCCCAGGGGTAGGCACTTATTTTTATTTTGTTTTCTGTTGTAGGACCACTTTTGTGCTTGGGCTTGTTGTGTTGCCATATGACTTCCTTGAGATTCAGATCCATGTTTCATCAGTGATGGCAAGCCATCCTGCCTCAGCTGCAGCAGTGCAGGGCAGCAGTGGCTCAGTGGTAGAGCAGGGTTGTCCAATAACCGGAAGGTTGGTGGTTCGCACCTTGCTGGTCATTGTATGACACTGCTTTTGGGAAAACAATTTCCCAAAAGTATCTAAAATAAATAAATAAAAACAACGGTTGTTCTGTTTCCCTCTGTGGGCCAAATAGGTCCACGGGCCATCTTACCTAGCCTCTGTTTTGTCTGTCAAGAAATTTCCAGTGGTACATTTCCTGCCAGTTTCTTGATGCTGCCTGGCCAGAGAAAGGCATTTAAGTGGGTTTTCTGTTCTTAATTGTGTAATTTGTCTGTTTTCTTTGCTTCTAATTCTTTTTTGTAACTGCTGTTGTAAAAGCCAAATTGTTTGCCTATGTTGTGACAATGAACATTGTTGAGAGGACAGTCCCAGTGTCTTTGAACTAATAGCTCAGACTGCCGACTTTTTTCATGCAAAAAGGTTGCCATTGCTTTTTGGTAGTTATTTTTGCAATTAATAAGAATCCTGTGCCCCTCTGAAATTGTATATTTTCAGAACATAATGCAGAAAATGATGCTTGGGATAATTTAGATACAGTCTCATGATCATCCAGAATGCACTCCAAGTCAAGTAGTTGTTCACAGCAGGAAGACTGTCCTTGTGATTTAACCTGGGCAGTGGAGTGTACGTGCTGCCACCTGTAAAATGTAAGTTTTAGGAATGAACACAGGCAGCATTATAAGCACATATTTTATGATTGTAAAACCAGACAGGGTAAATGAATATAAAGGGATGAGCACAGCCCACTGGACCTGTCACCCATAAGCTATGGTTTGCTGTGCTACTTTGGGAAATGCTATATTAATGCAGTAATATTCACAATAGTCCCGTAAGGTTAGAGATGCACCAATTCAGACAGAGCATGTTTGTTACATTGTACTGCATTATTTGGTATACAGTTCTTTCATTGTTAATATAGAGTATACATGTAGCACCAATATGTGAAGATGGAATGCTCATTGGTTCGTTATGTCACACATGTAGGAGCCACAAAATTCCTTAAACAATATGAATACACAAGCTACTGTCCACAGTTTAGATAATGCTGTAACTGTGTCATCGTGGTCCATCCATGTGGAGGAAAACCATGACTGCACCCTATTGTAATGCTCAGCTGTTCAAAGTTCTAGTGAGTCTGCTGTCTGACTTTCAGGAAGTGCTGCTGAGCGGCTCCAAATTCCTAGTATAGTCACAGTTTGTATTTCTGTGATTTACAACGAGTTGATGTCGCTAATGATTCAGTGATCAAAACCTTCTCTGATGAGGTCAGAAGAGTGCAGACCTGGAGGATGCTGATGTACTAAGCAGATGAACATCCATCACTCGTTAAAGGATAATCCCTGACATTATACTAAAACAAGCATAATCATGACATTAGAGACTATGTGAGAAACGCTGAATGAGGCGTCCCTAAAACAAGCCAAACATTGTCAGAGAGGAGGAGTTCTGAAGGAGAGCTCTCGGTGCAATGAATGGAGCACAGTCTGTGATGAAAGCGCCAATTTTGGCACCAGCGTCACGTCTGACTCACTTGCGCCTCCCTCGCCAATGACTGAATAGTTAATGAAACATATCCTTCCCGAGAGGCCTGGGCGATAGACAAATCTGGGTTTGTTATCACTGCAGGGGGAAGCAAGAAGTGCTCAGAGAAAGAATCTCTATTTTCTTCTTTCTAATCTCTTTTTATAAGGAGATCCACACCTGCCAACTGGTAGCTCCAGGACTCACACACACACTCCTTTCTGCTTCCTCTTATCTCAGCCTGTCGTTTCCCTGGATCCAGATTTGGGAACACCAGAAGCTCTTTGATGCTGACATTTCACACTTTTCCATGGGTAGTTTCCAATGTATGTGGAGACTTATGGAATGATGCTGATAAACTAATCTGCTGGCCTAACCCAAGCTTCAGTTCACAGTCTGCAGCAGCCTGCCATCTCTTTCCTGCACAGAGTGTTTACAGTGTAGTGAGTGCTTCACCTTGTTTCTAGAAGTACACATAAAGTTAAAATTAGTAGTTGACAGATTTCTTCTGGAGCATTGACTTAGACAGAGGTCTATTTTAGTTAGCATAATTAAATGCAAATTAGAAATGACCTTTAATGTGATATAAGACTATCAGAGTGTTCAGTTGAGTAGGGTCGTGCTTTGTCCTGGTTCTGAAGAAGGAATAACCTTGTTTTTGTGTCACCTCAGGCACCATCTGTCATGGCCTTCCCTGCAAACACACCAACGGGCATGATGGCATATGCAATGGTAAGTCAGCTGGGACTGTATGTTCAGCAGCGTCTTACTTCCTGAAACACACACACATTACAAGCAGCCAGGAAGAAATGTTCTTATTTTATCATATTTGAATGTTTAAAACCAAACTTGATCATATCCAGCTGGTTGTAATGTTTATACCTATTGTCCTGTCCTACCCAGTCATTGCCACAGAGCTGTTTGTATACTAAATAGACTAATGAAGAGGGAAACATGACTGTGAGTCCACATAACCCCACAGATTTGTTTCCAGAAAGGTATTGGGATCCATAATCAATCAGTTCACCGTCTGAGTCTTCTTTACTTCCCCCTCAGCCTCCCCACGTGGGTCCCGTGATGATGACACAGCCTACTATGATGTACACCCAGCCTGTGATGAGGCCACCCAATCCCTTCGGCTCCAATCCAGGTGCACAGGTAATTGATCCATTGTCAATTACGATTATGATGGACCCAGCATGTCAGAGTCTGTCTGCCAATGGCAAGTTTCTTACATTTAACCATACATAGATGTGAAGGAATATCATTTTTGATACCTTAGAATCAATTTTTGTTCAATTTTAACTTCATGAACAAGCAATGTCTTTATACAATACAAGAAACGTGCATACGTCTGTCCAGCGTCACACAATTACAACTGAGTCGGTGGGCTTCTCTCCCCTGAGAGATATACATATAGTCAACAGTAGCATTTAGCTTGGGCTTTATACACGCACTCACAGTGACACACTCACAGATGGCAGCAAGTCCAAAAAGTGCAAATTAAGTAATACTAACAAGTACCAATTCTGTTCTTGATAGTGAAAGTTGTCTAGACAATAACCCTCCAACTTTATTATGTTTTGCATCATTTCAATCTGAATATGTTCGGGTTGTGGATCAAATCTTCATTTTTCTTTGATGTATGAGTGCTTTGAATTGCACCTTGACAGAACAAACCGAGGTATTACTGTATATATTTTAACTTACCTTCCTCATGTCAAACAGAAACATCATTCTTCCATCATGGCTTCCTCTTTGGTTAACATGTCTGTGGCAGACTTTATGTTATTATGCTTTGGTCTGCCGTCTCTTTTTCAGATTTTGGAAACGTGCTTTCCATTTTGGTCTTTTCCCGCCTCTCATTATACATTTCTGTGCTGTTGGTAGCATGAATGCATTAAAACAATAGTTCATATAATGATGAAACAAGTTTTTACTTTCTAAACAGAGGCTGGAGCGTTGCCTTCTTTCTGGAGCTTCTCTCTTCTCACTGGCTCTGTTTTTCTGCCTTCCTCCTTTGTGACTCAGTCACCCACACCTTCTAGCCCCTCCAGTCTGAGCCCCCTCAGAGTCCCAGGGAAGGACCCCTTTTCACAGCTCTTTCTGCAGAATTTCTTGTAGAGCATCATTAGGTACAGCTCGTCTTTTTGTGTGTTCAGTGCAACTCCACATCCTGATGTGTCAACAAAGTGCATGTTTGAGTAGCGCTGGCCTGTTTTTGGATGATTTTGGTACCAGTGGCTTCACTGTCCTCTGAGATGGCACCACACTCCCCAGCTGGCTGCTTTGCACACTCTGCACACGTGTCTCATCTCCTGTTGAATGAGGATTGATGTAGCGAAGGTGTTTTCGCTCTGCAGGAGACTGAGGTTCTATTTGCTCAAGACTGGTGTCACACTGAGGTGTGAGAGCTTCATTCAGACCTTTCCACAAATATAACAAACAAAAACATTGGTTAGATGGAAATGAAATCGCACAATGAATTTTACACATACACACACCTTTAATAAGTGCTTTTGTATATTGTGTAGCACAACACAAATTAACCAAGCATACAAGAAAGGCTGAGCCAGCCTAATGAGCACAGATATGAATAGGTCAGTCATGTCTCCACAGGGATAACAAGGTCTCTCAGACACAAACAAGGATAACTCAGTCACACATTTCCCTATTGTGGGAAAAATAAAGGTTCTTCTTAAGCTTAATCTTAATGCACAAGCCTTGCATGCGCAACTCGTTCTCTTACATAGCTCCGTCTCACACTCTTCCCATTTGGTTGTTTGTGTGTATACATGTGTAGTCGAGCCGCTGGCACAGGCTTTACAGGAATAACGTATATATTTATATAAATCATGCATTTTAAAATAAGCATATATGTGAAATATTGTGTAAAAACGTGAATGGGTATTAGCAACCATCACCAGTGAGACTAGTCTCCTGTGAATAGGACTTGAGCTCCTGTTGCTCACACAGCACCGTAATCTTGCCTTATTTTGGAGCTGATGCAGATTAGAAAGGATGGTGGTCATCATGGAGTTCACAGCCAGTTCCCAAACAAATAAGACCCTTTGTTTTTATCTTGGCAGATGCAGTTTATGTAACCGGTGAAGGGGGATGAGTCTTTCCCATCTGAAGATGATTAACAGCAAAGTCAACTATCCAAGCAAACCTGTCGTTTGCGTCTAATGAACTCACCTCTCTGAGAATGACAGCCCCAAATGAGACTTGTTGAATGAAATCCTGGTGACTCAGAGCAGCTCAGAGAGGCATCACAGTGGACATTGTGCCCATCCAGTCATGTCTAAGTCATAGGAGAAGGAAGAGTGTGTGCTGCCATTTGAAACCACGTGGACAGGGATCAGCCCCTACTGTATCCTGGACTAAGGGAGACACCCAAAGGACTTCCTGACATCAGAGTTACAAAAAAAGGCTTGTCATCACATGCGCACTTTGTTGTCTTTTTTTGTTCCTCTCTCATCAGGTGAGGCCCGGGGCGTCCATGTTTTTGAATTCTCAATCATGATTACCTTTAAATACCCTCGGATTAGAATCTCCTGTTTATACCACACATTTGTTTTCTTTATGTATTATTTGCAGTAGACATTCCCTGTGTATTGTTTGTATTTATTTATGATTACCTACAGAGAATTTTTAAAAAAAAAAAACAGAAATGAAATGTAACTAGTCACCGACCTCCACCTTGTGGAAGGTCTTCAGGTTCATAGATATGATTGATTGTAGAATTGGGTTTTGAGTGATTGAGATGATTTCTTAAAAAAAAGTTAATATAAAGAGATGTCACGTTTTGCTGTTGGGGCACTAAATATTCTCTGCACTGGCACAATGCCATGTACAGTTATCTGTGGCTGAGCGGTCACAGTGTATGAACATAATATCACCATCAGGTCTGTAGGCTTGTGAATTTGGAGGGAACATTTTCACATCAGTAAGAGCACTACGTGTTGTGATCATGGCAGCATTGCGTTGGAAAGTAATCTGCATTTATGCTTTTGATGCTTCTGGCATGCCATTTATTCTTACATTTAACAAAGCCGGCTGCCCTTTTTCTCACCTCAACGAGCAGGGCCCTCTCATGCTTAGGTCATATTTCCATAGGCGAGCATTTAGGACAATGTAGGGCATTGGGTGGTGTATGTTTGGGTCTGCCCTGTAACAGTGGGGGTAGAGTTGTGCAGGAGAATAGAGCACTGTTGATCAGTGCTTTGTGTATATAAAACTGATCCTGCCAGTTAGAAATAGGAGGAAGCAGGTATGAAAGATGGCCTGAACATGAAAGTGGCCCTGAATCCATTAACTGAGCATTTTTGGTGCATTGTCCCTGCAGATGAGTTTTTTTCTGTTTGATTTTTCCAATAAAGTGCAAGCTTCCATACATCTCTGGGCTTATTTAAAGAAAGAAAAACTCCCTCTTTTATTTCTGTTTTTTGTGTAACAACATAATGAATTGATCATCAGCAGGTGTACAGACCTCTATAAAAACAGACGTTTAATACCTACTGTTAAGCACAGCAGTGGAGGGGCGATGTTTTATAGCTACAGGAGCAGGGCACCCACACCAGAGTATTCCAGAGACAAATGTGAGGCCATCTGTCTGACAGTTAAAGCTTGGTGGAAACAGACAACAGAACAATGATCCAAAGCACAGCAGCTAATCTACATCAGAATGGCTGAAACATATAAATAGAATAGACCAGTCAAAGTCCAGACCACACCTCAACTGAAATGCTGTGGTGGGACCTTAAGAGTCCAAAGACCTCAATGAACTGAAAGGCAAGAAGACTGAACCAAAATTCCTCCACGATGATGTGACAGACTGATAAAGTCATACAGGAAACCAAAGGTGGTTGTATTTGTCTAAACATAAAATCAGATGATTGTATTATATTTTACACACACACACAATAACAGAGAATTAAAATAAAAAATGTACTAACCTTTGAACATGACTATACTCACATGAGCCACAAACTATAAGCAAGGAATATAGACAGTTTGCCTCAGTCCATTGTTACAAGACACTTAGTAACAGCCGGTCTAAAAGTGTTTTACTCTTGTGTGGACGAGACGCACTGACTACACATCCTCTGGGTATAAAATACGGCACACCCTGCAACCACATTTTAATGCACACGCTGACACCCACACAGAATGGATTCCTGTGTCATATCAGCTGTAAGTATGAGTCACCCTACTGAAAACACAGCAACATCAGAGTGTGGACATCACATAGAACTTTCCTAGTTCTTGTCACTTGGAATGTCATGTTAAAGCACCTGTGCATCACTGTACCTGTGCATCACTGTACCTGTGCATCACTGTACCTGTACAACATGGCAGCCCTAGAAGGCTATACAGTGCCTTTTGGGTGGTCTTCCCCTTTTGTTTGCTTCTTCTTCAGCTTGGTGGGACATTAATGCTTATTTTGAATTTGATACAGAAGTGTTCATACCATGTGCCCTTATCCTACCTTATCCAATCACAGCTGGAGAGCTGGTTCAGACTTCAGCAGTGTTCCTGAGCCGCCACAGGATCTGTGTTTAATGCGGCGCTGCCTGAGGGCCTGAAAAATAAAACACATTTTATTTTGGTGTTCAGTCTGCTCTCACATGAGATTTATCTGACTCATCTGTTAATGATAGATGCAGTCTTTCAGAGAGTGGTAAACTCCTCCTCCTCTTCCAGGCTTTCTATCTAAAAGACTCAGACGTTCTTTATACTTCATCACTGTTAAATCTCTTATCTTGTATTGTGACAACAAGAGAGTGAATCAGCATTAAAAGCAGGTGGAGTTGGTGGAATTAAAGGGGATTGTAGGGCTGGATAAAACAAACAGAATAAAACAGATTCAATAAAAACAAAATAAAGCGTCTTAAATAGCCAAAAGAAAATATCTATACCCAGACAAACACATTATACGTTATTTATACAACAAAAGAACCCGTTGTTGCTGTTCAAAGTGAAGTCGTTTGTGCTGCATGATGCTCTAAGTACATGTTACACAGCTAAATGAACAGCCAGCAGTTGTAAAAACTATATATGGTCACATGGGACCAATGGGTAAAGGCTTTTATCCACTTGGGAGAGTCATCCTTCAGTCGCACTGTCCATTCATAGCTTGAGTCATAAACTTGTCATCCCCCTGCTTAGAATGACCTTGATGACACCTCATCCACAGATGTCCTGATACACGATGAAGTCTTTTTTCACAGATTTGTGTAAAAAAAAATACGCAGCCAAACTTTTGTCTGTTGGTTGTACAATTATTCTGGCACTTGAGGAACTGAATGTGTAGATACTGAGCTGTGAGTCCATTGTTCGTGGTTGTGGAGGCCTCTGCTGCTGAGCTCACAGGTGCAGCTGCTCATCCATGTGGAACACACACACACACACAGAGAGAGAGGGACCTTGATATAAAGCTACATCCTGCCTGGCAGAGCCCTCTCCAGCAGCAATAAGAAGATTCTTTGTAGCGCTGCCACTTCCCCTCACTTTATACACAGTAGCAGAGAGATGTGTGTGTGTTCGTGTCTGACACTGACTTTCATGATAGAATTAATTGGCGTGTAAATAAAAGCCTCACTGTTGAGCTGAGGCCGTCTTTTCTCATCAATCTGCAGATAGTCTACCTGATTTGTTCCAGAGAGTCTGCTTCCTGCACCAGGCTTCTCAGGAAAACTCAGCCTATTTCTGTTGTTTAAAAGAGTTTGATGTGAACAAAGGTAAAACTAAAAGAGCCTACAACCAGCTGACCTGAAAATTGAGTTGCTGTGGAGCTCTCACTTGTCTTCTGCCAAACAGCACCCACTGTGGAGTCCCCACCCCCCATCAATCACAATCACCCACTGTGGGCAGTGACAAGGTCACCATAAAGAGAAGCAAAAACAATGAACTGTCAACAGCACAGTTTCACAGAAATGTGACTAAATATACATTTCCTGTCTGGTAGAATAGTTGCAACATGAAATTGAGCAATGATATTTCAGTTTGTGAAATATCCTTCAGTGTCTCTGTGGACTACTCTCCTTCACTTGACCAAATGCTGGTGATGGTGGAGTTTTTCTGCCATCTTGTGGTCAAACAGCACAGCTGATGGTAGTGTTGTAGTCAAGACTGGCTAGATCAGTGCTCTTCTATGACCAGTTAAGCAGAACTCGTCAACGAGGAAGGTGGAGACATATAACCTCTTATACAAGGGACAGAGGCCTGGGATATGAATATGGCTACTTCATAGTCTTTTTCATTGAACATGTAACATGCACCTCCAACATTATTGTGTCTTTTAATAGATAAACTGGAAATGATGTCTCACTGTATTTATTTACACTTCATTACACACATCAACATGGAATTCCTTCATGTAACCATACAGCATAGGCTGAACACTTAGTTCACACTCACAATGTCCACAGATGCTTTTCAAAAATCAATAATGATTGATTCAATCAAAAATCTACATAACCACCCACACACACACACACACACACACACACACACACATATATATATAATATTATTGTTTTGTATTTTTATAAACATGTGATACTCCTCATGGTTCAGGATCTTGTAGATCCACCTTCAGCAGGTCATGTTTCCTGTATGACTGTTAGTCTGTCACATCGTTGTGGAGGAATTTTGGTTTGTTCTTCTTAATAACAATCTCTCACTGTAGCAAACTGTCAAAACGTCTGTTTTTATAGAGGTCTGTACACCTGCTGATGATCAATTCATCAAGGACTGATGATCAGCAGCACCTGCTGCAGCTACCTCATTAAAGCCTATGGAAGCAGGGAGGTGGGACACAGCATTGAACATGTTTGTTTTCTTTTTCCCATAAATATACCTTTTCTGGTTAAGAACGTTAGTTGTTGTTGGCCCTCTCACGTCATATTTGTCTAATACTATTATATACTATTACTCTACAATCAGGTGATTTTGTATTATGTTGCTTTATTATCCATCCATCTTCTATTAAGGGTGTGCAGGGTCACGGGGGCTGGAGCCTCTCCCAGCTGGGTGAGAGGCATGCTTCATTATCTGTTATTGTGTATGGCAGCATGGAGTTCAAATCACATGACTGCATGACAGACAAAAACAATCCACTGTCTTTTGGTTCTCTTGCCTCTCCTTCTTTCACCTCATCATCATCATCATCTTCCTCAACAGTGTGCAGGCCAAACTAATCAAGTCTTGGTCTTCTTATGTGGCCTTATTTATGTATGTATGTATGCAAAGCCAGGGTCAAAGGGATTTCAACCCTGGGCTTTATACATTAAGCTTTCAAGCTGCAGTTTTTTTTAAAACATGGCTTTAGCTAGCATCAATAAATTACTGCTTGAATGACAGTCTCATTATCAGTGCCTGTATGCTAGTTAGTTTAAAGGAAATGTAAGCTAACTAGCAGCTCTGAACCTCTTGTTCTATAGGAGGTGCTCTTGAGGCAGTTCAATCTGATCCCATGGAATCAAAAATGCACCATCACCATCTGTTGCTGCTGAGGACAAAAAGAAACATGACATATCATTCACTCTGCTGAAAAGATGATTGGCTTTTAACAGGAAGAAACCCTGAACAGGACCCGGGTCATAAGGAGTTGGTCAGGTAGAGGAGGAGAAGAAGAGGGAGACAGGACACAGGATGAAGGAGAGAGAGGAACAAACATCATACATTACAGAGAACAAACATGGCAGGTTTGTGTTTTTTTCAGTTTCAATGGTCTGTGGTCAGCTCCTGCAGAACCTCTCCTTTATAGGGCTGTCTTGATAACTGCCTCTCATTTCCACCTGTTGTCTTTTCCATTTGCACAACAGCAGCTGAAACTGATTCACAGTCAGTGTTGATCCTAACTGGACAGGCTGACTTCACAGAAGAGTGACTGACTTGGATTTACATTGTGTTCATTTTATTTATTTGAGCGGTGTACATGAGCATATAGGGAAAAACTTCCCTTCTTATTAAAACACATGTTTGTATTCATCTAGAGTAAACTTGACATTGTAGCATGCCCAACAAAAAATGCCACATTTGCTGTTCACTGTGTATACTTCATTTTCTTCACAAGTATTAGAATAACAAACAAGTAAGGTCAGTGCATGTAGAACAGAGTAGTAGTCAGAGGCGGAGCTTCTGTGTGGCTCCTCCCACCTGCAGCGCCTCCAGGTTTAGTTGTAGTTTTCACTCAGCAAGGAAGCAGCAGTAGAGGTAAGCTGGCAGCTCTCTGGTTTACATTCAGCAAACAAATGTTTACACCTAACAGTGTTAGTCCAGGTGACGTCAAAGCCATGATGTTGACTCGAATGTGATTTATTTATATTTTAACAGCCTGGTTAAGCTGGATAATCAGTAACCTTAAGGCTTCTGGGTGTTTTTTAATATTTGAAACCAGGTGCTATAAAGACAGCAGGATAGCATCAAAAATATAAATATATATTTCATATCTATTTTGTGAAGCCCTTTGAGTTGTGTTGTTTTACAATAAGAGTAAGTCAGTAAGTACAATAAGAAGAACTAATCACACCCTGGAGTAACAAATGAAGCATTGCAGTAGTTTTTATGGTTTTCTCAAGGAAGTCTGTCTGTAGTGTGGACATAAGTCAAATTACAAGGAAGCAGGACCTCTTTCCCCTTTGAGTAAAACAGGACATACAACATTCTTCTTTTTGGACTGTAACCAGGTAAAAGGCACTGTCATTTTTAATGTATCCTGGAGAATTAGCAGTGATTACAGCTTGGATAATGACTGAGCCAAGTTTTCTAACTGCCATCACTTTATTTTTTGGTAAGAACATGAGGGTTCATAGAAATCCAGCCAGCAGTGTGGAGAAACAAACCTGTTCACACACGTGTGTAGCTGCATATTTTAGTGTTTCACAGTCATTCTATCTTTGATTTTTACAATAAGAAAAGTTCTACGTGTGTGTGTGAGAGAGAGAAAGTCGAACAGAGTCAGTGGGAGGTGGTTGGGCATGCTTTTTAATTTGTGATTTCTGAGAAAAGCTAGGAGTGTGTGCACATGTCAAGGCACAGAAGCATTCTTGGTTTTTATCGGGCCATGGTGAAATGTTCATATCTCAGACTGCTCTTGTTTCAAAGAGGATGTGTTTGGACATGTTTTCACTGCGGCCCTTTAACACAGACAGGATGATGTGTCAGGTTTCATTTCACTGGCTGATTTCTTCTTACAGAAGTACTTGTTGAAAACAGCCTAACAGAGAAGCAAGACATGATCCCACTGTCCCTCTAGTTTTCCATCAGGTCTAGGGAGTTTCCAACATGGCCGCAGAAACCAACCCCAGCTGAAGAAAAACATGATCCAGGTTCAAACAAACATATTACACACATAAGGATACATGATGATGGCTACGTTTTTGTGAAACCACTCACCCAACTTGGAACCTTTGGAATCTTATCACTGAGTAATCACGTGTAGCTGCTAGACTCAGAGCAGTGGCAGGCAGGAGTCAGGTGTGAGGAACAGCTGTCATCATGATCGACCTGAGTTTCCTGACGGAGGAGGAACAGGAGGCCATCCTGACTGTGTTGAAAAGAGATGCTGAGCTGAAGAAGGCGGAGGAGCAGCGTGTGCAGTGAGTTCTGTGAAGCTTGATGTATATTGAGGACAAATCACTTTTTAATTTTCAGAAAGTTCCACAGAAAAATGTAGTTTAAGGTGTTGTAAACATGCAAAGCACTGTATTCACTGATGTGTCTGTACCCAGGAACCTGCAGCAGACTGTGGGGGATAAAAGCCAGCTGAGGTACCTGACTGGAGAATGGTTCTATGAAACCAAGCAGCTTCGCCATCAGGAGCATATCCATGGCTCTGACATCATCAGGGCCTCCTTGAGACGCACACAGAAACCACTGACCTTATGTGAGTCTGTTACTTTCTGTATTTCTTCCGTTTTCTTTGTCTTAATCATTGTCATTATGTTCAGTTTTTTGATGTGGGATAATGAACAGAGCAGGTATTAGCACAGGTATAGTCTTGTTAACTATTCCTATTCCTTAACCTGCGGGCTGCTGACGGAATGTAAACTCACCGGAGGCTGTGTGAGGATTTGTGATGAACATAATACAGTTTTTTCATTACTTACTTCTCATGGAGCTTTTGTTAGTTCACACTGTAGTTCTTGCTTCATGTGATCTTTCAACCCAAGACAGTGTCTCATAAGTGATCTGAATATTGTTTGATTTGTCATAATCCTCAACACCAACAAGTCAGGTCAGCACAAAGAGCAGAATGTGGTTTTAAAGACTTTTTGACTTGCTGGATTATTATGCATGAGTGAACACCGCTGCGCACACACACACACACTTAGCTATACAAGGTTGTACATTTCATTCATTTCAACCTTGCTTTTTACTAACCATGAGGTAACCACATCATACAATGGACCTTTAATGTAACTGTAGCTGTGTGTTGTGTCCCACAGTGGAGCTCTCCCATATATTGCCTGAGAATTCCAGTTTTGTTGGCAGTGAAAATAAAGAAGTGTTCATCCCACCGGAACTCTGTGGACTCCTCCAGGAGCCTCATCTGCAGCTCCACAGTGAGGGGTGAGTGTAAACACCGAGGTCTACTTCACCACCTTTGTTAGGAGTATTTGTGGTGAAGTTAATAAGAACATCCACTCTGCACGGTTTTAAAGCATCTATGGTCATATATTTTCATAGTAGCAATGGGGTACCAGGTGGGAAGAAAATCAGCAGCACCAAGCACACATATGGTGTGACTGACCCCGGATTAACACCGGATGCGTAACGTAAACTGTGCGTTTTTATTGCATCTTCAGCGCAATATCAATCTCCACCGTTTCCATATCGTATAAAAAGCTGTTTCTCTACTTCCAAATTGAATCTCTCCTCGTACATGGCTGTGTTTCTTAGCTGGTTGTGCAAATTGACGTGTACGCTCTTGACTAAAATGCAAGCGCTTCACAGTAGCTGTTGCTACGCTTTGTTACGTGGCTGGTGTAAACCCGGGGAAAAAGCTAACTATTCTGGCCAGTTTTCATGGTTGCTAAATGTGTGATAGCAGCCTGGTTCAGTGGGAAAAACAGATGTTTCCAGAGGATATTTAATGTATCTAGAAAAGATCTAACATGTAGTCACTTTGTTTTAAAAAGATTGTGGCTGGAGTTATTTTCGATCTTCATGCAATACCTTGTGTTATAGCATTTACATAGTAGTATAAACACAACGTCTGTTGTGAACCATCACATGCTGCACTAGTGGAGTAGATTATTTGGGTGGAATTGCTGGTGGGTGAAGTTGTGCACACAGTTAAAGGATACATAGCAATTGGCCTGCAGTTCTGAGTAATCTTCTTATGGGGTCAGGTCTCACATGTTCATGTTTTCCACAGCTTCTAAGCTTCACTCATAAATATCATACACACTGCACTGCTTCTGGGTCTCTGGACTAGTCAGCAGCTTTTTAAAGGCAACAGAACATTCATGTTTAAAAGTTAGTAAATATAAAATAAAAATACAACCTCAAACAAACAGTAACATGGAACGTTCTTCACTGTGCCATTGTTTATTTAGCAAACATGAAGCCCCCAATAATAATAATAATAATAATAATAATAATAATAATAATAATACGCGTTCCCTCTTACTGCTTTATAGGATTTAATTGTGTGAGCTGCAGCAGGTGCTGCTGATGATCAGTCCCTGATGAACTGATCATCAGCAGGTGTACAGACCTCTATAAAAACAGACGTTTTGACAGTTTGCTGCTCTGAAGAAGCAACTGTTGCTGCACATCAATCTGAAAGACTAATAAAACAATTTCAAACTGTTTGGAGTTCAATGTTCTACAGAGAGAAAGATTATTCACAAGTGGAAACATTCAGACAGCTGTCAATCTTCACAGGAGTGGACGTCCCAGAAAATTCAGCGCTACATGTCAGAGCCTGCAGACCTCACTGAGCATGCTCAGTGTTAATGTGACAGCACAGTTAGAAGAAGACTGAACAAGTACAGTTAGTTTGAAGGGTTACCAGGAGAAAGACTCTTCTGTCTAAAAAGCACATGGAAGCAGGACTGAGGTTCACTAAACTGCATCTGAACAAAGAACAACACTTGAGGAACAATGTCCTATGGACACATGAGACCAAAGTGGAGCTGTTTGGTCTTAATACTCACAACCATGTCTGCTGAAAACCATGAAAAACATAAAATTATGGGTACTAACTTTTAACCATGACTATATGTTAAATAACTTATTTCATTGTTTTCCCCACAGTGTGAGGTGTTATTGTAGTTTAGAACAGGTATTGTTTAGTGACGAGATTATTTCAGTAAACATTGAGCACAAGGTGTTGATTGTATGGAAGTGCAGTGTGTTCTAATGAAATGCAATTGAATTAGCTTTTTCTGAAGTAAGATTGGAAGAGTTGGAAGCTGCATGTTCGTCATGTCATCATGTATTTCTTGGTTCAGATATCAGAGCCCTTATCAAAGCCTAGAGGATACTCCAAAACCAATTCTACCATCACCCACAAAGGTAAGATCCTGCCAGGTGGGACAAAATCTGTTACAAAGTTGAGTGTCCAGGTGTAACATGTATCACCTTCCTCCTGTGCTGCAGCAGAGAACAAATCCATTCAACAGGAAGCCTGCTTTTGCAGAAGAGGATAGTGGATTAGTAGCTAAAGCAGCTCAAACACAGACATCAAATCAAGGTAAGATCAGTCTGTGTTATTTAAAAGAAAATGTGTTGCGAGTTTAAGTGTACTAATATAGCTGCTAATCTCTATCTACTGATCTAATCATCATGTATTGTGTTTTGAATTGAGTGGACTTGACGGACAGTCTGTGAAAGCAGGTACAAATCAATGTAAGTGTAGTTTGAGCAGCATGTCTGACCACCAGGTGACTGGGTCCTTTGAGCTTATGCTGCTTTAGTCTTTCCTATGAACAGCATGTTGGCATGAGCAGCAGTTGCATGTCAGGTTAAAAAGCTTGCTTGTTAATTTTCTCATTCCAATTATTTGGTGATCCATAACTCTCATGACCCTGTGCCTTTTATATATAACTGATCAAAGTTGTTCCGCTCAACAGAGCATTGCAGAGTTTTGCATTTCTGCCAAACCTTCAGGTGTTTTTTCTTCTTCTTCCAATTGCTGTGAAATGAGCTAGTGAACTGGGACCACAGGTTTTTTTTCTCAGGGGCTGTCGGAGGGAAGGGAAGTCCAAGTAATGCCTGCATGTGCCAGACTATCCAGAGGATTACACAGAAATACATTCCAGAGCCCTAATCTGTACTGCATGACTTGTGACGGCTGGAAATATTTCTCAGAGACCTGTAACCCAAACCCTTTGTAATGTATAAGTGGGAAGTTGAACCAACACAAATAATGAATGTTAAAACTATAAACATTATAGGTATTACTGTTTTTCCATTATGCTGCAAGTTGAAACAGTGACATTGGATTTTTGGGGCAACAATATATTGGCTGATATCACCTATACTCCTTGAGAAACATGATGGCTTCAGGGACATTATGTTTGTTTTTGTTCTTTCAGAAATTATACCATCACCTGAAACTAGACAGGCCACCAATGATACCCCCATCAGCCAGAATGCATCTGTATCAATGCCCATGTGTGAAAACAGCAGTATTTCTCAGGACAGTTTTCTTGAGGTTGATGTGTCCGGAGGCAAACAGACTAAGGTTGCTGCTCCGCGGGGCATCCTCAAACATTTGTCTGCATCCAGCTCCACAGACAGTCTGCCGTCTTGCCTGGAACCGCAATATCCATGTAGCCTGGATTGTCCCACTGATACATGGATAGACAGGAAGCAGGTGAGGTTCAGCACTGCAGTCAGTCAGAGTGGTGTGAAGTGGCAGGATGGAAAGGAGGTGGGAGAGCACAGTTTGTTGGACACTGATTCATCTACTCCTGAAAATGCCAGTGACCTTGAAAAGGCTGGCAGCAGCCCTGCTGGCACACATGAGCCTTCACTCAAACACAGTCAAGTGGATTCACAGGAAGGAGAACCTGGTTGTAAATACGAGGCAAACATCCAAGAACAAGAAGCAGGCCAACACCTAGTCTTTGGCGGTAAGAACTCTACCTAACACAAGTAATAGAATAAACAGCCAATGAGTCACGCACACACATTTAGACTTTTGACTTTATCAAATAAGGGCTGCTTTCATATTTTATTGAATATTTAGGCTTTTCACCATCTTACTATGGTATTATTGGACATTCTGTATGAAAATTGTAAGGTTTTTGGGTGTGCTTTTCCGGAATATTTGATGATGTTAAATACAGTGCTGGGTAATGTTGTGTCTTTGCAGATGTCTCTGAGCTCTTTCGTTCAGCGCTACCAAGCTCTGCATTGTCCACCTTGGTTTCTGCTAACCAAGAGGTAGGTAATCAAGAAGCACAGCCGGGAGACGACTGTCAGTCTCAGGACACCGACCAAGCAGCCAGACACAGCATTCACCCTGCTGAGGCCTTGTCAGGTACCAAGCAGTCAACTACTGGCAGCTCAAAGACATCTCATTCTGTCTCACCAAAACCAAGACAAAGATTACTTGGAATTTTTAGTAGAGAGAAAGACAAAGCTGCACCACAGCAAGGTCCACAGAAGGAAGAGACAAGTGTGTTTAACCAGGGCGAGCCATACAACACACAGAATCTTTCAAAAGGTGTAGCAGATCTGACTGTGGACAAACCCCAAAGTAACATCAAAGAAATCAAACCACCTCAGACGACAGAAGTGAAAACACTGCAACTTCTGGCAATGCAGACCACCCCGTTTAAAGACACAATGAACTCAGATGCTGCAGACACATGCCAAAGCAGCGGTGACAAAAGAGAAGGGGCAAGACATGAAGATGGTGCTAAGATGGCTTCATATGGCATTCCAACTAACACTGTTGTAAAGGACATGAACAGCAATCTCTCACCTCTAATAGAAACACCAGACGAGGATCCTGATAGCAGGTTCCAGGAAAAGAGTTTGTCACCACAGGGTCACAGCCGCCTATCAGAGGATCTTTTAGAAAATGATGGCACATATAGAGCTAATCCAGTCCTCATCTGTGAGGAGACAGATGACTCTTTATCAGGTTCAGTAACAGAGTTGCAGAGTTCTGAGCCACAGGAAAGCATCATCTCTCCTGTTGCTTTTGACACCCACAAATCAGAAGAGAACATCATAGTTCCTCTTTCCCAGCAATCCTCTTCCTCTCCCACAGAGGACAGGCCAGCAAAGATTAGTGAGCTTAAGCATTTCTGGGAGAAAGAATACACAGGACCTAAGGTAGTCACTACAAGAGTCAGAGAGGCCTCTAGCACTTCGGTCCTCACAAACAAAGCCGCTTCTCTTCACTCTGATGTCAGAGCATCCCTGGAGAGCACAGAGAAGTCTGAGCGAGAGGCGCAAACATCTCCATACAAAACCAAGAAGTCTTTAACAGTGACAGACAAGGGTTTTGTCAGTCAGAGTCCAGAAAAGTCACAGCTGAAAAGCTCTGGTAATAGTGTGGATGTGCAGTCAACAAGTGTCCAACTCCAAATGAAGGCTGATGTAGAATCTCAAGAAAGGCCCCTTAGTACTACTATACCCCATCCTCCAAGATCAAAAGACCAGGATGACGAAGTCAAGAGGAGTCCATCTAAGACCTGCCACCCAAAAGTCTTACCTCGAGAATCTTCTATTTCCAAAGGATCCAGTCTGGAACGGTCTCCCCTGAAAACCTTTCCAATAGACATCAACCCCCAAACTAACGCCAGTGAAGAGCAACAAGTGAAGCCGACACCTGTGCCGAGACAGAGAAAGAGTCCTTTACATGGAGCAAAGGAGACAGACGCCAATCTGAGCACAGACACCACCTCACCTGTTCTTCTTTCACATCAGGTGGACAGAGGGGCCTTTTTAGGCCATCTAGCTACACAGAATAATTTAACCTCCCCAGCTTCACCACAATCCAAAGAAGAGAAAAAGAAGTTTGGGCCCTTTACACGGCTTGCTCGATCGTTCATCCCTCAGGACTCTCAGCACTACCTTGGGCCTCAGGAGAAGGCACACATTCCTCACTTTAACCCAGACAGGCCTGCTGATGGGAATCCTGACAAAAACTCCATCCAAGACTCAACTACCAAGGCCTGGTCTCTGTCTTGGGCAGGTTCAGGCAGTGAGCTTTTGAATTCTCTCTCCATTCATATGGATTCAAGATGCTAATGAATATCCCAAATCACAGTGATCAACACATAAACATTCAACTTCATTTTGATTAAAGTTTCTAATTTATTAAGCTGGCATCTTTCTGAATCAGTGTAACTTAATGAAGTAATTAATGATCATACCTAAATTCTAATCTGATTTACTACACTTTAGTTTTATTTAGGATGTTTTGTTGTTCCTCTAAACAACTTCATCAGTTTTGAATGAAGAATCAACCAAACATCTTCTGAGAGTCTCACAGAAGAGATAAGCTTATCTTTTGGGAGCTGATTTTGTGTCATCTGTGGTAGGTTATGATGACAGTTCAACCCCCGTTCTGTCAGCTCTAAAACGACTATCTTCTCGGAGTGTGTCGTCTTCAAAAAGCCTGGAAAATCTCACCTCACCAACAAGTAACACGTCTTTACAGTTCTACTGTCTTGTTGTGGGATAAGAACACAGTCTCATATGTGATTTCTTTCTAGAAGAAGAAAGGACCCAAAGTAACTCAAGAGAACAAATAAATCGAAGTGTGGATGATGGTAAACACCTTCTCTCTTTATGCACATACTGTGTTGTCCCAAATACAAGATGTACACTTTGGAAAACAGCTTATTGAGGAGCAAAACTTTTCAGTTTTATTAGAAAAAATAGACAAACTGCAGGAGGACTCACTGCAGACTTCTGGATTTTTCCAGATGCTGTGTGTCTCTTGTGCAGATAATCTTTTCAATGGCTTATTTACCACTACATCCAACACAGTTGAATTTTGACAGACATAGTTGTGTCCAAAACCAGCATGTTCCCCTCATTTGTTCTCTCTCATTTCTCCCACATTGATGAAATGAGTGTTTTTTCTTCGGCTGAGCACATAGCATTGAAAAGACAGCAGCTTCTCCCTGAAGTCAGAGAAGAAGTGCTTGGTCAAAGACTTGCTATGCTAATTACTGATCCATTTCACTGCATCATTCTGCTGCAGGCTTTGAAATAGCTTGTTGGTCTTTGGAAATATTCAGGGCCTTCTACTGGATCATGACCCTGGTCATGGGCAGCCCCTCAGTTCTTTCCCAGCTATGTTGACTTAGCATTTCTAAGCATTCCTAACACTACACTCTTAGACTTCATATTTCTTGGCTGCTTGAGAGATGACTCTGGTTCACTTGCATGGCTTTTGAACAGCTCTGTTTGGGACAGTCACTCGATATCATGCAGTCCCCTGCAGTCCTGTGGGCCCAGTGGTCTCACATGTATTTGCCGCCACCTATTGTTGTGGATGTATATTGACATGTAAAAGTAAATACTTTTAAATGTTTAGATTGATATGTATGGCTAGACCCTGAATAAAAGAAAATCCTATTTTTCAGATGTATTTTCAGGAATGCTGTCTTATATTGGGGACAATATGGTTTGGTCAAGCAATCGTTTTCAAATGTAACTGTTAAGTAGTTAATATATGGATGAGATCAACAATCATATGTTTCTTCCAGTTTCTTCACTTCCACCGTCAACTTCTACTCTCAACTCCAAAACAAGCATGTCAGTGCCTGTCCTACAGCAGGATGAGGTAAGTCCCAGAGACAGTGTGATTTAACATCTGCTGTACCCCTGCCCTCAAATTCAACCAACAGATGAATGATATTTTTGCATGCGTGCACTTCTGTTTCCCGTTGATACTCACAGACGGACAGTGACAGCGCCTTGGATACCAACGTGAGATACAGAAGGAACACCAGCAGCTCCACCTCTACTCTAAGTCTCTCCTCAGGGATGGCGTCCATGTCCTCTGTATGTCTGCATACACTTCATATATGCTCTGATCATTTTGAAGTTTGAATTTATGCCACATATTCAGGTTTTACCAACATTAGTCAGTGGGTTTAGTTTCTCCTTTTGTCATGGTATGAATGAGCAGGTAAGTGGCAGCATGAGCAGCATTTACCCAGCAGATTTTGGTGACATTGAGGTCCAGGGGAGCATCCAGTTTGCTGTCAATTACATTCAGAAGCTGGGAGAGTTCCACATCTTTGTGGTACTCTGCAGGGATCTGGCTATCGCTGACACCAAGAAGAACCGTTCTGACCCGTAAGTGCTCACTGTCCACACAATGAGGAAAATCAGGCATCACCATATAATCCAGTTATGTTTTAGCGATTAAGGCTTAGGCTTTATTCTTTAGTAAAAAAATGCTTTGTGTTTACAGATACGTGAAATGTTATCTTCTTCCTGACAAAACAAAGTTGGGAAAGAGAAAAACGAATGTTAAAAAGAAGACCTTAAACCCAACCTACAATGAAATCCTCAGGGTAAGAAGTCCATATTTAGTATTTGACATATTTCTGTTGCCTTTTAAAGAGCTGTCACCTCAAAGGAAATGTATTTTTACTGCACTACAATTGTTGACCACTTTAAGTCAAATGACACAAAATTAGGTAGTTATCCGTGTAAAATGTCATATGGTTCATATTTCCAGTCGTAAAAATCTAATCTTTGCTGCCTGTTGTGATATTTTTAGTATTTTTTTGTGGTTTGAACAATAGCTGTTCAAAGCAATCATTACAAAGAAGACAATTGTTTTAGGATGTATTTGTATTTTTTCCATTGATTAAATAATAAATAAAGATTCTAAAAAAAATGATGATGATATTGAAGAGTTAGTACCCCCTCTTCTAATTCTATGCTTTTTTGTCTATAAACATAATACAAAATCATCTGATTTGATCTGAATACAGCCTTAACACAACCAAATGATTGTGTTATGTTTTTACACAAAAATATAGAATATATAGAGGTAGTAACATTTGAACATAACTGTATGTGTCTACATACCTGTTTGTTGGCCTCTTCTCCCTTCATAGTTTAAAATTACAATGGAGGTGCTGAAGACTCAGAATCTGAACATCTCAGTGTGGCACAATGACACGTTTGGGCGGAACAGCTACCTGGGCGAGGTGGACCTGGATTTGTCAGAGTGGGACTTTAACAACACACAGATAAATGAATATGCACTGAAAGCCAATGTAAAGACTTCCTTTCTCTTAAGTATACTGTAGTGTTTGGGCGTTCACTCACCTCAGCTAACCCTCCAGGTCTCGGCACAGAAACCAGCACCGTCTCCCTCACGGCTGATGGGCAGCAGAGGACAGATGAAAGTTGCTTTGAGATTCCTGCCACAGACAACTCACAGTGAGCTGATGACATATCCCTTTGCAGAAGTTCTTTTTTTATCATTAGTATCACTTATTGTGGTCTCACTGCCTCTATAGGTACGACAGTATCTAGGATGGAGACTGGTGAGGTGCAGATTTGGGTGAAGGACTGCAAGAATCTTCCACCAGTCAGAGGAGTCATCATTGACCCATTCGTGAAGTGGTAGGAGACTGAGGTGTTCACTATTAAAAAGCTCTCTAGAGTAATAATGACAACAAAAATTAACCCCTGAAGGGTAATTACAAATGTGGGTTGTCATTCTAGGACTTGTATTTATGTATGTAACATCCTTTACAACACAACATTTCCCATGCAGTGCCTCCCTTTATATTTCCTGCACCAAGAGCACACAAATATGTATACACAGAAGCTGATTTGAGTAGCTGATGACTAAGCACTTACTATAATGAACATAACAGGAGCAAACTAAAAATATATGCAATGAGAAGTAATATATACAAGGCTACGACACACTATTAAATGAGGAAATTGAATTTGGTCATGTATCATTTAAAAATGTTTCTTAATGTTTTTTCCACCTTTCATAAAATAATAATTGAGTTTAAAAATATACTCACCACCACCCATTCACAAGAAATGTGAATACATTAAATATTAAGTAACGTAATTACTATTACTGAGCAGTATTGATTACTAAAAGAAGCAAGGGATCAATAGAAATTCTTAGCATCATCTTGTTCCTTTTTTCCATTATTACTTATTAGTGTTCAGTATTTCTGTCAGGTCTTCCCATATGTACAGTATGAACGTCCTTCTTCTCCATCTGCTGCAGTACTGTACTTCCTGACACGAGCCGCAAAAGCAGACAGAAGACACGGGTGGTGAAGAGGACGGCAAACCCCATGTTCAACCACACCATGGTGTATGATGGCTTCCGAGCAGAGGACCTCCGAGAAGCCTGCGTGGAGATCACAGTGTGGGATCACGACCGACTGAACAACCACTACATTGGAGGTCTTAGACTCGGGCTAGGGACAGGTAAATCCAATTTATGGGACAGTTCTTTCACTTCTGCAGCTTTTTTAGTCCATAAAGAGGACTAGGTGGAACAACAGAGTGAAACTGGTAGTAAAACTACTGGAGACTGACCGTCAAGTCTATTATGTGATCTGAGCTTGGTAATGGGGCTGGATATTTTATTTTAATGGCAGGGTCATTGAACAAGCTGGGATAGGCTCCATCCCCCCATGACCCTGTACTACAGGGTCTGGATTCATCAGACGGATGGATTTTGACATTATTATATTAACCAGTAATTCCTATGCTTGTCTGCAGGGAAGAGTTACGGAGTGGATGTCCTCTGGATGGATTCAACAACAGATGAAGCAAGTTTATGGCAGAGAATGTTACAATCTACTGGTGAATGGGTGGAGGATGTCTTACCTCTGAGGATGTTAGAAGTTGCAAAGAACACATCAAAATGAGGATGTATGAAGTTAAAGATGCAGCCTCAGCAATGTAAAATATGATTATTAGTCTTGTAAGATAAATAGATACACCTGCTAGTTTAAGTCCAAAGCACATGTTGATTTTAAAACATATGAATGAAAATAATATAAAATGGTCCTGAAAGTATGATCTAAATAACAACGTAAATGTTTTTGATCTACAGAAATGTTGGATGTGAGCACTAATGATTTGTATACTATACGCTTTGATTACTGCAGCATTTCAATCTGCAATAAACAGGATGGTCATATGATGTGTGTTTTTTTTCTAAGAGCTGTTTATCTTTGACAATAACTGCATTACCAAGAAAAGGTGACACAGGTTTTAACATAGAAATCAACCTACAACCGACTTACATTTTTTTAGTAAGTTATTTAGTTATTTATTAGTATTTTTTGGTAAAGTATATTCCTGTTCTTCACATTTGATCATCTAGCTTCACTTTTTCTGTATTCATTAATTATTTAGCTATATTATCTATCTTTACCACCAGAGCCCGCTGTTGGACCACATATTACAGCATTTCTTTGCAGAAACATTCCCAAACTCTGCCCTACAGACTTCAGATAAGCCCTGTCACGCAAGACATTGCAACATATTAATTTATTGATATAACAACACAACAATCACATTTAATAACAATATTGAATGCCCGGTTATGAAATACAGTACAATCTTCATATTTCCTACAGTACATCTAATGCAGCAAATTTCAACTCTCACCTTCGCACAGGTCTTAAGCTTTCTCATTGGAAGACCTGTCCTGGTGCGACAAGAAATCCCGCTTTGTGATTGGTTATCGCGTTCTGTCCATTTCAGAGGGGAGCCAGCTAACCAGCGACCAGCCTCTGCGTTGCTAAGGTAAGTTAAACAGCTGCGTCAAGCGCGCCGTATGTGGCTTCAAGTCAGACGTGTCTCCCTTCAGAATAAAATCACGGAGCGTATCACTGATAAAGGATTATGGGCTAACCATACCATAAAACCTTTCTTTAGAACAAAGTATATGATTTTTGTGTTGTCTGTAAAGATCACGCTAACTAGCTTGCTCGCTAGCTTGTAACACATCATGTAATAAACCCTGCATAGTCGAAAGTGGGTTCAGCAGCTGCAGTGCCGTTTATGAAATGAAAGGTTAGGGAGGATCTTATTTTGAAAGGTAGAACCGGATGAACCGTCCCCCGTAGTGTGCGCTTGTCCCTGGCACTTCAAACTGTTGGCGATGCTGTCAGTTCATATGGCTAACGCTACGGCGCAGGAGGCTGCCTGACTGAAGAATGAAGAGACGCTGCAGCTCGGGGACAGTGCTGTGTTGTATCAGGAGACATTTCTGTGGAATGCACAGTCAACATTGTACGGAAAATGAACATAGATGGAGTCTTTTTGAGAGCCATGCGTCTTCTCTCACAGTTGGCGAGCAGGTATTTTCCCACAGCCAGGCGTCGCACTGGGGAAGCATCATTTCACTTGGCAGCACCGCTGGCTGCTGATTTAGCATGAATGCTAGCTAACCAATGGACAACACGCACGTTTATTTGTTGTGCGTTGAAACAAAAATATCAACAGCTGTATGTCTTTTTTGTTGTTATTTGGTTTCATGAATTCTCCTCACTCGCCTAACGGGGGGTTCACACACACGTCCCTCCGGAAGTCCGGAGCTCCACACATGAACTCTGAAGTGATGGTTACCTGTTTGCTGACACTCCTTAAATCGTTGTGATGATAGTTCTTCTGAAATTCAGCTCCCACTTGGGGTTTTTCTGCACATTTGTTCCTGCGGTTTTTCTTATAGGAAGATAAAAGAAACTTTAGACCCACTGTCGGCCGGTGTAAAGGATGTGGAGCAGCTCTCCTGACAGAGGACCTACCCGGGGCTCCGCACTGGCTGCGTGTCGCCGTGGACAGTAACCCAGGCCAGCCCTGACAGCTCCTCCCCACCATGGGACCGTGAGGCAGTCTCGCCTGTGGGGACTTCACGGGTTGGTGTCTGCCTCCACTGTATCGTATTGTAAGCAGTTTGTCTGCAGGAGGCTTTCGGACCAGCAGTGAACCCAGTCATGACGAGGCACTTCTATGCTCTGCCAGCTCTTCTGCCAAAGGATCATTTTCCAAAGTGAACCCAGTTAGAAGATCTGCATCCTTACATGCAGACTGGCTAAGGTCCTCACATCACGGAGTGTCGGTGTACAGTACACGCTCAGCAGACTAATGACAGATTGTTACAAGGGGACCTCATCTGAGCTTCTGTGGATTACTGTCCGTACTGTCCTCTGGGACACCTGCCATCCCGTACCTTCACTGTGCTAAAACTTTGTACCTGGAATTAGTCTTTACTTATTTTAGCCAGGATTTTGCCTCAGAGGCCCCTGGTGGTCCCTGAAGTCTGCTCTGACTGCCACTGGATTCACTTGTCTTCAGAGAGTTTATAGTAGAGCAAGTTTACCTGAGCCTCTTCAGTCAGGGGACATTTTGACCATGTGCTGAAGAGCCATGCCTATCAGAAAAAAAGGTGAGTTGTCTGAGATTTTTTTCATTCGTTAGAACCTGGAACAGACCGAGTTGCCCAAATGTATTGGAACATCACATAACACTGTCTTTCCACCATTGTATTTGATCCTCTGGTCAACATGACACAGCCGTAATCCACAAAACCAGCTCCATAAAGACATGGGCTCAGAAAAATACATGGTATGTCCCAATATAAACAGTATGGCAGATGAGGTTTACTCAAAGAAAGGCAGCACAGCTTTTCCTGAATATTCTTACCCATAATTCTCAGAGAAAGATGGTCACAGACCAGACAACACTGTCTCATTAACAGTGTTTATTGTAGATAAGACATGTGTAACATCAGTGGTTTTGTCAGCAATATTTAAATTGTGTGAGCAAGAGGGTCAAAGATCAAGGTGCCAGGTTGGGACATCATGCAACCGTGCACTTTTAGAGGACAGCTGCAGTATGTACTAAAAGGAAAATAAATACATTCAATCCAAGCTAAAATTTCTATCTTCATTTATTATCAAATACAATTATACCTCATTAATTGAGACAGAGTACAGAGTTTCACACAAAGCATGGAAAGCCCTCAGCCTTATCTAGCCTCTCTTCTGCAGACACAGCTCGAGCCCTGGGGCTTTTGGAGGAGTACTGCACTAAGCTGAAGAAACCGGAGGAGCAGCAGCTCAAAACTGCCATTCAGAGAGTAATGGGGATTTTTAAGAGTAACCTGTTTGAAGCTCTTCTTGGTAAGTCAACCTTTTGTTGTAATGTGTGAACATCTGAGCTGATTTTTAGGTACATTCTGAGCATAACACTATAACTGCTGCCGGTATAACGATCCACTGTATGCTCAGAGATCAGCATAGTAGGCCCCAGTAATGGTGTGGGCATCGCCAGTGGAGTCCAGCAGCAACCTTTCACTTGCATTGCTGCTCTGTGGAGGACCGGGTTCTGGTTACCATTATTATTTTGTCTTGTTGAAAGTTTAACATTGATGGAGCGTTCTGTTCTGCCAGATCTGACAGATTCTCCCATGAGATAAGCTAAACTTCCTGTACATCAGACCCAAGAAGTTCCAGGACCTGTCAGCTAACTTTTTTCGGAGTTTATTGTGGACATGTTCCCTGGAAGTACCTAGACTAATGGAAGTGTAGCATCATGTAATTTGTTGATGCCAGGGTCCAGCCCACATTCTCACCATGCTGTTGCAACATTGCCTTGGTGTTCGCAGCATGTCCTCATTGACCTTCATTGGGTACAAACTTTTGACGGTGAGGCAGTGTCAAGGGCAGTTTACAGAAACAAATACCACAAAACTGCAACTTTATCACTCTGGATTTGAGATTTATTATCAAATCCATAACTGGTTTATTTCCTAATGCCGTGCTTTAACATGTATAGCAACAGTACATATCGCCCTGCAGATGCATGACTACAAGAGTAGTGGAGCAAATAACTGACTTTATACTGAGTCATTGTTTTTATTACCAAGAAGTATGGCGCTAAGAGTGTCTGACTGTTCTGACAACACATGGTGTTGGTAATATATAGTTTGCCCTCACATAAGCATTCAGCATTTAGACAGCTCACCTCCACTCCTCCATTTCAGGGTCTAAGTGTGTTTTGCTTTGTTTATAGAATGATGTATTACTGGCCTCATTTTAGAGTGCACTTGAAGTCAGCGGTCAAGTTATAGTGTTTAATAGTGGGATTTGACCTCCGGTTTTCTGACCACTTCAGGGCTCCGAGGGGTTTGGAGGTGTAATGGTCCACTCTGTTTTTTTACAGTGCAATATGTAACCTGATTTGCTCTTCTTTTTTACACCACTATGGTGAACATGCAGGAAAAATCAACTAACTGCTAAGAAATACTGACAGATGAATCAATGAACATCAGCACTTTTCTGCAACAAGTGAAATTTTATACCCAAGCTCCTAAATCCCCCACCATCCATTTTTTTTAACTGAAGTGACATCGTTTCTTGTGCAGTAGAATTGCTCTGAATCTGACAGCTGCATGCATGTGTATCTCTATGCGTACTTTGTTTCCCTCTGTCACATTGTCCGCTGTGAATTGGGGACTGACTTAACCACTCGGTCTCTTGAGGGTTGTCACATTGCAGCAAATATTGCAGCTTGGACTGTGTTGGACTCTGCAAAGCTAGAGATAAAAGACATCTGTGTAACCCAAGATGCAGACTGTGTCACTGTTGCAGTGTGTCTGTCTGTGCCCCATTTCTCAGAAGCTGATGAGGGAGTAACTTACGCCAAATGGTGACAAACTACATACTAATGTATCTATGTGTCAAAAGGACTGGGAAATCAATCAGATAGTGAATAATAGATGAACCACAATGTCTCTCAGCTGAGTGGCCCGTCCTTTGGGCATCTGGAATAACCACCCCTTTGACAGTCTTTTGACTAGGGGTGGAACGGTTCACAAAATTCATGGTTGTGAGATCACGGTTGTTGGTTTGGTTCAGTTTACATTGTTGAGGTTTTTTCTACTTTTTTAACACTCTGGAAATACCATAGATCAGTATAAAATATATAGCCTAATTATCCAACACTTACCATATGGTAAGACAGTGGCTGTCCCACTCAATTATGTCATTGCACAATTTGCATAATTGAAAGTGTTCGAACTCAACTCATTTTATTATTTTTTTAAATTTTGCCATTGACACATGCTATTTACATCCCGCTCTGTAAGCCCTGACAGGAACAGTAGCAGCTTTGCGCACGATTGGATGCAGAGTCGTGTGGGCCTCCTCTCTGATCTGACTGCAGCTGAGACTTACTGCCTTTGAGTGCTTCGGAGCGGGGGAGGAGCTCACAGTTGCACCCGCGGCTCATTGAGGACAGTAACTGCAGAATCATACGTCAGCACTTTCCAGACATGAATCCAGTGCAAATGTTCTTTAATGTTTGAGTTTTACTGTTCTCTGAAAATAGCCCTGCAATAGACTGGCGTCATTTCCAGGGTGTACCTCGCCCCTCGCCCGCTCACAGCTGGGATAGGCTGCAGCCAGCCACAGGACAAAAACGGGTCCAGAAAATGGATGAATTGCTTTATTGGGGCCTCTTTTCTGAGCATATTTTAGCCCAATTCAAGATTACTACCCTCCAATATAATAAGTTATTATATAGGTAATCAATATGCTGGATAACACCAGTCATATCAGTGGAATACCTATTACATATACTTTATACTTAGTCATTTTAGTTTATTATTTGTGCATTATTATGGTTCTTATCATCTGTAACAACTTGCAGTACTATTTACATTTTCACTCAAAACAAAACACTAAACTTCAGTAAGACAACCAACGGTATACACATACCCTGCTTATATGTATTTACACATTTTCTTTTTATATTGTCTTGTTTCATATCAGGGTATCAAACTCCATGTGCACTCCTTTTTCCATTTAATGTGTGGATTACATTGTAATGTCTAATCTTTCACTACATTTGACTGCTTACATAATATCCTGCAACAGATGTTCTCCAGGAACACGCTTATATCTTGCACTCATAATACCATGCATTCAAAATGTGTTCCTGTTGACCACAAGCTGTCATTGCATGGTCATAATAATGACCAGCATAGTGAGCCACTTTGTGTTATTCCTTTATTCTTTTCTTGAAGCACTTCTTTTTGGGTTTTAGTTTGTGCAAAGCTCTTTGCAGAGTTGTTGCACATTATTGTGGACCCTTACAGTATCTTGGACCTTTCTTTGGCCGGGATGAGGAACAGTGGTTCTATGCCATGCAGTCAAACACAGTTATATCTCTGCGATGGAATAAATACCTCCTGAAATAGATGTAATCATCTTACAAAGCATTAGGTGCTGTCTAATCTGTCCAGTAGCGTGGGCGCCCCAGCTAAACCCCATCTCTGCAGAGTGGATCCATGTGTGGATTAACCCCTTCATTATCCCCACTCCTCTGCTCCACAATCACTCATCTGCACAGTTGAAGGACTCACTGATCCAGCAGCTCAAGCTTGGTAGTTCCTTTGAGTCGTTTGAAAGTAACAGTTACTACCCACAGTTGTAGACCTGCGTTCTGCTGGAGTGATTTCAGGTTGGATCACCATAGGTGTGGATATTAGTAGATTCCTAAAATAAAAGAGTGTGCAGAAAAGAGAATGAAAAGGGGAAATATTGATGGTTAAGATCACATACTCACACAAATCCATCATGCCAGGCATGTCCTGTGTGGAAACACTGGCAGTAATGGGCATATTTTAGCTTTTTTTTTTTAAGCTGGAAATAAACAAGAAAAAAACAAGAAACGACCACCATATTGACAAAAAAACTGCAAAAATTGTCAACATACTAACTCGGCCTTTAGAGATCCTCAGCATGGTTGTGTTTCCTCTTTTGCATGGTTAAAATCCGATATGAGTGATGAGTCCCTTAGCTTGTGGGAGTCATTCGGATTTCTTTTATCAGCCTATAATCAAAGATCCTGGTCCTTGCATAAACAACACACTTGTGGACTTGAGTGGTGCCGATATCTCAGCTGACAAGCTGTGCATAATTCATCTTTAGGTTGTGATTGTCTGGGGCTGATTTTTCCATTTTTCGCTATAACCCTGTGTTAGACTGGCGACCAGTTCAGGGTGTACCCCCCCCCTCTTGCCGATTGATAGCTTCCAGCCTTCAGCCCTCCCTGTTGTTCAACCAAAATGCATCAGTTAGTTAGCTGATGATACAGTTACAGAGCCATGCAATGTTTACATGAAATCCATGTTACTACTTGGGCATCTAGATAACTAAAGCTATAAGTGAAAATATAAATGTGTAGAAAGTGAATTTGTAACTATCATTAACCGTAGTATACATGGTTATTGAATGACCAGAGAATATGGCAATTAATACAGTGTTGCACAATTGTGATTATGCTGGGAAACCTTGAAAACGGATTGTTTTAAAGCCTTTCAAAACAGAACAAGGTATGAGCGGCGGAGGGCATTTTGTTTGTAATTCATTTAACCAATGATAGCAGATTTATCATGTCATATGATACATATGATCTTATCAGTAATGGTAATGTACAGTATTTAATGTAATCAGAGCCATCCCAGTTATATTTCGTATTTAGTTACAGGAGCCTAAGGCTCCAATCCCACCACCCTGTGTCTGCAGTGACTTTTAATGGGTAGCTGTTTCTTCCAAGAATTCACTTTCCACAGACAAAACAATAAGGGTTAGGTCTGTCAGTCTGGAAGTGACAGCTTCACTCTAGTTATATATTATCACTTATATATTCGCTGAATTAACAGTATTTGAATAAGAAGTTATGATCTAACCCGACTTTTACACATTACTGTTATAAAACTTGTTTTATTAATGAAAGTGTCCAGGAATATAATCTGACGTTTGTCAAAACATCATAAAAAGGTGGAGTTCACCTGCAGAAAAGTCTTTGGAAATGAAAATGAACAATGAAATTTGGTGAATCCTGATTTGTCCCTACACCCAGCAGAGACTTTTAATAAGCTCTATTTCTTTAAAAAACTAGGCTTCTTATTCCTTAATTGGATGTGAGATATTCCATTGTTGATGGAGACCCTTTCCTGAGAGACTTCATTTTCTGTCTGCTCTCAGTGTTAATTTAATCTTTTCGAGACAGTCTAATAATCCCGGTGGGAGTTAGCACTGGGCCAGAGTGTGGTGGTTTGTAAGAATGACTGTGTCTGTGTTCAGTACGAGCACTTAAAGTTGAATGATTTGTTGGCCGAGTGATGAATGTGTTTATTAAAACCAGGCCCCCTGTGGAGCAGCTTGTTACATTTATCACTTGCCTTTGTTTTGTTAATTTATAGTATTTTACATTGTGTCTGTTTTTAACTCTTTGTACCAGTCCTTGTTATGATGATATTTTAAAAATACATAATTGCATTTTTGTGGTCACTGATCACAGTCAGTATGATCTGATGTTTGGCCTCATATATAGATATAATCAATAATTCCAGGTATGCTTTAAAGGGATAGGTTCTATGACCCTGCACTGCAGGACAGAGTGAGTTCAGATGATGGATGGAAGGATGTTTTGACATGCAGAACTCTAAGGACACGTTCACACCTTAGTTCACTTTAGTCTGCATCCCTTGAAGTGTTTGAAAAGTAAATACACACTGATTATGTTTTGGTGCTCAGCCATAGAAGAGTTGCATTAGTTTCCACTTAGCTGATGGAGCAGACAGGAAGTCAGCTACAAGAACAGCACAGAGAATCTTCTCAATTACAGGAAACTGAAAGATGTGGCAAAGAGCAGAGTAAAACCAGGGCTGGTACCCTGCACAGCTTGACTGTGGAGAGGGAGCTTAGACTATGGACCATTAGGGAAGGTAGATGTACAGGCCAGACAATGGCAGGTTTAGATGATCATTAGGAAGATAATGAGAAGATATTGTATGTGTCAGCCAGTGTTAATTTTGTTGACGAATCGTTTTCGTCATAGTTTTCGTTAACGACCTTTGTTTGCTGATAAAAATGAGACGATAAATAAAAACCAATGCACGGTGCCAAAAACGAAGACGAAATGTATTGACACTTTCGTCAACGAATAAAAAAGAGACGAAATTATTGATGGAGACCAGATCCAATCAGAGCAAATTGTGTTTGTGGAAGGGACGAATCAGGAGACGGTGGCAGAGAGCCAATCAGAAGTGATCTCTCTGCGTAAGGACGTTACCCCGTGATGCTGGAAGAAGGCGTCCTCATGCATGGTAACACAACACAGGAGGAGAACAGACACACGGACACGTTTGATGTCAAGACAAACAAGACGGTTTGCAAAACGTGGGGAGCGACTATCAGTGGTAAAAACACAACAAACCTGAAGCGATGTTTGCAGACGAGTCATCTTAACTTCCGTTCATACATGTGACAAAATCTATAAATGAAGACACCGCTGCTGATGGTTTTACAGCATGTGACTGTTTCTAAGTTGTCACTGAAGTGTTTTGCTGTAGTTATGGAGGATTCATGAAGAAGGTCATGACTGAACAGTGTGTTCAGGGAGAGCGGCTCACTGTTCACTGGTTCTTTTGTGAAAAGGTCATAGCAATTAAATAAAGAGGTGTTTGTTTCAAATAACACAAGTTAAAGCTGTGCCTGTTTTTATTGCACAATCAAACCTTAAATATTTCATGAAAAAATATATATCATAGAATTTTAGTCGACTAAATCCACGGCAGATTTAGTCGACTAAAATTCTTTGATATTTAGTCGACTAAAACTAGACTAAAAGTTAAAAAATGTTGATGACTAAAACGTGACTAAAAGGCCCAGTAAACCACTCCTGGGTGTGTCCATGTTGGGTCATCGTCATCATTGATGACACAATGTCCAGTAAATTATTTGTTGTTAATACGGATGGATTCATGTTGTCCTAAATGAGCTAAAAGAAACAATATATGAATTTGTTTCACCAGATGATGAAGACTTCTTGATTGATTCTGCTATGCTGAGCACTTGCTCTGAGTCACTGTCTAGTGATTGTAAATTAGCTAGAGCTGTAAGTGCTTTAACGTCAACATATAGTGACCTACAGTAAAAGGTAACCGAATACACAGAGGCTAAGCTAACGTAGTAGCTATTAGCATTGAATACGCATGGTTTTATTTGTTGCTGCCTAATTTCATGTGTGCATTCCTGTGCCTGTTCCAAACCATGTCAGAGGTTACAAATGTGGTTGGAAGGTTTTAATGGTTTCATGTGTACTTAATGGATTACAGGACTTCTCAAGAGCTTTAGGTCACATAGATTATCTGTTAGAGCAGTTGTTAAGGTCGGAGCACAGTGAACCCATTTACTGCTGTTTGTGTATTAGATAGTGAAGACTAAAGACATTAATCTAACACTTTTTATCAGTTACTTACTGACAAAGATTAATACTAAGTAATCCCTCCCTCTCACACAGCTTATTTTTTGTACTGTTTTATGTATTTGTGCAACTTGAAAATGGTTTCACTTTGTTGATTTGTGTTTAGACATCGGAGAAATAACCAGAAAGTAATCACAGTAGATAGTAAGAATTGATGAAGAGAATGCTGCCATCTAGTGGAGAGAGGGAGAATTATAGTATAGTGTCATTTGAAAAAGCTCAGGCTCCCATTATCAACTGCAGACTTTTACATGGCCGTGGAGGAATACTCGATCATTTACTCATCAGCTTATTTTCACATCCACACACATTTCCAGAGAGGCCCAGGAAGAGACACACACAAACACACACACACACACAGGCATCACTGCATCTGTCAGTCACACCAAATACAAGCACCCTAGGCAAGGAAACCCAGACTTCCCTTTCCCAGGCCACCTAACCTCTGTTACCAGGCCAGCTGAGAAGCAGAATCCCAGCATCGCGTCCTGGCTCTGTCCTGTCCTCGTCCCAGCTGGACATGTATGAAATACCCAACCTAACATGAGGAATGAGGGACATGTCCGCTTGTCAGCAACGGTTGTTTGACTGTGACAGTGGCTGCTGCTGAAGGACATGTTTAATGGGAAAATGTCTCTTGTGTCCCCCTACATTTGGGAGGTACAATATGCCACTGTGGTAAACTTGTAGTGGTAGGAGGCTCCTCTGTAGACAGCCTAGAAGCTATGCTAATGATTACATTCTGACTAGTCCAGCAGCAATAAGGCCACATCGCCATCCCTTTTCCTTCCTGAGTTTAAGCCAGTCTGATAATCACTCTGGTGTGGTTAAAAACTGCACAGAGTAACTTTTATTCCTAATGTATGATGAAAATAAACTCTGGGCAAAGCCGTCATAGTTCAGTGCTTGTTTACACACAGCTTTTGTACACGAGCTCTACAGAGAGTCAAGATTTAGACCCAGCATAGTTTTAGCTGCTGTTATAGTGTGTATAAATGTGTAGCTGTGTAATAGATCTGACAGATGGATTTTGAACCACTTGTATCTCTACTTTTCCTGCAGAAAATGAAAGCACACTTTTGTTGTCAGCCACTGAAAAACAGCTGGTTTCCTCTTGTTATTGTTTAACAGATGTCCTCCATCAGACCATTAGCACAGACGGATAGAGGGGCTGCTGTCTGTCGGAGGTTTTTGCTTCCTTAAAGATTCTCAGTTTAACACTAACTTGTGAAACATCAGGAA
The DNA here is from genome assembly GCF_900634625.1 of Parambassis ranga. Lineage (NCBI taxonomy): Eukaryota > Metazoa > Chordata > Actinopteri > Ambassidae > Parambassis > Parambassis ranga. The sequence goes on from NC_041034.1 coordinate 20,354,209, forward strand.
TAAATCAGACTCTCTATGTAACTTGGAATTGAGGAAATCATTGTTTCTGATTCTGACTCGCCCTCATCACACCACGTTTATCATAAGTGATTCCATAATGTGCCTGTGTTTTATGGATCAGACTGCACCTCACACGCTCAACAGTACTTGTCATTGTGAATAAGAATGAAATCAAGGCACAATGAACATGTATGAATTCATTTTTTCCACATTGAATGGATGTTAGACATGTGCATTGATTTCATGCGTACCACCCAGCAGTAGTAGATGATGATGATCGATGATACAACATTTTAGGAGGAGTTGGAGTTCCAGTAGAGGGAGCCAAAAGACTAGGTTGACTGTGGGTTCAATGCTCTGCAGATTGATGAAGATTCCTACTTTTCTGACGGTATTCAGTCTGTAGATTTAGTTGATGCCTATATATGTTAATATATGTATATGTTAATATATATATATGCATGTTATATGTATGGTGAACTGTTTTAATGAGGATTGACAGACATGCCATTTACTTTTGTAAAGCTCCATAATGTCAAAACTGTCTGTTACATAACACTAAATGTGGTGCATCTGATTTTCTGTGTGACGAGCATACTGAGAAATGATGCAGATCCCAGTACTTTTATATAGAACACTGTCAGCTAGTTATTCCTCCTACACTTGTGAGGTCATTAAGACACCCACACACTTAGCTGACCTTGCTGCAATAGACTGCGCTTTACCTCAGCCTTGTGGCTGACCTCATAGGAAATTGCAGCCACTCACGCATACAGTAAGAGCCACATGTGGCTGTTTTGAGACTTCCATTAAGCTTTGGGAGGTGTGTAGGCATGGTATTAACTTTAAGCCCAGGTTTATGAATCATCAATTACTGTGTTCTCTAAATGCTGTTTCACTGCTACATCTTATGTAGTCCCTGTACCTGCCATGTTTTTTGTGGTTTTACTTACTCATTGATATATGTGTTGTGTATATTAAGTAGAAGTGAAGTGCAGAGTTTTGAAGTTGCCTGTTTGTGTTGGCATGGAAGAGTGGGGCATGTTGAGGTGTGGAATATATTGAACCAGTAAGTGAACAATTGGCTGTCATAGCAAGTGTGTTGGATGTAGTAGAATTGGACGGGTAGAAAACTGCTGGTACATATAGATGCCTGCCAGTAGTGGAATATAAGTATTTGTACTTTTTACTGAACTTAAGTCATTTTTTCATATCTATACTATCTATAATATCTTTACTTATTTAATAGTCCATACTATATACTTTTCCTCGAGCTATTATCTAAACTTTTTACTCCACTACATTTCTTCAATGTTTGTCATTACTTTTTACATGAATACAGTTTCTCCAAAATGTTGCCTCCATCTACACAAAAATTTGGATTGTGTTTCTATCTCTGAAGATTAAACCAATCAGGTGGCTCTATCAGCTCCAATTAAAGCAGAACTGGTGTTTGACAGCAGCACAGCAGTAGATAGACTGTCACTGGTCTCCTGTGCTTTGCAGCTAACCTTACTATTGAACATGGATCCAGAGTACTGGTAGACCTGGATCACTGGGAGCAGAAGAACTTTGCTTGGTCTGATGTATTCCATTTTATGATATGTGGTACTACTGATATTTATTTTTAAGTATTGCCCAACTCTGGATTTAACAGCCTTGTTTTAGGTTAAACTACGGAGAATGAATACCATAGATTCTTCTTTTACTATTTTGTGTGCCGGTCACGTCTGCTTTGTGTCTTCCTTTTGATGAATTCACCATACATCCATATAAAGTATGATAAATCTGAGATTGCTGACTTATACACAGGTCCCTCAGAACGATATCCTGATTTTTTTTTTAGCTCTGGTAACACTAAACTGGAAATAAAACAATAGAGCATCCACAAAGGGTTGTGTTGCAGCTGTCATGCCTAACCAATTCAGACCAGCAAAGAAGATTTCTGGTGGTATATACAAGTGTCCAGCTATCAAAATACTTGCAGTTTTGCAATACTATATACTAGACAAACGTAGCATTAAAATATGAATAGCCTGCATTGTAAGCAGCATCTCATACTGATAATTGACTTTTGAAGTTTGATTACCAATTTGTCCATACTCACAGTGGCTGGATGTGTGCTCATCCTGCAAACAAAAAGAAAGAGGCAGGCAGAGGACGGAGTCTCAGTAGATGAATACACTGCCAGTACACCTTTCAGGAAGGCTTGACTTCTGAGAGAACGTTTTGTTGAAGCAAGGGTAAAATACCATCCAGACACTTCCAGTCTAGATAAATAGGTGTCAAAAGCAGATTTGGGTTTGAAGACCCACATAATGACACAAGGACAAGCGTGGAAGAACCCCAACAGCCGTGTAGAGGCTACATGTATTTTATACTTACAGCCATGCAAATGTTACCATATATATGGGGATGTGACAGCATTCCTAAAAACAGTCCACTGGGACAAAGAAGTGTCAAATGTCAAATGGGTTAAATCAAACCTTAAGGCAAATGTTGAGTTTAGTGTAGTTGGGAAAACACTACACATGTGAAAATGAACAGAATCATGTCCATGCTTTCCAGTAGGTTTATCAATCAATTTCAATGCAGCTGCGCACACGCAGTTTCTGTGCTAACCGAGCCACATTTTTTTCTGCAAGTGAAGTGCTTGGAAGCCTGCATACTGTAAAAAACACTTAAGGGATGTGGTACCTGGCCATTAAAGGATGCTAATCTGTACAAAGTAAATGGTTAGGTCAAAGATAGCCGGCTGAGCTTGCATTGTGAGCTGAACTAAACCAAAACTAACCTCAGTAGGTTAATAAATTATTTATTGCAGAATATTTTACAGTAGAGATCATATCTGAAGCTCAAGTCATGCCCTTAAACTCTTAAGGTTTGAGCTGAAACTTGGTTAGTGTAGGTTACTGTTGAACAAGATTTCGGTGTTCCCTCTCTTGAGAGAGAAAAGTCATAGAGAAACTCATAAAAACTGACTTCACATTGAACATTGCCCATAGTGTTTGTTTCCATAGAGATAACGTAACCAAGGTGCCTTGATATAACTGGGGGAAAATTATACATAGCATATTTGCATAATACATACCGGTAATACTCTTGCTTTTACAGACAGACATTATGATTAAAAATAAGAAGAACCTTTGGGTGTTAACGTCATCTTGCAGTAATTATTACTTCTAATGTTTCTGTTCTCTCGGATTGGTGCCAAAAAGTGGCTTTATGCTCTGCAAAGTTAAGAGAGTAGATTCAGATGCTTTCACCACTGACGTTTTTGTCTGTGGTGGTCCTTGCTCTGCAAAGTGAAGCAAAGATCATGTACGATCTGGCTTCAGTGGTGAGTGGGGGAAAAACAGGTGTAAGGTGAGAGGTTCAACTCATCACTCCTCTCAACTCCAGCATGGGGTTTTAGCTTCAAGGCTAACATTGACCTGCCTAGGAGAAAACCTTAGTGAGCACCAAGGAAAACGCTATGTCTGGTGCAAACCCAATCCCAAGAACTCCATCCCCACAGTGAAACATGGTGGTTGCAGCATCCTAGTGTGCAGATGTTTTTTAACAGCAGAAACTGGAAAACTGGTCAGAATAGAGGAAAACATGGGCGTTGCTAAGCAGAGATATTCTTGAGCAAAACCTGTTTCAGTGTGCCAGTGATTTGAGACTGGATGGAGGTTCACCTTCCAGCAGGACAATGACCTTACTGCTAAAGCAACACTCGAGTGAAACTTTCAAAATGTGTTGGAATGGCGTAGTCAAAGCCCAGAACTCGATCCAGTTGAGAATCTGTGGTCAGACTTGACCTTGGAACCCATCCAACTTGAAGGAGCTGGAGCAGTTCTGCCTTGAGGATTGGGCAAAAATACCAGTGGCTAGATGTGGTAGGCTCACAGAGGCTTATTCAAAGCAAGGTGGCTCTACAGAGCACTGGCTTTGAGCTGTGAATCATTATGCACGTTTACATTTTCTGTTATTTTGTCCTATTTGTTGTTTGCTTCACAGTATAAAAAGTCACATCTTTGGGGTTGTCACATAAATACTTTTGCAAGGAACTGTACATTTGGTTTCATTGGACTGTTTCTCAAAAGGCAGGGGAGTTGGGCAGTAATTTATTACCAATAATTGATAGCCTGGGTGTGTAATAAGACATAGAGAGATTAACTGGCACCTTAGTAACTGTGGAGGAAGGCTTGCAGTGTAGGGAGGGGATGCAGCTGCAGTAATGGGTTCTCATAGCTACACAGGAGCCATCACTGTGAGCCCCAGCCCACTCCACCCACCCGTTACATAAGCATGAAGAAAGCACAGCAGCATTGTGACAGTGTGCATCAGGATTCCTTGTAGAAGTGCTTCATGTAAGTGGGATTTTGTGTTTGTTAAAGCCAGCTACCAGGCTGCATATAGAATACATCCATGTGTAAGGATGCAAAGCTCCTTCAAAACCACTGCAGGGTTGCCTTGGAAACCCAAAAGGGGTGAGAGCAGCATGCAGTCACTGTCAAATACTTGAAACCTAAAAGATCTGTAACTTAAAATAACAAATGCAGTGCTCTGCATGCTCAATTATCACAACACTATAGTGTCATTTATGTCAGATCAGTGTAAGGGAATTGACTACATTTATATTCCAATTCTATTAAAGTAAATCGGGAAAAGGTGCCACAAAGCTACAAAGTAATCTGTGTAGAAAACACTATAGTCACATAATATACCATCCACGTGATGTATGCTACATGTATGTGTGATTATGATGACTAATGCAACTCATTATGTCCCTCTCTGTGCTGTTCCACTGTTTTATCCCTCCAGCATTCAAGATTCCAGTTCAAGGTTTTCATTTAATCTAATGATAAAACAGTAGGTGGGTTATATATTATACAGAGTCGGGTTTTAGGTTTCTGTAGAGCAACTGTAATTAGAGAGACAATATGCTCAGAAAGGGTTAACCTGCTGGTATTGTTTTCCGTTCATTGATGGAATGGAGGACTACAATCACACAGAGGGAGTGACATCCTTATGATTGTTTTGTCAAACGAAAATGACAAACCACAAAATTATTGAGAAAAAAAGGGTAAAACAACAGTTGTTCACTTTGTGAAGCTGACATCTTTTTACATGAAAATGGTAATTATCAAACTAATTGGTAATTAAAGTCAAATGAGCCAGTCAAATGTGAAGTGTCTCCCACAGAATCTGAATCATGAATAGTTAAGAGCCACAATAGAGAAGCAGTCCTGCTGTGCTGTGCACAAATGCTAAGCATGCAGTCTTGCATGTTTGTGCTGAACATGGGAAAATGTGTCATCACACTACATGTTGCTCTGCTGACAACATTGCCAGATTGGGATTTTGGCATTGTATTTTTCTGATGAAGCCTATGGATTAACATTTAATACAAAAGGCTTAGCAGATACTTCCCCTGTTAAAGTATAATTATTTGATTAAAAATTTTTATCCTGTTACATAACTTGATACATTTTGGGTGTATGCAGTCTACCTCATGTTGACTTTAGAATGTTACTAGTACTGTTAAAGCTCTAAAAATGTGAGTGTATTTGAGTTTAGAGAGCAGTGCTCTGGTTTCACTGCCACTTTCTGATTTAGTTCTTATTTGCAGCAGGAATCAAAGTATTTCTTGTTAAATATATTGTAAAAAAAAAAAAAACTAAATACAGATTTTAGTTATTTAGTTATAATGCTGTATGAACAATGTAATGTAAAAAATGTAATAGCCCACAGTTTTCCTACTGAAACTTAAACGTGCAAAAGCAAATACTGCTGTTTGTGTTAGATATTTTAAAGATGTCTGTTAGAACTTGCCAGAAGTTTAAGTCTTACTACTTTTTAGTAGTAGTTTTTCTATTTTTGGACATTTACAAGTAAAGAGATTAAAGTCAGCACATAAAACATGGAAATACATAATTGGTTTCATAATTGACTATTTGGCATCTGTGCTGAATGTTTTTTGTTATTAAAATTATATACGAATAATAAATAACTGACTGACTTAGCGAGAGAATGACCCCAGCCAATGAGGATTCTCACAAATTGTACGCTTACAGTTTTCTCCCATGGGCTGATGATGCCTTGTGCACGCAGCCTTAAATACCATGCCAGCTGTATCTATTCACAAAGAGTGAATAGACTGTTCCAGAGCTGCTAGTTACTATGCTTTATGTCAAGCTCTTAATGCCTGTCTCTAAACTTGTCATGATGAAAAGCAGTGCATTGCTGTTGGATATTTGTTTGCTGTTGAGTTGTTGCACCATCACATGTTTTGATGGGGGAAAATTAAAGGAAGAGTTGCAAAGAACTGCTGACTGTGTTAAGCACATTACCCAAGGGAGAGCTGAATTAGAAATCAGCTATGTGGGGTGTAAGGTCATTGTCTGCATTGAAGGGAACAGGCGGCCTCAATGTCTGAGGATTAGGCTTGCTTTTAGCTCGCCACCGGGCATCTGGTCCTCTCACAGCACACTGTTTCACAGGATAACAGCGCCGCAACATGACTGGAGAGAGCAGGGAGGTTTTACTGCACTGTGAGTTACTCGTGACAACTTCTGCCACTACATTTGTGAAGATATGCTCAAGATATGTTTTTTCCACAGAGCTTGTGTTAAAGATTTGTTGTAAGTTGCAGCTGATTGAGTGCAGTGCAGTATAGAGAGGGTAATTTGCATACATTTTGCAGTGTTTATTTGCATGAATAATGACCTGTTTTAATTTGAATTACAAAAAGATGGATCTGTCACTGTTTGTTTGTTTGTTTTAGCAAAACTGCATCAATACATCTTTAATCACAGTTCGTTTCCTGATACTAAATACAGAGGTACACAGTATAGTAATAAATGTGCACAACTGGGACAGAAACATGCTCCTGTGCCTGGTGGGGAATGCTAATGGGCTGTTTTTAATAAGATCCATTTGAATGTAAATGTCTTTTATGCGCAGAGCCAAAGCAGTCGAGTGGCGAGGCAGATCACTTGTTATTGGTCTGATTCTTTACTAAAACATGGCTAGCCATTCAGAAAAGGTGTCTGCATTATAGCACAATAGCACTTGAACTGAATACCAGAGAACACTCCTTCTTCAGACAATGCAGACACTTGGCTGTGCTTGTAATGATGCACTGAACAGATGTTGAGTCTGTTCCTTTAGAAGAGTCTGATGTAGCAGTGATTCATTCAGTCACATGTGGACATGTTTGCTTCAGTGTAAGTCTCAAGTAAACACATTTCTGATCTCTGATGCCATTTTTGCAGTTTGATGAACTCTGTTCATGGAATTCTGTTTTTACATTTTCAACTATTTTAGTCAAATGTTTTATTTAGCACATTTTAGAATCACAATAGTTCACAGCAGTTCAATCTGTAAACATACACAGGGGAAAATTCATTTGCTGTGTCAAACATACACTATGCATATTTTCTGGCTTACCATCTGAAATAATGCCATAATTACATCATACAGTATCAGCAAGACGCAATTCATATGAGTGATATGTAAAACTACAAGTTCACAATTCCTTTATCACGTAAGATGGAGATGGTTTACTTTATCCATCCACACTATTTATAATACGATGATACACTGGTGGCTGTTGCAGTGGTGAAGGTGGTGATGCAGTTACACTAGGTTAGAAATGTGAGAGAAGAGGATCAAAGCTTTAGTGGACGTGTGCCCCCCATCACTAGACCTGTAGCAGCATACCTAAGATGATGGCTAATTTCTACACTTTCTTTGGATTTTCTACACTACATTTCTACACTATTTCTATGGAAATCACCAGTAAACCAGCACTGCAACAGCAAAAAGTTCTACTGGGGATGGGTGGTACTGCTAGGTCCAGCAGGTATGATGAAGCTTGTGTCTTGTAGGTAAGCTGAAGAATTTTGAAGTCTATGCTGGGTTTTACAGGAATGGAACCCACATGGAGTGTGAAAGCATGAGGATGCTGTTCGTTTATCAGCCACAGGTGGCACTATTAACAAGGGTTAATAGAAAGTAATTGTTGCCTGCTTTGTTGGTTGGACAGTTAAATATAAATAAAAATAAAATATATAATTATATAATTATAAATAAATGCTGACAAACTGAATCTGTTTACCTGTGTGTGTTTTTCAATAGAGCTGTTGCCTCAAGGCAAGGATATTCTTTGGCTCTTTTTTACTTAGATCACAAGCATATTGTATGATGGTGGTAGAAATGACACTAAGATGAACATCAGTAGGCCGGTTACATGTTTTTTTTTTTAACAGGTAGCTCCATACTGGTTTGGGATCTTTGCTGTTAATCATGTTTTAGGTTGTGTTCATGAGTCAATTTTTCCATTTTGTATTTTAAGTGTGTTGTTGTGTTATAATAATTGCTACCTTCTGTTAGTCAAGTGATTGCCCAACTGTTGTGCTATTGAATATTCAAATAATGTCTGGACTGCTCTCTGTAAAATGTGTGCTGGGAAACATTTCTTTCAATCAAAAGGATTCAACCGCCAGCAAACCCTGACTCATGCATTGTAACGCCTGTATGTCCACAGATATCCAAGAGTTCTATGAAGTGACTCTGTTAAACACACAGAAGAGCTGTGAGCAAAAGCTGGAGGAGGTCAACCACATGGCTAACAAGTGGGAGAAGAGTGTTTCTGTACAGAATTCTGCCTGCCCAGTGGAGGAGGTGAGTCTTTGTATGTTTTTTTTCTTCATCACAGACACGTCTTTTTGTTAAGATCTTTCTGGACAGATAGTTAGACAGACAGAAGAGAGAGGACATCCATATAAAGACAAAGTAATGAGTAGAAAAACCCAAAAGACTAATCAATAGTAGTGATCAGACCAGGTCACATAACCACATTTAAACAATTCAGCGGCTCCTTGCAGAGAGCAGCAGCATGAGCATTAAAATGTGAATGTGCAGGCTTTCTAAATATGGACATAAAAACCTTTTTACCGAGGCACAGTCTAGGTGATTTGCTGGTTGTGCTGAGCTGTCAGCTGCACAGTATAATTGTATGCCAAGTGTTGTGACGGCTGGCATATAATATCCTGCCAGTAGTTTTGCAGCAGGACCAAAAACTCAAAAATACAACATTGTTCATAAGTTATTACCACCTCTTTAAATTCTCTGTTTGTTAGTGCACACACATTACGGAACAATCATCTGATAGCGGTGGCTCTTAGTATTAGCCAAATACAAATTCAGATGATGAACAACATATCATTTTTTTTTCATTGTGCTATTGTTATTTAGCACAAATAAAGCAAAAAAAATATACTAAGTTCCCTCTTACTGTAGGATTTAATTGCGTGAGCTGCAGCAGGTGCTGCTGATGATCAGTCCCTGATGAATTGATCATCAGCAGGTGTACAGACCTCTATAAAAACAGACGTTTTGACAGTTTGCTGCTCTGGAACGTTCAGGTGTGTGTTAACACAATGACAAGAGAGAGAGACATAAACCATGGTGTTAGAGAAGAAACTGTTGCTGCACATCAATCTGGAAGACTAATAAAACCATTTCAAACTGTTTGGAGTTCAACGTTCTACAGAGAGTGGAAACATTCAGACAGCTGTCAATCTTCACAGGAGTGGACATCCCAGAAAATTCACCCCAAGATCAGAGAAATACAAAAAACCCAAGAGCTACATGTCAGAGCCTGCAGACGAAGCTGCAGATGAAGCAGAAACTATGCTAGTTAGAATAACGTGCTAAGACATGTTCTCATTTTTACCAACCCCAGATAGCAACACATTTTTTCATGAGTCACATGTATTGATTATATTCAAACTTAGAATGATTGTGCATTGTCAAGCGTTTGACCTCACTGAGTGACAGGCGGTTGGCAATTTTCAATGCAAACGTCCTGCCTCTGTGACTGCATGCCTGCTTCACTTTTAGTTCCTGCTTGGTTAGTTTAAATGGGAATTTATAGTGAAAATAATGTGCTGGTCACTGTGGGACTGTTGTGTTTGTGGCGTAGAGAGGAGAGCAGTCAACCCTATCAAACGCCTTTGAAAGATGTTACATTTCTGTAGTGGTATTAGGTGAATGGTATGGAATAATCTGCACCTATTTTGTGGTAAATGCTTACTCCTTTCCCCTCTACATTAATGTCATAAGCAACTGTTATTTATAAATGCTTAGAGAAAATATGATATTTATCTTCACACAAAAACCAGCTAAGCTAATTAGCATTTCACATAAAGCATTTCACTGGAAAATGTGATTAGTTTTTGTGTTGTTTCTACAACCTGAGGTAGATTATATACATTATTAGCATGTAGCACTTGTTTTGTTCTGTTTTCTGAGAACCTTTAGCCAGCGTGTAAATACAGCCCTGGGTCTGTGCGCAGGAAGCCTGTCATTAACGGCATGTTTGACTTGGAATAGAACCAAGCGGTTTGGTAATCCAAACGTAATCCTATTTGTAGATGCAGTCAAACTTTGTGCGTCATACCTGCCGTATTTCTGCAACAAATTAATTATAAGTGACATGAATATACATCTCCAGATCAAACGCATGGGCACATGGTCTTGATGTTTTTTTTTTTTTAATAGTCTCTTTATAACAGCACAGGTTCCACTTTGGTGAGGTTATCCAGTACCAGGGATAAGTGAATGGGATTAGAAGAGTCCTCAGAGACTGATGACCCCACCATGAGGTCATCACTACTGCTGCTATATCCAGTGTTCTGTTACCACTGTCAGCCCTCTGAAGATTAGACAAATGTGCTGTCAAATAATGAGATGGCAGATGGCCCTATCCAAATTAATTAACATGGTCCAACATGGTTTCTCACGTACATGTACACAAACCCTGTGGAAGCTAACATCAGCAACAATGCCATGAAAGTTTCCATGAAAAGACCATACAGTAATTTGATTCTTGTTTTGTCCTAAAAATGAGATTTTTACAGTTAATTCCAGCGTGGCTGGAATTGTTGCCAGGAAACTACAGGCATATACTTCACATTAAAGAGTGCCTGATTGTCGTTGCAGTATTTTCTCTTAAGTTTAAGTCCTTCTCAGGAAAGGTTTCCGTTTGGGGCACAGACCATTCCTTGCATTTGCTTGTTAGCTGGTCAATACAGAGCCCTTACAAACAAACAAACAAACAAAAAACCTTTTTAAGAGAACTGAATTTCACAGCAGTATGTCTCATTTGCATCTCACAGTGGCTCCATCATTGTTTTTTAAAGTATTTGCTTTGGGCCTGCAGCCCTCCATCATTCAGATTCAGATTCATTTTTGCCTTCGATTGGAAATAATTTGACTACGGTCTTAACCTTATCTGCCTCACTACCTCCATATTTGATTTTTCTGTCTATTTATCTCATGTTATAAACAAAGCCTTAGCATTTAAACGCCATATATTAACCCTATATTTCATTGTTTCATTGAACAAACTAGTTAGAAGTGTTTTAAGTCATCACAAACATAGGGAGGGATAAAGCAAGCCTGCATGTACTTAAAGGGCGTCTAGTAGTAGTTAGGGGATTATTTTTAGTTACCACTGGCACACGTTGGCTTACACTATTTGAGCTTCTAATTAAAGATTTACCTAAGCAACAGACTGACCAGCCAGTGATGACTCCATCTGTCTTTCAATGCCAATTATTACATAACCTGCATAATTGCATCCTGCTATTGTGATACATTGATTTAATTTAGATACACATTAGCAGAAAGGCTGTATCTGTGTGACTCTGTAGTTACTTATTTGTGTGTTTGTTGTCCCCAGCAGAGGGAGCAGAGCAGCTCAGAACCCAGTGGGAGAGACCAAGCAGAGAGCAGTGCCAAGACGTCTGAGGTAAGTTCTGTCTTATACAGTGCACCCAGCACTGAACATTACACTGTAAATTGCTTGCATCCATTTTAATTTCCCCTCATCATTAATCATAGCATGTGTAACATAGTCCAACACATGTTTTTCCACAACATATAACACTTTGAAGCAATTTGGAGCTCTGTAATCCTGACAAAAAATGAGCTCACAAACGCAGCGGAGATTACATTAAAGCAAGGCAGGGAGATGTGGTTACGAAGGACCAAAGCAGAGACCGGGGTGGCAATGATATTCCAGCCCTGTGGGTATCACTGATATGCTATAAGCTTAGCTATTTCTGTCTGTCCACATTTTAGAGAGCCGGGAATGACCAGCTTCAGTAAAGATGACAGCTTAATCTTCTACTCTCTTAAGAAGGAGCAATATGAACTGATTAACAACTGCAGAGGTTCTTTATGTTCTATGGAAACTAAATATTTACTGAGTAAATTAGATGTATGGGAACTTTTATGGGAATTGAGCACAGTGTGAACTGTAATATAAGATGACACTATGTTGCATTTATTGCAAACACACGTTTTGAATCAAAAGGAAGGCAGACATGTTACATGATAGATAATTCTGAACTCAAATGATTTGTATCACCCTGTCAGAAAAGAACTTAAGAAAAAGTACAGGCCAGCAACAAGGTCAAAGTGTACAGCAGGCGGGCTTTAAGTAAATCCGTCAAGCAAGTTGTTAGTAGTGTAAGTGCTGTTACATGCACAGACGAATCCAAATTTGTCACACCTAGTCTGTACGTATAAGCAGCAGCCCTAACAAAGGAGGTTAAATCATTCCTTCCTCTAATGCAATAAGTCGATGGTGCCTGAGCTGCATCACCTGAAAAGATTAGCCCTGCTGCTCTGGCAGAGGGAGGCTGAGCTGCTGCATGTGTTCAGTAAGAACGGCAGGAGATTGGGAGTGGACAGGTGCTGCAGTGTCCTCAAATGAAGGCAGTTATTAAAGTCAAAATATGTGAGTCTCCTCTTCAGCATGATGACTCCAGCAAACAGGTACCAAGACTGTGTTTGTGAGTGAAATGTGCTGTAGCTTGAAACACTGGTGCAGCATAGGTTATATGGACATTTTGCCATTATCGGTTGACCAGAGAGGTTATTGATTGATACGATTGGTAAGAGAATTTGTGCGTAGTACTGTGTTCTCATTTATTCACATGAGCAAGAATAGTCTTAAGATAAAATGATAATAATAAAAAACACATAGGTATGCTTACGTCTAAGGGTGGCTAAAAGAAAACAGCTGATGGTGAGACGGGCCATTGAAATTGATAATAAACCTCAAGGCAGTCAAAACTCAATAAAACAAGAAACACTATATTATATTGTGTTACAGACTACTTTAAGATGAGCGTTTTTGTGTTTTTAACCATCACCATGATGCTAGTTGCCTAGCTAGTTATTCTGTCAAGCAGTTGTGAATTATGGTTTTTGGCAAAAGAGACTGTAAGTCATAGTTGTTGCATCAGCATTATGGATGATGTCGAAATGTTAAGAGGGGTCATTAGTGGAGGTTGAGGTTAATTCACATTTGTCCAGCTGAGATATGACATGCATGGTCTATTTTTGGAACAAAATCTTAGCCGTTACTGGTTTAAGTCACGATCCCGACATCCTGCGTGCTGAAAACACTGTAGTGGTCAAACCTCTCACACACGCTGCTGTGTGCATAAAATGAAACACTGTGTGTTATTGTCAAGTTCCAGCTGCCTGTCACAGCAGCTAAAAGCCAGCAAGACACAGAGCGTGGGAACCGAATTCATTCTGATGATTTGATGCTCTCGCCCTTCACTCGCTTCCCTTGCTCTCTCTCTCTCTCATCCCACAACACTGCTTAGTTGCTCAGCCTGGAGACAGCAGAAAGAGAGAGGAGAGGATGCAAACAGGAGACAGAGGAAGAGAAGCTAAGGAAGGATTTTTGGTTATTGGAGGATACTAGGTTTAGCTTTTTTTTCTTTTTTCTTTTTAAATGTGTGTGTCTGTGTTGGCTGATGACGCGCGCTGTGCTCTGAGATGGTGTTAGGAATTCTGATTGCCTTCAGCGCTGTGGAGGTGGCATCTCAATCCTCACTAGGAGCCCACATGCAGTAACGTCTGTCCGCTGTGGCTTCTCTCCTTCGTCAGGGAGTGAGTGAGAGTGTGTCTGTATGTGTGCGTGTGCTTGTATGGATTCTCTTCCTCTTCTCCTCCCCCTCTTCTTCTTCAGCATCCCCTACCTTTTTTTATCTTTCTTCCTCGCTCCTTCACGCTGGCATCTTTTTCTCTATCGGGTGATGTAAGTGGTGATGAATCTGAGCAAAGAGAGTTGAGAGCTCCTTTTTTGTCTGGCCAGAATGGATTGTCTTTGCATTGTCACCACTAAGGTAAGAGATACAGAACAAATGAATGATTCACTGGACCTGAGAGAGGGAGACATGGACTGAGAGAGAACGAGCATCGTGGATGAATGAGGCATGCAGCACAGCAGGAAGAGGGAAGCTCTGCCTATGTGTTGGGTATTTCTGTTTCCATGTGCTGGCAAGTTTTTGTCGTCACGGTGCTGTCACACTTTTACACTTGAATAAATGAAGTGGTGCAGTTGTTGCTGGATGCTCTGAGAGTATTTATTTTTAGGTTATTACCTCATAAAAGAGTTGTGATGAAGTCTTGAGAGTGTGTGAAAGAGAATGGTATGTCACTTGAACTGCTTGTCAGTCGACAAAGTGAAAGTGCTCAGTGCCCATCTAAGCAGAAGTTAGGTTTGAACTCCTGCCACTGGCTCATGGCCATCCGTTTGCTAAAAGAAACATGTGACCACTTCTATCAGGTATTTTACATGTGGTCATGAAGTGGGATCATATAGATGTTATAAGCATGTTTGTTGTTGGAAACTAAATGTGTTTTAGTTTTAGTTGGTTGTGAGATCATAGCAGTATGAAAACCAGACAGCTAAACGCAAAATAACAATTAATGCATTTCAGGCATGACTGATTGCAAAGCTGTCTGGATGTAGATATGTTTTTAAATAATACATATGTAATACATCTGTGCAAATTTAACCTCATGCACCACATACTTTGGCTATGCTATTACAATACGTTTGTAATATAGAATTATTGTTAGGGATGGGAAACGAGGAGCTGCAGGTGTTACAGCTCGCATGTCAATAATTTATTAGTGAGCTACTTAATATATCACCAACATATTTACAGGGAACAATAATCACATGTGTAAAAATTAAAATACTAAAAAAACTAAAAACTAAAAAACTTGTTTTTGCAAGCAGCTATTGTCTGTAGAATTTGCTTGCAGATAAAACATTTAACCAGAGCTGCACTTCCTGTCAACTAATATATTGAACAAGCTGTATGTATGGACCAATTACTGTATGGTACTTGTGTGAAAGCTTAGCTGGTACTTGTGTCACATTATCCAAAATGTGGTATCCTTGTAGAAGCAGCAGCACTAGCAGTAGGTTACACTTTTAGAAGCAACTTTCTTACTGTTTACATCACACTGAGGTCAAGCTGACTCCTCGAATTGAGCATTCTAAGTGAACCTGACAGAGCTCTCCTCATCACTCGTGCGTAAAATCTCCATTGAGTGGTTTGCAGTCTAAGTATAGGCATCGTCTACACCCTGCTGTCCCGACTGGAAATCCTTAAGATAGACACATACCCCATGTCCCTGTCTTAATTGCCTGTTATAAAGCACACATGGAGGAGTAAAGACCCCTTTGGTCAGTCACGATGTTGATTCCCTGAGAGCTGTGGTGAAATATTTACACTAGCTTTTGCATGAAAGCCATTACCAAGTCAGTGTTTTTTTACAGTGCTACCTGCACTCAGAGTGCCTTGCACAGTATGGCTCCCTCTGTGAGAAGAAAGTGTTGTAGCATTAAAGTTACACAGTATGTAGGTCTGGATTGTCTGTCTGCATGTGCCGTCAGACAGCTGTCAGACTGTGTCCAAAAGCTCACATGGCAGCCTTTATGTCTGCATGTGTGCTTTATGTGTATGGGATAGTGCACACAGCCCCAGAGGCTAGTGCCTGTGGTTCTTAAATGTTAATAGATATTTGTGATTTGTTTTAGCCAGTTAAAAAACTCTTGTAGATAAATATGATAATTGAATATGGGGATGAGGTTTACTTGGACATTTGGAGCTGTTTTCCAAACAAGAACTATGGTCCTCCTGCAGCAAAAGTGCAAGTAGAAGTAGTAGTAGTAGTAGAAGTAGTTCCCTTTTACCATACTAAATAGCACAAGATAATATTCCTTGGCTGCCAGTATGAACACACATGGACATGAATATAGGTTAGATGGCTGCTTTACCGTTGTGCCACAATGGTTACATTTATGTTAACAGAACATATGGATGTATTGACCAAAATATGACATTATGCTAATGGAACATGTTATTAAAAAGTCATTTTTATGCTAACAGAAAATATGACAGGAAAAAGATGAGACCAATAAGTCAGAGTAGAGAGCAGGAAGGTTTGAGTCCCCCTGACACTGCAAGCTGTTTTGTTTTCAGCGTGGTTGTATTTGGCAAAAAAAAAAAAGGTAAGATGTTAGGTAAACACATGACATTATATTATTATATGACAAAATGTACATTATTTTCTGTTGTGTGGTCACCATCGCAACAAGTCCCCGTCCCCATGAACACATTTATTTATAAGGACTGACATCAGCCTAATGTTACGTTGTTGTGGTGTGGACAGGTGCCATAGTTTAAGACATCCAAGTTGACTACATGCTGTTTGAGTTAAGAACAACACAACTTAGCTGCAGTCAGACTTTAAAGATTTATTTTCTCTAATTAGCACAGGCTTTCTAATTCATTATTTTAAAGGAGAGTATTGTCAGGGTTTGTGGTGTGGGAGGACACAGTTGCAGGACGCAGAGCGGTTAAAATCCAAAGAGTCTTTTATTTAAGGCCAGGAGGGCAAACAAAACAAACTAAAAATCACACTTGGCGTGGACAAAAGTAACAAACTAAAAGTCACACTTGTTGTGGCAAAAAACTCTCCAATACAAAAACAGAGTCACTTACAAAGAAGGTGAAGGCAGGTTCAAAAGGCATGACATGGCATGGCAAGGTAAGCTAGGCTAAACAAGACGACGAGACAAACTGGCAGAGAGTGCAGGGAAGACAAAGACTAAATACACAGGGACCAGGGAAGACAACGAGACACAGGTGACACACATGAGGGCAGGGCAGGTAATCATCGAGGAGGGAAAACACAGGAAGCAAAACTCAAGACAATACACAGGGAGGACAGGACTACCACAGTAAAACAGGAAGCACAAGACAAGACTAGACCACTAAACAAAGACCCAGAACTACAGGAAAAATAACTATAACTAAAAATTAAACTAAAATTAAACTAAAGATTAAACTAAAAACCCAAAACAAGTAATCAAAACCATAAACAAACACCAGATCGTGACAAGTAAATGTTGTTACAGCTACAAGCTGAGTGAAGTAAAATCAAATGATAATCCTGCGTTTAATTCTCAGGAAATTAATTAGGTGCTCCAATTTTGATGAGATTTGATGTGCAGCAAACTGCACACTGTACTGTGGACCCGGAGGAGTGTTGTTAATGTGCATTTTATAAAGTCAAACTTCAGCCGACAACTCTGTACCCATAATTAGGTGTCCTCTCTTTGAAAAACATATCACTCCCTTTCAGTAATACAAGTCTCATGGGACACTGTCTATTATTGTGATTATTGTATCCTGCAGTGACACCAACCAATTCAGTTCAAGCTCTCCCTTCATGTCATGAGTTTCTGCAAGACATTGTGAATATTATACTCAGCTCTGCTACTTTAAGTATTCATCTCTCCATAATGAATGTGCACAGCATAATGATATGCAGTTCTCATTCCATAGCCGTGTTATGTAATGCTTTAGGGGGCATAATGAGTACAGAGCTGTAGATCAGTATGAGAGGAAAACAGGGGAGGGAGAACACAGGAAGAAGCCCCTCCTACATGAGGGTGTTGACACTGTAATTGTTGCTGTTTTTAGATGATGTCTCTAATCTGGATTCTGACACCCTTTCGCTAAGGTGCTGTAGCAGAGGTTCTTTCACTTGGTTCACATCACACATCACGACTAAACAAGAAATTGTACTGAAACGGCCGTTTGGAGGAGTGCAGTTTTTCCTGCGTTCTTATTTAAAGTTTACGCAGTATTAAGCTTGATTTATTTATTTGTGATGCACCGTAGCAACCCACATTGTGGTGCACTATGCTCACACAATGCTACTCAGTGACAGTGAGTATTGGTAGTGAAAATATTAGCATTATCTTAGCCAGCTGTTTAGCTAGGTGTTTGCTAGATTACATTGACTCGCAGTCATTGTAGATTGGATGATTAGTGGATGGTCGCCAGCACACATAGAGTTCAAACAACAGGATGCTGAGTGCACTTATTGTCTAAAACCTATTCTGTGTACCTGACAGAGCAGTGCAGTCTAAACATGAATTAAAGCATGAGCTCATGCATTTGTTTTCGAGTTCTCTCTCCTGACTAACATCTGTTGGGAGAACTTTAACATGCTCTGTATGCAAAGCAGCCTAAAAATATCTTGGAACTTGAGGAAAAGTAGCTGAGAATGAAATGAAATCAGAGAGAGTAAGAGTGATATCTGTCAAAACCTTTATTTATCTTCATGAAAAACAAGAATACATTAACATTTCAAGAAAGGCTACTGAGTGGAGTGTGTTGGAGGGATTGCATTTACTTCTTGTCAAACAAAACATCCAAACTCTATCATTTACTGTACCATCTTTGTTTGTTTTTGCATGATGATGATGTCATGTTTTCAGTTCTGAATACAAACACATCCCCAGATGGAGAACCGTTCGGCTGTGGCCTTGGCCGCTGCATGCTCTTCCTTTCAGCTTCCCCCCACAGTGATGAGTTTCCAGCCCCTTGCAGGCCGTCAATAGCATTGATTGACCAGTTACTTCTCATAAAATAAGCAGGAAGAATGAACTCCTGGTGAAACATGAAGTGTCTGCCGTCTGTGATGCAGCCATGGATGCATGAATAACAGGCTATGGACTGTATACTTCTGTGTTTTAGTGAAAACCCTCTAGGTAGAGCAGTCACAGGAGTGGGAGTGGTTAATAAAGAAGTGGAGCTCTGGTTTTAGTCGTTGGCGTAGGTGCCAGCCTTCACTTTCTATTTTTTGTTCAATTGTTTGGAATTCCTGCTAGTTGACTACCATTTAATTCCTCTAGGTGTGAACAACACATTTTATTTTCACTCTGCAAGCTTGCAACACGTATCACACTGTTTCTTAATTTACTGTTTAAAAATATCCCAGTTTGGCCTTTTTTCTGTAAGGCTTCAAGTTGTTTTGAAGTGGCATGCTGATCTAAAGCTGGCCAACGTGGTGAGCGGTATGACCCCTGTTGAAGGCACTGACCTCTAAACAGCCCTGTAAAGCTCTACTTTTTCAAAATAAGGGTTCGCTTAGAGGACAGGTTTCTGTTTTAGGCAGATTTAGAGAAAAGAGAAAACTGTTGAAGTTAAATTTAGTGTTGGCAACATGTGTAAAAGAACCGCTCAAGATTATGTATAGATGTGTCCAGTGGACATAAGCATCTTTGTCACTCAATAAACCTGCTAGTTGCATCCTGTATTTTCAGAGCCACTCCTTCTTTATAACCTGCAAATGAACTTCTCCTAGCCTCTATAACCAGTACTACAGTATGTGGTCTCAAAAACATGATTCACTTGACTTAGTTGGGGCAGCAGTGGCTCAGTGGTATAGCAGGGTTGTCCAGTAACCAGAAGGTGGTTCGATCCCAACTCCTCCCTAGTCTTGTGTGTCCTTGGGCAAGACACTTTACCTGCACACTCACTGGTGTATGGCACCCTTGGCTGGGCTGCCTTAAGCAATTCCCCATTGTGGG